>NC_090827.1:20198504-20798504 GCF_028021215.1 Eschrichtius robustus | reverse complement strand
AATGTAAAAAGTGCTACACATTAACTGAATTACAAAACACAACAGAGGCAAACATACAGCAAAAGCATTATGGCTGCTTAAGGGGAAAGGTGAGGTGGGGAGATGCATAAAACAAGGGTTTGAAATTAGCACAGATACCGTTCCATGAACCAAATATGTAATAGACAAGACTTACCTCTTGCTCAATGAACTGGACTCCACACCCCCTATTCACCACACAAGAATATATCTGACTAGTAAGAATCTTAGAACCTATGTATTTATATGTCTCTGTAAGTGAAACATGTGGGTGTAAAGCGGTGTAAACACAGCAGTGAAAACCAGCTAAACCCCATTATATAAATAAATTAGAAAAAAAAAAAACAAAGACAGTGAAAGAGAGAGACATTCTTACAAAATTCGTTCAGGGGCTGTGATGCAACCTGGATTGACCACATCTAGACCCACAGGTGGATGAGACATAAGGACGGATACCCTTGGGGATGAGAGGAGTGCGTGGTGAGCTTGGGTGAGCAAATGCAGACCCTTTAAAGTAATACTGTGTGATACCCATTCCATGCGTCCCAAATCTGCAGGCTTAAGGGAATCTTCCTACAGCGAAAACATGCATGGGAAACCCAGAGGATGCTACACCGTGTGATCGGGAAAGGTTTCTAAAACGCACCTCGTTTTTCATCTCCTGGTGCACGGGCTCGCCATTCCAGCCGCTGTACTGACAATCTCCCCACTTGGAGAATCAGCACCTTTAACCTCCTGTTTCATACAGTTTGCAATTTGTCCGGAGGATGAAGGGAAGAGGGGGAACCAATGAGAGACAAGCCCTAGGTGTTGGGACAGGCACATGTCACTCTAATTGCCCATCAGGAAGAAGAATTAACCACAGGCTCAGCCTGCGCCCTGGAACCAGAAGAGAGCCTGAAGCAATCCTGCGGTTTTGCGGCCAGCTCCCAAAAGAGCGAGTTGAAAAATGGAGCTCAGGGGCACTGCAATTCACATCCCTGCAGAGTTATTATTGATAAGTATCGTCCAAAAATATATTGAGGGAAGGCAACGAAGAGGATTTGAAAGCAAGGCAGAATTGCAGGAAACAGATTTCAGGAGGTAGATTCGACTCGCCTTTAAAGCACATGAAAAGCGACAAGACTTTAACAATTATGCTGTTGGCCTAAAAGAGCATATGCGTTTTTTCCTGAGTATATTCTGGATAAAACGCAGAAGCCCTGTTTGGCCAACTAAACAAGCGGGCAATTCAAATCAGCATTACAAAAATGTCTCACTTCGCATTGGTCAAAATGCCCATCCTTAAAAAGTGTCAAAACCAGAAATGCAGGACAGGTCATGGAGAAAAGGGAGCCTTGTTATGCTGATGGGCGGGATGTAAATTGCCACCGGCCACTCTTGAGAAGTGTATGCTGTATCCTAAAACATCTAAAAAACAGAGCTACAGAGCATACAGCACTTCCCCTCTTGGCCGTATATCTTGGGAAAACCAAAAAATCGACGGGACACAGCCACCCCAAAGTTTAGGGCTACTCTGTTTAGAAATACCTCGCTTTGGGTACAGCTTACATGTCCTTGGAAGGATAAAATGGATAAAGAAGATGTGGTACTTATGTACAATGGAATATTACTCAGCAAGTAAATCAATGAAATAAGGCCAGTGGCAGCAACTCGTGGTGACTGAGGTACGATTATTCTAAGTGACATAAGTCAGACATAAAAAAAGACTTATCATAAGGTATCACTTATAGATAGTATCTAAAAATGTCTACACATGAACGCAATTACAAAACAGAAACGGAGTCACACATTTAGAAAACACACTTATGGCTGCTAAAGGAGAAAGGTGGGGTGGGGTGATGCATAAACCAGGAGGTTGCAATTCACACAGATAATGTTCCATAAACAAAATAGGTATTCGACAAGACCTACTCTATAGCTCAAAGAGCTGGACTCAGCACACTGTTGTCACTGGAAAAGGATATATAAGACTGGTAAGAATCTGTAAAAGAATTCATTGATGTCTCTCTTTAAGTGAATCAAGTGGATAGATGTAGAGCAGGAAGAAACACAGTATTGAAAATCAGCTATACCCCATTACAAAATTAAATAACAAGAACAAAATAAAGACAGTGAGAGAGAGAGAAATTCTTACAAAATTTGTTCAAGGGCTGTGATGCAACCTGGACTGACCACATCTAGATACAGAGCTGGATGGGACCTAAGGCTCTACACTCGTTGGTCTGAGAGGCTTGGTGAGGATGGGACAGCAAATGCAGCACTTTTAGAGTAATACTGCCTGGCCCCCATTCCATGGGTCCCATATCTCCAGGTGCAGGGGACCCTTCCTACAGCTAAAACATGCATGGCACATCCAGAGGATGGTACACCGTCTGATCGGGAAGAGTTTGGAAAAGTCACCTCATCTCCACGTCTCCTGGTATTCGGGTTCCCCAGCTCCTTTCCTTAGAGTCTCCCCACTTTGGGAAGGCAGCACACTCAACAGCCGGTTTTGCACGGCTTGGAATTTTCCGGTGAAGAAGGGGAATGGGGGGATGGAATGAGACACAAGCCTTAGATGTTTGGACAGGCATATGCCACTCTAGTTTCCTACCTGGAAGAAGAATTTCCCTATCCTTCCGGTGCCCCAGTAACTGGAATGGGTCTGTAGAAATCCTGCCCCTTTGTGTCTGCTTCCCTAAACAAGTTGAAAACCGGTGCTCAGGGGCACTGCAATTCACAAACATGCAGGGTTGTAATTGACATCTCTAATGGAGTCATTTCTTGAGCCAAGTATTCGTAAAGGCAGAATTGTAAGCAAGGCAGAATTGCAGGAAAGGGATTTCAAGAGGTAGTTTGCCCTCGTCATTAAAGCACATGCAAAGCTGCTGAACGTCGCCAATGATGCAGTTTGTCAAAAAGGCCGTATGCGTTATTCCTTAATATATTCAGGAAAAACCCTTACTCCATTTTTGGCCAACAAAACAGGCGGGCAATGTAAATTAATACTACAAAGAGATATCACTTCGCACCAGTCAGAATGGCCAACCCCACAAACTGTAAAACCTGAAATGCAGGACAGGTCGTGGAGAAAAGGGAACCCTGACAAGCTGATGGTGGGAATGTAAGTTGCTAACAGCCACTCTGGAGAAGTGGGTGGTCATTCCTTAAAAATCTAAAAACCAGAGCTTCAGAGCATATGGCGCTTCCACTCCTGGGCCTGTATCTTGGAAAAAACGTAAATTGACAGGACCCAGGCACTCTAAAATTTATGCAGCCCTGTTTACAAGAGCCTCTACTCGGAAGCTACCTAAAAGTCCTTGGAAGGAAGAATGGATAAAGAAATTATGGTAGATATGTACAATGGAATATTACTCAGCCATGAAATGAATGAAATAAGGCCATTTAGGGCCACTCAGAAGGACCTACATACATTCATACTAAGTGTCATAAATCAGACAATGAAAAATATCATATGATATTACTTTTCGGTGGAATCTAAAAATTGATAGAAAGGTACTATCTTACAAACAGAAACAGAGTCCCAGACTTAGAACACAAACTTATGGTTACCAAACTGGGAAGGTGTGTTGCAGGCATAAATCATGAGGTTGGAGTTAGTATATACATATTTACAGAGAGAAAACTTGTAATCAGCATGGACCTGCTGTAGAGCACTTGGAACTCTTCTCAACACCCTTTAGTAACCTCAATGGGAAAATAATTCTAAAAAGAATATATAGTTATCTCTGTATAAATGAATCATGTTGGTGTATGTCAAAAATGAACACAACATGATAAATCAACTATATACTCCATTATAAATTTAAAATTAAATTAAAGAAAAATGATCACTAAATTTGTTTAGTCGCAGTGAACGTACTAGTGTCACATCCCTGGACACAGACACAATTTGGTCCCAAGGCTGGACTGTTGTGGGCCTGAGGACCTCGGGAGGATATGCCAGCTAATCCCCCTCCCTTGAACGTGTAGTACCTGGTCCCCTCTGCATGGGATCACTATCTCCAGATCTAAGTGTGCCCTCATACTACTAAACCAACCCTCTGACACCCAAAGGATGGTGGACTCTCTGGGCTGGATGACATTTGGAAAATCACCTGCTCTCAACATATCCTGGTGTTTGGGTTCCGACCTCCTGACTCCTTCGTAAGGGTCATCCCACTCTACAAGACAGCACCCTCAACAGGTGATTTTGCAGGGCTTTATACTTGTTCGGGGGATGAAGGGTAAGGGGGAAGAAGGAATGGGACAGAAGCCCTTACATGTTTGGTCAGGCACATTCCACTCTAATTTAAAACCCAAGAACAGGACTTGCCTTACATCTAAGGTTGTGTCAGTAACCAGAGAGGGACAGGAGAAATCCTGCCGCCTTCTGTTTCCCATAACAACAATTCTAAAACTGGACCTTATACCCACTTCATATTCACAATGCCTGGGGAGCTGTAAATGACAACAGCCCTCAAAAAATGTCTTGGGGTAGGTAATCGAAATAGACTTCAAAACAAGGCAACCTTTCAATAACCCTTTTTCAAGGGTTAAATTTTACTGACACTGTTCAAAAAAAAAAAAAGCACATATGAAGATACTCACCATTGCTTTATATTAGACAAATGCAAATCAGATGTACAAAGAAGTATCACCTGGAACCACTCAGAATAGCCATCATCACAATGTCTACAAACAAGAAATGCTTCAGAGGGTGTGAAAAAAAGAGAAACCTACTACTTTTTTTCTTTTAAATCCGCGTTGGGTCTTTGTTGCTGCACGCGGCTTTTCTATAGTTGCAGCAAGCGGGGGCTACTCATCGTTGTGGTACGAAGCCTTCTCTTTGTGGTGGCTTCTCTTGTTGTGGAGCACAAGCTCTAGGCACACAGGCTTCAGTAGTTGTGGCTCGTGGGCTCTAGAGCGCAGACTGAGTAGTTGTGGTGCACGGGCTTACTTGTTCTGTGGCATGTGAGATCTTCCTGGGCCAGGGCTCGAACCTGTGTCCCCTGAACTGGCAGGCAGATTCTTAACCACTGCGCCACCAATTCTATGCTATCGGTGGCAATGTCAATTGGTAACAGCCACTATGGAGCACAGAATGGAGGTTACCAGAGTAAGGGGAGGTGGGAGGGATAAATTGGAAATTGGGATTGACATATACACACCACTATATATAAAAGAGATAACAAATAAGGGCTTACTGTATAGCACAGGGAACTCTACTCAATACTCTGTAATGACCTGTATGGGAAAGGAATCCAAAAAGGATTGGATATATGTATAACTGCTTCACTGTGCTGTGCAGCAGAAAGTAACACAACATTGTAAATCAACTATACTCCAAAAAAATTGAAATTGAAATGAAATGAAATAAAATAAAATAAAATAGAGCTACCAGATGATCCAGCAAGTTCACTCCTGTGCACATATCTGGAGGAAAGCATAAATCGAAAAGACACATCTTTCCCAATGTTCACTGCAACACTCTTTACAATAGCGAAGACATGGAAGCAACCAAAATGTCCATCAACATATGAATATAGGTAAAGAATATGTGATACATATATATAATGGAATATGACTCAGCCATAAAATAGAAGAAAATAATGCCAATTGCAGTAACATGGATGGACCTAGAGATGATTGTACTAAGTGAAGTAAGTCAGACAGAGTAAGACAAATATTGTATGATATCACTTCTAGGTGGAAGCTAAAAATTGATACAAATGAACTAACTTACAAAACAGAGGCAGAATCACAGACTTGGAAAACAAACTTATGGTTACCAAAGGGGAAAGGTGGGGGGTAGGGATAAATCAGGAACGTGGGGTAAACATACGAATACTACTATATATAACAGATAAGCAACAAGGACCTACTGTATAGCACAGGGAGCTCTACTCAGTATTCTGGGAATACCTTTATCAGAAAAGAATCTGAAAAAGAATGAATATATGCATATGTGTAACTGAATCACTTCCTGTGCAGCTGAAATGAACACAACATTGTATATCAACTATACTCCAATAAAATTTAAATTACAAAATAAAGAAAATCACCTATATTTCAAAAGGAAAAGAAAAAAGAATTCCCATCTCTTTATATGGCTTGATAGCTTACTTTTTTAGTGTTCAATATTATCCCATTCCCAGAATATATTAATACTATATCATTTCATTCACCAATTGGAGGACACCTTAGTTTCATTCACATTTTGGCAATATTGAATTAGGTGTTATAAATATCCATATGCAGGTTTTCCTCTGGAAGTATGTTTTAAACTACTTTCAGTAAATATCCATGAGAACACTTGCCGGATTGTACAGTAAGGGAATGTTCAATATTATAGCAAGGGTCAATCAGACTACCAAAGTAGCTGTATTATTTTTCATTTCCACCAATAACAAATGACATTTCCTACTGTTCCACATCTCCTACAGAATTTGTTCTTGTCATTGTTCACATTTTAGCCATTCTAAGTGTTACATAGTGGTATGTAATTGTATTTTTAATTTGCTTTTTCATGGCAGCATGTAACCTGGATTATTCTTCTGTATACTTATATGCATAGTGTCTGTTTTCTTTGGTGAGGTGTCCATAAAGTATATCGGTCCACATTTTATTTAGGTTGCTTTCATTTTTTTTCTACCCAATCTGTATTTGCTTTATTTATTTTCGTGCCTTATTGCATTAGCAAGGACTTGGAGTAAAATATGGAAAAGAAGTCATGAAAGGGGACATCCTTGCTTTTACCTGAACTTAGTGGAAAAGCTTCATGTTTTTGACCATTAATCATGATGTAAGATAAAAGTTTCCTGTAAATCTTTGTTATCAACTTGAGAAAGCTCCAGTCTATTTCTTTAACTGAGAGTTTTTATGAAGAATGGGTGTTAGATTTTTTCAAAGGTCTTTTGAATCTATTGATATGCTAATGATTGTCTTTAAGGTGTTGATATGATGGATATAATTATTTGATTTTAGAATGTTGAACCAGCCTTTCATACCTGGGATTATTCCCTCTCATTCATGATATAAAATTCTCTCAAAATATTGTTGGATTCGATTTGGTAATATTTTGTTGAGGATTTTTGCATTGATGATCCTGAGAGGTATTGGTCAGTTTTCTTTACTATTCATATGTTCTTCTAAGTTTGGATGTTGTGGATTTAGTGTCAGACATTCATTTGGGGAGATTCTCAGTCATTTTTTAAAAATATTTTCTGTTCTTTATTATCTTTATTCTCCTCCTGCTATACCAATTATGTATAGGTCACAGCATTTTTCATTGTTCCACAATTATTGATTACTCTGTTTTGTTGATTTCTTTCTTGCCCATTTTCTCTTTTCTTTTGAGATTTAAAGGTTTCTCTTGATACGTCTTCAAGCTCAAAGATATTTCTCCTCAGCCAGCTCTTTGACTGCTAAAACAAAGTACGAGAGACTTGGTATTTTATAAACAACAGAATATTTTTGTTTTCTCATAATTGCTGAGGCTCAAAAGTTCAAGAACAAGTAACCAGGGGCTTCCCTGGAGGTGCAGTGGTTAAGAATCTGCCTACCAATAAAGGGGACAAGGGTTCGAGCCCTGGTCCAGGAAGATTCCACATGCCATGGAACAACTAAGCCCGTGCACCACAAATACTGAGCCTGTGCTCTAGAGTCCACAGGCCACAACTACTGAGCCCGTGAGCCACAACTACTGAAACCCACACGCCTAGAGCCCGTGCTCCGCAACAAGAGAAGCAATTCAATGAGAAGACCGCGCACCACACCAAAGACCCAACACAGCCCAAAAAATTAATTAATTAATTATCTAATTAATTTTAAAAAACAAAGAACAAGTTGCCAGCTGACTTAGTGTCTGGCGAGGGACCAATTTCTGGTTCATAATGTGGGTCTTCTCGCTCGGCAATGAAATCGTGGAATGGGCATAAGATCTCCTGTGTGCTACATTTATTAGGTCAATAATCCCATGTTTGAGGTCTCTGGCCTCATGACCTAATCACCTCCCGAAAGCCCCACCTTCCTAATACCATCAACATGGGAGCTGGGTTTCAAAATTTTAAAATTAGAGGTACAAAATATTTACACCATAACAGGGACCACAGAGTTAACTGATTTTTCCTTTCAGGTTAAAGGTTTGCACATTTATATTTATTATATAATCCCAAAACCCCTGTTTTTTTTTTATAAGATTCTTTTTCTGTATACGCCAGTACAGACCATTGAGTAGAGTTCCCTGTGCTATAAAGCAGGTCTTTATCAATACTTATCTATTTTATATATAGTAGTGTGTATGAGTCAGTTCCAATCTCCCAATTTATCCCTTCCCCACTTATCCCCTCGTAACCATAAGTTTGTTTTCTATATCCATGATTCTATTTCTGTTGTGTAAATAAGTTCATTTGTACCTTTTCTTTCTTTTTTAGATTCCTCATATAAGCAATATCATATGATATCTGTCTTTCTGTGCCTGACTTGCTTCACTCAGTATAACAATCTCTAGGTCCATCCATGTTGCTACAAAACCCTTAATTGTTAAGGATAACTCTCAATGTTTTCCAGTATCATCAGCAATTCTTTCTGGCAGACACGTGATAACACTTTTTAAACAGGGATATTGAGACCAAGGCTCCTGACCTGCAAACAAACAAAACATCATTCATATAGTGAAAACTTTGCAAATCAAAGGATGAAAGCACTTGGTCTAAATCCCTTTGCACCCACTGCTGACAGAGGGCAGAGGAGTTTGAGTCACTAATCTTCCTTACGTGCACTTCTTCCGAATGGGGTATTCCATCTAAAACGTATAAGAAGCGGGGATGTATCATGGAACACACCAATCTCTACTACAGATTCTGAAGCAGCAAAAAAAAAAAAAAATGATGAATCCATCCAAAGGGTTCTGTCCACATTGTTACAATAGTTTCCCTCGCACTGTGAACCGTTTTCAAACCCTATCACTTGAACCTATCTTTATTTTTTTTCAACAAAAATAATGTTAATCTGCAGCCAGACACTCCAGTAATATTACACTATCACTTGTGCAAGTATGTAGGGATTTGAGGAGCTATGGTAGGCCATCATGAGAGGTTGCCTAGAGTAATTAGGACATTTCATTTAATGTTGGCTCTTCTCCCTAAGATGTCTGCTATCTTCTTCTTTTTGTAGCTACTAGCATTGAGATAGTGACCAAGATAAGGCCCTTCTCTTTTACTGCCCATGAATGCAACTGTGATTAACCCCACAGAACTTGGTGCTTCCAGAATCCCCTGAACCTACTGACCCTCCATGCATGGCATGACATAGATAAGGATGGTGACGTGTATCCTTGCATAGAACATGTTATAAAATTTTTGACTCTTCCCTTCCTCATAATTCCAAAGAATAGATTTCTTTGGATTTCTGCTTAATGCTGCTGGAGTTGGTACATAAGTTGAGGGAGGTATCAGGGCACACCAAAAGAGACGGTAACTGCACAGAAAATACAAGCAGGTACATTTCTGTGTAGTTTCAAGCAGCTTATTTGCTGTATCAACCATGGTGACATGTTGACCCTTCCTCTTTCTACTAGTAGTACAACAAACATAAAGGATATTTAGGCTGCTTGTTTTATCCCCACGTCTCACAATTGATCTGCATTCACATATAAGACAATGAAGGGACCTTTCTACCATCTTAACCAATATTTGAGAACTAGAAAATGTCCACATTTTTCTGGGGATTATTTTCATATTCCCCAATCAGGCCTATGAAGGAATCTTACCTATTGTGTTTAAAGAAGTCATATCTCTGACGGCATCCCATCATCAACAAAACTGGAAAGAAATTTGAAGGGTCTTCGATTTTACCATATTTGAAATAACAATATTTTAGCCTGACACGTTTTTGGATTTTAGAAAAAAATGT
This sequence comes from Eschrichtius robustus, assembly GCF_028021215.1. Taxonomy (NCBI): domain Eukaryota; kingdom Metazoa; phylum Chordata; class Mammalia; order Artiodactyla; family Eschrichtiidae; genus Eschrichtius; species Eschrichtius robustus. Next base: position 20,788,589 of record NC_090827.1, on the reverse strand, counting down.
TTTAAATGAGACAAAAAATCATTTTTATGACACAAAAAGACAGCAATAGTTTTATATTTTTATCTGTTCCACTTGCACACAAGTGTCTCATGGGGTTATGTAAAGCTCTCCTGTTGGGTGCTGTGCATGGTGCAAGTATGGATTAAAGCTTAGGAATCTTAAGCTTCAGTCACCTGAAACATTTAAATTAGGATGCAAGCAATCCTGTGCAACATTTGAAAAGAGCAAGACACTCTCTTTATTTTATTTGTTAGGTAATTAATCTGTCTTTTCCCCAAGGAGAGAAACAACTGCCATCTTCCATCAATGTGTTGCACAAAAATCTTTGAACAGAGAGTGCAAGCAGAGGCTGATACAGGATGTGAAAAAAAAAAATGAGAGACCCTTGCGGCATTTTCTCCTAACTTATTGCAATCTCCCATTTAAAATGTGGGAATAATCAATCTTCTGAGGAAAAAGGCCCAAGGAAGGTTTTTGCCTCTGTGGAATAATGGGATTGCTAAAGATTTCAGGAGGCAAGACGAATTAGTGAGAATGACCATGAGAAATCAGAGAAAAGTCAGATCCATGGATGAAGTGATGTTTACCACTGTGAATCAATGAGAAGTAGGAGCAAATGAAAAGAAAGCTGATACAACATTTTCTTAATAAACGTAACATTTCAGCTCTCATAGAAAAATTAATACTCACTATGATACAACATATTTAGTTTAGAAAGTTAACTTAAATTTAAAGCTTAATAATTACATTTATTGAAGAAACGAAAACATATTTGTGGTTTAGAATAAATAATGTGTTCTGCTACAGATAAGAAGACTACATAAATAAATAGAAATAAGACTAAATAAATAAAGAGGAAAATAACAAATTAGATGTTATTAACATTAAAAACTGACACTCATCTAAAGAAAGAGAAGGAGAGACAGAAAGAGAGAATAACTCATATCAAGCATGTATTAAAAACTCCTAAATAAGAACTCTTCAGATGTTAAAAAAAAGGAAGTCTTCAATAAGAAGATAATGGAATAGCAAAATGGGGAAAATATACCAAAAGATATTCCAAAAAAGAGAGTACAGAAAGTTAACATATCAAAAGATGCTTGGCTTCTTAGTAGTCAATTAAATGCAAAAGCGTGATACCTGGAATTATCACTCACCAACCAGAAAATTCAAATGAAAATGACAGGTATTATCAAGTTTGACAAGAATGTGTATAATCCTTGAATCTCATTCACTGCTGCTGAAGATGAAAAATCATACAAATGTTTCGAAAATATTTAGAAATATCTAAAAAGATAAACACAAGAAAGCTATGACTCGAAAATTTTACTACTACATGTACACTGAAAATTAATTTATACACACACCTCCAAAGCTCAAGTTCTAGAATTTATATACCAGTGCTGTTCTCAATAGACACAAACTGAAAATCACTCATGTTGTAATACACATTGGAATAAATTAATTAATAGTTAAATATTTACACTATGGAATCCTATGCAACAGTGGCAATGCATGATCACAACAACAGGCAACCATATAGACATATTCACAAACAACATACAATAAAAAAGCCCAATCTAAAAGTGATTTTACTGTGCCATAACATTTATATAAAATACAAAATACAGGTAAAGTTACCTTTTTGTTAGATACCAGAACAATATTAAACCTTAAGGGGAGTCACTAGAATGGGACCAGGGGGCCTCTGAGTATCTGGTAATTTTCTGTGTCTTTATCTAGAAGCTATGTTTAGAGTGTATTCAGATGCTGAATTTTCTGAAATTTGTCATTTCCTTACAAACTATGCATGTTTTTTGTTGTTTTTTATACACAACAAAAACTGAAAAAGATAGACTAGGGAAGGTAATTGTATTAGCACTTTAATATCCATGCTTTTCAAGGTGGAAGTGAAAAGTATTAAATACTTGACATTGTGATTACTTCTTAAAAGTAAGGTGAAAATTTGAGGTTAATAAATAAGACATACTTCTTCATATATAATCCTCAAAGAGGAGGGGTAGAAAGGAGTATTATTTTTTTCTTTAATACAGAATCGTTAAGATAGAAAATAATGAAAACAGACTAGGTTTAAAAAAGAGCACACTGGACTTCCCTGGTGGTACAGTGGGTAAGAATTTGCCTGCCAATGCAGGGAACAGGGGTTCCATCCCTGGTCTGGGAAGATCCCACATGCCGCAGAGCAACTAAGCCCGTGTGCCACAACTACTGAGCCTGTGCTCTAGAGCCTGCAAGCAACAACTACTGAGCATGCATGACACAACTACTGAAGCCCATGCACCTAGAGCCCGTACTCCACAACAAGAGAAACCACCGCAAGGAGAAGCCCGTGCACCACAACGATGAGTAACCCCTGCTTGACACAACTAGAGAAACCCTGTGCAGCAACGAAGACCCAACGCAACCAAAAATTTAAAAAAAATTAAATCTTTTGACTTCTGAGATGACTCACTCACGTGGCTGTAGGTAAGAGGCCTCAGTTCCTTGCCACATGGATCTCTCCTTAGGGCTGCTTGAGTGTCCTCATGACATGGCAGCTGGCTTACCCCAGGATGAGTGATCTAGCAGAAACCAAAGCAGAAGCTGCAATGTCTTTTATAACTTTGGAAGCTGCACTTTGTCATTTCTGCAATTTCTTATTAGTTAATCAGTCAACTCTTTTCAAGTGCGAGGAGCCACACTGGTACATGAAGACTGGGAGATAATTAGGGGATAATTAGGGCCATCTTGGAGGCTGGCTACCAAAGTGGCTGACTAGCCACAGTCTGAATTTTGTTTTCTTCACTTCTGGAGAGAAAATGGTCAGTGAATCTCATTGGTGGTCTTTGAGATGTACCAAAGCTACCTCTTGCTCTCACCCCCAGCCGTGTGGCTGACAGGGTCTTGGTTCTCCAGCCGGGTGTCAAGCCTGTGCCTCTGAGGTGGGAGAGCCGAGTTCAGGACATTGGTCTACCAGAGACCTCCGGCACCTTGCAATATCAAATGGCGAAAGCTCTCCCAGAGATATCCGTCTCAACGCTAAGACCCAGCTCCACTCAGAGACCAGCAAGATCCAGTGCTGGACATGCCATGCTAAACAACTAGCAAGACAGGAATGCAGGCCCACCCATTAGCAGACAGGCTGCTGAAAACTCACAATAAGGTCACAGACACCCCAAAACACACCACCAGATGCGGATCTGTCTACCAGAAAGACAAGATCCAGACACACCCATCAGAACACAGGCACCAGTCCCCTCCATCAGAAAGCCTACCCAACCCACTGAACCAACCTTAGCCACTGGGGGAAGACACCAAAAACAACGGGAACTACGAATCTGCAGCCTCTGAAAAGGAGACCCCCAAACACAGTCCCCAAAGCCAAATGAGAAGACACAGAAACACACAGCAGATGAAGGAGCAAGGTAAAAACCCACCAGACCAAACAAATGTAGAGGAAATAGGCAGTCTACCTGATAAAGAATTCAGAGTAATGATAGTAAAGATGATCCCAAATCTTGCAACTGGAATGGAGAATAGACAAGAAACGTTTAACAAGGACCTAGAAGAACTAAAGAGCAAACAAACAATGATGAACAACACAATAAATGGAATTAAAAATTCTCTAGAAGGAAACAATAGCAGAATAACTGAGGCAGAAGAATGGATAAATGACCTGGAAGAGAAAATACTGGAAATAACTACTGCAAAGCAGAATAAAGTACAAAGAATGAAAAGAATTGAGGACAATCTGAGACACCTCTGGGATAACATTAAACGCACCAACATTCGAATATAGGGGTCCCAGAAGTAGAAGAGAAAAAGAAAGACACTGAGAAAATATTTAAAGAGATTATAGTTGAAAACTTCCCTAATATGGGAAAGGAAATCGTTAATCAAGTCCAGGAAGCACAGAGAGTCCCATACAAGATAAACCCAAGGAGAAACATGCCAAAACATATATTAATCAAACTATCAAAAATTAAATACAAAGAAAAAATATTAAAAGCAGCAAGGGAAAAACAACAAATAACATACAAGGGAATCCCCATAAGGTTAACAGCTGAACTTTCAGCAGAAATTCTGCAAGCCAGAAGGTACTGGCAGGACATATTTAAAGTAATGAAAGGGGAAAAGCTACAACCAAGATTACTCGACCCACCAAGGATCTCGTTCAGTTTCGACAGAGAAATTAAAACCTTTACAGACAAGCAAAAGCTAAGAGAATTCAGCACCACAAAACCCGCTTTACAACAAATGCTAAAGGAACTTCTCTAGGCAGGAAACACAAGAGAAGGAAAAGACCTACAATAAGAAACCCAAAACAATTAAGAAAATGGTAATAAGAACATACATATCAATAATTACCTTAAATGTAAATGGATTAAATGCTCCAACCAAAAGACATAGACTGGCTGAATGGATCCGAAAACACGACCGGTATGTATGTGGTCTACAAGAGACCCACTTCAGACATAGGGACACATACACATGGAAAGTGAGGGGATGGAATAAGATATTCTATGCAAATGGAAATCAAAAGAAAGCTAGAGTAGCAATTCTCATATCAGACAAAAAAGACTTTAAAATAAAGACTATTACAGGAGACGAAGAAGGACACTACATAATGATCAAGGGATCAATCCAAGAAGAAGATATAACAATTGTACATATTTATGCACCCACCATTAGAGCACCTCAATACATAAGGCAAATGCTAACAGCCATAAAAGGGGAAATCGACAGTAACACAATCATAGTAGGGGACTTTAACACCCCTCTTTCACCAATGAACGGATCATCCACAATGAAAATAAATAAGGAAACACAAGCTTTAAATGATACGTTAAACAAGATGGACTTAATTGATATTTATAGGACATTCCATCCAAAAACAACAGAATACACTTTTTCTCAAGTGCTCGTGGAACAGTCTCCAGGATAGATCATATCTTGGGTCACAAATCAAGCCTTGGTAAATATAAGAAAATTGAAATTGTATCAAGTATCTTTTCCGACCACAATGCTATCAGACTAGATATAAATTACAGGAAAAAATCTGTAAAAAAATAGAAACACATGGACGCTAAACAATACACTACTTAATAACCAAGACATTACTGAAGAAATCAAAGAGGAAATAAAAAAATACCTAGAAACAAATGACAATGAAAACATGAAGACCCAAAACCTATGGGATGCAGCAAAAGCAGTTCTAAGAGGGAAGTTTATAGCAATACAATCCTACCTCAAGAAACAAGAAACGTCTCAAATAAACAAGTTAACCTTACACCTAAAGCAATTAGAGAAAGAAAAAAAAAAAAAAAAAAACAAAGTCAGCAGAGGAAAGACATCATAAAGATCAGACCAGAAATAAATGAAAAAGAAATGAAGGAAACAACAGCAAAGATCAAAAAAACTAAAAGCTGGTTCTTTGAGAAGATAAACAAAATTGATAAACCATTAGCCAGACTCATCAAGAAAAAAAGGGAGACGACTCAAATCAATAGAATTACAAATGAAAAAGGAGAAGTAACAACTGACACTGCAGAAATACAAAGGATCATGAGAGATTACTGCAAGCAACTATATGCCAATAAAATGGACAACCTGGAAGAAATGGACAAATTCTTAGAAAAGCACAACCTTCCAAGACTGAACCAGGAAGAAATAGAAACTATAAACAAACCAATCCCAAGCACTGAACTTGAGACTGTGATTAAAAATCTTCCAACGAACAAAAGCCCAGGACCAGATGGCTTCACAGGCAAATTCTATCAAACATTTAGAGAAGAGTTAACACGTATCCTTCTCAAACTCTTCCAAAATATAGCAGAGGGAGGAACTCTCCCAAACTTATTCTATGAGACCACCATCTCCCTGACACCAAAACCAGACAAAGACGTCACAAAGAAAGAAAACTACAGGCCAATATCACTGATGAACATAGCTGCAAAAATCCACTGCACAATACTAGCAAACAGAATCCAACAGCGCCTTAAAAGGATCATACACCATGATCAAGTGGGGTTTATCCCAGGGATGCAAGGATTCTTCAATACATGCAAATCATTGTGATGCACCATATTAAAAAAACTGAAGGATAAAAACCATATGGTCATCTCAATAGATGCAGAAAATGCTTTCGACAATATTAAACACCCATTTATCATAAAAACCCTCCAGAAAGTAGGCATAGAGGGAACTTTCCTCAACATAATAAAGGCCATATATGACAAACCCACAGCCAGCATCGTTCTCAATGGTGAAAAAGTGAAACCATTTCCACCAAGATCAGGAACAAGACAAGGTTGCCCACTCTCACCACTATTATTCAACACACTTTTGGAATTTTTAGCTACAGCAATCAGCGAAGAAAAAGAAATAAAAGGAATCCAAATCGCAAAAGAAGAAGTTAAGCTCTCACTGTTTGCAGATGACATGATACTATACATAGAGAATCCTAAAGATGCTAGCAGAAACCTACTAGAGTTAATCAATGAACCTGGGAAGGTTGCAGGATACAAAATTAATGTACAGATATCTCTTTCATTCCTATACACTAAAGATGAAAAATCTGAAACAGAAATTAAGGAAACACTCCCATTTACCACTGCAACAGAAAGAATAAAATACCTAGGAATAAACCTACCTAAGGAGACAAAAGACGTTTACTCAACAAACTATAAGACACTGATGAAAGAAATCAAAGATGACACAAACAGATACAGAGATATACCATGTTCTTGGATTGGAAGAATCAACATTGTGAAAATGACTCTACTATCCAAAGCAATCTACAGATTCAATGCAATCCCTATCAAACTACCAATGGAATTTTTCAGAGAACTAGAACAAAAAAATTTCACAATTTGTATGGAAACACAAAAGACCCCGAACAGCCAAAGCAATCTTGAGAAGAAAAACAGAGCTGGAGGAATCAGGCTCCCTGACTTCACACAATACTACAAAGCTACAGTAGTCAAGACAGTATGGTACTGGCACAAACAGAGAAATATAGATCAATGGAACAGGAGAGAAAGCCCAGACATAAACCCATACACATATGGTCACCTTATTTTTGGTAAAGGAGGCAAGAATATACAATGGAGAAATCACAGCCTCTTCAATAAGTGGTGCTGGGAAAACTGGACAGCTACAGGTAAAAGAATGAAATTAGAAGACTCCCTAACACCATACACAAAAATAAACTCAAAATGGATTAAAGACCTAAATGTAAGGCCAGACACTATCAAACTCTTAGAGGAAAACATAGGCAGAACACTCTATGACATCAATCACAGCAAGATCCTTTTTGACCCACCTCCTAGAAAACGGAAATTAAAAAGAAACATAAACAAATGAGACCTAAGGAGACTTAAACGCTTTTGCACAGCAAAGGAAAACGTACACAAGACGAAAAGGCCACCCTCAGAATGGGAGAAAATATTTGCCAACAAAGCAGCTGACAAAGGATTAATCTCCAAACTTTACAAGCAGCCCATGCAGCTCAATATCAAAACAAACAAACAAACAACCCAATCCATAAATGGGCAGAAGACCTAAATAGACATTTCTCCAAAGAAGATATACAGATTGCCAACAAACACATGAAAGAATGCTCAACATCACTGATCATTAGAGAAATGCAAATCGAAATTACAATGAGGTATCACCACACACAGGTAAGAATGGCCATTATCAAAAAAATCTACAAACAATAAATGCTGCAGAGGTGTGGAAAAAAGGGAACCCTCTTGCACCGTTGGTGGGAGTGTAAATTGATACAGCCACTATCGAGAACAGTATGGAGGTTCCTTAAAAAACTAAAAATAGAACTACCATGTGACACAGCAATCCCACTAGTGGGCATATACCTGGAGAAAACCATAATTCAAAAAGAGTCATGTTCCACAATGTTCACTGCAGCTCTATTTGCAATAGCCAGGACATGGAAGCAACCTAAGTGTCCATCAACTGATGAATAGGTAAAAAAGATGTTGCACATCTTCAATATAAAATGGAATATTATTCAGCCATAGAAAGAAATGAAATTGAGTTATTTGTAGTGAGATGGATGGACCTAGAGTCTGTCATACAGAGTGAAGTAAGTCAGAAAGAGAAAAACAAATACTGTATGCTAACACATATATGTGGAATCTAAAAAGAAAAGGAAAAAAAAACGGTTGGGAAGAACCTAGGGAGAGGACAGGAATAAAGAGGCAGACATAGAGAATGGACTTGAGGACATGGGGAGTGGGAAGGGTAAGCTGGGACGAAGTGAGAGAGTGGCATGGACTTATATATACTACCAAATGTAAAATAGCTAGCTAGTAGGGAACAGCTGCATAGAACAGGGAGATCAGCTCAGTGCTTTATGACCACTTAGAGGGGTGGGATAGGGAGAGCGGGAGGGAGATGCAACAGGGAGGAGATATGGGGATATATGGATATGTATAGCTGATCCACTTTGTTATAAAGCAGAGACTAACACACCATTGTAAAGCACTTATAGCCCAATAAAGATGTTAAAATTAAATAAATAAATAAATAAATAAATAGTTTATGCCCCCCCCAAATTAAATCTTTTTTAAAAATAAATAAATAAAAAAGAGCACTCAATGACATGGAACGCTAAACCTAAGTATTTTCAGTACTATAGTAAATGTAGATGGATTAATATCTCCTATTAAAGTGTAATTTTTATATTATGTGCAACTAAATATTTTTCACAATATACAGGTAAAATAAAAGAATTACATTAGAAAGGAGAAAACATTCATGTATTTAAAAACAATAAAACAATAAGCATATAATATGCATCTTAGATATAAGTAGTCTTTAAGTTCAGAACAATTTGTCATCATTGTAATTAGTATTACTATACCAATTTCTTTAAAACATTTCAATACTTTTTGAATTTGAAAAAATATTTTAATATTTTTTCTTTGCTCTTTTGTGGTCTAATATATGGTAAGTATTTAGGTGCTAACATAACTTTAAAATATATTTTGTTTTTTTACAGCCAAACAAAACTGAATCAAGAAGAAATAGATAACTTGAACATACTGATCACTAAAAGCAAAATAGAGGGCTTCCCTGGTGGCGCAGTGGTTGAGAATCTGCCTGCCAATGCAGGGGACACGGGTACGAGCCCTGGTCTGGTAAGATCCCACATGTCGCGGAGCAACTGGGCCCGTGAGCCACAACTACTGAGCCTGAGCGTCTGGAGCCCGCGCTCCACAACAAGAGAGGTCGTGATAGTGAGAGGCCCACGCACCGTGATGAAGAGTGGCCCCCGCTCGCTGCAACTAGAGAAAGCCCTCGCACAGAAACGAAGACCCAACACAGCCAAAAATAAATAAATAAATAAACAGAATTTAAAAAAATATAGAATCTGTAATTTTAAAAAACTCCCTACCAACAGAAGTCCAGGATCAGATGGTTTCACAGGCAAATTCTACCAAATATAAAAAGCAAAACTTACACTGATTCTTCTCAAACTCTTCGAAAAGATTGAAGAGTAAGGAATCCTTCCAAAGACATTCTATGAAGCCACTATCATGCTGATATCAAAAACAGATGGGGGGGGGGACTTCCCTGGTGGCACAGTGGTTAAGAATCTGTCTGCCACTGCAGGGGACATAGGTTCGAGACCTGGTCTGGAAAGATCCCACATGCCATGGAGCAACTAAGCCTGTGTGCCACAACTACTGAGCCTGCGCTCTACAGCCCACGAGCCACAACTACTGAGCCTGATAGCCACAACTGCTGAAACCCACGCACCTAGAGCCCATGATCTGCAACAAAAGAAGCCACCACAGTGAACAGCCTGCACACCACAACGAAGAGTAGCCCCCGCTCGCCGCAACTAGAGAGAGCCCGAGCACAGCAATGAAATGCCCAATGCATCCAAAAATAAATAAAGAAAGAAATTTACTTAAAAAAAAAACAAATAAAACAGATGGGGACTTTTCTGGTGGTCCAGCAGTTAAGATTTCACCATCCAGTACAGGGGGTGCGGGTTCGATCCCTAGTTTTGGAGCTAAGATCCCACATGCCTCACAAACAAGAAACCAAAACATAAAACAGAAGCAATATTGGAACAAATTCAATAAAGACTTAAAAAAAACACAGAGAAAGACACTACCAAAAAAGAAAACTTCAGGCCAATATCATTGATAAATATAGATGCAAAAATTCTCAACTGAATATTAGAAAACCGAACCCGAAAACACATAAGTGGATCATACACCATGACCAAATTTGATTCACCCCAGTGTCACAAAGTTGTTTCAACATATGCAAATCAATCAACATGATACACCCCATCAACAAAGGAAAAACAAGAAACAAACGATCATCTCAATAGATGGCGAAAAAGCATTTGAAAAGCTTCAACATCCATTCATGACAAAAACACTTACCAAAGTGGGTATAGAGGAAACATATCTCAACATAATAAAAGCTATTTATGACAAACCCACAGCCAATATAATACTCAACGTTCATAAGCTGAAAGCCTTCCGCTAAAATCTGGAACAAGACAAGGATGCCCACTCTCACGTCTTCTCTTCAACATAGTATTGGAAGTCCTAGCCACAACAATCAGACAAGAAAAAGAAATAAAATCTAACCAAATTGGAAGGGAAGAGGTAAAGTTGTCATTATATGCAGATGACGTGATAATATATATAAAGGAAACCCTAAAAATTCCACCCAAACACTACTAGAACTGATAAACAAATTCAGCAAAGTAGGAGGATACAAGATTAACATATATAAATTGGTTGCATTTACTGGTTTTTCCTTCTTTTTTTTTAAATTTATTTTGGCTGCATTGGGTCTTCATCGCTGTGCACGGGCTTTCTCTACTTGTGGCCAGTGGGGACTAGACTTTCTTGTGGTGCGCAGGCTTCTCATTGCAGTGGTTTCTCTTGTTGTGGAGCACGGGCTCTAGGCACGCAGGCTTAAGTAGTTGTGGCACATGGGCTCAGTATTTGTGGCTCACTGGCTCTAGAGTGCAGGCTAAGTAGTTGTGGCACACAGGTTTAGTTGCTCCATGGCATGTGAGATCTTCCTGCATCAGGGCTCAAACCCATGTCCCCTGTATTGGCAGGTGGATTCTCCACCACGAAGCCACCAGGGAAGTCCCTGGTTGCATTTCTTTACGCTAACAATGAAATATCAGAAAGGAAATGTAAACAAGCAATCCTTTTTTTAATGGCATCAAAAAAATAAAATGCTTGGGAATAAACCTCACCAAGGAGGTGAAAGACTTATATACTGAGAACTACAAAACATTAGTAAAGGAAACTGAAGATGATTCAAAGAAATGGAAAGACATCCCACACTCTTGGATGGGAAGAATTAATACTGTTAAAATGGCTATACTACCCAAAGCAATCTACATATTTAATGTGATCCCTATCAAATTACCCACGACATTTTCCCCAAAACTAGAACAAATAATCCTAAAATGTATCTGGAACCATAAAAAGTCAGAAATGTGAACACAATCCCCAGGAAAAAGAACAAAGCAGGAGGCATAACCCTCCTAAACTTCAGACAATACTACAAAGTTACAGCTATCAAAGCCGCATGGTACTGGCACAGAAAGAGATACATGGATCAATGGAATAGAATAGAGAGCTAAGAAATAAACCCACACACCTATGGTCAATTAACCTTTGACAAAGGAGGCAAGAATATACAATGGGGAAAAGATAGTCTCTTCAGCAAGTGGTGTTTTGAAAGTTGGAGAGCCATATGCAAATCAGTGAAGTCAGAACATACCCTCACACCATACACAAAAATAAACTCAAAACGGCTTATATGCTTAAATATAAGATAGGACACCTTATAACTCCTAGAAGAGAACATAAGCAAAACATTCTCTGACATAAGTCATACCAAAATTTTCCTAGGTAGTTCTCCTTAGGCAGTACAAATACAGTAAGTCACCTACATACGAACCTTCAAGTTGCAAACTTTCAAAGATGCAAACGTCCATTCGCATGTCCAATCATGTAAGTTAGTTCACGTGTCTGGCATACATTGTCACGTGCGTGCTTCCTCTATATGTGGTTGTGCTTTTGTGTACTTTACAGTACTGTATAGAGTACAGTAGTACAGTACCTTTATTTCAAGCCCAAGATGCCTGGAAGCAAGCGTAAAAGCAGAGGTGATGTAGCTGGTACTGTTAAGAAGCGCCAAGTGATAATGACGGAAACAAAAGTGAAAGTAATTGAGAGAGTGGAGCGAGGCAAAAAGATGTTAGACATCGCTATTCTTATAACATGAATCATTCAATCATTGGCACGAATCTAAAGAACAAGGACAAGATCATGGAACATGTGAAGTCTGCTGTGCCGACGATGTTGACAAAATATCCAAGAAGCATGGAAAAGTGATGGAGGAGATGGAGAAACTTCTCAGTGTGCGGATGCAGGATCAACATCAGCACTGAGTCTTGCTCAACTTAACGCTGATTCAAGAGAAAGTTAAAAGCCTTTATGAAGACTTGAAAAAGAAACACGGCAAAGAATCAGAAGGCACATCTTTTAACGCCAGCCATGGCTGGTTTCATCGGTTCAAGGCTAGAGCCAACCTTCACAATGTAAAAGTAAGTGGAGAGACAGCAAGTGCAGATAGGGTAGCTGTCCAGGAACTTCCAGAAACACTTTGAGAAATTATTGATGATGGTGTGTATTTGCCCAACCAGGTTTTTAATGTGGATGAGACACAACTGTACTGGAAGAGGATGCCAGACCAAAGTTACATCAGTAAGGAGGAAAAGTTGATGCCGGGCTGTAAAGCAGCAAAGGATAGGCTAACTGTTGTTTGGTGGCAATGCTTCCGGTGAATTGAAGCTGAAACCTCTCTTAGTTTATCATTCACAGAACCCAAGAACCCTTAAAAACTTAGCCAAGGGCTCTCTTCCTGTTGTGTGGAAGCATAACCCCAAATCCCGGATTACACAGGCCACGTTCCAGGACTGGTTTTGCCACCACTTTATCCCAGATGTAGAGAAATATTGCTTGGAGAAGGACGTTCCAGCAAAACATTCTTTTGCTGCTCGACTATGCTGTGGGCCACCCCCCATTCATGGATGACTTTCATCCCAACGTCAAAGTACTGCATCTGTCACCAAATACTACGTTGCTCATCCAACCTATGGACCAGGGCGTTATAGCGACTTTCAAGAAATATTATTTATGTCACACATTTTGTCAGGCAGTAAAGGTAAGTGACAAATCAGGAACAACCTAGGGACAACTTTGGAAGGACTATAACATCTACAAGACCATAAAAAACATTGACTTTGCATGGTGTGAGGGTATGGCGGTCACCATGAATGGGGTTTGGAAGAACCTTTGCCCACAGTTTGTTCATGATTTTTGTGGATTTGAGAAGGTAGATCAGAAGTCCAAAGAGGTCTTCAGCAACGTAGTGACCCTCAGCGAGAAGCTGGAGCTAGATCTGCAAGTGGACGATTTCGCTGAACTCCTTGTTGTGCAACATGAGGAGCTTACTGATGGAGTTGGAGGCCCAGAGAAAGGATGAAGAGGGACAGGAGGAAGAAAAAGTAACTGAAGAACTGAAGAGATTCACGACACAGAAAATGGCAAGGGAATCTTCGTTATTTGAGGAAGCACTGTTAGTGTTTGAGGCACAGGACCCGAACCTAGAATGGGACCCAAAGGTGGCAGCATCCATTCAGAATGCAATCTAGTGGTACCTTGTCATCTATGATGAGAAAAAAAGAGCTACTACCCAGACATCAATGGATCATTCTTTCAAGAGGGTAGATAGAATTAAATCCAGCAAGGAACCAGAACCTTTGCCATCAACGTCAGGTATGAGTGGAATTGCAGCTTGCCCTCTGTCTCCTACTGCTGATAATCCTTCACCTCTACCATCTCCCACCTCCTCTCCCTCCTCCAATCAGTAACTCTTCTCGCCTGTTCCCTCGATGCCAGCCCGAGTATCCCAGCTGTTGTACTGTATTACTGTACTTTTCAAGTTACTGTACTGTAAGATTAAAAATGCTTTCTTTGTTTTTGTGCTTGTTTTTTATGTATTGTTTGTGTGAAAAGTATTATAAACCTATTACGGTACAATACCATATAGCCGACTGTGTAAGTTGGGTACCTAGGCGAACTTTGTTGGACTTACAAACAAATTGGACTTACAAACGCACTCTTGGAACAGAACTTGTTCATATGTAGGGGACTTACTGTAAGAGCAAAAAAGAAACAGGAACTAAGCAAACTTATAAGCTTTTGCACAGCAAAGGAAACCATAATCAAAATGAAAATACAACCTATGGACTGGGAGAAAATATTAGCAAATGATGAGAATGACAAGGGCTTAATTTCCAAACTATACAAACAGCTCATACAACTCAATAACAAAATAACAAATAACTCAATGGAAAAATGGGTAGAAGACCTAAATAAACATTTCTCCAAAGAAGACATACAGAGAGCCAATAGGCACATGAAAAGATGCTCATCATCACTAATTATTAGATAAACGCAAATCGAAATTACAATGAGGTATCACTTCACACTGATCGGAATGGCCATCATTAAAAAAAAATCTACAATTAACAAATGCTGGAGGGGGTATGGGGAAAAGGGAACCCTTCTACACTGTCGGTGGCCATGTAAGTTGGTGCAGCCACTATGGAAAACAGTATGGAGGTTCCTCAAAAAAACTATAAAGAGAGTTGCCATCTGATCTAGCAATCCCACTTGTGGACATATATCTAGACAAAACTATAATTCAAAAAGATAAATGAAACCCTATGTTCATAGCAGCACTATTTATAACAGCCAAGACATGGAAACAACCTAAATGTTCATTGAAAAGTGAATGTATAAAGAAGGTGTGGTATACGTATACAATAGATATTACTCAGACATAAAAAAGAATGAAATAATGCCATTTGCAGCAACATGGATGGACCTAGAGATAATGATACTAAGTGAAGTAAGTCAGAGAGAGAAAGACAAATACCATATAATATCACTTATATGTGGAATCGAAAACAGGACACAAATGAACATGGCAGCGAAACAGAAACAAACACACAGATATAGAAAAGAGAGTTGTGGTTGCCAAGGAGAGAGTGAAGGAAAGATTGGGAGTTTTGGAATAGCAGAAGCAAACTATTCTACATAGGATGGACAACCCACAAAGACCTACTGTATAGCACAGGAAACTATATTCAATATCCTGTGATAAACCATAATGGAAAAGAATATATATATAGGTATATAGATATATAGATATAGATATATAGATATAGATAGATATATAGATAGATAGATATAAAACTGAATCACTTTGCTGCACAGCAGAAATTAATACAACAATGTATAAAGGCTGCAGAGGGTGTAGAGAAAAGGGAACCCTCCTGAACTGTTGGTGGGAATGTAAACTGTACAGCCACTATGGAGAACAGTATGGAGAGTCCTTAAATGCTAAAAATAGAACTACCATATGACCCAGCAATCCCACTACTGGGCATATACCCGGAGAAAACCATAATTCAAAAAGATACATGTACCACAATTTTCACTGTAGCACTATTTACAATAGCCAGGACATAGAAGCAACCTAAATGTCCATCGACAGATGAATATATAAAGAAGATGTGGCACGTCTATACAATGGAGTATTACTCAGCCATAAAAAGGAACAAAATTGAGTTATTTGCAGTGAGGTGGTTGGACCTAGTGTCTGTCATACAGAGTGAAGTAAGTCAGAAAGAGAAAAACAAATACCGTACGCTAACACATCTATGTGGAATCTAGAAAAATGGTACCGACGAACCTAGTGATAGGGCAGGAATAAAGACACAGATCTAGAGAACGGACTTAAGGACACAGGGGGCAAGGGGAGACAGGGACGTAGTGAGAGAGTAGCACTGACATATATACACTACCAAATGTAAAATAGCTAGTGGTAAGCTGCCGCATAGCACAGGGAAATCAGCTCGGTGCTTTATGTCCCCCAGAGGGGTGGGATAGGGAGTGTGGGAGGGAGGCTCAAGAGGGGGGGATATGGGGAATATATGTATACATAGAGCTGATTCACTTTGTTGTAAAGCAGAAACTAATACAGTGTTATAAAGTAAGTATACTCCAATAAACATGTATTTAAAAAACCCACAACATTGTAAATCAACTACACTTGAAAATATTTCTTAAGTGCAAAAAATTTTCTGAATGCAAGTTTTACTGTGTGTGTGTACCACAGGTTCAATATATATGAATTATGTCAAATTGATTACATTGCTTTTCAAAATAAAGAATTTTTGATATTTTACATCAGCTTCATGTTATAAATGCAGAAAAACTATATTATTTTTTTCTAAAGTTCAGAAATAGCCATTTTGCTCATTCGGTATACTATAAACCATCAACTATTAAAAAGGGATTCGTGACCTCTTCCTTCCAAAGAAATATTTCTCCACTCACACAAGTTTAATAGAATGTTCCGCCATGAACTGGCTTCCCACCTTAGAGACACGAGATTTGCATCCTGAAATCTCTTTCTTCCGAAAACGTCCAATTATCATCCTAGCATTACAGAAAAGAAGTGCTTTTTTTCAGATCTCAAATTCCATACAACTTTAGTCAAGACATCATGTATGTTTTTTTTCACACACACACAGACTATACTTTATTTTTACAAGAGATAAATCAACTGACACCAAGCACTGTAACTGGATGACCACAAGAAAAGCAACAATGATTGCAATTACCAAACACGAAACACACTCATACTATGTCATAATATTGACATCCAGTCCAGTAATCCTCCACTGCAACAGCTCCTTTACTTTGCCGTGAAAGACATCATGTATTTTTAAATAATCAGCACTCACCTGAGGCCTTTAAAAATCAACATAAACATAATTTTGTGTTCTCTTTCATTTACTCTGGTTCTAAGTGGTCATTTCTAAACGAAAGTATTTAAGTATGTTAACGTCATCTTTTAACATCATATTTCAAATGACTACCGTGTCTCCAAAGATGAAATATGAGGAACTCACAATTAGGCTCTCCAAAGTTTTGCTCTCTGAATGTGTATGACCCTTCTGCTGAACTCCACACTGTTCATTATTCTCTGAGAATATTCTTTTTCTTGTATGGCCATCTCACATGCTCTTTCATTTCATGAAGTTTTTTTCCTACAATGTTATGCCTAGTTTATTTCTGAGAATATGCATTATTTCAGAATGATATTTATAGACACAAAGACTTCTCTATAATTCCCTGAGAGTTTCAAGAACTCCTTCTTCTTTTTTTTTTTTTAATACCTAGATTCTGAAGCTCTCGACAAAGCATTACTAAACTTGCATTTACATAAGTATCTACATATTAATCACACATTAATGCATTCACGATTATATTATGATTTATTGCTAATTTTGGAGCATAAATGTAGCTGTCTTATTTACCACCCTCTTGGAAATCACTTTAATATTTGCACTTAGGACTTGAAAGAGAATGGATAAATAAAAACCTGAAGAATATGCAAATACAATTTATATATTTCTCATAAAATTAGGTGATTATCTAACCTTTATCCAGAAAAAAAGAAGAGCCCAGATACTCTGCAGGCATGATCCTCGAGAATGTGTGGTCTTCCAGCAGGAAAACATGCAGTAATCCATGTGGCAGAGTTTACCTGTGACCAACCGAGGTTAGTGACCTATGCATTCCTTACATGCAACATATCAGGAGTGGAAAAAGGGAATTTGTCCATTGTGGCAATAAGTATAATGAAGATTTGTAGCAGGTCATGCTCATATATTCAACACAGGTACAATCAAAAGTTTGTTCAATTCTGGTAGATCTAAGTCTGTATCTGTTACCTTGTCTTTAACGAGGAAATGTCAGAACTGACTTACCAAAAAAAAAAAAAAAAGTGTTTTGTTTGTTTGTTTGTTTTAATTAGAGTCACGGTGAGTAAGGCAGAGCTCAGAACAGCTAATGTGACTTAGTGATTCTCTCATCAGGAAATACAGTTTCTACTTCCTTGTTTATTCTCCACATCCTGTAGTAAGTAAAGTTTCAATGAAAGATAAATCTACAGCGTGAAAAGGAAAGAAAACTTACATGTGTTGATAAGATCATTTTGACAGGTTTTACCACGTATGTCAGTGTTTCTGGGGATGGACACAAGCCAGAAGTCCCTACTCTGACATTTTCACTGATGTCATTCCCCTTGATCCTCAATTTGAAAGTGGATAAAAATGTTTTCTATGTTTTGTTCTTTAAGAAATTAAATAAAGAATGCTTTCTAGACAGGATCCTCTAATGATTTTCAGTCAGTGGTCATCAACAGAGGAAAAGCACAGAATCTCATGCCCACAAAAGGGTGACATTCAGTCAGGTAAGAAAATTCTCCCCGGAATCAGAGCTTCATCTTCATCTTTAACATGCAATCAAAGGCTTTCACAGGTTTTTCATCACTCTGCACTCGGCCCCACCATATGGGATTGGCTCTGAGAATCTCACATCAGATGACTGACAAACATGTCATAGTACACTGATCTGGTACCAGATCCTGCCTCTCTTAGTGATCTCCCGCAGGGACATTGGACTATTCTAGGTTATTTCCTGGAGCCCTCTATTCTACACACGTATACTTGCAAGTAGAAACAGAAGCTTGGATTCTCACTGGGACCGCTGCTCTGTCCAACCAACCTCTCTAGAAATATGATGTTCTAATCTCTCCTGATTAGAACATTTCAAGGTCTCTCCCTGTGCTAATTTAGTAAAGGTAAAAGAGAAACAAGAAAGAACAAACTATGCAGGGAGCAATATATAAGATTCCTTTACTTAATGAATTTATCTGATATACCCAAATACTGAGAAATATAAATTCATTTCATAATGTTCAAGAAAAGAGGAGGAGGAACCTCCATGCCAACAGTATATATAAAATGGAATCAATATTGCATAAGCTCCAGCTTAAGCTTAGCTACGAGGTACTAACCCTTCTCATAAAGAAGCAATAGTTCTCCATCATTTGAAGCACACTGAGGACTCAGACAGCTGGACACGGAAGGTGTAGCCTCCTCACTCGAATTCTGTACCTGCATCACAGAGCAGTGAAATATTCCCAAAGAATTATTAAGGATGAGGGGGGGAGGGGAAATAAAAAAGATGGATCCATAGTCCGTCCTACCGTCTGTTCTGTTGGACATTACCACCATCTTGGCCCAATATGACCTTCCCACTTTTCTCTGGGCCTCCCTACTTTCCACCTCCATCCTCTCATTATATCTTACCTACACTTGGGAACGACTCTAGTTTTTCCACTTATCTTTATCAACAAGTAATCCAAATAGCAACTGTGTATATAACTCCTTAGAAACCTCAGGTCTGACTCAGTAATAATACATGACCTTCGACGTCCAAAGTTTTCCCAATTCCCTTTATTATTTTTTTTCTAATTTCCAGGTACTTACACTCTCAGGACCTCCACTGTTCTCAGGTTCGTCTTCCCTGCAAAATCTGTCAACCTAGACATAGACTTAAGTACCACCCTCTAATTATCTCCTAGGGAATCCAGTTTTTAAAAAAGCCTCAGCAAGCCTTATAGACTTTATTAAAGACTCTTTAAGATAACCCATGGGAGATAGAAGCACACCCACAGATATCTATCTAATACACCCTCAGAGTAATTATTTTTTCTTTTTTATAAAGTCTGTTCTGGACAATGAAGACTCTCAGCTCTTCTTCTTCAACATATGCAGTGTCTCACCCTTCTGATTACTCTCTGCTCTATCCCAGGTCCACTCCCTTTCCTGATATTACATTCTTTCCCAATTTTGTATGTTGGTAAAATCAAATAACATAAAATATAACATGTTAATTATTTTAAAGTGCACCGTTCAGTGATATTAAATGCATTCATATTATTGGGCGATCAACATCACCATTTATCTTCCTAATTCTTTTCTACGTTTTAAAACTGTAACTCTATATCCTTTAAACATAACTTTCCTTTTTGTTCCATAACCACCTGAAAAGCATCATTAGCCTCCCAATTTCTATGGTTTTGACTACACTAAGTACCCCATATAATTGAAATAAGTAGTTGTATCGTTATGACTCACTAAAAGTCACAAAAATGGCATTTTGGGTAGCTAAATTTCCTCAAGATTCATCCATGTTGTAGCATATTCCTAGATCTTTTCCTTCTTAACACTGAATAATATTGTATTCTATGGGTATACCACACTTTGCTTATCCAGGAACTAGTGGATGAACACTTAGGTTGCTTTCATATTTTAGCTGCTGTGATTATTACTGCTCTAAACACTGGAGTACAAATATTTCTTTAAGACCCTGATTTCAATACCTTTGGGTATACTTCATAGTAAAATTCCTGGATCATGTAGTAACTCTATTTTTCAATATCTGAAAAATTGCCATACTCTTTTGCAAAGCAGCTGTATCATTCTGCCTTCCCTCTGACATAGCTCAAAGGTTCCAACTCCCTCACATCCTCACCAATAGTTGTTTTCTGCTTGTGTATGTGTGTGTGTGCTTGTGTGTTTATGCATGCACACAAATATATAAACATGCATTTAGTGATATGGAGCATCTATTCAAGTGCTTATTCAATTGTACATCTTTCTGAAGAACCATCTATTCAAGTCTTTTATCCATTTTCGAATCAGGGTGTTTGCTTTTTGTTCAGTTGTAGGAGTTCTCTGTATATTCTGAATAGACATCTCTTGTCAGATAGATGGCTCTGAAATATTTTCTCCCATCTTGTGGTTTGCCATTTTATTCTGTTTACATTTCTTTGATACACATTTTTTTTAACTTATGTACTGCAAATTGTTTATTTTTTTGTTAGCTGTACCTTTGTTGTTCCTTCGTTTCACATTGAGGAAAACACTGCCAAATCCAATATCATGAAGCTCTTGTCCTCTATCTTCTTCTAAGACTTTTTATTTTATTAGGTCTTATATTTAGTTTCTTGATACGTTTTCATTAATTTTTGCATATGATGTTAGGTAAGGGTCCATCTTCCTTCTTTTGCATGTTGACCACAAGACTTCTCAGCACCATGTGTTGAAAATACTATCCTTTCTGCTTTGAAAAGTCTTGGCAACTTGTCAAAAATCATTTGGCCACATATCAGGGTTTATTTCTGGGTGTTCTATTCTATTCTATTGGTCTTGAATAAGGGAGAAAATAGTATAACCTATCCAGGTTGATGAAGAACATAAAGAAAGACCAGGACTGAGAATTAGGAGGGCAATATAAAACAGCAGGGAGTAAAAGACAGTGTGAGAGAAGATCTTGTATTTGCGAGTTCATGGAAATAGGATCATGCTAAAACCACTAAACGCCTGACTTTGAACAATACGGCAAATGTGCCAGCAAGAAACATAACACTTACCCATCTCTGGGAAATATAGTATGGGCATAAAGATAAACTACACACAAATATATTAAAAAGGGAAGGGTTTTCATGGTGTGAGAATACTGTGGCATTTGAAATACAATTTACTTCTGTTCTACCATTGTCTCTAAAATTTATCAAAGTGTATATACAAGCAATTCTAATTCTGGTAATGTGTTTGCCAGGTTTATATATGAACTTCAGTAGAGCAGTAAATGTACATTCATAGTAGGACTGTTCCCTAAACCAAAAAAACAAAACACAAAAACTGCAAAGACTAGAGTTCACTTTGTCAACACACATACAGATGCAATGATGGTTAACGGTCCGAAAACAGAAGGTGAGCATGGGTGCAAGAGGTTAATCCCCAGGCTGGGGTGGGGTGCAGAGTTTGAGGGTAACAAAAGTAGAAAAGGCTTTTGTCCTATCCTTGATTTTTGAGGTATGGAAATTCACAGGTCACTACCTTCATTTCAAAATGAATGAATGCACTATTCAATTTTTTTAAACAGGCTAAGTAACCATGAGTGGTAATAAATTTCAAACTGTCGCTAATCAAATAAGATACTAAGAAAACTTAAATAATATGATTTAAGAGTGAAGTAGAGAGATTGTCCAACATGGTAGCATTCAAAGACCCAGAGCTTGATGCCTCTCATGGGCACACCAAAGTCACAACAGTTTACAGAACAGCAATTGATGAAAAAGCCCGGGACCTACCATAAAAGATGTTTTACAGCTCAAGATATAAGGAAGGCACCTCGACAAGACAGAAAGGAAGGGTAAAATCTCAGTAGAGTCAAGACCCATACCACCAAGTGGGTGGCCCACAAATGGGAGAATAATTACAATTTCACAGGTGCTCCCAGGTAGCAAGGGGTATGAGGCCAACATCAGGCTCCCAAGCCCAGGGATCCTGTTCTGGAAAGAAGAGTTCCTAGAAAGTTGGGCTTTGAAGACCAGTAGTGCTTATTTTCCAGAGAGCCAGAGGGTTGTGGGAAATAGAGATTCCACTCTTAAAAGATGCTCACAAAATCCCACATGATCTGAGAATCAGAACAGAAGCAGTCATTTGAAAGGATCCTGGGTCACACCTACCTCCTGATCTTGGAGAGGCTCCCAGAGAGGCAAGAGGCAACTACAGCACAGCCTCAGGGACAGAGACACTGGCAGCAGCCATTCGGGGGAGCTCCTTCTACCTGGTGGACGCTGGTACCAGCAAGCATAATTTCAGAATCCTCCCTCTAGCTTATCAGCCTCAGGACCGAGCCCCACCCATTTCCAACAGACTATAGACACAAGTACTAGGATGCTGCAGGCCAAGCAACTAACTGAGCAGGGGCATAGCCCCATCCACCAGCAAACAGGCTGCCTTCAGATCCTCTCAGTGCACAGCTGCCCCTGGACATGGGTCCAGCCACCAAAAGCCCCAGGACCAGCCTCCACACCTCAGTGGACAGGCACCAGCCCCAGAGTCCCTGGCGCCTCTGACAAGTGAGCCTGCTCTGGCCTTGGAGTCAGCCTCACCATCGGCAGATGATAACTGCACAGGGACTGGATGGAGCTTGGACCTACCCAACAGCAAACCTGCTCTAGCAGTGGGATCAGCCTCATACACCCACAGGCACACACCAGCTCCAGGAATACCACAGCCCAGCAGCCTGTGTAACCAGGCCACTTAATTGCAGGCCAGAAGCAGCCACGGACTCAGCTGGGTCCTGACCCTGCCCATCAGAATGCCAACACAAGATTAGGGATACCCCCGACCCTGCAGAGAGCTGTGTCAGGAACAGTGATCCAACACCAACTCTGTGGCTCCTGGGCCCTGCAGCCAGAGCACAGAACCTGTTTCTTCCTCCCAGTAGCCAGCATAGCCCCAGAACCAGTGACTGGGCACTAGCCCTGATATCCCCTGGACTGCAATTCTACCCATAAGTGAACCAGCACCAGATTTGGTGTCCCCCAGAGTTGTGCAGCCAGCTGCCTTATGATTTAGTCTCACCAAGCAGCACAGACAGCCTCCATACAAGGCAGAGCCTGGCAAACAAGCAGTCTGGGGGCAGCCAAGCCTACCAGACTACCCACAGTAGTCAGCCCACCACAGCAGAACAGCCCAAGCAACCCACATAGGGGGTACACCTAGAATATATAGCTCTAGTGACCAGGGGAGAGGGGGCTGCTGGGACACATAGGACATCTCCTACAAAAGGCCACTTCCCCAAGGTCAGGAAATGTAACGAACCTACTACACACATAGCAATAAAAACAGGAAGTTAAGAAAAATGGGGTGACACAGAAACACGATCCAAATGAAGGAACAAGATAAGAACTCAGAAGAAGATCTAAGTGAAGTGGAGATAGCCAATCTCCTCAACAAAGGGTTCAAGGTAATGACTGTAAAGATGATCAAAGAACTCAGGAGAAGAATGGACGACCAGAGCAAGAAGTTAGAATGTTTTTAAAAAGAGTTAGACCATTAAAGAACAACAAAACAGAGATGAGGAATACAATAACTGAAATGAAAAATACATTAAAGGAAACTACTGTAGACTAAATGATACAGAGGAATGAATCAGAAAACTGAAGGACAGAGTACTGGCAATCACTGAAGATGAACGGTAAAACAATAGATTAAAATGAAATGAGGAAAGTTGAACAGACTTGTGAAACAACATCAAGTGTACTAATATTTGCATTATACAGGTCCCAGAAGCAAAAAGGAAAGAGAAAGCAGTGTAGAACATACCTGAAGACATAAGAGTTGAAAACTTCCCTAACCTGGGAAAGAAAACAGACATCCAAGTCCAGTAAACACAGTAAGGCCAAAACAGGATCAACCCAAAGAGGACCACACCAAGACTCATTGTAATTAAAATGGAAAAAAAAATAAAGTTAAAAAGACACTATTAAAAGGAGCAAAGGAAAAGCAACAAGTTACAAACATGGGAAATTGCATAAAGTTATCTGCTGACTTTTCAGGATAACCTCTGCATGCCAGAAGGGAGTGGCATGGTATATTTAAAGTCATGAAAGGGAAAAGCCTATAAGCAAAAATACTCTACCCAGCAAGGCTCTCCTTCAGATTTGATGGTGAGATCTAAAGTTTTACAGAGAAGCAAAACTAAAAGAGCTCAGCATCGCCAAACCAGCTTTATGAGAAATCTTAAAGGGGCTTTTCTAAGTGAAAAAGAAAAGGGCACGGTTGAAACATAAAAATTAGGAAAGGAAACTTACTAACAGAAAAACCTCATTGGTTAAGGCAAATATTCAACAGAGGTAGTAAATCAACCATGGACACAGCTAATAGGAAGGATGAAAGAAAACAGTAATAAAATCATCTATATTCACAATAAGAAGTTAAGGGACACACAAAACAAGTAGATGTAAAATATAAGGTCAAATTCAGTAACTGTGGGGGAGCAGAGTAACAATGCAGGGTTGTTAGTGTCCATGTGAAATTAAGAGCTCAGCAACTTAAATAATCACACACACACACACACACACATACACAAAACTGAAAGAAATCCAAACATAATATTAAAGATACTCCTCACATCACAGATGAAGGGAATAAAAGGGGAAGAAAGGAACACTGAAGAAATTAAAGAGGGATTCTAAAAATACCCAAGACAAATGAAAATGAACACACAATGATCCAAAATCTATGGGACACAGCCAACGCAGTTCACAGGGGGACGTTATAGTGATACAAGCTTATTCTTAGGAATCAAGAAAAATATCAAATAAACAACCTAACATTACACCTGAAAGAATTAGAAAAAGAAGAAAAAACAAAACTCAAAGCTGTCAGAAAGAAAAATTAAGAAAACTATACCATATGCAATGACATCAAAAAGAATAAGATACCTAGGAATAAACACACCTAAGCAGGTAAAAGACATGTGCTCAGAAATCTATCAGCCATTGGTGAAAGAAGTTGAAGACAACACAAAAAGATGGAAAAGTATAGCATGTGCATGGACTGGAAGAATTAATACTGTTAAAATAACCATACTACCAAAGACAATCTACAGATTTAATGCAATCCCTATCAGAATAACAAAGCATTTGCACAGAAATTGAAAAAGTAATTTTAAAATTTGTATAGAAACACAAAGACCCCCAAATAGCCAAACAATCTTGAGAAAGAACACAGCTGGAGGCATCATGCACCTTGACTTCAGACTATACTGCAAAGAGACAGTAATCAAAGAGAAAGGTACCAGAGCAAAAACAGACACAAAGATCACTGGAATAGAATAGAGATCCCAGAAATAAGCCCACACACTTATATTTAATTGATTTATGACAAAGCAGGCAATATGGAGAAAAAGCTGTCTCTTCAATAAGTGGTACTGGGAAAACTGGTCAGCTACATGGAAAAGAATAAAATTAGATTATTTTAGCACACCATATATAAAATAAATGCAAAACTGAATAAAGACCTAAATGTAGGACCAGAAACCATAAAACCCCTAGAGGAAAATATAGAACATTCCTCAACATAAATGATAGCAACAGTTTCAGGTTCAGTCTACTAAGGCAAATGAAAGAAAAGCAAAAATAAACAAATGGGACTTCACTAAACTTAAAAGATTTTGCACAGCAAAGGAAACCAAAGACAAAGTGAAAAGACAACCTGCTGAAGGAGAGACAACATTTGCACATGGTAAGAGGTTAACATCAAAAAAGATGACCAAGCAAGGGTTCATATCTAAACTACAGAAACAGCACATACAACTCAATATCAAAAAAACACCCAAAATCTTTTTTAAAAAAATGAGAAGACCTAAATAGACATTTTTTCCAAGGAAAAACTACATATAGACAGCCAGAACTCACAAAGATGCTAAACATAGCTAATCGGCAGTAAAATGCAAATCAAAACTATGAGATAGATCACCTCAGTCTTGTCAGAATGGCTGTCATCAAAAATATCACAAATAACAAAGTTAGTGAGGATGTGGAGAAAGGGAAACTCTTGTACACTCTTGATGTGAATGTGAAGTAGTGCAGCTACTGTGGAAAGCAGAATGGAGGTTCCACAAAAAAACTAAAAATAGAACTACCATAATATCCAGCAATTTCACTGTTGGGTATATCAGAAGAAAACAAAAACACTATTTCAAAAAAAAAAATAACTGCACACCAATGTTCATAACAGTCTTATTTGCCATAGCCAAGATATAGAGTCAAACTAAGTGTTCATCATAGCTTAGTGGATAAAAAAGATTTTTTATGATCACTTCAGCAAAAAATGAAATTTTGCCATTTGCAAGAACATGGATGGATTTGGAGGGTATTATGCTTAGGAAAATAAGCTGCAGAGAAAACAAGCATGGCATGTTATGAGAAAACAAGCATGGTATGTTATCACTTACACGTGGCATCTAAAAAATTGAATACAACAACAACAAAAAAACAGACTCACAGATTAAAGAACAGACTAGTGGTTACCAGCAGGGAGAGATAGGGTGGAGGAGCAAAATAGTAGTAGGAGATTTTGAGGTACAATCCACTATGTATAAAATCAATAATCTACAGTGATGTACTGTATAGCATGGGGAATATAGCCACTCTTTTATAATAACTATAAATGGAGAAGAACCTAAACATTTATGAATCACTATGCTGTACCTCTGAAACTAATATAATAATGTAAATTAACTATAGATCAATAAAATATAAAGTAAGAAACAATAAAGGGGAGACACAGATTATTAGGTAGAAATCAATTAAATAAACACAAGTTTTGGAAATCAAGGAATTTAAAAACAACACGTAAGACACAACATTGGCATTTAAAGTGTACAATCTATTCATTTAAAAGAAATCATTTAAGTGGTAAAAAATGGTACCCATTCTCACAATTTTGTATATCTAGGATAAATTATTATCTAGAAAAATATGGTACAAATATTCACTCAAAAAGAAAGAGAAAAGTGGGATAAACCCATTTTAGTATACAAATTTAATATCAAAGTCTCTATGTAAAATTGATTTGAATAAGTTCTGTTAGCCACTTCTAGTTTCTTTGTGATGTAAAATCTTTTAAAGCATAAAAATCAGCCTTTCTACATTATTCCATTAGACATACATAGAAGTTAAAAGAAATGAGAAGACAGAACAATCAACCAGGAAGGTGAATTTACTGAGAAACAGTCA
Source organism: Eschrichtius robustus (assembly GCF_028021215.1). Lineage (NCBI taxonomy): Eukaryota > Metazoa > Chordata > Mammalia > Artiodactyla > Eschrichtiidae > Eschrichtius > Eschrichtius robustus. The sequence goes on along the minus strand of NC_090827.1, from coordinate 20,760,977 downwards.
TTCGTCCTCCCTCCTCCTTTTCTTTTCCTCCTTTTCCAGGTCTCTTTCGGTTCCGATCAAGAGAAATCTTGAGAGTTCTGAGAATATTTCTTTGAGGGCTTCAAATCACCATACCTACATCCTCTGCCACAACTACACACACGGGAACAAAAGTAAACCTCTGCTATCTACTCATGTAGGAGGGATTCATGCAAAATAAACTCCTACATGGAGACCAACAGGTGAGTTTTCTACCTGTTCTTTCTAATGTCCTTCCATTATAGTAAATCCCACACATTATGAGGAAGAAACGGTTATGTGAGCTTTTCCTTGAAGTCAAAAAACTTGCATTCATTTCAAGTACCTGGTGATCATAGGGTACAGCCAGGGAAGGTGCCATCCCCCTTGGGGGGAGGGGCGGTGAATGGGCTCCCGCACCCATGCACCTCCTGATGTACAGATTCTGAAGAAACAAAGGGCGGTCACACCGCAGTCAGCCTGTCAGGCTGTCGGGCCACTGGGCAACCCGACCAGCCTGGAAGTGCCCCATCAGTTTGCTGAAAGCAAAACTCTGTCCCCCCTGTGAAGCCAGGCAATTTGGGTCAGAGAGTCAGAGGAGACCAGTAATCAACTCCTCCTCTCTGCTCACCTCCTTGGGGTTACAGCAACCCCATCTCCAAACCCAAATCTGACCCTGGAGTGCCAAACTGGGAGTGGCAGGTGGGCTCTGCCGGTGCGTCAGCGCCCTCTGGAGGTTGTCTGCTCTAGTGGCAACTCTCAGCCCTTCCTCCTCCTCCTTCCCTAGCCCTGGGGGCTGCCTTGGCCTCCTGCAGCTGCTGGCCTGAATTCATGCTTCTTTTTTCTCCAATTATAATGAAGTGTCTTACAGAGGTTTGGAATCTCTTGAAGAAGGAAGATCTTTTAGCCAATACACCTTAACCGTGAGAAGTTGGTTTCAAGAATGAACCTGAAATACTGTATTTTTCTCCTGATGATTCCAAGGAGAGACAGCTCAAGTTTTCTAAATCATAAGAAAAACCAAGGTAAATATGATATTCTGAGCCAGAGATGAAAAAGCAGTTTTTAGCACCCCCTCCTCATGTCATATGACCGGGATTTAAATCAATCAACTGCCACTGGTTTTTAAATCGCATGACCCAACTTTAAATCAATCAGCTGCTTCCTTGTAACTCACGTGACTTGGCTTTGAATAGTAAGAAATGCACAGGTATAAAAATGATGTTCTGAACAATAAATGGAAAGACAACATTTTAGAAAGTTTTTTTCCTTTTCGAATGGACCATTCATTGCCTACAGAATAAAGGATTCCCTTGAGGATTTCTTGAACTGTAAACACATACATTGTCTCCGTTGGCTTGATTGACTTAGATTTTGGGTTTTTTGTTGTTGTTGTTAACATCTTTATTGGAGTATAATTGCTTTACCTTGTTGTGTTAGCTTCTGCTGTATAACAAAGTGAATCAACTATTCATATACATATATCCCCATATCCTCTCCCTCTTGTGTCTCCCTCCCACCTTCCCTATCCCACCCCTCTAGGTGGTCACAAAGCACTGAGCTGATCTCCCTGTGCTATATGCAGCTGCTTCCCAATAGCTATCTATTTCACCTTTGGTAGCGTATATATATGTCCATGCCACTCTCTCACTTCATCCCAGCTTACCCTTCCCCCTCCCTGTGTCCTCAGGTCCGTTCTCTACATCTACGTTTTTATTCCTCTGCAGGGACTCCTGCTAGGGACGGATACTTCCTTTTATGCTCAGGAAAATCACCTAGTTTGAATATGATTTGAGTTTGATCCTGTGAAACCATCAGAACTTCCCACCAGAGATAAAAGAGGAGATTCTGGCCTTTATTAGTATGCATGATGAACACGGGTGTCCTGGCTGTACTTGCCAATCCTCCTATTTTACCCACCTATTTTTATCAACCTTCCTCCCTGTGAGTACCTTTGACCAACCCTGAGTTCAGACTCCTGACCTATTACAGTGACTTTGTCAGCCTTTCTTTAAAAATGGACAGGTAATAAAATGAATTTAACCTAGAAGCAGCAGCTCAGTAAGGGAAATAAAATCATCAGAAGTTATCTAATCACAGCCACAGCCATCCAGGGCTCTGTCTCACCTGCTGGGTCATAAGAATGGGACCTTCCGAAACTTGAAGGGCATCCAATCAAATAAGTAAAGGTTTGCTCACCTCTGGCTCTTGGAGGGATTGCTAGGCAGTCTACCCAGTGTATACTAACTGCAAAACACTGTCATGGTTGTGAAACACCTATGTTCCAGGAAAGCTTTTTGGGGTGCATGGGGAAGGTTTCTTTTTTTTTTTTTTTTTTTGCCATTAGCTCTGTGGCTTCAGTTTGATGGCAAAAGAGGAGAAATAATTCTAGTGCTTCTTACTTTGTGTAGAAGTTGTAAGGGTCATATGAGGTCATTTCTGAGAAAATGCACCAAAATGCAAAGCCATCTATTTAGGTCTCTAGAAAACCTAAACACCACCTTTGCATAGATTGGAAGAAAAGCCTCTTCCTCTGGGGTAAATCAGCTCTGTGCCAGTTTGTACAGTTTGCTGAGCAGAGCACGAATTAGGTTTTACTCTCTACTTGTCCCCTTGGGAAGGTTTCTTTTTGACATCAAGCAAAAAATAAATCACCAAGCTCGTTGAGCACAGGGGTTCTTAAGAGGGCAGTAGAAGGAAGGAATGGGCAGAAAAGACGATCTCCAATGAAGTGAAGGCCGTTTTTCCAAAAGAGTAGGATTTAGTCTCAGTTTAAGGAGAACACTTTTAAATAGCTGGGACAGCTCCAAACTGCAGTTTAGGGAACGAGTGCTTCAAAAGAACAGTGCTTTAAAAGTCCTGGCAAGGCAGCAAGAGGATGAAGAGTTGGTTTTGCATCGTTTTGAACACAGGAGTAAAGAAGCAGAGGCATCTCTGACTAAAAGGCCCTGAGATCCTATGGCATCAATGGGTCAGTTGCAGGGGCAGGGGTTGTGGGGGGCGATATTTCTCTCAACGTCTCCCAGGGCAGCCACCCCTCCCGACCCCACCCCACCCCCACTCGCTTCACCCTCCCTCCCTCCACTGTTGGGTGCCCAGGGACAGCACTTCTCAAGCTGGAGCCCTCAGGCACCAACTCTGCAGTCTGGATTCTTCCTGGAGCCTGGCAAGTTCTGGGACAGGAAGGCGGGTCTGCAAGGTCGCTGCGGTGCAGTCGGACCTTGAGGCCTGGAGGGGAACTGGAGCCCTGAAGCCCACCTACGTCCTTGAAGCCGAGGGAGGAAAACATCCTCCTAACAGTACTTCTCAGGGGTCAGCGTGCTCCCCACCCGACGGTGATCCATACTCACTTGAGGCAGCAAGGACTGCCTCTAACTGGCCCCCTCGATTCAGCCGTAAGGGTCCTCGCACATGTGTGATAGCGCAGGCCCCGGATCTCTTTAGTCAGCTGAGGCCAGTGCTGCCGGCATCCCTCCAGTCCCATCCCCCAGCCCCTCCCTCTGGGACTGTATCTAATAGAAGAAAGAGCACAGAGCAATTGGCTGAATCAAGGGACCTGGGAGCCTGGGTATGAGTTTGAAGACCGAGAACCTAAGGCGCAATTACATATTATTGGAAACTCTTGTGGAGTGTGTGTGTGTGGGGGGGAGGTTAGGAGGCTGAGAGGCTGAGTCGACCTGCTGAGTCCAGCCCCAGGACACCACAAAGCCCCGTCCCCCTTTCCCTGCCATCAGACAAGGGGTGCCGCAACTCCAGCCAGGACTCTGCACTTCCCCCTCCCTGATTCTCCAGAAGAGCAGGTGGCCCCCCTCTGAGGGCAGGGGCAAGACAACGGACCAAGTCCCGCTGCACTAAGGCGCTACTGGAAGCTCTTCCTGAACAGCAGTGCTGGCTTGGAGCGAACCCGTGCACCGCCAAAGTTGGTCTCGTCCTGCAGCTGAGGGAGGCAGGCTTTAAGTCAGCTGCCTTGGCTTTAAATCAATCACTCCCCCCTTTAAGTCTGGTGACCCAACTCGAAATCACTGTGTGCCCCTCAAGCCTGCAACTTCAAAAGTTGGGAACTTCACTTTGATCCCAGCACCTCACACAGCTGAATGCACACTGTAGTCACCCCCAAGCCTGGCTTAGAGGCAGGATATAAGGTAAGGGGATGGGCTGCACACGTGGTGAGGAGGGTGCACTTCATGTACCAGAAGGGTCCAGGTACTCTGGGTACAGCAAGCAGTGCACGATACAGCAGCTCCCTGGCCAAGCTGGTGATGCACAGGGGGAGCAGGCACACCCAGGCACGCAGAGGTTCCAGGCCAGGAGCTGGGGCACAGCCAGCCGGGAGGGTGTGAAAGCCGAGGATCTGAGAAAGGCAGACACAGAGGATGGATGAGAAACAAAGACCAGATGAAACATGGATTTGGAAAACACACCCTGCTCTTGAAATTGGGGTTGGGGGCACCCCAGATTTGAGTCTTCTTACTCCCCAGTACCTAGTGCTTTGGCATTTGCCCAATTACTTATAAAATGTGACTGATAATATCTAACCCATAGAATACTGCATTTGGAGTGGTTTTGCGTTTTTATGTTTCTATAGTGGAATAATCTTTGCTACAAGAAAAATGTACACAATCTGAAATAAATTCAAACCCCTCTTTAAAAAGTACTATATCGGACTTCCCTGGTGGTGCAGTGGTTAAGAATCTGCCTGCTAAGGCAGGGGACATGGGTTCGAGCCCTGGTCTGGGAAGATCCCACATGCCGCGGAGCAGCTAAGCCCATGCGCCACAACTACTGAGCCTGCAGGCCACAACTACTGAAGCCCGCGCGCCTAGAACCGGTGCTCCACAACAAGCGCAGCAAGAGAAGACACCGCAATGAGAAGCCCGCGCACCGCAACAAAGAGTAGCCCCCGCTTGCCGCAACTAGAGAAAGCCTGCGCATAGCAACGAAGACCCAACGCAGCCAAAAACAAATTAATTAATTAATTAGTTAACTATTTTAAAAAAGTACTACATCCTTCTGTACAGCTTCTCTGGGAAGAACAGAGAGATGGCGTAGGAGAGTGAGAAAGACCAATATTTAGTGCACATGTCTCATGCAGGTGCTCTGCTGGCTCAGATAGATTTATCCCCACTTTACAAAGGAGGAAATAATCTCAGAGAGGTTTAGTAATTTTCCCAAAGCCAAACAGCTATGGAGTGGCAGAACCAAGATCTGAACCAAGTCTGTTACCTTCAAAGCCTAAGTCCTCATCACAACAAAACTCAATTAACATTTACATTTATCGAATTACATTGCAACCTGGGGAGTTCTTGGCACAATCCAGAATAAGAGTGAGAAAGAAAGAAATAGCATTGTTCCTACAGTCAACCAAAATTTGTGGAGCAGCTGCTAGATGCCTGGCCCTTTTTGGGGTTCAGCAGTGATCAAGACAGGAAGAGTCCTGCTTTCATGAACCATGTAGTGGGGAGGAGAGACGGGAGCAACTTGGGTGAGGGATTTCACCTTGCTGGACCTCTGTTTTCTCACCTGGAAAACGGGATGGGTGTTCCTCATTTTCTGGGATTGTCCAGCCCTCACATTCTCTGATTCCATAAGAAGCATTTGTTTTCCTGTTTCTTTAAAATTCATTCAGGCCGTGAGCTGTGATGAATGTTGTTAGCTGCTCCCCAAATCACTCTATTCCCACCCTTTTCCTGTGATCAGGTCTTTCCCGAAACATGGCTCACAGTCAGTCAAGTCACAGAACCTAAGGGGCACCCAGCAGAAAAATTCCAAGCCTTGCTTCCCAGGAGCTCTGCGGTCTACCTGCCAGGTAAACTTAACTCACCTGGCACAAGGTGGCCATCCCTGGTTTCACATCAACATGATCTCAGGCACAAACCTCCTTGTTTTCCCATGTTGTCTTTAAGTTACTTGTCGAAACAACTGCACAAATATGACAAAGATATAAAATCAGGCATCTTCTGCCCCCAGTGCCTACTAATAAATGATTTTCTGCCACTTTAATGATAAAGATAGAACATTTCAACATTCTGCTACCCTTATTATTTGTCATTTTTGTTGCTATTTCTGTTGAATACATCTTTCAATATTTTAACAATGGAACATTTATTTAGGTTGTCCCAGACCCAGCCTTTAGTGGTAAAGGCTTTGTTGTTATATTTCTATTATGTTTCCTTTAAAAATCATTATCCTATTTAAATGGATTAAGTCAATTCTATAGGCATTTATCTTATGATATTGATGAAATTGATACATAGAGGGCAGTAGTACAAGTTGATTGGACTTGAGAACCTCTATTAGCGAAGTTAAGTATAAATATTATCTATATGTAAACCAAAGTACATGCCGAGTGAGATTCTCCGACTTTTTTTCACTGTCTGCCCCTCAAGCCTGTGAGAAATGGAATATTTCTTGCCATATCAGTAAACAACGGATGTCACAGTCTTCAGCACTTGCAGCCCTCCAATGTGAGCCGGCGGGCCCTGAGGCACTCAGGATATGCAAATACAGAATGCAGACCCCGGAGAGCTGAGGTGCATATCAAAGGAAGGATTTCAGTGAGCCCATACAAAGAAAAGCGCCGCATTCCTCACCTTGGGAGAGCTGGTTTTCCTTAGTTAACAATCACCTTTTGATGTTCCCCATTACCTGCGTCAGTCCCCTGCCCTGTCCCCTCCCCCCAGTACTTTAGCTCAGGGAGGAAGGAGCGCAGAGGGACTCGGCTGAATAAGGGGCCTGCGCGCCTCGGGAGGAGTTTTCGGCCGCTTTCCCCGCAGTCGGGAGGAGGGGCGCTGACGCTGCAGCCGGACCCTGCACCTCCCTTGCCCCGTTTCCCCTCAGGACGCTCAGGCCGAGGGCAGGGGCGAGAGGAGGGACCGAAGTTCCCCCGGACCAGACGCTGGGGGCCGCTCTTCCTGCACAGCAGCGGCGGGTGGCAGCGAACCCATGCCCCTCAGAAGCTGGTCTTGTGCTGCCGCCCGGGCACCGGACAAAGTGGAGGGTCGGCGCCCACTTACCCGGCCCGCCGTCCCCGCGACTGTCACGGCTTCGGCCGCCGGGGCACCTCCAGAGCCGGCAACCTCAGTGAGGTCGCCCTCCCCTCGGGCTCCGTGGCAGTTCCGTGAGGGCGGAGGGAAGAGACCCCGAGCTGGGAGTTCCAGCTCTGAGGAAACGCGGGTTCTGTTCAGCAAGCGGTGGGTGGAACCGCTCTGCCCCGAGGCCTTCCGGGAGGGAGCGGGGCGGCGGGGGAGGGAGCCGCCAGGAGCGCAGGGCCCCGTCGGGGGTCCTGGAGGGGCGGCCCGGCCTGAGGGCCACGCCCACTCTGGCCGCAGCCCAGGCCTTTTTCCTGGAATCCTACACAAAAAAGTTAGAAAGATACACAGTCTATAGTAAATATTCACAAATGATTGTTGCTGCTGTGCTCACTATTCTATTAAAGGTGTAAAATCCACAAAACACTTTAAGTTCAAAATTAAATATGAATTTTTACCTTTCTAATTAAGTCTCTGATATTCACAGTTGTGGTTAATCAATCAGAGACTGTGGCATCACTAGTTAAAAATGAGCTTGTTAAAAAAATAGAACTCAGGCCCACCGGACCTACTGAATCACAATCTGCTCTTTTACAATCTCCCCAGTGTACTTGTGTACCCATGAATAGTTGAAAGGTACATTTCTACCTCGACATGTCTTTTCTGTATGAGAAATACACACATTTTATCCAGTTTGATATAAAGAAAACACTCAAAAATTGTGTATGCCTGTGTTGAAAACATCATTTTATCATTTCTTTTCCAGACAAGTATAGTCTCTATACTGGTTTTGTAGATCACATGCCATACTCTTTTCTTGTAGTTAGAAATAAGGTAGAGAAAGTTACTTTGTAAAAAAAAAAAAAAAATATATATATATATATATATATATTTTAGTGGATAATTGAAGACACTCTTCTAAATTAAAACCAGTTCTCTTAACTTGCTGTTTTCTTCTTGGGTCACATTATGAACTCTTCCCGTGGCCACATGGCATGTGTACTTTTAATTTCAGGGACTGCTGACATTCCAGGATGTGGCCATAGATTTCTCTCAAGAGGAGTGAGAATGCCTGGACCAAGATCAATGGGAATTGTACAGGGATGTGATGTTAGAGAAGTATAGGAACCTGCTCTCCTTGGGTGAGGATACCTTCCTTCCAGAATTCCTTATCCAGCCACAGGGTTTGGAGTCCTTCATTTGTAGAATGTCTCCTGGAATCTTCTGCTTCCTACAATAGGGTTTCAGATTGCAACGTTTCAGGAAAGATTGGGAGTTTGTGGGTATAATTTTTCTTATTCTTTTAAAATTGCAGCCTCCCTTTTAATATACTTTGTAACTGCTTGGGATGTGTCTATATGAACTGTGTACTATATGCTTCTGTTATAGTCCTTACAATATTTTATTGTCTTATTTTCTGTAACAATTTTCCATGGATTCTTTGGGCTTAAGGTATATTAAAAGGGAGACTGCGATTCTGGGACTTCCCTGGTGATGCAGTGATTAAGAATTCGCCTGCCAATGCAGGGGACCCGGTTCGATCCCCGGTCCGGGAAGATCTCACGTGCCACGGAACAACTAAGCCAGTGGGCCACAACTACTGAGTCTGCACGCCACAACTACTGAAGCCGGTGTGTCTTGAGCCCGTGCGCCATTTATTTTTTGCAGAATAAAACCACTTCTGAGTGATTAAAATTTAAGCCAGCTAGTCAAAATGCTTTATCACCTGTTCTTCTAAAACACTGATCAATGGAACAAGTTTTACTAGGGATAACAGTGTAATTGTATTCTGGAGTTCATATGGGCAATGTGGTTTATGACCTTGATGCTGGATCACGACATTTCAATGGTATAACTGCTATTAATTGTCTGTTTGTTCAACGATTAAAGTCTCACGTGATCTGAGTTCAGACTGGAGTCATCCTGGTTGGTTTCTGTCTATTGCAGATTTCTTCCAGTATGTAAAGACAAGAGCAATACGGCTTACTTTACAAAATGTCTTCAAACTAAATGATGATATAATCTACATTCAATTAATTTATACATGCCCTTCTGTAGAACAGGGTTCGTTATCGTGGCAGAGCCCGGTAATTATGTAAAACTGAAACTTTTTCTGCACTGGTTCAAGTCCTCTTCCTAAGAATATGTTTATAATCAACATTCTTTCACAAATTACCCAATTTCATTCACCATAGCATTCCTCATATTAACTAAATGGAAAATCCTGGGCTATATACGAATCCAGAAAGGGCCAAAAATCATCAGCCCCCATGGATTATTACAACCCATTGCTGAGGCATTCAAATTACTTATTAAAGAACCACTATGTCCATCAACATCATCAATTTATATATTATTGCCCCAATGCTAGCCTTAACCCTGGCTCTCACAACATGATTTCCTCTGCCCATATCTTATCCACTAATTAATATAAATGTAGGCATATTATTTATATTAGCCATATCACACCTAGTCATTTATTCCATCCTCAGATCCGGATGAACTTCACATTCAAAATACTCTCTCACTGGAGCTCTAGGAACAATAGCACAGACAATCATCTCATATGAAGTAATGTAGCAGTTATTCTATTCTCAGTCTTACTGATAAATGGATCATTTACACTTTCAACAGTAATTATTACACGAGAACACCTATGACTAATTTTCTCCTGACCCCTACCCAGAATTTGATTATCTCTGCAGTAGCAGCAATCCAATGAAGCCCCACTTGATTTAACAGAAGTAGAATCAAAACCTGTATATGTCTTCAATGCAGAAAATGTAGCAGGCCCATTCACCCCGTCCTTCCTAGAGAATATGTCAATTTCCCTATAATAAACATTTCCACAACAATCTATTTTTAGGAGCATTCGACAATCCCTAGGTGCCAGAATTATAGATTCTTTCATCTTGTAAATATAGTTTTTTAAAAAAAATAATTTTTATAGTTTTACTACCTTTAAACAAAATGTACTCCATTGCTGTGGAATATTCCTTCATAGGAGCGTGCATGGTTCATTTCTGCATCCGCCTGTGATGGCCTTCAGGTTCTTTCAGGTTTGGCTCCTGTGGCTGCGAGTCCATGTCCGTGTGTCCTGGTGCAGGGCTGGTGGGTTTGTGTTCAACTGGGAGGAGCACTGTGGGTCTCTGTGCACGGACTTCGCTATCTGAGGCCCGATTGTTTCAGAAGTGGTTGCATCCCTCCCCTGCGTACCAGGCTTTCCATTGCTCCACATCCTGCTGATATTTGATACTATGTCTTTCATGTCTGCCATTCTGGTAGGTGTATGCACAGTATTTTTCTTATGGCTTTACTCCCTCTTGTTAGTGAAGTTGTGCATCTTGTGGTATTCATGGACTATTTCCTGTTGTTTTTTAAAAAGTTTTAAAAATTGTGGTCAGATACACATAACATAAAATGTACTATCTTAACCATTTTTAAGTGCACATTTCAGGGTCAAGAAGTAATTCACACTGTTGTGCAAACCTGACCACCATCATCCTCCAGAACATTTTCATCTTGCAAAATTGAAACAGTCCCCATTAAACACTCACTCCCCATTGTCCCTCCCTCAGCCTCTGGCACTCAACATCCTACTTTATGTCTCTATATTTCCGACTGCTCTAGGGGTCTTGTATGATTGGATCAAGCACTGTTTGTGTTTTTGTCTAGCTTACATCACTGAGCATAATGCCCTCAAGGTTCATCCCTGCTGCAGCCTGTGTCAGAATTGCCTTCCTTTTTAGGCTGAATAGCATTCCCTCGTATTGATGGACCGTGTTTTTCTTCTCCATTCATCCATTAGTGGACACATGTAACATCTACATTCATTTCTCCTGTCATAATATTTGTGGAATAACGTCAGAGAGTCCTATGAATCAAAAGTAATTTGCCATTAACTTTTTTCTTAAACTTTTTATTGTGAAAAACATCAAAGCTAAGAAAAGGGAAAAATACATGTCAGCTTCACTTGTGTTCAGGAATTAATGCTTTACGGATTCACTTTATTCCCTGTGTGTGTGCTATGCGTGTGCATGTGCCTGTTTGCATACATATGCTGTGCATGTGCATAGGTATGTGCACTTGCACGCGTTAGTGTGTGCATGGGCATATATGTGCATGTGTGTTCATATGCTAGTGTGTGAATATATTTGTGCTGTGCATGTGCATATGTTTGTGTGTGTGCTGTGCCTGCCTGTGCGCACACCTGTGTGTTTGCTGGAACCACTTGCAAGTTGGTTGCAGACTGAATTGTGCCCCAGATATATCTTCACGCAGCTGCTCTAACAATCCTGCATAGCCACGTAAAGGTCACAGATCTCAGGGATTTAAATGGATGGAGCAGGATGTCCTGACACAGAGTCTGTCTTCCAATGACTCACTGTCTCAGTAACATCCTTCACACCTTCTTTAAGCCCCATTCAGGGTCCAGTTTAGACCCCCATTACATTCAGTCACCTGCCCCAGATCCCTTAAAGCTACAATGTCACAGTTGGTGAGCCCGGCCAAGGCTGGGGGTGCCCCTCCCAGGCCCTGCACTTGGATCCTGTGTTCCCATCTCTCAGTCAGGCCCCAACTTGGATGGGGCCACCACCTCTTTCCTCACAGGGTCCCATCGCCCAGTCAAGGGGGCTCATTCTCCCCAAACAAAGCATCAGGAGTAGGGGGTGACAGTCTCCACTTGGTCTCCTTCATGTGAGACCCTGTGCTGTTGAAAGAGCAAGCGCCCTGCCCTCGGAGGTGGGGGGCTGGTGTGTGACCTGCGGCCCACGATGGGCAGGCGGGTCCCCGGGTGGGGTGAGGCAGTGTGCAAGGAGTTCTGCAGTGGGTTCTCCTCTCCAACGGCTTCTGTGCCCCTACCTCTCCCGTGCCTCCCCTCGAAGACAACGCGGTGCCCTGGACGGGAGCCATGGGAGCTGTCAGCCTCCGCCCCCTCTACACACACACACGCATGTGCACACGCACACGCACATGCTGCAGGGAAGCAGGACCTGAGTGCAGGGCTCTCAGCGGCCCTGAGCGCCCCGCCCAGAATCGGCCAGTGGAATGGACAGACCGGGTCTCCTGGCCTGGACCATGCAGGACTGTCCTGCCTGGGCTTCCAGTGTGGCCACCTCCTTCTGGAAGCCTGCGAGGCTGGAATCAGGCCACTTCTTGCCTGTCCTGGCAGCAGACTGGGCTGCACTCTAAGAAGTTCGTGGTTCGCCCGTGGATCCTGACCATCAGGTGGCCAGAGAAATTGGGAATATTTCTGTTTTGCCTGTTGAAATGTTTAATGACAAAGATTTTGTTCAGTTTCCTGATGTGGGTGTCCAAAGATGAGAGACCCATGTGTGTGATCTGTACCTCCTATGAGATCAGCCCTAAGCTAGTTTAAACATGATCAGGTTCTGTCTACATGGTAGATTTAGACCTCTGCATGTCCCGTCCACTGATTATGTTTAGAGCTGACCATGTGTTGTCTATAATAAGAAGATTTAGACCTGACCATGTTCTGTGTACCCTAGGACTATGGGGACCTGGGTAGAGACCCGGCCTGGCCTCAGTACTGGGAAGCTCCGTGCCTGCATCTGAATGTCAGTGCTTAGATGTCTGGGGTCTGGAGCTGAGGTGGGCTTGTCTACGTAACAGCCTCTCTTCTGAGTGTGGTGACCTGGTCCTCCCAAGGGTCAGTGCTATGGTCGGGGCCTTAGTCTTAATCCCTGCAAGGTTCACCTTCCCTGGGGCTCGTGGAGAATCCTCAGGAGGGCTACCTGGCAATAATTCCAATTTACCAGCACATGCATTGTGCGTAGGGAGGCAGGTTTAGCTGGTGAATTGATTGCAGGGCACGCAGATCGGGCAAAAGGCCGATGGGTAACAGCTGAGGCTGCTGCTGAGCTCTCCTTCCAGTCTACCGTCCCTACTCAGCAGAGTCCAGAGCTGCCCCTCGGCTTTCAGCCCTGCTGTCCTGTGAGTTTTCTCAACATGTAAGTGAGACGAGAAAGGACTGCACCTGCCAGCACCAAGGTCGTGTGTTCAACTCTAGCATGCAAGCTTTAAAAACAGTTAAAATCACACAGATTTGCACAACAGTGCAAATTACTTCATGACCCTGAAATGTGCACTTAAAAATGGTTAAGATAGTAAATTTTATGTTATGTGTATTTGACCACAATTTTTAAAACTTTTTAAAAAACAACAGGAAATAGTCCATGAATACCAGAAGATGCACAACTTCACTAACAACCGACGGATTAAAACCATAAGAAAAATACTGTGCATACATCTACCAGAATGGCAGACATGAAAGACATAATATCAAATATCAGCAGGATGTGGAGCAATGGAAAGCCTGGTACGCAGGGGAGGGATGCAACCACTTCTGAAACAATCGGGCCTCAGATAGCGAAGTCCGTGCACACAGACCCACAGTGCTCCTCCCAGTTGAACACAAACCCACCAGCCCTGCACCAGGACACACGGACATGGACTCTGCAGCCACAGGAGCCAAACCTGAAAGAACCTGAAGGCCATCACAAGCGGATGCAGAAATGAACCATGCACGCTCCTATGAAGGAATATTCCACAGCAATGGAGTACATTTTGTTTAAAGGTAGTAAAACTATAAAAAAAAATTTTTAAAAACTATATTCACAAGATGAAAGAAGCTATAATTCTGGCACCTACGGATTGCCGAATGCTCCTAAAAATAGAGTGTTGTGGAAATGTTTATTATAAGGAAATTGACATATTCTCTAGGAAGGATGGGGTGAATGGGCCTGCTACATTTTCTACATTGAAGACATATACAGGTTTTGATTCTACTTCTGTTAAATCAAGTGGGGCTTCATTGGATTTCTGCTACTGCGGAGATAATCAAATTCTGGGTAGGGGTCAGGAGAAAATTAGTCACAGGTGTTCTTGTGTAATAATTACTGTTGAAAGTGTAAATGATCCATTTATCAGTAAGACTGAGAATAGAATAACTGCTACATTACTTCATATGAGACGATTGTCTGTGCTATTGTTCCTAGAGCTCCAGTGAGTGACTATTTTGAATGTGAAGTTCATCCGGATCTGAGGATGGAATAAATGGCTAGGTGTGATATGGCTAATATAAATAATATGCCTACATTTATATTAATTAGTGGACAAGATATGGGAAGAGGAATTCATGCTGTGAGAGCCAGGGTTAAGGCAAGCATTGGGGCCATAATATATAAATTGATGATGTTGATGGACATAGTGGTTCTTTAATAAGTAATTTTAATGCCTCAGCAATGGGTTGTAATAATCTATGGAGGCTGATGATTTTTGGCTCTTTCTGAATTTGTATATAGCCCAGGATTTTCCATTTAGTTAATATGAGGAATGCTATGGTGAATGAAATTGGGTAATTTGTGAAAGAATGTTGATTATAAACATATTCTTAGGAAGAGGACTTGAACCAGTGCAGATAAAGGTTTCAGTTTTACATAATTACTGGGCTCTGCCACCGTAACAAGCCCTGTTCTACAGTAGGGTATGTATAAATTAATTGAATGTAGATTATATCATCATTTAGTTTGAAGACATTTTGTACAGTAAGCCGTATTGCTCTTGTCCTTTCATACTGGAAGAAATCTTCAATAGACAGAAACCAACCAGGATGACTCCAGTCTGAACTCAGATCACGTGAGACATTAATCGTTGAACAAACAGACAATTAATAGCAGTTATACCATTGAAATGTCGTGATCCAGCATCAAGGTCATAAACCACATTGCCGATATGAACTCCAGAATACAATTACACTGTTATCCCTAGTAAAACTCGTTCTGTTGATCAGTGTTTTAGAAGAACAGGTGATAAAGCATTTTGACTAGCTGGTCTAAATTTTAATCACTCAGAGGTGGTTTTATTCTGCAAAAAATAAATGGCGCACAGGCTCAAGGCTCACCGGCTTCAGTTAGTTGTGGCGTGCAGGCTCAGTAGTTGTGGCCCACTGGCTTAGTTGCTCCGTGGCACGTGGGATCTTCCCGGACCGGGAATCGAACCCGTGTCCCCTGCATTGGCAGGCGAATTCTTAACCACTGCATCACCAGGGAAGTCCCAGAATCGCAGTCTCCCTTTTAATATACCTTAAGCCCAAAGAATCCATGTAAAATTGTTACAGAAAATAGGACAATAAAATATTGTAAGGACTATAACAGAAGCATGTAGTACACAGTTCATATAGACACATCCCAAGCAGTTACAAAGTATATTAAAAGGGAGGCTGCAATTTTAAAAGAATAAGATAAATTATACCCACAAACTCCCAATCTTTCCTGAAACGTTGCAATCTGAAACCCTATTGTAGGAAGCAGAAGATTCCAGCAGACCTTCTACAAATGAAGGACTCTAAACCCTGTGGTTGGATAAGGAATTCTGGAAGGAAGGTATCCTCACCCAAGGAGAGCAGGTTCCTATACTTCTCTAACATCACATCCCTGTACAATTCCCATTGATCTTGGTCCAGGCATTCTCACTCCTCTTGAGAGAAATCTATGGCCATGTCCTGGACTGTCAGCAGTCCTTGAAATTAAAAGTACACATGCCATGTGGCCAAGGGAAGAGTTCATAATGTGACCCAGGAAGAAAACAGCAAGTTAAGAGAACTGGTTTTAATTTAGAAGAGTGTCTTCAATTTTCCACTTATATATATATATATATATATATATATATATAAATATATAAATATATATATATATATATTTTTTTAACAAAGTAACTTTCTCTACCTTATTTCTAACTACAAGAAAAGAGTATGGCATGTGATCCACAAAACCAGTATAGAGACTATACTTATCTGGAAAAGAAATGATAAAATGATGGTTTCAACACAGGCATATGCATTTTTGAGTGTTTTATTTTTATCAAACTGGGTAAAATGTGTGTATTTCTCAGACAGAAAAGACATGTCGAGGTAGAAATGTACCTTTCAACTATTCATGGGTACACAAGTACACTGGGGAGATTGTAAAAGTGCAGATTGTGATTCAGTAGGTCCGGTGGGCCTGAGTTCTATTTTTTTAACAAGCTCATTTTTAACTAGTGATGCCACAGTCTCTGATTCATTAACCACAATTGTGATTAGCAGAGACATAATTAGAAAGGTAAAAATTCATATTTAATTTTGAACTTAAAGTGTTTTATGGATATTACACCTTTAATAGGATAGTAAGCACAGCAGCAACAATCATTTGTGAAAATTTACCATAGACCGTGTATCTTTCTAACATTTTTGTGTAGGATTCCAGGAAAAAGGCCTGGGCTGCGGCCAGAGTGGGCGATGCCCCCAGGCCGGGCCGCCCCTCCAGGACCCCCGTCGGGGCCCTGCGCTCCTGGCGGCTCCCTCCTCCGCGGCCCCGCTCCCTCCCGGAAGGCCTCGGGGCAGAGCGGTCCCACCCACCGCGCCCAGAACGAGGCCCGCGTTTCCTCAGAGCCGGAACTCCCGGCTCGGGGTCTCTTCCCTCCGTCGTCATGGAACTGCCCCGGAGCCCGAGGGGAGGGCGGCCTCACTGAGGCTGCCGGCTCTGGAGGGGCCCCGGCGGCCGAAGCCGCGACAGTCGCGGGGACGGCGGACCGGGTAAGTGGGCGCCGAACCTCCGCCTGGTCCGGTGCCCGGGCGGCAGCGCAAGACCAGCTTCTGAGGGGCATGGGTTCACTGCCACCCGCCGCTGCTGTGCAGGAAGAGCGGCCCAGAGCGTCTGGTCCCGGGGAACTTCGGTCCCTCCTCTCGCCCCTGCCCTCGGCCTGGCTCGCGGGGCCTGGTGGGCGTGGGGTGGGGGTCGGCCTGAGCGTCCTGAGGGGAAACGGGGCAAGGGAGGCGCAGGGTCCGGCTGCAGCGTCAGCGCCCCTCCTCCCGACTGCGGGGAAAGCGGCCGAAAACTCCTCCCGAGGCGCGCAGGCCCCTTATTCAGCCGAGTCCCTCTGCGCTCCTTCCTCCCTGAGCTAAAGTACCGGGGGGAGGGGACAGGGCAGGGGACTGGCGCAGGTAATGGGGAACATCAAAAGGTGATTGTTAACTAAGGAAAACCAGCCATCCCAAGGTGAGGAATGTGTCGCTTTTCTTTGTATGGGAAGATGCAAGAGTCTGGGCTCACTAAAATCCTTCCTTTGATATGCACCTCAGCTCTCTGGGGTCTGCATTCTGTATTTGCATATCCTGAGTGCCTCAGGGCCCACCGGCTCACATTGGAGGGCTGCAAGTGCTGATGACTGTGACATCCTTTGTTTACTGATATGGCAAGAAATATTCCATTTCTCACAGGCTTGAGGGGCAGACAGTGAAAAAGAGTCGGAGAATCTCACTCGGCATGTACTTTGGTTTACATATAGATAATATTCATACTTAACTGTGCTAATAGAGGTTCTCAAGTCCAATCAACTTGTACTACTGCCCTCTATGTATCAATTTCATCAATATCACAAGATAAATGCCTATAGAATTGACTTAATCTATTTAAATAGGATAATGATTTTTAAAGGAAACATAATAGAAATATAACAACAAAGCCTTTACCACTAAAGGCTGGGTCTGGAACAACCTAAATAAATGTTCCATTGTTAAAATATTGAAAGATGTATTCAACAGAAATATCAACAAAAATGACAAATAATAAGGGCGGCAGAATGTTGAAATGTTCTATCTTTATCATTAAAGTGGCAGAAAATCATTTATTAGTAGGCACTGGGGGCAGAAGATGCCTGATTTTATATCTTTGTCCTATTTGTGCAGTTGTTTCAACACGTAACTTAAAGACAAAATGGAAAAACAAGGTTTGTGCCTGAGATCATGTTGATGTGAAACCAGGGATGGCCACCTTGTGCCAGGTGAGCTAAGTTTACCGGGCAGGTAGACCGCAGAGCTTCTGGGAAGCAAGGCTTGGAATTTTTCTGCTGGGTGCCCCTTAGGTTCTGTGACTTGATTGATTGTGAGTCATGTTTCGGGAAAGACCTGATCACAGGAAAAGGGTGGGAATAGAGTGATTTGGGGAGCAGCTAACAACATTCATCACAGCTCACGGCCTGGATGAATTTTAAAGAAACAGGAAAACAAATGCTTCTTATGGAATCAGAGAATGTGAGGGCTGGACAATCCCAGAAAATGAGGAACATCCATCCCATTTTCCAGATGAGAAAAGAGAGACCCAGCAAGGTGAAATCCCTCACCCAAGTTGCACCCGTCTCTCCTTCCCACTACATGGTTCATGAAAGCAGGACTCTTCCTGTCTTGATCACTGCTGAACCCCAAAAAGGGCCAGGCATCTAGCAGCTGCTCCAAAAGTTTCGGTTAACTATAGGAACAATGCTATTTCTTTCTTTCTCACTCTTATTCAGGATTGTGCCAAGAACTCCCCAGGTTGCAATGTAATTCGATAAATGTAAATATTAATTGAGTTTTGCTGTGATGAGGACTTAGGCTTTGAAGGTAACAGACTTGGTTCAGATCTTGGTTCTGCCACTCCATAGCTGTTTGGCTTTGGGAAAATTACTAAACCTCTCTGAGATTATTTCCTCCTTTGTAAAGTGGGGATAAATCTATCTGAGCCAGCAGAGCACCTGCATGAGAGATGTGCACTAAATATTGGTCTTTCTCACTCTCCCACGCCATCTCTCTGTTCTTCCCAGAGAAGTTGTACAGAAGGATATAGTACTTATTTTTTAAAAAAAATTATTTATTTATTTATTTATTTTTGGCTGCGTTGGGTCTTCGTTGCTATGAGCGGGCTTTCTCTAGTTGCGGCGAGCGGGAGTTACTCTTTGTTGCGGTGTGCGGGCTTCTCATTGCGGGGGCTTCTCTTGCTGCGCTTGTTGTGGAGCACGGGCTCTAGGCGCGTGGGCTTCAGTAGTTGTGGCCTGCAGGCTCAGTAGTTGTGGCGCATGGGCTTAGCTGCTCCGCGGCATTTGGGATCTTCCCTGACCAGGGCTCGAACCCACGTCCCCTGCCTTGGCAGGCAGATTCTTAACCACTGCGCCACCAGGGAAGTCCGATATAGTACTTTTTTTTTTAACATCTTTATTGGAGTATAATTGCTTTACAATGGTGTGTTAGTTTCTGCTGTATAACAAAGTGAATCAGTTATACATATACATATGTTCCCATATCTCTTCCCTCTTGCATCTCCCTCCCTCCCACCCTCCCTATCCCAACCCTCTAGGTGGTCACAAACCACCGAGCTGATCTCCCTGTGCTATGCGGCTGCTTCCCACTAGCTATCTGTTTTACGTTTGGCAGTGTATATATGTCCATGCCACTCTCTCATTTTGTCACAGCTTACCCTTCCCCCTCCCCATATCCTCAAGTCCATTCTCTAGTAGGTCTGTGTCTTTATTCCCGTCTTACCCCTAGGTTCTTCATGACCTTTTTAAATTTTTAAATTTTTTTTTTTTTAGATTCTATATATATGTGTTAGCATACGGTATTTGTTTTTCTCTTTCTGCCTTACTTCACTCCGTATGACAGACTCTAGGTCCATCCACCTCACTACAAATATCTCAATTTCGTTTCTTTTTATGACTGAGTAATATTCCATTGTATATATGTGCCACATCTTCTTTATCCATTCATCTGATGATGGACACTTAGGTTGCTTCCATGTCCTGGCTATTGTAAATAGAGCTGCAATGAACATTTTGGTACATGACTCTTTTTGAATTATGGTTTTCTCAGGGTATATGCCCAGTAGTGGGATTGCTGGGTCGCATGGTAGTTCTCTTTTTAGTTTTTTAAGGAACCTCCATACTGTTCTCCATAGTGGCTGTATCAACTTACATTCCCACCAGCAGTGCAAGAGTGTTCCCTTTTCTCCACTCCTGATATAGTACTTTTTAAAGAGGGGTTTTAATTTATTTCAGATAGTGTACATTTTTCTTGTAGAAAAGAGTATTCCACTATAGAAACATAAACACACAAAACCACTACAAATGCAGTATTCTATGGGTTAGATATTATCCGTCACATTTTATAAGTAACTGGGCAGAGGCCAAAGCACTAGGTACTGGGGAGTAAGAAGACTCAAATCTGGGGTGCCCCCAACCCCAATTTCAAGAGCAGGGTGTGTTTTTCAAATCCATATTTCATCTGGTCTTTGCTTCTCATCCATCCTCTGTGTCTGCCTTTCTCAAGAAGGCTCAGATCCTCGGCTTTCACACCCTCCCGGCTGGCTGTGCCCCAGCTCCTGGCCTGGAACCTCTGCGTGCCTGGGTGTGCCTGCTTCCCCTGTGCATCACCAGCTTGGCCAGGGAGCTTCTGTATCGTGCACTGCTTGCTGTAGCCCAGAGTACCTGGACCCTTCTGGTACATGAAGTGCACCCTCCTCACCACGTGTGCAGCCCATCCCCTTACCTTATATCCTGCCTCTAAGCCAGGCTTGGGGGTGACTACAGTGTGCATTCAGCTGTGTGAGGTGCTGGGATCAAAGTGAAGTTCCCAACTTTTGAAGTTGCAGGCTTGAGGGGCACACAGTGATTTCGAGTCGGGTCACCTGACTTAAAGGGGGGGCTGATTGATTTAAAGCCAAGGCAGCTGACTTAAAGTCTGCGTCTCTCAGCTGCAGGACGAGACCAACTTTGGCGGTGCACGGGTTCGCTCCAAGCCAGCACTGCTGTTCAGGAAGAGCTACCAGTAGCGCCTTAGTGCAGGGAGACTTGGTCCGTTGTCTTGCCCCTGCCCTCAGAGGGGGGCCACCTGCTCTTCTGGAGGAGAATCAGGGAGGGGGAAGTGCAGAGTCCCGGCTGGAGTTGCGGCACCCCTTGTCTGATGGCAGGGAAGGGGTGGGGTGGGGCTGTGTGGTGTCCTGGGGCTGGACTCACCAGGTCGACTCAGCCTCTCAGCCTCCTAACCTCCCCCCACACACCCCACAAGAGTTTCCAATAATAAGTAATTGCGCCTTAGGTTCTCGGTCTTCAAACTCATACCCAGGCTCCCAGGTCCCTTGATTCAGCCAATTCCTCTGTGCTCTTTCTTCTACTAGATACAGTCCCAGAGGGAGGGGCTGGGGGATGGGACTGGAGGGACCCCGGCAACACTGGCCTCAGCTGACTGAAGAGATCCGGGGCCTGCGCTATCACACATGTGCGTGGACCCTTAGGCGGAATCGAGGGGGCCACTTAGAGGCAGTTCTTGCTGCCCCAAGTGAGTATGGATCACCGTCTGGTGGGGAGCAGGCTGACCCCTGAGAAGTACTGTTAGGAGGATGTGTTCCTCCCTCGGCTTCAAGGACGTGGGCGGGCTTCAGGGCTCCAGTTCCCCTCCAGGCCTCAAGGTCCGACTGCACCCCAGCAGCCTTGCAGACCTGCCTTCCTGTCCCAGAACTTGCCAGGCTCCAGGAAGAATCCAGACTGAAGAGATGGTGCCTGAGCGCTCCAGCTTGAGAAGTGCTGTCCCTGGGGACCCAACAGTGGAGGGAGGGAGGGTGAAGGGAGTAGGGGTGTGGGGTAGGGAGGGGTGGCTGCCCTGGGAGACATTGAGAGAGTAATATCGCCCCCCACACCCACTGCTCCCTGCAACTGACCCATTGATGCCATAGGATCTCAGGGCCTTTTAGTCAGAGATGCCTCTGCTTCTTTACTCCTGTGTTCAAAACTATACAAAACCAACTCTTCATCCTCTTGCTGCCTTGCCAGGACTTGTAAAGCACTGTTCTTTTGAAGCTCTCATTTCCTAAACTGCAGTTTGGAGCTGTCCCAGCTATTTAAAAGTGTTCTCCTTAAACTGAGACTAAATTCTACTCTTTTGGAAAAACGACCTTCACTTCAGAGGAGATCGTCTTTTCTCCCCATTCCTTCCTTCTACTGCCCTCTTAAGAACCCCTGTGCTCAAAGAGCTTGGTGATTTATTTTTTGCTTGATGTCAAAAAGAAACCTTCCCCATGCACCCCAAAAAGCTTTCCTGGAACATAGGTGTTTCAAAACCATGACAGTGTTTTGCAGTTAGTATACACTGGGTAGACTGCCTAGCAATCCCTCCAAGAGCCACAGGTGAGCAAACACCTGTACTTATTTGATTGGATGCCCTTCAAGTTTAGGAAGGTCCCATTCTTATGACCCAGCAGATAAGACAGAGCCCTGGATGGCCGTGGCTGTGATTAGATAACTTCTGATGATTTTATTTCCCTTACTGAGCTGCTGCTTCTAGGTTAAATTCATTTTATTACCTGTCCATTTTTAAAGAAAGACTGACAAAGTCACTGTAATAGGTCAGGAGTCTGAGCTCAGGGTTGGTCAAAGGTACTCACAGGGAGGAAGGTGGATAAAAATAGGTGGGTAAAATAGGAGGATTGGCAAGTACAGCCAGGACACCCGTGTTCATCGTGCATACTAATAAAGGCCAGAATCTCCTCATTTATCTCTAGTGGGAAGTTCTGATGGTTTCACAGGATCAAACTCAAATCATATTCAAACGAGCGGATTTCCCCTTAGCATAAAAGGAAGTATCCATCCCTAGCAGGAGTCGCTGCAGAGGAATAAAGATGCAGATGTTGAGAACGGACTTGAGGACACTGGGAGGGGGAAGGGTAAGCTGGGATGAAGTGAGAGAGTGGCATGGACATATATACACTACCAAAGGTGAAGTAGATAGCTAGTGGGAAGCAGCTGCATATAGCACAGGGAGATCAGCTCGGTGCTTTGTGACCACCTAGAGGGGTGGGATAGGGAGGGTGGGAGGGAGACGCAAGAGGGAGGGGATATGGGGATATATGTATACGAATAGCTGATTCACTTTGTTATACAGCAGAAGCTAACACAACATGGTAAAGCAATTATACTCCAATAAAGATGCTAACAACAACAAAAACAAACCCCAAAAAACTATGTCAGTCAAGCCAACGGAGACATTGTATGTGTTTACAGTTCAAGAAATCCACAGGGGGATCCTTTATTCCGTATACAACGAATGGTCCATTTGAAAAGAAAAAAACTTTCTAAAATGTTGTTTTTCCATTTATTGTTCAGAACATCCTTTTTATACCTCTGCATTTCTTACTATTCAAAGCCAAGTCACGTGAGTTACAGGGAAGCAGCTGATTGATTTAAAGTTGGGTCATGTGAATTAAAAACCAGTGGCAGTTGATTGATTTAAATCCCGGTCATATGACATGAGGAGAGGCTGTTAAAAACTGCTTTTTCATCTCTGGCTCAGAATGTCATATTTACCTTGGTTTTTCTTAGGATTTAGAAAACTTGAGCTGTCTCTCCTTGGAATCAACAGGAGAAAAATACAGTATTTCAGGTTCACCCTTGAAACCAACTTCTCATGGTTAAGGTGTATTGACTAAAAGATCTTCCTTCTTCAAGAGATTCCAAACCTCTGTAAGACACTTCATTGTAATTGGAGAAAAAAGAAGAATGAAATCAGGCCAGCAGCTGCAGGAGGCCAAGGCAGCCCCCAGGATTAGGGAAGGAGGAGGAGGACGGGCTGAGAGTTGCCATTAGAGCAGACAACCCTCAGAGGGCGCTGAAGCACCGGCAGAGCCCACCTGCCACTCCCAGTTTGGCACTCCAGGATCAGATTTGGGTTTGGAGATGGGGTTGCTGTAACCCCAGGGAGGTGAGCAGAGAGGAGGAGTTGATTACCGGTCTCCTCTGACTCTCTGGCCCAAACTGCCTGGCTTCACAGGGGGGACAGAGTTTTGCTTTCAGCAACTGATGGGGCACTTCCAGGCTGGTCGGGTTCCCCATTGGCCCGACAGCCTGACAGGCCGACTGTGGTGTGACCGCCCTTTGTTACTCCAGAATCTGTACATCAGGAGGTGCATGGTTGCGGGAGCCCATTCACCGCCACCCCTCACGCCCCCCACCCCCCAAGGGGGATGGCACCTTCCCTGGCTGTACCCTATGATCACCAGGTACTTGAAATGAATGCAAGTTTTTTGACTTTAAGGAAAAGCTCACATAACCGCTTCTGCCTCATAATGTGTGGGATTTACTACAATGGAAGGACATTAGAAAGAACAGGTAGAAAACTCACCTGTTGGTCTCCATGTAGGAGTTTATTTTGCATGAACCCCTCCTACATGAGTAGATAGCAGAGGTTTATTTTTGTTCCCGTGTGTGTAGTTGTGGCAGAGGATGTAGCTATGGTGATTTGAAGCCCTCAAAGAAATATTCTCAGAACTCTCAAGACTTCTCTTGATTGGAACCGAAAGAGACCTGGAAAAGGAGGAAAAGAAAAGGAGGAGGGAGAACGAATGACTGCTTCTCAGTAAATTCACCTTCTTGGTTGATTGTTCTGTCTTCTCATTTCTTGTAACTTCTATGTATGTCTAATGGAATAATATAGAAAGGCTGATTTTTATGCTTTAAAAGATTGTACATCACAAAGAAACTAGAAGTGGCTAACAGCTTATTCAAATCAATTTTACATAGAGACTTTGATATTAAATTTGTATACTAAAATGGGTTAATCCAAATTTTCTCTTTCTTTTTGAGTGAATATTTGTAACATATTTTTGTAGATAATAATTTATCCTAGATAGACAACATTGTGAGAATGGGTACCATTTTTTACCACTTAAATGATTTCTTTTAAATGAATAGATTGTACACTTTAAATGCCAATGTTGTGTCTTACATGTTGTTTTTTAATTCCTTGATTTCAAAAACTTGTGTTTATTTAATTGATTTCTATCTAATAATCTGTCTCCCCTTTATTGTTTCTGACTTTATATTCTATTGATCTATAGTTAATTTACATTATTATATTAGTTTCAGAGGTACAACAGAGTGATTCATAAATGTTTGGGTCCTTCTCCATTTATAGTTATTATAAAAGAGTGGCTATATTCCCCATGCTATACAGTACATCACTGTAGATTATTGACTTTATACATAGTGGATTATACCGCAAAATCTCCTACCACTATTTTGCTCCTCTACCCTATCTCTCCCTACTGGTAACCACTAGTCTGTTCTTAAATCTGTGAGTGTGTTTTGTTGTTGTTGTTGTTGTTGTATTCTATTTTTTAGATGCCACGTGTAAGTGATAACATACCATGCTTGTTTTCTCTGTGGCTTATTTTACTAAGCATAATACCCTCCAAGTCCATCCATGTTCCTGCAAATGGCAATATTTTGTTTTTTGCTGAAGTCATCATAAAAAATCTTTTTTATTCACTAACCTATTGATGAACACTTAGTTTGACTCTATATCTTGGCTATGGCAAATAACACTGTTATGAACATTGGTGTGCAGTTATTTTTTTGAAATAGTGTTTTTGTTTTCTTCTGATATACCCAAGAGTGAAATTGCTGGGTATTATGGTAGTTCTATTTTCAGTTTTTTGTGGAACCTCCATTCTGCTTTCCACAGTAGCTGCACTACTTCACTTTCACATCAAGAGTGTACAAGACTTTCCCTTTCTCCACATCCTCACTAACCTTGGTTATTTGTGATCTTTTTGATGACAGCCATTCTGACAAGACTGAGGTGATATATCTCATAGTTTTGATTTGCATTTTACTGCCGATTAGCTCTGTTTAGCATTTTTGTGTGTTCTGGCTGTCTATATGTATTTTTTCCTTGGAAAAATGTCTATTTAGGTCTTCTCATTTTTTAAAAAAGATTTTGGGTGTTTTTTTGATATTGAGTTGTATGTGCTGTTTCTGTAGTTTAGATATGAACCCTTGCTTGGTCATCATTTTGGTGTTAACCTCTTATCATGTGCAAATATTGTCTCTCCTTCAGCAGGTTGTCTTTTCATTTTGTCTTTAGTTTCCTTTGCTGTGCAAAATCTTTTAAGTTTAGTGAAGTCCTATTTGTTTATTTTTGCTTTTGTTTCGTTTGCCTTAGTAGACTGAACCTAAAACTGTTGCTATCATTTATGTTGAGGAATGTTCTATATTTTCCTCTAGGGGCTTTATGGCTTCTGGTCCTACATTTAGGTCTTTATTCAGTTTTGCATTTATTTTATATATGGTGTGCTAAAATAATCTAACTTTATTCTTTTCCATGTAGCCGACCAGTTTTCCCAGTACCACTTATTGAAGAGACAGTTTTTTCTCCATATTGCCTGCTTTGTCATAAATCAATTAAATATAAGTGTGTGGGCTTATTTCTGGGGTCTCTATTCTATTCCAGTGATCTTTGTGTCTGTTTTTGCTCTGGTACGATTCTCTTTGATTACTGTCGCTTTGCAGTATAGTCTGAAGTCAAGGTGCGTGATGCCTCCAGCTGTGTTCTTTCTCAAGATTGTTTGGCTATTTGGGGTCTTTGTGCGTCTATACAAATTTTAAAATTACTTTTTCAAGTTCTGTGCAAATGCTTTGGTATTCTGATAGGGATTGCATTAAATCTGTAGATTGTCTTTGGTAGTATGGTTATTTTAACAGTATTAATTCTTCCAGTCCATGCACATGTTATATTTTTCCATCTTTTTGTGTTGTCTTCAACTTCTTTCACCAATGGCTGATAGATTTCTGAGCACATGTCTTTTACCTGCTTAGGTGTGTTTATTCCTAGGTATCTTATTCTTTTTGATGTCATTGCATATGGTATAGTTTTCTTAATTTTTCTTTCTGACAGCTTTGAGTTTTGTTTTTTCTTCTTTTTCTAATTCCTTCAGGTGTAATGTTAGGTTGTTTATTTGATATTTTTCTTGTTTCCTAAGAATAAGCTTGTATTACTATAACTTCCCCCTGTGAACTGTGTTGGCTGTGTCCCATAGATTTTGGATCATTATGTGTTCATTTTCGTTTGTCTTGGGTATTTTTAGAATCCTTCTTTAATTTCTTCAGTGTTCCTTTCTTCCCCTTTTATTCCCTTCATCTGTGATGTGAGGACTATCTTTAATATTATGTTTGGATTTCTTTCAGTTTTGTGTGTGTGTGTGTGTGTGTGTGTGTGTGTGTGTGATTATTTAAGTTGCTGAGCTCTTAATTTCACATGGACACTAACAACCCTGCATTGTTACTCTGCTCCCCCACAGTTACTGAATTTGACCTTATATTTTACATCTACTTGTTTTGTGTGTCCCTTAACTTCTTATTGTGAATATAGATGATTTTATTACTGTTTTCTTTCATCCTTCCTATTAGCTGTGTCCATGGTTGATTTACTACCTCTGTTGAATATTTGCCTTAACCAATGAGGTTTTTCCTTTAGTAAGTTTCCTTTCCTAATTTTTATGTTTCAATCGTGACCTTTTCTTTTTCACTTAGAAAAGCCCCTTTAAGATTTCTCATAAAGCTGGTTTGGCGATGCTGAGCTCTTTTAGTTTTGCTTCTCTGTAAAACTTTTGATCTCACCATCAAATCTGAAGGAGAGCCTTGCTGGGTAGAGTATTTTTGCTTATAGGCTTTTCCCTTTCATGACTTTAAATATACCATGCCACTCCCTTCTGGCATGCAGAGGTTATCCTGAAAAGTCAGCAGATAACTTTATGCAATTTCCCATGTTTGTAACTTGTTGCTTTTCCTTTGCTCCTTTTAATAGTGTCTTTTTATATTTTTTTTTTTTTCCATTTTAATTACAATGAGTTTTGGTGTGGTCCTCTTTGGGCTGATCCTGTTTTGGCCTTACTGTGTTTACTGGACTTGGATGTCTGTTTTCTTTCCCAGGTTAGGGAAATTTTCAACTCTTATGTCTTCAGGTATGTTCTACACTGCTTTCTCTTTCCTTTTTGCTTCTGGGACCAGTATAATGCAAATATTAGTACACTTGATGTTGTTTCACAAGTCTGTTCAACTTTCCTCATTTCATTTTAATCTATTGTTTTACCGTTCATCTTCAGTGATTGCCAGTACTCTGTCCTTCAGTTTTCTGATTCATTCCTCTGTATCATTTAGTCTACAGTAGTTTCCTTTAATGTATTTTTCATTTCAGTTATTGTATTCCTCATCTCTGTTTTGTTGTTCTTTAATGGTCTAACTCTTTTTAAAAACATTCTAACTTCTTGCTCTGGTCGTCCATTCTTCTCCTGAGTTCTTTGATCATCTTTACAGTCATTACCTTGAACCCTTTGTTGAGGAGATTGGCTATCTCCACTTCACTTAGATCTTCTTCTGAGTTCTTATCTTGTTCCTTCATTTGGATCGTGTTTCTGTGTCACCCCATTTTTCTTAACTTCCTGTTTTTATTGCTATGTGTGTAGTAGGTTCGTTACATTTCCTGACCTTGGAGAAGTGGCCTTTTGTAGGAGAGGTCCTATGTGTCCCAGCAGCCCACTGTCCCCTGATCACTAGAACTATATGTTCTAGGTGTACCCCTTATGTGGGCTGCTTGGGCTCTTCTGTTGTGGTGGGCTGACTACTGTGGGTGGTCTGGTAGGCTTGGCTGCCCCCAGACTGCTTGTTTGCCAGGCTCTGCCTTGTATGGAGGCTGTCTGTGCTGCTTGGTGAGACTAAATCATAAGGCAGCTGGCTGCACAGCTCTGGGGGACACCAAGTCTAGTGCTGGTTCACTTATGGGTAGAAATGCAGTCCAGGTGTTATCAGGGCTAGTGCCCAGTCACTGGTCCTGGGGCTATGCTGGCTACTGGGAGGAAGAGACAGGTTCTGCATTCTGGCTGCAGGGCCCAGGAGTCGCAGAGTTGGTGTTGGATCACTGTTCCTGACGCAGCTATCTGCAGGGTCTGGGGTATCCCTAATCTTGTGTTGGCATTCTGATGGGCAGGGTCAGGACCCAGCTGAGTCCGTGGCTGCTTCTGGCCTGCAAGTGAGTGTTCTGGTCACACACGCTGCTGGGCTGTGGTATTCCTGGAGCTGGTGTGTGCCTGTTGGTGTATGAGGCTGATCCCACTGCTAGAGCAGGTTTGCTGTTGGGTAGGTCCAAGCTCCATCCAGTCCCTGTGCCGTAATCACCTGCCGACGGTGAGGCTGACTCCAAGGCCAGAGCAGGCTCACTTGTCAGAGGGGCCAGGGACTCTGGGGCTGGTGTCTGTCCACTGAGGTGTGGAGGCTGGTCCTGGGGATTTTGGTGGCTGGGCCCCTGTCCAGGGGCAGCTGTGCACTGAGAGGATCTGAAGGCAGCCTGTTTGCTGGTGGGTGGGGCTATGCCCCTGCTCAGTTAGTTGCTTGGCCTGCATCATCCTAGTACTTGTGTCTATAGTCTGGTGGAAATGGGTAGGGCTAGGTCCTGAGGCTAAAAAGATAGAGGGAGGATTCTGAAATTATGCTTGCTGGTACCAGTGTCCACGAGGTAGAAGGAGCTCCCCCAAATGGCTGCTGCCAGTGTCTATGTCCCTGAGGCTGTGCTGTAGTTGCCTCTTGCCTCTCTGGGAGACTCTCCAAGATCAGGAGGTAGGTGTGAACCAGGATCGTTTCAAATGACTGCATCTGTTCTGATTCTCGGATCATGTGGGATTTTGTGAGCATCTTTTAAGAGTGGAATCTCTATTTCCCACAACCCTCTGGCTCTCTGGAAAACAAGCACTACTGATCTTCAAAGCCCAACTTTCTAGGAACTCTTCTTTCCAACACAGGACCCCTGGGCTTGGGTGCCTGATGTTGGGTTCATACCCCTTGATACCTGGGAGCACCTCTGAAATTGTAATTATTCTCCCATTTGTGGGCCACCCACCTGGTGGTATGGGTCTTGACTCTATTGAGATTTTGCCCTTCCTTCCTGTCTTGTCGAGGTACCTTCCTTATATCTTTAGCTGTAAAACATCTTTTATGGTAGGTCCCAGCCTTTTTCATCAATTGCTGTTCTGTAAACAGTTGTGACTTCGGTGTGCCCATGAGAGGCATCAAGCTCTGGGTCTTTGAATGCTACCATGTTGGACAATCTCTCTACTTCACTCTTAAATCATATTATTTAAGTTTTCTTAGTATCTTATTTGATTAGCGACAGTTTGAAATTTATTACCACTCATGGTTACTTAGCCTGTTTAAAAAAATTGAATAGTGCATTCATTCAGTTTGAAATGAAGGTAGTGACCTGTGAATTTCCATACCTCAAAAATCAAGGATAGGACAAAAGCCTTTTCTACCTGTGTTACCCTCAAACTCTGCACCCCACCCCAGCCTGGGGATTAACCTCTTGCACCCATGCTCACCTTCTCTTTTTGGACCATTAACCATCACTGCATCTGTATGTGTGTTGCAAAGTGAACTCTAGTCTTTCCAGTTTTTGTGTTTTGTTTTTTGGTTTAGGGAACAGTCCTACTATGAATGTACATTTACTGGTCTGCTGAAGTTCATATATAAACCTGTCAAGCACATTACCAGAATTGGAATTGCTTGTATATACACTTTGAAACATTTTAGAGACAATGGTAGGACAGAAGTAAATTGTATTTCAAATCCCACAATATTCTCACACCATGAAAACCCTTCCCTTTTTAATATATTTGTGTGTAGTTTATCTTTATGCCCATACTATATTTCCCAGAGACGGGTAAGTGTTATGTTTCTTGCTAGCACATTTACCGTATTGTTCAAAGTCAGGCGTTTAGTGGTTTTAGCATGATCGCATTTCCATGAACTCGCAAATACAAGATCTTCTCTCACACTGTCTTTTACTCCCTCCTGTTTTATATTGCCCTCCTAATTCTCAGTCCTGGTCATTCTTTATGTTTTTCATCAAGCTGGATATGTTATACTATTTTCTCCCTTATTCAAGACCAATAGAATAGAATAGAACACCCATAAATAAACCCTGATATATGGCCAAATGATTTTTGACAAGTTGCCAAGACTTTTCAAAGTAGAAAGGATAGTATTTTCAACAAATGGTGCTGAGAAGTCTTGTTGTCAACATGCAAAAGAAGGAAGATGGACCCTTACCTAACATCATATGCAAAAATTAATGAAAATGTATCAAGAAACTAAATATAAGACCTAATAAAAAGTCTTAGAAGAAGACACAGGACAAGAGCTTCCTTCATGACATTGGATTTGGCAGTGTTTCCCTCAATATGAAATGAAGGGACAACAGAGGTACAGCTAACAAAAAAATAAACAATTTGCAGTACATAACTTAAAAAAAAATGTGTATCAAAGAAATATAAACAGAATAAAATGGCAACCCAAAAGATGGGAGAAAATATTTGAAAGCCATCTATCTGACAAGAGATTTCTTTTCAGAATATACAGAGAACTCCTACAACTCAACAAAACCAAACACCCTGATTCAAAAATGGGTAAAAGACTTGAATAGACGGTTCTTCAAAAAGATGTACAAATGACTGAGCACTTGAATAGATGTTCCATATCACTAAATGCATGTTTATATATTTGTGTGCATGCATACACACACAAGCACACACACACATACACAAGCAGAAAACAAGCATTGGTGAGGATGTGAGGGAGTTGGAATAATTGTGTTATGTTAGTGGGAATGTAGAATGATACAGCTGCTTTGCAAAACAGTATGGCAATTTTTCAGATAGTGAAAAATAGAATTACTATATGATCCAGGAATTTTACTATGAGGTATACCCAAAGGAATTGAAACCAGGGTCTTAAAGAAATATTTGTACTCCAGTGTTTAGAGCAGTAATAATCACAGTAGTTAAAATATGAAAGCAACCTAAGTGTTCATCCACTAGTTCCTGGATAAGCAAAGTGTGGTATACTCATATAATACAATATTATTCAGTGTTAAGAAGGAAAAGATCTAGGAATATGCTACAACATGGATGAATCTTGAGGAAATTTAGCTACCCAAAATGCCATTTTTGTGACTTTTAGTGAGTCATAACGATACAACTACTTATTTCAATTATATGGGGTACTTAGTGTAGTCAAAACCATAGAAATTGGGAGGGTAATGATGCTTTTCAGGTGGTTATGGAACAAAAAGGAAAGTTATGTTTAAAGGATATAGAGTTACAGTTTTAAAACGTAGAAAAGAATTAGAAAGATAAATGGTGATGTTGATCGCCCAATAATATGAATGCATTTAATATCACTGAACGGTGCACTTTAAAATAATTAACATGTTATATTTTATGTTATTTGATTTTACCAACATACAAAATTGGGAAAGAATGTAATATCAGGAAAGGGAGTGGACCTGGGATAGAGCAGAGAGTAATCAGAAGGGTGAGACACTGCATATGTTGAAGAAGAAGAGTTGAGAGTCTTCATTGGCCAGAAGAGACTTCATAAAAAAGAAAAAATAATTACTCTGAGGGTGTATTAGATAGATATCTGTGGGTGTGCTGCTATCTCCCATGGGTTATCTTAAAGAGTCTTTAATAAAGTCCATAAGGCTTGCTGAGGCTTTTTTAAAAACTGGATTCCCTAGGAGATAATTAGAGGGTGGTACTTAAGTCTATGTCTAGGTTGACAGATTTTGCAGGGAAGACGAACCTGAGAACAGTGGAGGTCTTAAGAGTGTAAGTACATGGAAATTAGAAAAAAAATAATAAAGGGAATTGGGAAAACTTTGGACGTCGAAGGTCATGTATTATTACTGAGTCAGACCTGAGGTTTCGAAGGAGTTATATACACAGTTGCTATTTGGATTACTTGTTGATAAAGATAAGTGGAAAAACTAGAGACGTTCCCAAGTGTAGGTAAGATATAATGAAAGGATGGAGGTGGAAAGTAGGGAGGCCCAGAGAAAAGTGGGAAGGTCATATTTAGCCAAGATGGTGGTAATATCCAGCAGAACAGATGGTAGGGCAGACTATGGATTCATCTTTTTTATTTCGGCTCCCCACCTCATCCTTAATAATTCTTTGGGAATATTTCATTACTCTGTGATGCAGGTGCAGAATTCGAGTGAGGAGACTACACCCTCAGTGTCCAGCTGTCTGAGTCCTCAGTGTGCTTCAAATGATGGAGAACTATTGCTTCTTTATGAGAAGAGTTAGTACCTCATAGCTAAGCTTAAGCTGGAGCTTATGCAATATTGATTCCATTTTATGTATACTGTTGGCATGGAGGTTCCTCCTCCTCTTTTCTTGAATATTATGAAATGAATCTATATTTCTCAATATTTGGGTATATCAGATAAATTCATTAAGTAAAGGAATCTTATATATTGCTCCCTGCATAGTTTGCTCTTTCTTGTTTCTCTTTTACCTTTACTAAGTTAGCACAGGGAGAGACCTTGAAATGTTCCAATCAGGAGAGATTAGAACATCATATTTCTAGAGAGGTTGGTTGGACAGAGCAGGGGTCCCAGTGAGAATCAAAGCTTCTGTTTCTACTTGGAAGTGTACCTGTATAGAGTAGAGGGCTCCAGGAAATATCCTAGAATATTCCAATGTCCCTGCGGGAGATCATTAAGAGAGGCAGGATCTGGTACCAGATCAGTGTACTATGACATGTTTGTCAGTCATCTGATGTGAGATTCTCAGAGCCAATCCCATATGGTGGGGCCGAGTGCAGAGTGATGAAAAACCTGTGAAAGCCTTTGATTGCATGTTAAAGATGAAGATGAAGCTCTGATTCCGGGGAGAATTTTCTTACCTGACTGAATGTCACCCTTTTGTGGGCATGAGATTCTGTGCTTTTCCTCTGTTGATGACCACTGACTGAAAATCATTAGAGGATCCTGTCTAGAAAGCATTCTTTATTTAATTTCTTAAAGAACAAAACATAGAAAACATTTTTATCCACTTTCAAATTGAGGATCAAGGGGAATGACATCAGTGAAAATGTCAGAGTAGGGACTTCTGGCTTGTGTCCATCCCCAGAAACACTGACATACGTGGTAAAACCTGTCAAAATGATCTTATCAACACATGTAAGTTTTCTTTTCTTTTCACCCTGTAGATTTATCTTTCATTGAAACATTACTTACCAGAGGATGTGGAGAATAAACAAGGAAGTAGAAACTGTATTTTCTGATGAGAGAATCACTAAGTCACGTTAGCTGTTCTGAGCTATGCCTTACTCACCGTGACTGTAATTAAAACAAACAAACAAACAAAACACTTTTTATTTTTTGGTAAGTCAGTTCTGACATTTCCTCGTTAAAGACAAGGTAACAGATACAGACTTAGATCTACCAGAATTGAGCAAAATTTTGATTGTACCTGTGTTGAATATATCAGCATGACCTGCTACAAATCTTCATTATACTTATTGCCACAACGGACAAATTCCCTTTTTCCACTCCTGATATGTTGCATGTAAGGAATGCATAGGTCACTAACCCCAGCTGGTCACAGGAAAACTCCGCCACATGGATTGCTGCATGTTTTCCTGCTGGAAGACCACACATTCTCGAGTATCATGCCTGCAGAGTATCTGGGCTCTTCTTTTTCCTGGATAAAGGTTAGATAATCACCTAATTTTATGAGAAATATATAAATTGTATTTGCATGTTCTTCAGGTTTTTATTTATCCATTCTCTTTCAAGTCCTAAGTGCAAATATTAAAGTGATTTCCAAAAGGGTGGTAAATAAGACAGCTACGTTTATGCTCCAAAATTAGCAATAAATCATAATACAATTGTAAATGCATTAATGTGTGATTAATATGTAGATACTTATGTAAATGCAACTTTAGTAATGCTTTGTGGAGAGCTTCAGAATCTAGGTATTAAAAAAGAAGAAGAAGAAGAAGGAGTTCTTGAAACTCTCAGGGAATTATAGAGAAGTCTCTGTGTCTATAAATATCATTCTGAAATAATGCATATTCTCAGAAATAAACTAGGCATAAAATTGTAGGAAAAAACTTCATGAAACGAAAGAGCATATGAGATGGCCATACAAGAAAAAGAATATTCTCAGAGAATAATGAACAGTGTGGAGTTCAGCAGAAGGGTAAAACAGATTCAGAGAGTAAAACTTTGGAGAGCCTAATTATGAGTTCCTCATATTTCATCTTTGGAGAGACGGTAGTCTTTTGAAATATGATGTTATAAGATGACGTTAACATACTTAAATACTTTCGTTTAGAAATGACCACTTAGAACCAGAATAAATGAAAGAGAACACAAAATTATGTTTTTGTTGATTTTTAAAGACCTCAGGCGAGTGCTGATAATTTAAAAATACATGATGTCTTTCACTGCAAAGTAAAGGAGCTGTTATAGTGGAGGATTACTGGATTGAATGTCAATATTATGACATAGTATGAGTGTGTTTCGTGTTTTGTAATTGCAGTCATTGTTGCTTTTGTTGTGGTCATCCATTTACAATGCTTGGTGTCAGTTGATTTATCTCTTGTAAAAATAAATTACAGTCTGTGTGTGTGAAAAAAAACCGTACATGATGTCTTGACTAAAGTTGTATGGAATTTGAGATCTGGAAAAAAGCATTTCTTTCCTGTAATGCTAGGATGCTAATTGGACGTTTTTGCAAGAAAGAGATTTCAGGATGCAAATCTCGTGTCTCTAAGGTGGGAAGTCAGTTCATGGCGGAACATTCTATTAAACTTGTGTGAGTGGAGAAATATTTCTTTGGAAGGAAGAGGTCACGAATCCCTTTTTAATAGTTAGTGGTTTATAGTATACCGAATGAGCAAAATGGCTATTTCTGAACTTTAGAAGAAAATAATATAGTTTTTCTGCATTTATATTATGAAGCTGATGTAAAATGTCGAAAATTCTTTATTTTGAAAAACAATGTAATCAATTTGACATAATTCATATATATTGAACCTGTGGTACACACACACAATAAAACTTACATTCCAAAAATTTTTTGCACTTAAGAAATATTTTCAAGTGCAGTTGATTTACAATGTTGTGGGTGTTTTAAATACATGTTTATTGGAGTATAATTGCTTTATAACACTGTATTAGTTCCTGCTTTACAACAAAGTGAATCAGCTATATGTATACATATATTCCCTATATCCCCCCTCTTGAGCCTCCCTCCCACACTCCCTATCCCACCCCTCTGGGGGACATAAAGCACCGAGCAGATCTCCCTGTGCTATGTGGCAGCTTACCACTAACCATTTTACATTTGGTAGTGTATATATGTCAGTGCTACTCTCTCACTGCGTCCCTGTCTCCCCTTGCCCCCTGTGTCCTTAAGTCCGTTCTCTACATCTGTGTCTTTATTCCTGCCCTGTCACTAGGTTCGTCAGTACCACTTTTCTAGATTCCACATATATGTATTAGCATACGATATTTGTTTTTCTCTTTCTGACTTACTTCACTCTGTATGACAGACTCTAGGTCCAACCACCTCACTACAAATAACTCATTTTTTTTCCTTTTTATGGCTGAGTAATACTCCACTGTATATATGTGCCACATCTTCTTTATATATTCATCTGTCGATGGACATTTAGGTTGCTTCTATGTCCTGGCTATTTTAAATAGTGCTACAGTGAACATTGTGGTACATGTACCTTTTTGAATTATGATCTTCTCCAGGTATATGCCCAGTAGTGGGATTGCTGGGTCATATGGTAGTTCTATATTTAGCTTTTAAGGAATCTCCATACTGTTCTCCATAGTGGCTGTATCAGTTTACATTCCCACCAACAGTGCAGGAGTGTTCCCTTTTCTCCACACCCTCTGCAGCCTTTATACATTGTTGTATTAATTTCTGCTGTGTAGCAAAGTGATTCAGATATATATATATATATATATATATATATATATATATATATATATATATCTTTTCCATTATGGTTTATCACAGGATATTTAATATAGTTTCCTCTGCTATACAGTAGGTCTTTGTGGTTTGCCCATCCTATGTAGACTAGTTTGTTTCTGCTATTCCAAAACTCCCAATCTTTCCTTCACTCTCTCCTTGGCAACCACAACTCTGTTTTCTATATCTGTGTGTTTGTTTCTGTTTCGCTGACATGTTCATTTGTGTCCTGTTTTCGATTCCACATGTAAGTGATATTATATGGTATTTGTCTTTCTCTTTCTGACTTACTTCACTTAGTATCATAAATTATCTCTAGGTCCATCATGTTGCTGAAAATGGCATTATTTCATTCTTTTTTTATGTCTGAGTAATATCTATTGTATACGTATAGCACACCTTCTTTATACGTTCATTTTTCAATGAACATTTAGTTTGTTTCCATGTCTTGGCTATTATAAATAGTGCTGCTATGAACATAGGGTTTCATGTATCTTTTTGAATTATAGTTTTGTCTAGATATATGTCCACAGTGGGATTGCTAGATCATATGGCAACTCTCTTTATAGGTTTTTTGAGGAACCTCCATACTGTTTTCCATAGTGGCTGCACCAACTTACATGGCCACCGACAGTGTAGAAGGGTTCCCTTTTCTCCATACCCCCTCCAGCATTTGTTAATTGTAGATTTTTTTAATGATGGCCATTCTGATCAGTGTGAAGTGATACCTCATTGTAATTTGGATTTGCATTTCTCTAATAATTAGTGATGATGAGCATCTTTTCATGGGCCTATTGGCTATCTGTATGTCTTCTTTGGAGAAATGTTTGTTTAGGTCTTCTACCCATTTTTCCATTGAGTTATTTGTTATTTTGTTATTGAGTTGTATGAGCTGTTTGCATACTTTGGAAACTAAGCCCTTGTCAGTCTCATCATTTGCTAATATTTTCTCCCAGTCCATAGGTTGTATTTTCATTTTGATTATGGTTTCCTTTGCTGTGCAAAAGCTTATAAGTTTGATTAGTTCCTGTTTCTTTTTTGCTTTTACAGTAAGTCCCCAACATATGAACAAGTTCTGCTCCAAGACTGCGATTGTAAGTCCAATTTGTTTGTAAGTCCAACAAAGTTAGCCTAGGTACCCCACTTACACAGTCGGCTATATGGTATTGTACCGTAATAGGTTTATAATACTTTTCATGAAAACAATACATAAAAAACAAGCACAAAAACAAAGAAAACATTTTTAATCTTACAGTACAGTAACTTGAAAAGTACAGTAATACAGTACAACAGCTGAGATACTTGGGCTGGCATCGAGGGAACAGGCGAGAAGAGTTACTGATTGGAGGAGGGAGAGGAGGTGGGAGATGGTAGAGGTGAAGGATTATCAGCAGTAGGAAACAGAGGGCAAGCTGCAATTTCACTCATACCTGACGTTGATGACACAGGTTCTGGTTCCTTGCTGGATTTAATTCTATCTACCCTCTTGAAAAAATGATCCATTGATGTCTGGGTAGTAGCTCTTTTTTTCTCATCATAGATGACAAGGTAGCACTGGATTGCATTCTGAATGGCTGCTGCCACCTTTGGGTACCATTCTAGGTTCAGGTCCTGTGCCTCAAAAACTAACAGTGCTTCCTCAAATAAAGAAGCTTCCCTTGCCATTTTCTGTGTCATGAATCTCTTCAGTTCTTCAGTTACTTCTTCTTCCTCCTGTCCCTCTTCATCCTTTCTCTGGGCCTCCAATTCCATCAGTAAGCTCCTCACGTTGCACAGCAAGGAGTTCAGTGAAATCGTCCTCTTGCAGATCTAGCTCCAGCGTCTCGCTGAGGGTCACTACGTTGCTGAAGACCTCTTCGGACTTCTGATCTACCTTCTCAAATCCACAAAAATCATGAACAAACTGTGGGCAAAGGTACCCTCACACCATGCAAAGTCAATGATTTTATGGTCTTGTAGATGTTATAGTCCTTCCAAAGTTGTCCCTAGGTTGTTCCTGATTTGTCACTTACCTTTACTGCCTGACAAAAAGTGTGACATAAATAATATTTCTTGAAAGTTGCTATAGCTCCCTGGTCCATAGGTTGGATGAGCAACGTAGTATTCGGAGACAGATGCACTACTTTGACGTTGGGATGAAAGTCATCCATGAATGGGGGGTGGCCCAGAGCATTGTCGAGCAGCAAAAGAATGTTTTGCTGGAACGTCCTTCTCCAAGCAATATTTCTCTACATCTGGGATAAAGTGGTGGCAAAACCAGTCCTGGAACGTGGCCTGTGTAATCCAGGATTTGGGTTTACGCTTCCACACAACAGGAAGAGAACCCTTGGCTATGTTTTTAAGGGTTCTTGGGTTCTCTGAATGATAAACTAAGCGAGGCTTCAGCTTCAATTCACCGGAAGCATTGCCACCAAACAACAGTTAGCCTATCCTTTGCTGCTTTACAGCCCGGCATCAACTTTTCCTCCTTACTGATGTAACTTCGGTCTGTCATCCTCTTCCAGTACAGTTGTGTCTCATCCACATTAAAAACCTGGTTGGCTAAATACACACCATCATCAATAATTTCTCAAAGTGTTTCCGGAAGTTCCTGGACAGCTACCTTATCTGCACTGGCTGCCTCTCCACTTACTTTTACATTGTGAAGGTTGGCTCTAGCCTTGAACCGATGAAACCAGCCATGGCTGGCATTAAAAGATGTGCCCTCTGATTCTTTGCCGTGTTTCTTCTTCAAGTCTTCATAAAGGCTTTTAGCTTTCTCTTGAATCAGCATTAAGCTGAGCAGGACTCAGCGCTGATGTTGATTCTGCATCCGCGCACTGAGAAGTTTCTCCATCTCCTCCATCACTTTTCCATGCTTCTTCGATATTCTGTCAACATCGTCGGCAAAGTAGACTTCACATGTTCCATGATCTTATCCGTGTTCTTTAGATTCGTGCCAATGATTGAATGATTCATGTTATAAGAATGAGCGATGTCTAACATCTTTTTGCCTCTCTCCACCCTCTCAATTACTTTCACTTTTGTTTTCATCATTATCGCTTGGCACTTCTTAACAGTACCAGCTACATCACCGCTGCTTTTACGCTCGCTTCCAGACATCTTGGGCTTGAAATAAAGGTACTGTACTACTGTACTCTATAAAGTACTGTAAAGTACACAAAAGCACAACCACTTATAGAGGATGCACACACATGACAATGTATGCCAGACACATGAACTAACTTACATGATTGGACATGCGAATGGACGTTTGCATCTTTGAAAGTTTGCAACTTGAAGGTTCGTATGTAGGTGACTTACTGTATTTGTACTGCCAAGGGAGAACTACCTAGGAAAACTTTGGTATGATTTATGTCAGAGAATGTTTGGCTTATGTTCTCTTCTAGGAGTTTTAAGGTGTCCTATCTTATATTTAAGCATATAAGCCATTTTGAGTTTATTTTTGTGTATGGTGTGAGGGTATGTTCTGACTTCACTGATTTGAATACGGCTGTCCAACTTTCAAAACACCACTTGCTGAAGAGACTATCTTTTCCCCATTGTATATTCTTGCTTCCTTTGTCGAAGGTTAATTGACCATAGGTGTGTGGGTTTATTTCTGGGCTCTCTATTCCATTCCATTGATCCATGTATCTCTTTCTGTGCCAATACCATGTGGTTTTGATTACTGTAACTTTGTAGTATTGTCTGAAGTTTAGGAGGGTTATGCCTCCTGCTTTGTTCTTTTTCCTCAGGATTGTGTTGACAGTTCTGACTTTTTATGGTTCCAGATACATTTTAGGATAATTTGTTCTAGTTCTGGGGAAAATGTCATGGGTAATTTGATAAGGATCACATTAAATCTGTAGATTGCTTTGGCTAGTATAGCCATTTTAACAGTATTAATTCTTCCCATCCAAGAGCGTGGGATGTCTTTCCATTTCTTTGAATCATCTTCACTTTCCTTTACTAATGTTTTGTAGTTCTCAGCAGATAAGTCTTTCACCTCCTTGGTGAGGTTTATTCCTAAGTATTTTATTTTTTTGATGCCATTTAAAAAAGGATTGCTTGTTTACATTTCCTTTCTGATATTTCATTGTTAGTGTAAAGAAATGCAACCAGGGACTTCCCTGGTGGCTCCGTGGTTGAGAATCTGCCTGTCAATACAGGGGACACGGGTTTGAGCCCTGGTGCAGGAAGATCTCACATGCCGTGGAGCAACTAAA
The DNA here is from genome assembly GCF_028021215.1 of Eschrichtius robustus. Lineage (NCBI taxonomy): Eukaryota > Metazoa > Chordata > Mammalia > Artiodactyla > Eschrichtiidae > Eschrichtius > Eschrichtius robustus. The sequence continues at coordinate 20,720,276 of NC_090827.1, read as the reverse complement.
GTTGTGCTCCACAACTACTTAGCCTGCACTCTAGAGCCCGTGAGCCACAACTACTGAGCCTGTGTGCCACAACTACTTAAGCCCGCGTGCCTAGAGCCCATGCTCCACAACAAGAGAAGCCACTGCAATGAGAAGCCTGCGTACCACAATGAAGACTATCCCCCACTGGCCACAACTAGAGAAAGCCCGTGCACAGCAATGAAGACCCAATGCAGCCAAAATAAATTTTAAAAAAAAGAAAGAAAGAAAAACCAAGAAATGCAACCAATTTATGTATGTTAATCTTGAATCCTGCTACTTTGTTAAATTTGTTTATCAGTTCTAGTAGATTTGTGTGGAATTTTTAGGGTTTCCTTTATATATATTATTATGTCGTCTGCATATAATGGCAACTTTACCTCTTCCCTTCCAATTTGGTTAGATTTTATTTCTTTTTCTTGTCTGATTGTTTTCTTGTCTGATTGTTGTGTTCCAATACTATGTTGAAGAGAAGAGGTGAGAGTGGGCAACCTTGTCTTGTTCCAGGTTTTAGTGGGAAGGCTTTCAGCTTATGAACATTGAGTATTATATTGGCTGTGGGTTTGTCATAAATAGCTTTTATTATGTTGAGATATGTTTCCTCTATACCCACTTTGGTAAGTGTTTTTATCATGAATGGATGTTGAAGTTTTTCAAATGCTTTTTCGGCATCTATTGAGATGATCGTTTGTTTTGTGTTTTTCCTTTGTTGATGGGGTGTATCATGCTGATTGATTTGCATATGTTGAAACAACTTTGTGACACTGGGGTGAATCAAATTTGGTCATGGTGTATGATCCTCTTATGTGTTGTCGGATTCGGTCTTCTAATATTCAATTGAGAATTTTTGCATGTATATTTATCAAAGATATTGGCCTGCAATTTTCTTTTTTGGTAGTGTCTTTCTCTGTGTTTTTTTTTAAGTCTTTATTGAATTTGTTCCAATATTGCTTCTGTTTTATGTTTTGGTTTCTTGTCTGTGAGGCATGTGGGATCTTAGGTCCACCACCAGGGATCGGACCTGCACCCCCTGCACTGGAAGGCGAAATCTTAACTGCTGGACCACCAGAAAAGTCCCCATCTGTTTTTTTATGGTTGTTGTTTGTTTGTTTGTTTGTTTGTTTTTAGTAAATTTCTTTCTTTCTTCATTTTTGGATGCATTGGGTGTTTGTTGCTGTGCACGGGCTCTCTCTAGTTGCGGCAAGCGGGGGCTACTCTTCGTTGTGGTGTGCAGGCTGTTCATTGCGGTGGCTTCTTTTGTTGCAGGGCATGGGCTCTAGGTGTGTGGGCTTTAGCAGTTGTGGCTATCAGGCTCTGTAGTTGTGGCTCATGGGCTGTAGAGCGCAGGCTCAGTAGTTGTGGCACACAGGCTTAGTTGCTCCGCAGCATATGGGGTCTTCCCAGACCAGGGCTCGAACCTATGTCCCCTGCATTGGCAGACGGATTCTTAACCACTGTGCCACTCAGGGAAGTCCCCCCCATCTGTTTTTGATATCAGGGTGATGGTGGCTTCATAGAATGTCTTTGGAAGTATTCCTTACTCTTCAATCTTTTTGAAGAGTTTGAGAAGAATCAGTGTAAGTTCTGCTTTGTACATTTGGTAGAATTTGCCTGTGAAACCATCTGATCCTGGACTTTTGTTGGTAGGGAGTTTTTTTAAATTACAGATTCTATTTTGCTTTTAGTGTTCAGTATGTTCAAGTTATCTGTTTCTTCTTGATTCAGTTTTGTTTGGCTGTAAAGAAACTACATATGTTTTTAGGTTATGTTAGCACCTAAATACTTAACCATGTATTAGACCACAAAAGAGTGAAGAAACAAATATTAAAATATTTTTTCAAATAGAAAAAGTGTTGAAATATTTTTAAGAAATTGGGATAATAATACTAATTATAAAAATGACAAATTGTTCTGAACTTAAAGACTACTTTATCTAAGATGCATATTATATGCTTATTGTTTTATTGTTTTTAAATACATGGAATGTTTTCTCCTTTCTAATGTAATTCTTTTATTTTACCTGTATATTGTGAAAAAAATTTAGTTGCACATAATATAAAAAAAATACACTTTAATAGGAGATATTAATCCATTTAAATTTACTATAGTACTGAAAATAGTTAGGTTTAGAGTTACCAGGTTATTGAGTGCTCTTTTCTTATTTATTTATTTTTAGAAAAGATTTAATTGGGGGGGGCATAAATTTTTTATTTATTTATTTATTTATTTATTTATTTATTTTTAACATCTTTATTGGACTATAATTGCTTTACAATGGTGTGTTAGTTTCTGCTTTGTAACAAAGTGAATCAGCTATACATATACATATATCCTCATATCTCCTCCCTCTTGCGTCTCCCTCCCACCCTCCCTATCCCACCCCTCTAAGTGATCAGAGAGCACTGAGCTGATCTCCCTGTGCTATGCAGCTGTTTCCTACTAGTTATCTATTTTACATTTGGTAGTATATATAAGTCCATGCCACTCCCTCACTTCGTCCCAGCTTACCCTTCCCCCTCCCCATATCCCCAAGTCCATTCTCTATGTCTGCGTCTTTATTCCTGTCCTGCCCCTAGGTTCTTCCCAACCATTTTTTTTTCTTTTTTTTTTAGAATTCCAGATATATGTGTTAGCATACAGTATTTGTTTTTCTCTTTGTGACTTACTTCACTCTGTATGACAGACTCTAGGTCCATCCACCTCACTACAAATAACTCAGTTTCATTTCTTTTTATGGCTGAGTAATACTCCATTTTATATTGAAGATGTGCAACATCTTCTTTATCCATTCATCAGTTGATGGACACTTAGGTTGCTTCCATGTCCTGGCTATTGTAAATAGAGCTGCAATGAACATTGTGGAACATGACTCTTTTTGTATTATGGTTTTCTCCAGGTATATGCCCAGTAGTGGGATTGCTGTGTCATATGGTAGTTCTATTTTTCGTTTTTTAAGGAACCTCCATACTGTTTTCAATAGTGGCAGTATCAATTTACACTCCCACCAATGGTGCAAGAGGATTCCCTTTTATCCACACCTCTGCAGCATTTATTGTTTGTAGATATTTTGATGATGGCCATTCTTACCTGTGTGTGGTGATACCTCATTGTAATTTTGATTTGCATTTCTCTAATGATCAGTGATGTTGAGCATTCTTTCACGTGTTTGTTGGCAATCTGTATATCTTCTTTGGAGAAATGTCTATTTAGGTCTTCTGCCCATTTATGGATTGGGTTGTTTGTTTGTTTGTTTTGATATTGAGCTGCATGGGCTGCTTGTAAAGTTTGGAGATTAATCCTTTGTCAGTTGCTTCATTGGCAAATATTTTCTCCCATTCTGAGGGTTGTCTTTTCGTCTCGTTTACGTTTTCCTTTGCTCTGCAAAAGCTTTTAAGTCTCCTTAGGTCTCATTTGTTTATTTTTGTTTTTATTTCCATTTCTCTAGGAGGTGGGTCAAAAAGGATCTTGCTGTGATTGATGTCATAGAGTGTTCTGCCTATGTTTTCCTCTAAGAGTTTGATAGTGTCTGGCCTTACATTTAGGTCTTTAATCCATTTTGAGTTTATTTTTGTGTATGGTGTTAGGGAGTCTTCTAATTTCATTCTTTTACCTGTAGCTGTCCAGTTTTCCCAGCACCACTTATTGAAGAGGCTGTGATTTCTCCATTGTATATTCTTGCCTCCTTTATCAAAAATAAGGTGACCATATGTGTATGGGTTTATCTCTGGGCTTTCTCTCCTGTTCCATTGATCTATATTTCTGTTTTTGTGCCAGTACCATACTGTCTTGACTACTGTAGCTTTGTTGTATTGTCTGAAGTCAGGGAGCCTGATTCCTCCAGCTCTGTTTTTCTTCTCAAGATTGCTTTGGCTGTTCGGGGTCTTTTGTGTTTCCTTACAAATTGTGAAATTTTTTGTTCTAGTTCTCTGAAAAATGCCATTGGTAGTTTGATAGGGATTGCATTGAATCTGTAGATTGCTTTGGGTAGTATAGTCATTTTCACAATGTTGATTCTTCCAATCCAAGAACATGGTATATCTCTCTATCTGTTTGTGTCGTCTTTGATTTCTTTCATCAGTGTCTTATAGTTTGTTGAGTAAACGTCTTTAGTCTCCTTAGGGAGGTTTATTCCTAGGTATTTTATTCTTTTTGTTGTAGTGGTAAATGGGAGTGTTTCCTTAATTTGTCTTTCAGATTTTTCATCTTTAGTGTATAGGAATGAAAGAGATATCTGTACATTAATTATGTATCCTGCAACCTTACCAGATTCATTGATTAACTCTAGTGGGTTTCTGGTAGCATCTTTAGGATTCTCTATGTATAGTATCATGTCATCTTCAAACAGTGAGAGCTTAACTTCTTCTTTTCCGATTTGGATTCCTTTTGATTTCTTTTTCTTCTCTGATTGCTGTAGCTAAAAATTCCAAAAGTGTGTTGAATAATAGTGGTGAGAGTGGGCAACCTTGTCTTGTTCCTGATCTTGGTGGAAATGGTTTCACTTTTTCACCCTTGAGAACGATGTTGGCTGTGGATTTGTCATATGTGGCCTTTATTATGTTGAGGAAAGTTCCCTCTATGCCTACCTTCTGGAGGGTTTTTATCATAAATGGGTGTTTAATATTGTCAAAAGCATTTTCTGCATCTATTGAGATGACCATATGGTTTTTATCCTTCAGTTTTTTAATATGGTGTATCACATTGATTTGCATGTATTGAAGAATCCTTGCATCCCTGGGATAAACCCCACTTGATCACGGTGTATGATCCTTTTAATGTGCTGTTGGATTCTGTTTGCTAGTATTTTGCTGTGGATTTTTGCATCTATGTTCATCAGTGATATTGGCCTGTAGTTTTCTTTCTTTGTGACATCTTTGTCTGGTTTTGGTATCAGGGAGATGGTGGTCTCATAGAATAAGTTTTGGAGAGTTCCTCCCTCTGCTATATTTTGGAAGAGTTTGAGAAGGATACGTGTTAACTCTTCTCTAAATGTTTGATAGAATTTTCCTGTGAAGCCATCTGGTCCTGGGCTTTTGTTGGTTGGAAGATTTTTAATCACAGTCTCAATTTCAGTGCTTGGGATTGGTTTGTTTATAGTTTCTATTTCTTCCTGGTTCAGTCTTGGAAGATTGTGCTTTTCTAAGAATTTGTCCATTTCTTCCAGGTTGTCCATTTTATTGGCATATAGTTGCTTGCAATAATCTCTCATGATCCTTTGTATTTCTGCAGTGTCAGTTGTTACTTCTCCTTTTTCATTTGTAATTCTATTGATTTGAGTCTTCTCCCTTTTTTTCTTGATGAGTCTGGCTAATGGTTTATCAATTTTGTTTATCTTCTCAAAGAACCAGCTTTTAGTTTTTTTGATCTTTGCTGTTGTTGCCTTCATTTCTTTTTCATTTATTTCTGATCTGATCTTTATGATATCTTTCCTCTGCTGACTTTGGGTTTTTCTTTCTTTCTTTCTTTCTTTCTCTAATTGCTTTAGGTGTAAGGTTAGCTTGTTTATTTGAGATGTTTCTTGTTTCTTGAGGTAGGATTGTGTTGCTATAAACTTCCCTCTTAAAACTGCTTTTGCTGCATCCCATAGGTTTTGGGCCTTCATGTTTTCATTGTCATTTGTTTCTAGGTATTTTTTAATTTCCTCTTTGATTTCTTCAGTGAAGTCTTGGTTATTAAGTAGTGTATTGTTTAACGTCCATGTGTTTGTATTTTTTTACAGATTTTTTCCTGTAATTGATATCTAGTCTGATAGCGTTGTGGTCGGAAAAGATACTTGATACGATTTCAATTTTCTTAAATTTACCAAGGCTTGATTTGTGACCCAAGATATGATCTATCCTGGAGAATGTTCCACGAGCACTTGAGAAAAAGTGTATTCTGTTGTTGTTGGATGGAATGTCCTATAAATATCAATTAAGTCCATCTTGTTTAATGTATCATTTAAAGCTTGTGTTTCCTTATTGATTTTCATTTTGGATGATCTGTTCATTGATGAAAGAGGGGTGCTAAAGTCCCCTACTATGATTGTGTTACTGTCGATTTCCCCTTTTATGGCTGTTAGCATTTGCCTTATGTATTGAGGTGCTCCTATGTTGGGTGCATAAATATGTACAATTGTTATATCTTCTTCTTGGATTGATCCCTTGATCATTATGTAGTGTCCTTCTTCGTCTCCTGTAATAGTCTTTATTTTAAAGTCTTTTTTGTCTGATATGAGAATTGCTACTCTAGCTTTCTTTTGACGTCCATTTGCATGGAATATCTTATTCCATCCCCTAACTTTCAGTCTGTATGTGTCCCTAGGTCTGAAGTGGGTCTCTTATAGACCGCATATATACCGGTAGTGTTTTCGGATCCATTCAGCCAGTCTATGTCTTTTGGTTGGAGCATTTAATCCATTTACACTTAAGGTAATTATTGATATGTATGTTCTTATTACCAGTTTCTTAATTGTTTTGGGTTTGTTATTGTAGGTCTTTTCCTTCTCTTGTGTTTCCTGCCTAGAGAAGTTCCTTTAGCATTTGTTGTAAAGCTGGTTTGGTGGTGCTGAATTCTCTTAGCGTTTGCTTGTCTGTAAAGGTTTTAATTTCTCTGTCGAATCTGAATGAGATCCTTGCTGGGTCGAGTAATCTTGGTTGTAGCTCTTCCCCCTTCATCACTTTAAATATGTCCTGCCAGTCCCTTCTGGCTTGCAGAGTTTCTGCTGAAAGATCCGCTGTTAACCTTATGGGGATTCCCTTGTATGTTATTTGTTGTTTGTCCCTTGCTGCTTTTAATGTTTTTTCTTTGTATTTAATTTTTGATAGTTTGATTAATATATGTTTTGGCATGTTTCTCCTTGGGTTTATCTTGTATGGGACTCTCTGTGCTTCCTGGACTTGATTAACGATTTCCTTTCCCATATTAGGGAAGTTTTCAACTATAATCTTTTCAAATATTTTCTCTGTCTCTTTCTGTTTCTCTTCTACTTCTGGGACCCCTATATTCGAATGTTGGTGTGTTTAATATTGTCCCAGAGGTGTCTCAGACTGTCCTCAATTCTTCTCATTCTTTTTTCTTTATTCTGCTCTGCAGTAGTTATTTCCACTATTTTATCTTCCAGGTCATTTATCCATTCTTCTGCCTCAGTTATTCTGCTATTGTTTCCTTCTAGAGAATTTTTAATTCCATTTATTGTGTTGTTCATCATTGTTTGTTTGCTCTTTAGTTCTTCTAGGTCCTTGTTAAACGTTTCTTGTCTATTCTCCATTCCAGTTGCAAGATTTGGGATCATCTTTACTATCATTACTCTGAATTCTTTTTCAGGTAGACTGTCTGTTTCCTCTACATTTGTTTGGTCTGGTGAGTTTTTACCTTGTTCCTTCATCTGCTGTGTGTTTCTCTGTCTTCTCATTTGGCTTTGGGGACTGTGTTTGGGGTCTCCTTTTCGCAGGCTGCAGATTCGTAGTTCCTGTTGTTTTTGGTGTCTTCCCCCAGTGGCTAAGGTGGGTTCAGTGGGTTGTGTAGGCTTTCTGGTGGAGGGGACTGGTGCCTGTGTTCTGGTGGGTGTGTCTGGATCTTGTCTTTCTGGTGGACAGGTCCGCATCCAGTGGTGTGTTTTGGGGTGTCTGTGACCTTATTATGATTTTAGGCGGCCTCTCTGCTAATGGGTGGGCCTGCATTCCTGTCTTGCTAGTTGTTTGGCATGGGATGTCCAGCACTGGATCTTGCTGGTCTCTGAGTGGAGCTGGGTCTTAGCGTTGAGACGGATATCTCTGCGAGAGCCTTCGCTGTTTGATATTACAAGGTGCCGGAGGTCTCTGATAGACCAATGTCCTGAACTCGGCTCTCCCACCTCAGAGGCACAGGCTTGACCCACGGCCGGAGCACCAAGACCCTGTCAGCCACACGGCTGGGGGTGAGAGCAAGAGGTAGCTTTGGTACATCTCAAAGACCACCAATGAGATTCACTGACCATTTTCTCTCCAGAAGTGAAGAAAACAAAATTCAGTCTTCGGCTAGTCAGCCACTTTGGTAGCCAGCCTCCAAGATGGCCCTAATTATCCCCTAATTATTTCCTAGTCTTCATGTACCTGTGTGGCTCCTTGTACTTGAAAAGGGCTGACTGTTTAACCAATAAGAAATTGCAGAAATGACAAAGTGCAGCTTCCAAACTTATAAAAGACATTGCAGCTTCTGCTTTGGTTTCTGCTAGATCACTCATCCTGGGGTAAGCCAGCTGCCATGTCATGAGGACGCTCAAGCAGCCCTAAGGAGAGATCCATGCGGCAAGGAACTGAGGCCTCTTACCTACAGCCACGTGAGTGAATCATCTCAGAAGTCAAAAGATTTAATTTTATTTATTTTTGGTTGTGTTGGGTCTTTCTTGCTGCACAGGGTTTCTCTAGTTGTGTCAAGCAGGGGTTACTCATTGTTGTGGTGCACGGGCTTCTCCTTGCAGTGGTTTCTCTTGTTGTGGAGTATGGGCTCTAGGTGCATGGGCTTCAGTAGTTGTGTCAGGAAGGCTCAATAGTTGTTGCTGCAGGCTCTAGAGCACAGGCTCAGTAGTTGTGGCACACGGGCTTAGTTGCTCTGCGGCATGTGGGATCTTCCCCGACCAGGGATTGAACCCCTGTCCCCTGCATTGGCAAGCAGATTCTTACCCACTGTTCCACCAGGGAAGCCCAGTGTGCTCTTTTTTAAACCTAGTCTGTTTTCATTATTTTCTATCTTAACGATTCTGTATTAAATTAAAAAAAAATAATACTCCTTTCTACCCCTCCTCTTTGAGGATTATATATGAAGAAGTATGTCTTATTTATTAATCTCAAATTTTCACCTTACTTTTAAGAAGTAATCACAATGTTAGGTATTTAATACCTTTCACGTCCACCTTGAAAAGCATGGATATTAAAGTGCTAATATAATTACCTTCCCTAGTCTATCTTTTTTACTTTTTGTTATGTATAAAAAACAACTAAAAACATGCATGGTTTGTAAGGAAATGACAAATTTCAGAAAATTCAGAATCTGAACACACTCTATACATAGCATCTAGATAAAGACACAGAAAATTACCAGATACTCAGAGGCCCCCTGGTCCCATTCTAGTGACTCCCCTTAAGGTTTAATATTGTTCTGGTATCTAACAAAAAGATCACTTTACCTGTATTTTGTATTTTATATAAATGTTATGGCACAGTAAAATCACTTTTGGATTGGGCTTTTTTATTTTATGTTGTTTGTGAATATGCCTATATGGTTGCCTGTTGTTGTGATCATGCATTGCCACTGTTGCATAGGATTCCATAGTGTAAATATTTAACTATTAATTAATTTATTCCAATGTGTATTACAATATGAGTGATTTTCAGTTTGTGTCTATTGAGAATAGCGCTGGTATATAAATTCTAGAACTTGAGCTTTGGTGGTGTGTGTGTAAATTATTGTTCAGTGTACATGTAGTAGTAAAATTTTTGAGTCATAGCTTTCGTGTGTTTATCTTTTTAGATATTTCTAAACATTTTCAAAACATCTGTATGATTTTTCACCCTCAGCAGCAGTGAATGAAATTCAAGGATTATACACATTCTTGTCAAACTTGATAATACCTGTCATTTTCATTTGAACTTTCTGGTTGGTGAGTGATAATTCCAGGTATCACTTTTTTGCATTTGATTGACTACTAAGAAGCCAAGCATCTTTTGATATGTTTACTCAACATTCTGTACTCTCTTTTTTGAAATATCTTTTGGTATATTTTCCCCATTTTTGCTATTACATTATCTTCTTATTGAAGACTTCTTTTTTTTTTTTTTGTAACATCTGAAGACTTCTTATTTAGGAGTTTTTAATATATGCTTGATATGAGTTCTTCTCTCTTTCTGTCTCTCCTTCTCTTCCTTTAGATGAGTGTCAGTTTTTAATGTTAATAACATCTAATTTGTTATTTTCCTCTGTATTTATTTAGTCTTATTTCTTTTTATTTATGTAGTCTTCTTATCTGTAGCAGAACACATTATTTATTCTAAACCACAAATATGTTTTCATTTCTTCAATAAATCCAATTATTAAGCTTTAAATTTAAGTTAACTTTGTAAACTAAATATGTTGTATCATAGTGAGTATTAATATTTCTATGAGAGCTGAAAGGTTACATTTATTCAGAAAATGTTGTATTCAGCTTTCTTTTCATTTGCTCCTACTTCTCACTGATTCACAGAGGTAAACATCACTTCATCCATGGATCTGACTTTTCTCTGATTTCTCATGGTCATTCTCACTAATTCGTCTTGCCTCCTGAAATCTTTAGCAATCCCATTATTCCACAGAGGCAAAAACCTTCCTTGGGCCTTTTTCCTCAGAAGATTGACTATTCCCACATTTTAAATGGGAGATTGCAATAAGTTAGGAGAAAATGCCACAAGGGCCTCTCTTTTTTTTTTCACATCTTGTATCAGCCTCTGCTTGCACTCTCTGTTCAAAGATTTTTGTACAACACATTGATGGAAGATGCCAGTTGTTTCTCTCCTTGGGGCAAAAGACAGATTAATTACCTGACAAATAAAATAAAGACAGTGTCTTGCTCTGTTCAAATGTTGGACAGGATTGCGTGCATCCTAATTTAAAAGTTTCAGGTGACTGAAGCTTAAGATTCCTAAGCTTTAATCCATACTTGCACCATGCACAGCACCCAACAGGACTGCTTTACATAACCCCATGAGACTTTTGTGTGCCAGGGGAACAGATAAAAATATAAAACTATTGCTGTCTTTTTGTGTCATAAAAATGATTTTTTGTCTCATTTATTTTTTTCTAAAATCCAAAAACGTGTCAGGCTAAAATATTGGAATTTCAAATATGGTAAAATCTAAGACCCTTGAAATTTCTTTCCAGTTTTGTTGATGATGGGATGCCGTCAGAGATATGACTTCATTAAACACAATAGGTAAGATTCCTTCATGGGCCTGATTGGGGAATACGAAAATAATCCCCAGAAAAATCTGGACATTTTCTAGCTCTCTAGTATTGGTTAAGATGGTAGGAAGGGCCCTTCATTGTCCTATATGTGAATGCAGATCAATTGTGAGACGTGGGGATAAAACAAGCAGCCTAAATATCCTTTATGTTTGTTGTACTACTAGTAGAAAGAGGAAGGGTCAACATGTCACCATGGTTGATATAGCAAATAAGCTGCTTGAAACTACACAGAAATGTACCTGCTTGTATTTTCTGTGCAGTTATCCTCTCTTCTGGTGTGCCCTGATACCTCCCTCAACTTATGTACCAACTCCAGTAGCATTAAGCAGAAATCCAAAGAAATCTATTATTTGGAATTATGAGGAAGGGAAGAGTCGAACATTTTATAGCATGCTCTATACAAGTATATACATCACCACCCTTATCTATGTCATGCCATGCATGGAGGGTCAGTAGGTTCAAGGGATTCTGGAAGCACCAAGGTCTGTGGGGTTAATCACAGCTGCATTCATGGGCAGTAAAAGAGCAGGGCCTTATCTTGGTCACTTTCTCAATGCTAGTAGCTACAAAAAGAAGAGGACAGCAGACATGTTAGGGAGAAGAGCCAACATTAAATGAAATGTCCTAATTACTCTAGGCAACCTCTCATGATAGCCTCCCATAGCTCCTCAAATCCCTACATACTTGCACAAGGGATAGTGTAATATTACTGGAGCGTGTGACTGCCGATTAACATTATTTTTGTTGAAAAAATAAAAATAGGTTCAAGTGATAGGGTTTGAAAAGGGTTCACAGTGTGAGGGAAACTATTGTAACAATGTGGACAGAACCCTTTGGATGGATTCATCATGTGTTTGTTTTTCTTTTTGTTTTTGTTTTTTTGCTGCTTCAGAATCTGTAGTAGAGATTGGTGTGTTCCATGATGCATTCCCGCTTCTTATAAGTTTTAGATGGAATACCCCATTAGGAAGAAGTACACGTAAGAAAGATTAGTGACTCAAACTCCTCTGCCCTCTGTCAGCAGTGTGTGAAAAGGGATTTAGACCAAGTGCTTTCATCCTTTGGTGTGCAAAGTTTTCACTATATGAATGATGTTTTGTTTGTTTGCAGGTCAGGAGCCTTGGTCTCAATATCCCTGTTTAAAAAGTGTTATCACATGTCTGCCAGAAAGAATTGCTGATGATACTGGAAAAACTTGAGAGTTATCCTTAACAATTAAGGGTTTTGTAGCAACATGGATGGACCTAGAGATTGTTATACTGAGTGAAGCAAGTCAGACACAGAAAGACAGATATCATATGATATTGCTTATATGAGGAATCTAAAAAAGAAAAAAGAAGGTACAAATGAACTTATTTACACAACAGAAATAGAGTCATGGATATAGAAAACAAACTTATGGTTACCAGGGGATAAGTGGGAAAGGGATAAATTGGGAGACTGGGACTGACATATACACACTACTATATATAAAATAGGTAAGTATTGATAAGGACCTGCTTTATAGCACAGGGAACTCTACTCAATGGTCTGTACTGACGCTTATGGGAAAAGAATCTTAAAAAAAAAAAACAAGGGTTTTGGGATTATACAATAAATATAAATGTGCAAACCTTTAACCTGAAAGGAAAAATCAGTTAACTCTGTGGTCCCTGTTATTGTGTAAACATTTTGTACCTCTAATTTAAAATTTTTGAAACCCAGCTCCCATGATGATGGTATTAGGAGGTGGGGCTTTTAGGAGGTGATTAGGTCATGAGGCCAGAGACCTCAAACATGGGATTAGTGACCTAATAAATGTAGCACACAGAAGATCTTATGCCCATTACATGATTTCATTGCCGAGCGGGAAGACCCACATTATGAACCACAAATTTGTCCCTCACCAGACACTAAGTCGGCTGGCAACTTGTTCTTTTTTTTAAAAAAAATTAAAAATTAATTAATTAATTAATTAATATTTTGGCTGCATTGGGTCTTTGTTGCGGTGTGCGGGCTTCTCATTGGGTGGCTTCTCTTGTTGTGGAGCACAGGCTCTAGGCGTGCGGGTTTCAGTACTTGTGGCACACGGGCTCAGTAGTTGTGTCCTGTGGGCTCTAGAGCACAGGCTCAGTATTTGTGTTGCACGGGCTTAGTTATTCCATGGCATGTGGGATCTTCCCGGACCAGGACTCGAACCCGTGTCCCCTTTATTGGTAGGCAGATTCTTAACCCCTGCACCACCAGGGAAGCCCCTGGTAACTTGTTCTTGAACTTTTCAGCCTCAGCAATTATGAGAAAACAAAAATATTCTGTTGTTTACAAAATACCCAGTCTCTTGTATTTTGCTTTAGCAATCAAAGAGCTGGCTGAGGAGAAATATCTGTGAGCTTGAAGACATATCAAGAGAAACCTTTAAATCTCACAAGAAAAGAGAAAATGGGCAGGAAAAGGAATCAACAGAACAGAGTAATCAATAATTGTGGAACAATGAAAAATGCTGTGACCTATACGTAACGGGTATAGCAGGAGGAGAATAAAGATAACGAAGAACAGAAAATATTTTTTAAAAATGACTGAGAATCTTCCCAAATGAATGTCTGACACTAAATCCACAACATCCAAACTTAGAAGAACATATGAATAGTAAAGAAAACTCACCAATATCTCTCAGGAACATCAATCCAAAAATCCTCAACAAAATATTAACAAATCCAATCCAACAATATTTTGAGAGAATTTTATATCATGAATGAGAGGGAATAATCCCAGGTATGCAAGGCTGGTTCAACATTCTAAAATCAAATAATTATATCCATCATATCAACACCCTAAAGACAATCATTAGCATATCAATAGATTCAGAAGACCTTTGAAAAAATCTAACACCCATTCTTCATAAAAACTCTCAGTTAAAGAAATAGACTGGCGCTTTCTCAAGTTGATAACAAAGATCTACAGGAAACTTTTATCTTACATCATGATTAATGGTCAAAAACATGAAGCTTTTCCACTAAGTTCAGGTAAAAGCAAGGATGTCCCCTTTCATGTCTCCTTTTCCGTATTTTACTCCAAGTCCTTGCTAATGCAATAAGGCACAAAAATAAATAAAACAAATACAGATTGGGTAGAAAAAAATGAAAACAGCCTAAATAAAATATGGACCAATATACTTTATGGACACCTCACCAAAGAAAATAGACACTATGCATATAAGTATACAGAAGAATAATCCAGATTACATGCTGCCATGAAAAAGCAAATTAAAAATACAATTACATACCACTATGTAACACTTAGAATGGGTAAAATGTGAACAATGACAAGAACAAATTCTGTAGGGGATGTGGAACAATAGAGAATGTCATTTGTTATTGGTGGAAATGAAAAATAATACAGCTACTTTGGTAGTCTGATTGACACTTGCTGTAAAATTGAACATTCCCTTACTGTACAATCCGGCAAGTGTTCTCATCGATATTTACTGAAAGTAGTTTAAAACATACTTCCAGTCGAAAACCTGCATATGGATATTTATAGCACCTAATTCAATATTGCCAAAATGTGAATGAAACTAAGGTGTCCTCCAATAGGTGAATGAAATGATATAGTATTAATATATTCTGGGAATGGGATAATATTGAGCACTAAAAAAGTAAGCTATCAAGCCATAAAAATATATGGGAATTATTTTTTTTCTTTTGAAATATAGGTGATTTTCTTTATTTTGTAATTTAAATTTTATTGGAGTATAGTTGATTTAAAATGTTGTGTTCATTTCAGCTGCACAGCAAGTAATGCAGTTACACATATGCATATATTCATTCTTTTTCAGATTCTTTTCTGATAAGGGTATTCCCAGAATGTTGAGTAGAGTTCCCTGTACTATACAGTAGGTCCTTGTTGCTTATCTATGTTATATATAGTAGTATTCGTATGTTTACCCCAAGTTCCTGATTTATCCCTACCCCCCACCTTTCGCCTTTGGTAACCATAAGTTTGTTTTCCAAGTCTGTGAGTCTGCCTCTGTTTTGTAAGTTAGTTCATTTGTATCAATTTTTAGGTTCTACTTAGAAGTGATATCATACAATATTTGTCTTACTCTGTCTGACTTACTTCACTTAGTACAATCATCTCTAGGTCCATCCATGTTACTGCAATTGGCATTATTTTCTTCTATTTTATGGCTGAGTCATATTCCATTATATATATGTACCACATATCCTTTACCTATATTCATATGTTGATGGACATTTTGGTTGCTTCCATGTCTTCGCTATTGTAAAGAGAGTTGCAGTGAACATTGGGGAAGATGTGTCTTTTCGATTTATGCTTCCCTCCAGATATGCACACAGGAGTGAACTTGCTGGATCGTCTGGTAGCTCTATTTTATTTTATTTTATTTCATTTCATTTCAATTTAAATTTTTTTGGAGTATAGTTGATTTACAATGTTGTGTTACTTTCTGCTGCACAGCACAGTGAAGCAGTTATACATATATCCAATCCTTTTTGGATTCCTTTCCCATACAGGTCATTACAGAGTATTGAGTAGAGTTCCCTGTGCTATACAGTAAGCCCTTATTTGTTATCTCTTTTATATATAGTGGTGTGTATATGTCAATCCCAATTTCCAATTTATCCCTCCCACCTCCCCTTACTCTGGTAACCTCCATTCTGTGCTCCATAGTGGCTGTTACCAATTGACATTGCCACCGATAGCATAGAATTGGTGGCGCAGTGGTTAAGAATCTGCCTGCCAGTTCAGGGGACACAGGTTCGAGCCCTGGCCCGGGAAGATCTCACACGCCACAGAACAAGTAAGCCCGTGCACCACAACTACTCAGTCTGCGCTCTAGAGCCCACGAGCCACAACTACTGAAGCCTGTGTGCCTAGAGCTTGTGCTCCACAACAAGAGAAGCCACCACAAAGAGAAGGCTTCGTACCACAACGATGAGTAGCCCCCGCTTGCTGCAACTATAGAAAAGCCGCGTGCAGCAACAAAGACCCAACGCGGATTTAAAAGAAAAAAAGTAGTAGGTTTCTCTTTTTTACACACCCTCTGAAGCATTTCTTGTTTGTAGACATTGTGATGATGGCTATTCTGAGTGGTTCCAGGTGATACTTCTTTGTACATCTGATTTGCATTTGTCTAATATAAAGCAATGGTGAGTATCTTCATATGTGCTTTTTTTTTTTTTTTGAACAGTGTCAGAAAAATTTACCCCGTGAAAAAGGGTTATTGAAAGGTTGCCTTGTTTTGATGTCTATTTCGATTACCTACCCGAAGACATTTTTTGAGGGCTGTTGTCATTTACAGCTCCCCAGGCATTGTGAATATGAAGTGGGTATAAGGTCCAGTTTTAGAATTGTTGTTATGGGAAACAGAAGGCGGCAGGATTTCTCCTGTCCCTCTCTGGTTACTGACACAACCTTAGATGTAGGGCAAGTCCTGTTCTTGGGTTTTAAATTAGAGTGGAATGTGCCTGACCAAACATGTAAGGGCTTCTGTCCCATTCCTTCTTCCCCCTTACCCTTCATCCCCCGAACAAGTATAAAGCCCTGCAAAATCACCTGTTGAGGGTGCTGTCTTGTAGAGTGGGATGACCCTTACGAAGGAGTCAGGAGGTCGGAACCCAAACACCAGGATATGTTGAGAGCAGGTGATTTTCCAAATGTCATCCAGCCCAGAGAGTCCACCATCCTTTGGGTGTCAGAGGGTTGGTTTAGTAGTATGAGGGCACACTTAGATCTGGAGATAGTGATCCCATGCAGAGGGGACCAGGTACTACACGTTCAAGGGAGGCGGATTAGCTGGCATATCCTCCCGAGGTCCTCAGGCCCACAACAGTCCAGCCTTGGGACCAAATTGTGTCTGTGTCCAGGGATGTGACACTAGTACGTTCACTGCGACTAAACAAATTTAGTGATCATTTTTCTTTAATTTAATTTTAAATTTATAATGGAGTATATAGTTGATTTATCATGTTGTGTTCATTTTTGACATACACCAACATGATTCATTTATACAGAGATAACTATATATTCTTTTTAGAATTATTTTCCCATTGAGGTTACTAAAGGGTGTTGAGAAGAGTTCCAAGTGCTCTACAGCAGGTCCATGCTGATTACAAGTTTTCTCTCTGTAAATATGTATATACTAACTCCAACCTCATGATTTATGCCTGCAACACACCTTCCCAGTTTGGTAACCATAAGTTTGTGTTCTAAGTCTGGGACTCTGTTTCTGTGTTGTAAGATAGTACCTTTCTATCAATTTTTAGATTCCACCGAAAAGTAATATCATATGATATTTTTCATTGTCTGATTTATGACACTTAGTATGAATGTATGTAGGTCCTTCTGAGTGGCCCTAAATGGCCTTATTTCATTCATTTCATGGCTGAGTAATATTCCATTGTACATATCTACCATAATTTCTTTATCCATTCTTCCTTCCAAGGACTTTTAGGTAGCTTCCGAGTAGAGGCTCTTGTAAACAGGGCTGCATAAATTTTAGAGTGCCTGGGTCCTGTCAATTTACGTTTTTTCCAAGATACAGGCCCAGGAGTGGAAGCGCCATATGCTCTGAAGCTCTGGTTTTTAGATTTTTAAGGAATGACCACCCACTTCTCCAGAGTGGCTGTTAGCAACTTACATTCCCACCATCAGCTTGTCAGGGTTCCCTTTTCTCCACGACCTGTCCTGCATTTCAGGTTTTACAGTTTGTGAGGTTGGCCATTCTGACTGGTGCGAAGTGATATCTCTTTGTAGTATTAATTTACATTGCCCGCCTGTTTTGTTGGCCAAAAATGGAGTAAGGGTTTTTCCTGAATATATTAAGGAATAACGCATACGGCCTTTTTGACAAACTGCATCATTGGCGACGTTCAGCAGCTTTGCATGTGCTTTAATGACGAGGGCAAACTACCTCTTGAAATCCCTTTCCTGCAATTCTGCCTTGCTTACAATTCTGCCTTTACGAATACTTGGCTCAAGAAATGACTCCATTAGAGGTGTCAATTACAACCCTGCATGTTTGTGAATTGCAGTGCCCCTGAGCACCGGTTTTCAACTTGTTTAGGGAAGCAGACACAAAGGGGCAGGATTTCTACAGACCCATTCCAGTTACTGGGGCACCGGAAGGATAGGGAAATTCTTCTTCCAGGTAGGAAACTAGAGTGGCATATGCCTGTCCAAACATCTAAGGCTTGTGTCTCATTCCATCCCCCCATTCCCCTTCTTCACCGGAAAATTCCAAGCCGTGCAAAACCGGCTGTTGAGTGTGCTGCCTTCCCAAAGTGGGGAGACTCTAAGGAAAGGAGCTGGGGAACCCGAATACCAGGAGACGTGGAGATGAGGTGACTTTTCCAAACTCTTCCCGATCAGACGGTGTACCATCCTCTGGATGTGCCATGCATGTTTTAGCTGTAGGAAGGGTCCCCTGCACCTGGAGATATGGGACCCATGGAATGGGGGCCAGGCAGTATTACTCTAAAAGTGCTGCATTTGCTGTCCCATCCTCACCAAGCCTCTCAGACCAACGAGTGTAGAGCCTTAGGTCCCATCCAGCTCTGTATCTAGATGTGGTCAGTCCAGGTTGCATCACAGCCCTTGAACAAATTTTGTAAGAATTTCTCTCTCTCTCACTGTCTTTATTTTGTTCTTGTTATTTAATTTTGTAATGGGGTATAGCTGATTTTCAATACTGTGTTTCTTCCTGCTCTACATCTATCCACTTGATTCACTTAAAGAGAGACATCAATGAATTCTTTTACAGATTCTTACCAGTCTTATATATCCTTTTCCAGTGACAACAGTGTGCTGAGTCCAGCTCTTTGAGCTATAGAGTAGGTCTTGTCGAATACCTATTTTGTTTATGGAACATTATCTGTGTGAATTGCAACCTCCTGGTTTATGCATCACCCCACCCCACCTTTCTCCTTTAGCAGCCATAAGTGTGTTTTCTAAATGTGTGACTCCGTTTCTGTTTTGTAATTGCGTTCATGTGTAGACATTTTTAGATACTATCTATAAGTGATACCTTATGATAAGTCTTTTTTTATGTCTGACTTATGTCACTTAGAATAATCGTACCTCAGTCACCACGAGTTGCTGCCACTGGCCTTATTTCATTGATTTACTTGCTGAGTAATATTCCATTGTACATAAGTACCACATCTTCTTTATCCATTTTATCCTTCCAAGGACATGTAAGCTGTACCCAAAGCGAGGTATTTCTAAACAGAGTAGCCCTAAACTTTGGGGTGGCTGTGTCCCGTCGATTTTTTGGTTTTCCCAAGATATACGGCCAAGAGGGGAAGTGCTGTATGCTCTGTAGCTCTGTTTTTTAGATGTTTTAGGATACAGCATACACTTCTCAAGAGTGGCCGGTGGCAATTTACATCCCGCCCATCAGCATAACAAGGCTCCCTTTTCTCCATGACCTGTCCTGCATTTCTGGTTTTGACACTTTTTAAGGATGGGCATTTTGACCAATGCGAAGTGAGACATTTTTGTAATGCTGATTTGAATTGCCCGCTTGTTTAGTTGGCCAAACAGGGCTTCTGCGTTTTATCCAGAATATACTCAGGAAAAAACGCATATGCTCTTTTAGGCCAACAGCATAATTGTTAAAGTCTTGTCGCTTTTCATGTGCTTTAAAGGCGAGTCGAATCTACCTCCTGAAATCTGTTTCCTGCAATTCTGCCTTGCTTTCAAATCCTCTTCGTTGCCTTCCCTCAATATATTTTTGGACGATACTTATCAATAATAACTCTGCAGGGATGTGAATTGCAGTGCCCCTGAGCTCCATTTTTCAACTCGCTCTTTTGGGAGCTGGCCGCAAAACCGCAGGATTGCTTCAGGCTCTCTTCTGGTTCCAGGGCGCAGGCTGAGCCTGTGGTTAATTCTTCTTCCTGATGGGCAATTAGAGTGACATGTGCCTGTCCCAACACCTAGGGCTTGTCTCTCATTGGTTCCCCCTCTTCCCTTCATCCTCCGGACAAATTGCAAACTGTATGAAACAGGAGGTTAAAGGTGCTGATTCTCCAAGTGGGGAGATTGTCAGTACAGCGGCTGGAATGGCGAGCCCGTGCACCAGGAGATGAAAAACGAGGTGCGTTTTAGAAACCTTTCCCGATCACACGGTGTAGCATCCTCTGGGTTTCCCATGCATGTTTTCGCTGTAGGAAGATTCCCTTAAGCCTGCAGATTTGGGACGCATGGAATGGGTATCACACAGTATTACTTTAAAGGGTCTGCATTTGCTCACCCAAGCTCACCACGCACTCCTCTCATCCCCAAGGGTATCCGTCCTTATGTCTCATCCACCTGTGGGTCTAGATGTGGTCAATCCAGGTTGCATCACAGCCCCTGAACGAATTTTGTAAGAATGTCTCTCTCTTTCACTGTCTTTGTTTTTTTTTTTTTTCTAATTTATTTATATAATGGGGTTTAGCTGGTTTTCACTGCTGTGTTTACGCCGCTTTACACCCACATGTTTCACTTACAGAGACATATAAATACATAGGTTCTAAGATTTTTACTAGTCAGATATATTCTTGTGTGGTGAATAGGGGGTGTGGAGTCCAGTTCATTGAGCAAGAGGTAAGTCTTGTCTATTACATATTTGGTTCATGGAACGGTATCTGTGCTAATTTCAAACCCTTGTTTTATGCATCTCCCCACCTCACCTTTCCCCTTAAGCAGCCATAATGCTTTTGCTGTATGTTTGCCTCTGTTGTGTTTTGTAATTCAGTTAATGTGTAGCACTTTTTACATTCCCTCTGTAAGTGATATCTTATGATATGTTTCTTTTTCTGTGTGACTTACCTCACGTAGAATCATCGTACCTAAATCTACTCATCATGATGCTCCTAGTCTTTTTTTTTTTTGAAATTTCATGTAAATTTTTTTAAACATCTTTATTGAAGTATAATTGCCTTACAATGGTGTGTTAGCTTCTGCTTTATAACAAAGTGAATCAGTTATACATATACAATATGTTCCCATATCTCTTCCCTCTTGCATCTCCCTCCCTCCCACCCTCCCCATCCCACCCCTCTAGGTGGTCACAAAGCACCGAGCTGATCTCACTGTGCTATGCGGCTGCTTCCCACTAGCTATCTATTTTACATTTGGTAGTGTATATATGTCCATGACACTCTCTCACCCTGTCACATCTCACCCCACCCCCTCCCCATATCCTCAAGTCCATTCTCTAGTAGGTCTGTGTCTTTATTCCCATCTTGCCACTAGGTTCTTCATGGCCTTTTTTTTTTTTCCTTAGATTCCGTATATATGTGTTAGCATACTGTATTTGTTTTTCTCTTTCTGACTTACTTCACTCTGTATGACAGACTCTAACTACATCCACCTCATTACAAATACCTCCATTTCATTTCTTTTTATGGCTGAGTAATATTCCATTGTATATATGTGCCACATCTTCTTTATCCATTCATCTGTCGATGGACATTTAGGTTGCTTCCATGTCCTGGCTATTGTAAATAGAGCTGCAATGAACATTTTGGTACATGACTCTTTTTGAACTATGGTTTTCTCAGGGTATATGCCCAGTAGTGGGATTTCTGGGTCGTATGGTAGTTCTATTTGTAGTTTTTTAAGGAACCTCCATACTGTTCTCCATAGTGGCTGTATCAATTTACATTCCCACCAACAGTGCAAGAGTGTTCCCTTTCCTCCACACCCTCTCCAGCATTTATTGTTTCTAGATTATTTGATGATGGCCATTCTGACCGGTGTGAGATGATATCTCATTGTAGTTTTGATTTGCATTTCTCTAATGATTAATGATGTTGAGCATTCTTTCATGTGTCTGTTGGCCATCTGTATATCTTCTTTGGAGAAATGTCTATTTAGGTCTTCTGCCCATTTTTGGATTGGGTTGTTCGTGTTTTTGTTATTGAGCTGCATGAGCTGCTTGTAAATCTTGGAGATTAATCCTTTGTCAGTTGCTTCATTTGCAAATATTTTCTCCCATTCTGATGGTTGTCTTTTGGTCTTGTTTATGGTTTCCTTTGCTGTTCAAAAGCTTTTAAGTTTCATTAGGTCCCATTTGTTTATTTGTGTTCTTATTTCCATTTCTCTGGGAGCTGGGTCAAAAAGAATCTTGCCGTGCTGTATGTCATAGAGTGTTCTGCCTATGTTTTCCTCTAAGAGTTTGATAGTGTCTGGTCTTACACTTAGGTCTTTAATCCATTTTGAGTTTATTTTTGTGTATGGTGTCAGGGAGTGTTCTATTTTCATACTTTTACATGTATCTGTCCAATTTTCCCATCACCACTTATGGAAGAGGCTGTCTTTTCTCCACTGTATATGCTTGCCTCCTTTATCAAAGATAAGGTGACCATATGTGTGTGGGTTTATCTCTGGGCTTTCTATCCTGTTCCATTGATCTATATTTCTGTTTTTGTGCCAGTACCATACTGTCTTGATTACTGTAGCTTTGTAATATAGTCTGAAGTCAGGGAGCCTGATTCCCCCAGCTCCATTTTTCATTCTCAAGATTGTTTTGGCTATTCGGGGTCTTTTGTTTTTCCATACAAATTGTGAAATTTTTTGTTCTAGTTCTGTGAAAAATGCCAGTGGTAGTTTGATAGGGATTGCATTGAATCTGTAGATTGCTTTGGGTAGTAGAGTCATTTTCACAATGCTGATTCTTCAAATCCAGGAACATGGTATATCTCTCCATCTATTTGTATCATCTTTAATTTCTTTCATCAGTCTCTTATAGTTTTCTGCATACAGGTCTTTTGTCTCCTTAGGTAGGTTTATTCCTAGATATTTTATTCTTATTGTTGCAATGGTAAACGGGAGTGTTTTCTTAATTTCACTTTCAGATTTTTTGTCATTAGTGTATAGAAATGCAAGAGATTTCTGTGCATTAATTTTGTATCCTGCCACTTTACCAAATTCATTGATTAGCTCTAGGAGTTTTCTGGTGGCATCTTTAGGATTCTCTATGTATAGTATCATGTCATCTGCAAATAGTGACAGCTTTACTTCCTCTTTTCCGATTTGGATTCCTTTTATTTCTTTGTCTTCTCTGATTGCTGTGGCTAACACTTCCAAAACTGTGTTGAATAATAGTGGTGAGAGTGGGCAACCTTGTCTTGTTCCTGATCTTAGTGGGAATGGTTTCAGTTTTTCACCATTGAGGACAATGTTGGCTGTGGGTTTGTCATACATGGCCTTTATTATGTTGAGGAAACTTCCCTCTATGCCTACTTTCTGCAGGGCTTTTATCATAAATGGGTGTTGAATTTTGTCGAAAGCTTTCTCTGCATCTATTGAGATGATCATAGGGTTTTTCTCCTTCAGTTTGTTAATATGGTGTATCACATTGATTGATTTGCGTATATTGAAGAATCCTTGCATTCCTGGGATAAACCCCACTTAATCATGGTGTATGATCCTTTTAATGTGCTGTTGGATTCTGTTTGCTAGTATTTTGTTGAGGATTTTTGCATCTATGTTCATCAGTGATATTGGCCTGTAGTTTTCTTTCTTTGTGACATCTTTGTCTGGTTTTGGTATCAGGGTGATGGTGGCCTCGTAGAATGAGTTTGGGAGTGTTCCTCCCTCTGCAATATTTTGGAAGAGTTTGAGAAGGATAGGTGTTAGCTCTTCTCTAAATGTTTGATAGAATTCACCTGTGAAGCCATCTGGTCCTGGGCTTTTGTTTGTTGGAAAGTTCTTAATCACAGTTTCAATTTCAGTGCTTGTGATTGGTCTGTTCATATTTTCTATTTCTTCCTGGTTCAGTCTCGGCAGTTTGTGCATTTCTAAGAATCTGTCCATTTCTTCCAGGTTGTCCATTTTATTGGCATAGAGTTGCTTGTAGTAATCTCTCATGATCTTTTGTATTTCTGCAGTGTCAGTGGTTACTTCTCCTTTTTCATTTCTAATTCTATTGATCTGAGTCTTCTCCCTTTTTCTCTTGATGAGTCTGGCTAATGGTTTATCAATTTTGTTTATCTTCTCAAAGAACCAGCTTTTAGTTTCATTGATTTTTGCTATTGTTTCCTTCATTTCTTTTTCATTTATTTCTGACCTGATCTTTATGATTTCTTTCCTTCTGCTGGCTTTGGGGTTTTTTTGTTCCTCTTTCTCTAAATGCTTTAGGTGCAAGGTTAGGTTGTTTATTCGAGATGTTTTCTGTTTCTTGAGGTAGGCTTGTATTGCTATAAACTTCCCTCTTAGCACTGCTTTTGCTGTGTCCCATAGGTTTAGGATAGTCGTACCTCCATTGTCATTTGTTTCTAGGTATTTTTTGATTTCCCCTTTGATTTCTTCAGTGATCACTTCGTTATTAAGCAGTGTATTGTGTAGCCTCCATGTGTTTGTATTTTTTACAGATCTTTTCCTGTAATTGATATCTAGTCTCATAGCGTTGTGGTCGGAAAAGATACTTGATACGATTTCAATTTTCTTAAGTTTACCAAGGCTTGATTTGTGACCCAAGATATGATCTATCCTGGAGAATGTTCCATGAGCACTTGAGAAAAATGTGTATTCTGTTGTTTTTGGGTGGAATGTCCTATAAATATCCATTAAGTCCATATTGTTTAATGTATCATTTAAAGCTTGTGTTTCCTTATTTATTTTCATTTTGGATGATCTGTCCATTGGTGAAAGTGGGGTGTTAAAGTCCCCTACTATGATTGTGTTGCTGTCGATTTCCCCTTTTATGGCTGTTAGTATTTGCCTTATGTATTGAGGTGCTCCTATGTTGGGTGCATAAATATTTACAATTTGTTATACCTTCCTCTTGGATCGATCCCTTGATCATTATATAGTGTCCTTCTTTGTCTCTTGTAATATTCTTTATTTTAAAGTCAATTTTGTCTGATATGAGAATTGCTACTCCAGCTTTCTTTTGATTTCCATTTGCATGGAATATCTTTCTCCATCCCCTCACTTTCAGTCTGTATGTGTCTCTAGGTCTGAAGTGGGTCTCTTGTAGACAGCATATATATGGGTCTTGTTTTTGTATCCATTCAGCCAGCCTGTGTCTTTTGGTGGGAGCATTTAATCCATTTACATTCAAGGTAATTATCGATATGTATGTTCCTATTCCCATTTTCTTAAATGTTTTGGGTTTGATATTGTAGGTGTTTTCCTTCTCTTGTGTTTCTTGCCTAGAGAAGTTCCTTTAGCATTTGTTGTAAAGCTGGTTTGGTGGTGCTGAATTCTCTCAGCTTTTGCTTGTCTGTAAAGGTTTATAATTTCTCCATCACATCTGAATGAGATCCTTGCTGGGTACAGTAATCTTGGTTGTAGGTTTTTCTCCTTCATCACTTTAAGTATATCCTGCCACTCCCTTCTGGCTTGCAGAGTTTCTGCTGAAAGATCAGATGTTAACCTTATGGGGATTCCCTTGTGTGTTATTTGCTGTTTTTCCCTTGCTGCCTTTAATATGTTTTCCTTATATTTAATTTTTGACAGTTTGATTAATATGTGTCTTGGCGTGTTTCTCCTTGGGTTTATCCTGTATGGGACTCTCTGTGCTTCCAGGACTTGATTAACTATTTCCTTTCCCATATTAGGGAAGTTTTCAACTATAATCTCTTCAAATATTTTCTCAGTCCCTTTCTTTTTCTCTTCTTCTTCTGGGACCCCTATAATTCGAATGTTGGTGCGTTTAATGTTGTCCCAGAGGTCTCTGAGACTGTCCTCAGTTCTTTTCATTCTTTTTTCTTTATCCTGCTCTGCAGTAGTTATTTCCACCATTTTATCTTCCAGGTCACTTATCCTTTCTTCTGCCTCAGTTATTCTGCTACTGATCCCATCTAGAGTATTTTTAATTTCATTTATTGTGTTTTTCCTCATTGCTTGGCTCCTCTTTAGTTCTTCTACGTCCTTGTTAAATGTTTCTTGCATTTTGTCTATTCTATTTCCAAGATTTTGGATCATCCTTACTATCATTATTCTGAATTCTTTTTCAGGTAGACTACCTATTTCCTCTTCATTTGTTAAATATGGCGTGTTTTGACCCTGCTCCTTCATCTGCTGTGTGTTTTTCTGTCATCTCATTTTGCTTATCTTACTGTGTTTGGGGTCTCCTTTTCACAGGCTGCAGGTTCGTAGTTCCCGTTGTTTTTGGTATCTGTCCCCAGTGGCTAAGGTTGGTTCAGTGGGTTGTGTAGGCTTTCTGGTGGAGGGAACTAGTGCCTGAGTTCTGGTGGATGAGGCTGGATCTTGTCTTTCTGGTGGGCACGTCCACGTCTGGTGGTGTATTTTGGGGTGTCTGTGGCCTTATTATGATTTTAGGCAGCCTCTCTGCTAATGGATGGGGCTGTATTCCTGTCTTGCTAGTTGTTTGGCATAGGGTGTCCAGCACTGTAGCTTGCTGGTCATTGAGTGAAGCTGGGTCTTGATGTTGAGATGGAGATCTCTGAGAGATTTTCGCCGTTTGGTATTACGTGGAGCTGGGAGGTCTCTTGTGGACCAGTGTCCTGAAGATGACTCTCCCACCTCAGAGGCACGGCCCTGATGCCTGGCTGGAGCTCCAAGAGCGTTTCATCCACACGGCTCAGAGTAAAAGGGAGAAAAAATAGAAAGAAAGAAAGAAAGAAAGAGGCTATAATATAGTGAAGTAAAATGAAGCTATTATAAAGCAAAGCTATACAGAGTAAATCTCACACAGAAGCATATACATATACACTCACAAAAAAAGGAAAAGGGGAAAAATTAATATATCCTGCTCCCAAAGTCCACCTCCTGAATTTGGGATGATTCGTTGTCTATTCAGGTATTCAACAGATGCAGGCACATCAAGTTGTTTGTGGAGTTTTAATCCGCTGCTTCTGAGGCTGCTGGGAGAGATTTCCCCTTCTCTTCTCTGTTCGCACAGCTCCTGGGGTTCAGCTTTGAATTTGGACCCGCCTCTGTGTATAGGTCTCCTGAGGGCGTCTGTTCCCCGCCCAGACAGGACGGGGTTAAAGGAGCAGCTGCTTCGGGGGCTCTGGCTCACCCAGGCCGCGGGGAGGGAGGGGTACAGAGGAGGCGGGGCGAGCCTGCGGCGGCAGAGGCCGGCGTGACGTTGCAGCAGCCTGAGGCGTGCAGTGCGTTCTCCCGGGGAAGTTGTCCCCAGATCACGGGACCCTGGCAGTGGCGGGCTGCACCGGCTTCCAGGAGGGGTGGTGTGGACAGTGACCTGTTCTCACACACAGGCTTTTTGGAGGCGGCAGCAGCAGCCTTAGCGACTCACGCCTGTCTCTGGGGCCCGCGCTGATCGCCGCGGCTCGCGCCCATCTCTGGAGTTCGTTTAGGCGGCGCTCTGAATCCCCTCTCCTTGCGTGCCACGGAACAAAGAGGCAAGAAAAAGTCTCTTGCCTCTTCGGCAGCTGCAGACTTTTTCCCGGTCTCCCTCCCAGCCAGCTGTGGTGCGCTAACCCCTTCAGGCTGTGTTCACGCCGCCAACCCCAGTCCTCTCCCTGCGATCCGACCGAAGCTGAGCCTCAGCTCCCAGTCCCGCCCGCCCCGGCGGGTGAGCAGACAAGCCCCTCGGGCTGCTGAGTGCTGCTCGGCGCCGAGCCTCTGTGCGGGAATCTCTCCATTTTTTCCTCTGCGCCCATGTTGCTGTGGGATCCGCGCTGATAGCGGCGGCTCGCGCCCGTCTCTGGAGTTCGTTTAGGCGGTGCTCTGAATCCCCTCTCCTCGCTCACCAGGAAACAAAGAGGGAAGAAAAAGTCTCTTGCCTCTTTGGCAGCTGCAGACTTTTTCCCGGACTCCCTCCCGGCTAGCTGTGGTGCACTAACTCCTTCTGGCTGTGTTCACGCCACCAACCCCAGTCCTCTCCCTGCGATCTGACCGAAGCCCGAGCCTCAGCTCCCAGCCCCGCCAGCCCCGGTGGGTGAGCAGACGAGCCTCTCGGGCTGGTGAGTGCTGCTTGGCGCCAAGCCTCTGTGCGGGAGTCTCTCCGCTTTGCCCTCCACACCCCTGTGGCTGCGCTCTCCTCCGTGACTCCGAAGCTTCCCCCCTTGCCACCCGCAGTCTCTGCCCACGAAGGGGCTTCCTAGTGCATGGAAATATTTCCTCGTTCACGACTCCCTCCCACTGGTGCAGGTCCCGTCCCTATTCTTTTGTCTCTGTTATTTCTTTTTTCTTTTGCCCTACCCAAGTATGGGGGGAGTTTCTTGCCTTTTGGGAGGTCTGATGTTTTCTGCCAGCGCTCATTGGGTGTTCTGTAGGAGCAGTTCCCCGTGTAGATGTATTTCTACTGTATCTGTGGGAAGGAAGGTGATGTCCGCATCTTACTCTTCCGCCATCTTCTCTCCTCCCCTGATGCTCCTAGTCTTATGACATTGATTTCATGACTGAGTGATATTCGATTGTACATAATTGCCACAACTTCTTTATCCATGATTCTCGTTGCTGGGATATTTAAGGTGTACCAAAGTCTAGGTTCTTGTCAACAGAGCAGCCCTAAACTTTGAGGTTCCTGTGTCTTGCTGATTTTTAGTTTTCCCAATTTGTACACCCATGAGTGGAAGTGCCCTATGCTCTCTAAGCTGTGTGTTTTAGATGTTTCAGGACACACCGTACACTTCTCCAGAGTGGCTGTTGGCAATTTACATCCCGCCCATCAGCGTAGCAAGGCTCCCATTTCTCCATGGCCTGTCCTGCATTTCTGGTTTTGACACTATTTTCAGCATGGCCCTTTTGACCGATGGGAAGCGAGACTTCTTTGTAGCGCTGATTTGCCTTTCCAGGTTGCTTGGTTGGCCAAAAAGGGCGTATGCGATTTTTCCTGAATATATTCAGGAAAAAACGCATACGCCCTTTTTGGCCAAGGGCATCATTGTCAACGTTTTGCCGCTTTTTATGTGCTTTAAAGGAGATTCGAATCTAACTCCTGAAATCTTTTTCCTGCAATTCTGCCTTGCTTTCAAATCCTCTTTTTTGCCTTCCCTCAATATATTTGGGGATGAGAGTTACCATTTATAACTCTGCAGGTTTGTGAATTGCAGTGTCCCTGAGCTACATTTTTCACCTGGCTTTTTTTGGAACAGGCCGCAAAACCGCATGCTTGCTTCAGGCCCTGTTCTGGTTCTAGGGGGCAGGCTGAGCCTGTGGTTCATTCTTCTTCCTGATGGGAAACTAGAGTGACCTGTGCCTGTCCCAACACCTAGAGCTAGTCTCTCATGGATTCCCCCTCTTCCCGTTCATCGTCAGGACAAATTGCAACCTATACAAAACAGGAGGTTGAAGGTGCTGATTCTCCAACTGGGGAGACTCTTAGGTACGCGGCTGGAATGGTGGACCCGAGCACTAGGCGATGTGAAATGCGGTGCATTTTAGAAACCTTCCCAGATCACACGGTGTAACATCATCTGGGTTTCCCATCCATGTTTTCACTTTAGGAGTATTCCCTTGAACCTGGAGATTTGGGACCCATGGAATGGGTACCACACAGTATTACTTTAAATGGTATTTGTTTGCTCACCCAACCTCACCAATCCTCTCAGCCACAACAATGTCCAGCCTTATGTCTCATCCCGCTGTGGGTCTAGATACGGTCAATACAGGTTGCTTCAAAGCCCCTGAACGAACTCTTTAACAATTTCTCTCCCTTTCAATGTCTTTGGTGGGTTTTTTTCGAAATTTATTTTTATAATGGGGTTTAGCTTATTTTCACTGCTGAGTTTATGCCGCTTTACACCCAGTTGATTCACTTACAAATAGATATCAATATATAGGTTTTAATATTCTTACTAGTCAGATATATTTTTGATGGTTGAATAGGGGGTGTGGAGTCCAGTTCACTGAGAAAGGAGTAGGGCTTGTCTTTTACATATGTGGTTTATGGAACGGTATCTGTGCTAATTTGAAACCCTTGTTTTATACCCCACCACACGTCACCTTTCCCGTTAAGCAGCCATAGTGTGTTTTCTAAATGTGTTACGCTGTTCTGTTTTGTAATTCAGGTCATGTGTAGCGATTTTTACATTCCCTCTATAAGTGATATCTTATGATAAGTGTCTTTTCCTTTGTAACTTATTTCACTTAGAAACATCCTACGTAAATCCACTCAGCATGCTGCTACTAGACTTATGACATTGATTTCATGGCTGAGTGATATTCCATTCTACATAAGTACCACAACTTCTTTATCCATTTTTCTCTTATCTGGGATGTTTAAGGTGTACCGAAGTGGACGTTCTTTTAAATAGAGCAGCCCTAAACATTGGGGTACCTGTGTCTTGTTGATTTTTAATTTTCCCACTTTATAAGCCCATGAGTGTAACTGCCCTATGCTCTTTAGGTGTGTTTTTTAGATGTTTTAGGAAACACCATACACTTATAGAGAGTGGCCATTGGCAGTTGACATCCCGCCAATCAGCCTAACAAGGCTCCCTTTTCT
The DNA here is from genome assembly GCF_028021215.1 of Eschrichtius robustus. NCBI lineage: Eukaryota > Metazoa > Chordata > Mammalia > Artiodactyla > Eschrichtiidae > Eschrichtius > Eschrichtius robustus. Next base: position 20,689,930 of record NC_090827.1, on the reverse strand, counting down.
CCCTGGGCTGTCCTGCATTTCTGGTTTTTACATTTTTTATGGATGGCCCTTTTGACCTAAGGGAAGTAAGACTTCTTTGTAGTGCTGAATTGCCTTTCCGGCTTGCTTGGTTGGCCAAAAAGGGCGTATGCGTTTTTTCCTGAATATATTCAGGAAAAAACGCATACGCCCTTTTTGGCCAAGGGCATCATGGTCGACGTTTTGCCGCTTTTCATGTGCTTTAAAGGCGATTCGAATGTACCTCCTGAAATCTGTTTCCTGTAATTCTGCCTTGCTTTCAAATACTCTTCGTTGCCTTCCCTCAATATATTTGTGGACGAGAGTTATCATTTATAACTCTGCAGGTTTGTGAATTGCAGTGCTCCTGAGCTCCAATTTTCAACTCGCTTTTTTGGGAGCTGGCCGCAAAAGCGCAGGATTGCTTCAGGCCCTATTCTGGTTCCGGGGGGCAGGCTGAGCCCGTGGTTAATTCTTCTTCCTGATGGGAAAATAGAATGACCTGTGCCTTTCCCAACACCTAGAGCTAGTCTCTCATAGGTTCCCCCTCTTCCCGTTCATCCTCAGGACAAATTGCAACCTGTACAGAACAGGAGGTGAAATGCGCTGATTCTCCAAGGAGGGAGATTGCTAGTAAAGCGGCTTGAATTGCGAACCCGAGCCCAAGTAGATGAGAAATGAGGTGCGTTTTAGAAACCTTTCCCTATCACACGGTGTACCAACTTCTGGGTTTCTCATGCATGTTTTCGATGTAGGAAGATGCCCTTGAACCTGGAGATTTGGGACCCATAGGATGGGTACCATGCAGTATTACTTTAAAGGGTCTGCGTTTGCTCACCCAACCTCACCAAACCTCTCAGCCCCAAGAGTGTCCACCCTTATGTCTCATCCAGCTGTGGGTCTAGATATGGTCAATCCAGGTTGCATCACAGCCCCTGAACGAATTTTGTAAGAATTTCTCTCTCTTTCACTGTCTTTGTTTCATGGGTTTTTAAAAGTAATTTATTTTTATAATGGGGTTTAGCTGCTTTTCACTGCTGTGTTTATGCCGCTTTACACCCAATTGACTCACTTACAGAGAGCTATGAATACATAGGTTTTAAGATTCTTACTAGTCGGATATATTCTTGTGCGGTGAATAGGGGGTGTTGAGTCCAGTTCACTGAGCATGGAGTAGGTCTTGTTTATTACATATTGGGGTATGGAACGGTATCTGAGCTAATTTGAAACCCTTGTTTTATGAAGCACCCCACCTCACCTTACCCGTTCAGCAGCCATAGTGTGTTTTCTAATTATGTGACTGTGTTCTGCCTTGTAATTCAGTTCAAGTGTAGCGGTTTTTACATTCCCTCTATAACTGATAGCTTATGAAACGTGTCTTTTTCTGTGTGACGTATTTCACTTAGAATCGTCGTACCTAAACCCACTCATCATGCTGCTACTAGCCTTATGGCATTTATTTCATGGCTGAGTGATATTCCATTGTACATGAGGTCCACAAGTTCTTTATCCATTTTTCTCTTTCCTGGGATTTTTAAGGTGTAACGAAGTGGAGGTTCTTGTCAACAGAGCAGCCCTAAACTTTGGGGTGCCTGTGTCTTGCTGTTTTTTAGTTTTCCCAATTTGTACACCCATGAGTGGAAGTGCCCTATGCTCTCTAAGCTGTGTGTTTTAGATGTTTCAGGACACACCGTACACTTCTCCAGAGTGGCTGTTGGCAATTTACATCCCACCCATCAGCGTAGCAAGGCTCCCATTTCTCCATGGCCTGTCCTGCATTTCTGGTTTTGACACTATTTTCAGCATGGCCCTTTTGACCGATGGGAAGCGAGACTTCTTTGTAGCGCTGATTTGCCTTTCCAGGTTGCTTGGTTGGCCAAAAAGGGCGTACGCGTTTTTTCCTGAATATATTCAGGAAAAAACGCATACGCCCTTTTTGGCCAAGGGCATCATGGTCAACGTTTTGCCGCATTTCATGGGCTTTAAAGGTGATTCGAATCTACCTCCTGAAATCTGTTTCCTGTAATTCTGCCTTGCTTTCAAATTCTCTTCGTTGCCTTCCCTCAATATATTTGTGGTCGAGAGTTATCATTTATAACTCTGCAGGTTTGTGAATTGCAGTGCTTCTGAGCTCCAATTTTCAAATCGCTTTTTTGGGAGCTGGCCGCAAAAGCGCAGGATTGCTTCAGGCCCTATTCTGGTTCCGGGGGGCCGGCTGAGCTCGTGGTTAATTCTTCTGCCTGATGGGAAAATTGTATGACCTGTGCCTTTCCCGACACCAAGAGCTAGTCTCTCATAGGTTCCCCCTCTTCCCGTTCATCCTCAGGACAAATTGCAACCTGTACGGAACAGCAGGTTAAAGGCGCTGATTCTCCAAACAGGGAGATTGCTAGTAAAGCTGCTTGAATTGCGAACCCGAGCACAAGGAGATGAGAATTGAGGCGCGTTTTAGAAACCTTTCCCTATGACACGGTGTACCAACTTCTGGGTTTCTCATGCATGTTTTCGATGTAGGAAGATGCCCTTGAACCTGGAGATTTGGGACCCATGGGATGGGTACCATGCAGTATTACTTTAAACGGTCTGCATTTGCTCACCCAACCTCACCAAACCTCTCAGCCCCAAGAGTGTCCACCCTTATGTCTCATCCAGCTGTGGGTCTAGATATGGTCAATCCAGGTTGCATCATAGCCCGTGAACGAATTTTGTAAGAATTTCTCTCTCTTTCACTGTCTTTGTTTCATGGGTTTTTAAAAGTAATTTATTTTTATAATGGGGTTTAGCTGCTTTTCACTGCTGTTTTTATGCCGCTTTACACCCAATTGACTCACTTACAGAGAGCTATCAATACATAGGTTTTAAGATTCTTACTAGTCGGATATATTCTTGTGCGGTGAATAGGGGGTGTTGAGTCCAGTTCACTGAGCAAGGAGTAGGTCTTGTTTATTACATATTGGGTTTATGGAACGGTATCTGAGCTAATTTGAAACCCTTGTTTTATGCATCACCCCACCTCACCTTACCCGTTCAGCAGCCATAGTGTGTTTTCTAAATATGTGACTGTGTTCTGCCTTGTAATTCAGTTCAAGTGTAGCGGTTTTTACATTCCCTCTATAAGTGATAGCTTATGAAACGTGTCTTTTTCTGTGTGACGTATTTCACTTAGAATCGTCGTACCTAAACCCACTCATCATGCTGCTACTAGCCTTATGGCATTTATTTCATGGCTGAGTGATATTCCATTGTACATGAGGTCCACAACTTCTTTATCCATTTTTCTCTTTCCTGGGATATTTAAGGTGTAACAAAGTGGAGGTTCTTGTCAACAGAGCAGCCCTAAACTTTGGGGTGCCTGTGTCTTGCTGATTTTTAGTTTTCCCAATTTGTACACCCATGAGTGGAAGTGCCGTATGCTCTCTAAGCTGTGTGTTTTAGATGTTTCAGGACACACCGTACACTTCTCCAGAGTGGCTGTTGGCAATTTACATCCCGCCCATCAGCGTAGCAAGGCTCCCATTTCTCCATGGCCTGTCCTGCATTTCTGGTTTTGACACTTTTTTCAGCATGGCCCTTTTGACCGATGGGAAGCGAGACTTCTTTGTAGCACTGATTTGCCTTTCCAGGTTGCTTGGTTGGCCAAAAAGGGCGTATGCGTTTTTTCCTGAATATATTCAGGAAAAAACGCATACGCCCTTTTTGGCCCAGGGCATCATGGTCGACGTTTTGCCGCTTTTCATGTGCTTTAAAGGTGATTCGAATCTACCTCCTGAAATCTGTTTCCTGTAATTCTGCCTTGCTTTCAAATACTCTTCGTTGCCTTCCCTGAATATATTTGTGGTCGAGAGTTATCATTTATAACTCTGCAGGTTCGTGAATTGCAGTGCCCCCGAGCTCCATTTTTCAACTCGCTTTTTTGGGAGCTGGCCGCAAATGCGCAGGATTGCTTCAGGCCCTATTCTGGTTCCGGGGGGCAGGCTGAGCCCGTGGTTAATTCTTCTTCCTGATGGGAAAATAGAGTGACCTGTGCCTGTCCCAGCACCTAGAGCTAGTCTCTCATTGTTTCCCCCTCTGTCCGTTCATCCTCAGGACACATTGCAGCCTGTATGGAAGAGCAGGTTAAAGGTGCTGATTCTCCAAGGAGGGAGATTGCTAGTAAAGCGGCTGGAATGGCGAACCCGAGCACAAGGAGATGAGAAATGAGGTGCGTTTCAGAAACCTTTCCCGATCACACGATGTAACATCTTCTGGGTTTCTCATGCATGTTTTCGATGAAGGAAGATGCCCTTGAACCTGGAGATTTGGGACCCATGGGATGGGTACCATGCAGTATTACTTTAATGGGTCTGCGTTTTCTCACCCAACCTCACCAAACCTCTCAACCCCAAGAGTGTGCACCCTTATGTCTCATCCAGCTGTGGGTCTAGATATGGTCAATCCAGGTTGCATCACAGCCCCTGAACGAATTTTGTAAGAATTTCTCTCTCTTTCACTGTCTTTGTTTCATGGGTTTTTAAAAGTAATTTATTTTTATAATGGGGTTTAGCTGCTTTTCACTGCTGTGTTTATGACGCTTTACACCCACTTGAGTTAGTTACAGAGAGCTATCAATACATAGATTTTAAGATTCTTATTGTCAGATATATTCTTCTGCGGTGAATAGCGGGTGTTGAGTCCAGTTCACTGAGCAAGGAGTAGGTCTTGTCTATTACATATTGGGTTTATGGAACGGTATCTGAGCTAATTTGAAACCCTTGTTTTATGCATCACCCCACCTCACCTTTCCCGTTCAGCAGCCATAGTGTGTTTTCTAAATGCGTGACTCTGTTCTGTTTTGTAATTCAGTTCAAGTGTAGCGATTTTTACATTCCCTGTATAAGTGATAGCTTATGAAACGTGTCTTTTTCTGTGTGACTTATTTCACTTAAAATCGTCGTACCTAAATCCACTCATCATGCTGCTACTAGCCTTATGACATTGATTTCATGGCTGAGTGATTTTGCTTTGTATATAAGGAGCACAACTTCTTTATCCATATTTCTCTTCCCTTGGATATTTAAGGTGTAATGAAGTGGAGGTTCTTGTCAACAGAGCAGCCCTAAACTTTGGGGTGCCAGTGTCTTGCTGAATTTTAGTTTTCCCAATTTATACGCTCATGAGTGGAGGTGCCCTATGCTCTCTAAGCTGTGTTTTTTTTGATGTTCCAGGACACACCGTACACTTCTCCAGAGTGGCTGTTGGCAATTTACATCCCGCCCATCAGCGTAGCGAGGCTCCCATTTCTCCATGGCCTGTCCTGCTTTTCTGGTTTTGACACTTTTTTCAGCACGGCCCTTTTGACCGATGGGAAGCGAGACTTCTTTGTAGCGCTGATTTGCCTTTCCAGGTTGCTTGGTTGGGGAAAAGGGCGTATGCATTTTCTCCTGAATATATTCCAGAAAAAACGCATATGCTCTTTTTGGCCAAGGGCATCATTGTCGACGTTTTGCCGCTTTTCATGTGCTTTAAAGGTGATTCGAATCTACCTGCTGAAATCTGTTTCCTGCAGTTCTGCCTTGCTGTCTAAATCCTCTTCGTTGCCTTCCCTCACTATAATTGTGGACGAGAGTTATCATTTATAACTCTGCAGGTTTGTGAATTGCAGTGCCCCAGATCTCTTTTTTTCAACTCGCTTTTTTGGGAGCGGGCCACAAAACGGCAGGATTGTTTCAGTCCCTATTGTGGTTCCGGGGGGCAGTCTGAGCCTGTGGTTAATTCTTTTTCCTGATGGGAAAAGAGAGTGACATGTGCCTGTCCCAACACCTAGAGCTACTCTCTCATTGGTTCCCCCCTTCCCTTTCATCCTCCGGACAAATTGCAAACTGTATGAAACAGGAGGTTAAAGGTGATGATTCTCCAAGTGGGCAGATTGTCAGTACGACGGCTGGAATGGCGAGCCCGAGCACTAGTAGACAAAAATTAAGGTGCGTTTTAGAAACCTTTCCCGATCACAAGGTGTACCGTCCTCTGGGTTTCTCATGCATATTTTCGCTATAGGGAGATTCCCTTGAACCTGGAGATTTGGGACCCATGGAATGGGTATCACGCAGTACTACTTTAAAGGGTCTGCGTTTGCTCACCCAACCTCACCAATTCACTCATCCCCAAGAGTGTCCAGCCTTATGTCTCGTCCAACTGTGGGTCTAGATGTGGTCAATCCAGGTTCATTCACAGCCCCTGAAAGAATTTTGGAAGAATTTCTCTCTCTTTCACTGTCTTTGTTTTTTTTGGGGGGTATTAATTTTTATAATGGAGATTAGCTGGTTTTCACTGCTGTGTGTCTGCCGCTTTACACCTACTTGATTCACCTACAGAGAGATATCCATACATAGATTATAAGATTCTTACTAGTCAGATATATTCTTCTACAGTGAATAGGGGGTTTTGAGTCCAGTTCATTAAGCAACAGTTAGGTCTTGTCTATTACATATTTGGTAAAGGAAGTGTATCTGTGTTAATTTCAGACCCTTGTTTTATGCATCTCCCCACCTCACCTTTCCCCTTAAGCACCATAGTGTGTTTTCTAAATGTGTGACTCTGTTCTGTTTTGTAATTCAGTTCATGTGGAGCCATTTTTACATTCCGTCTCTATGTGATATGTTATGATAAGTTTCTTTTTCTGTGTGACTTATTTCTCGTACAATCATCGTACCTAAATCCACTCACTATGCTGCTACTAGCCTTATGACATTGATTTCATGGCTGAGTGATATACCATTGTACATAATTACCACAACTTTTTTATCCATTTTTCTCTTTCCTCTGATATTTAAGGTGTACCGAAATCTAGGTTCTTGTAAACAGACCAGCCCTAAACTTTGGGGTGGTTGTGTCTTGTTGATATTTAGTTTTCTTAATTTATACGCCGATAAGTAGAAGTGCCCTATGATCTGTAGCTGTGTTTTTCAGATGTTTTAGGACACACCATACACTTCTCCAGAGTGGGTTTTAGCAATTTACATCCCGCCCATCGGTGTAACAAGGCTCCCTTTTCTCCATGGCCTGTCCTGCATTCCTGGTTTTTACACTTTTTTCAGGATGGGCCTTTTGACCTATGGGAAGTGAGACTTCTTTGTAGTGCTGATTTGCATTTAGCGCTTGTTCAGTTCGCCAAAAACGGCGTATGCGTTTTTTCCTGAATATATTAAAAAAAAAAGGCATACGCCCTTTTTGGCCAACAGCATCATAGTCAAAGTTTTGCCGCTTTTCACGTGCTTTAAAGGCAATTCGAATCTACCTCCTGAAATCTGTTTCCTGCAATTCTGCCTTGCTTTCAAACCCTCATCGTTGCCTTCCCTGAATATATTTTTGGATTATACTTCTCAATAGTATCTCTGCAGGTTTGTGAATTGCAGTGCCCCTGAGCTCCATTTATCAACTCGCTTTTTTGGGAGCTGGCCGCAATATGGCAGGGTTGTTTCAGGCTCTACTGTGGTTCCGAGGGGCAGGCTGAGCCTGTGGTTAATTATTTTTCCTGATGGGAAATGAGAGTGACATGTGCCTGTCCCAACACCTAGAGCCAGTCTCTCATTGTTTCCCCCCTTCCCTTTCATCCTCAGGACAAATTGCAAACTGTACGAAACAGGAGGTTAAAGGTGCTGATTCTCCAAGTGGGCAGATTGTCAGTACAGCGTCTGGAATGGCGAGCCCGAGCACCAGGAGATGAAAAATGAGGTGCGTTTTAGAAACCTTTCCCGATCACACGGTTTACCATCCTCTGGGTTTCCCATGCATGTTTTCGCTGTAGGAAGATTCCCTTGAACCTGGAGATTTGGGACCCATGGAATGGGTATCACGCAGTATTACTTAAAAGGGTCTGCATTTGCTCACCCAACCTCACCAATTCTCTCATCCCCAAGAGTGTCCAGCCTTATGTCTCGTCCAACTCTAGGTCTAGATGTGGTCAATCCAGGTTCATTCATGGCCCCTGCACGAATTTTGTAAGAATTTCTCTGTCTTTCACTGTCTTTGTTTTTTTTTTTTTTGTAATTTCTTTTTATAATGGAGTTTAGCTTGTTTTCACTGCTGTGTTTCAGCCGCTTTACACCTACTTCATTCACTTACATAGAGATATCCGTACATAGATTATAAGATTCTTACTAGTCAGATATATTCTTCTGCGGTGAATAGGGGGTTTTGAGTCCAGTTCATTATGCAACAGGTAGGTCTTGTCTATTACCTATTTGGTAATGCGTCGGTATCTGTGCTAATTTCAGACCCTTGTTTTATGCATCTCCCCACCTCACCTTTCCCGTTAAGCAGCCATAGTGTGTTTTCTAAATGTGTGACTCTGTTCTGTTTTGTAATTCAGTTCATGTGTAGCGATTTTTACATTCCCTCCCTAAGTGATATCTTATGATAAGTTTCTTTTTCTGTGTGACTTATTTCTCGTACAATCATCGTACGTAAATCCACTCATTATGCTGCTACTAGCCTTATGACATTGATTTCATGGCTGAGTGATATACCATTGTACATAATTACCACAAATTCTCTATCCATTTTTCTCTTTCCTCTGATATTTAAAGTGTACTGAAGTCGAGGTTCTTGTAAACAGAGCAGCCCTAAACTTTGGGGTGCTTGTGTCTTGTTGATATATAGTTTTCCCAATTTATACGCCCATGAGTAGCAGTGCCCTATGCTCTCTACCTGTGTTTTTCAGATGTTTTAGGACACACCATACACTTCTCCAGAGTGGCTATTGGCAATTTACATCCCGCCGATCAGCGTAACAAGGCTCCCTTTCCTCCATGGCCTGTCCTGCATTTCTTGTTTTTACCCTTTTTTTACGATTGCCCTTTTGACCGATGAGAAGTGAGACTTCTTTGTAGTGCTGATTTGCATTTCCCGCTTGCTTGTTTGGCCAAAAAGGGCGTATGCTTTTTTTCTTGAATATACTCAAGAAAAAACCATACGCTCTTTTTGGCCAACAGAATCATTGTCAAAGTTTTGCCGCTTTTCATGTGCTTTATAGGTGATTCGAATATACCTCCTGAAATCTGTTTCCTACAATTCTGCCTTGCTTTCTTATCCTCTTCGTTGCCTTACATTAATATATTTTTGGATGATAGTTATCCTTTATAACTCTGCATATTTGTGAATTGCAGTGCCCCTGAGCTCCATTTTTCAACTCTCTTTTTTAGGAGGTGGCCACAAAACGGCAAGATTGTTTCAGGACTTATTGTTGTTCCGGGGGGCAGTGTGAGCCCGTGGTTAATTCTTTTTCCTGGTGGGAAATTAGAGTGGCATGTGCGTGTCCCAACATCTAGGGCTTGTTTCTCATTGTTTCTCCTCCTTCCGTTTCATCCTCTGGACTAATTCCAAACTGTGCACAACAGGATGTTGAAGGTGCTGACATCCCAAGTGGGGAGATTGTTAGGAAAGAGGCTGGAGGGATGAACCCTACAATCAGGAGATGAGGAGATGAGGTGCCTTTTCCCAACTATTCCCGATCAAACCGTGTACAGTTTCTGGGTGTCACAGGCATGTTTTAGCTGTAGGAAATGTCCCTTGCATGTAAGGAGAACACCAGGGATTTTTACAAATCACTGTCTCCCCGAACCCCATTCTGGGGAATTTTTAAGCTATGGGTATATGTATGTTCTTTAAGGGACTTGGGCCGTATGCAGAGTCCGAACTTTAGATGATTGAAGTCTTCAGAGTCAGAATGTCTCACCATCGGCCTCCTTTAGGTTCCGTTTTATCTGTAGTTGAAAGACGATCTTGATATAGATATGTATTGTTTTTCAGATTATTTCCCCTTAGAGGTTATTACAAAATATTGAGTATAGTTCCCTGTGTTATACAGTAGTTCCTTGTTGATGATATGTTATACATAGCAGTGTGTATGTGTTAATCCAAAACTGTTAATTTATCCCTCCTCCCACCTTTCCCCTTTGGTAATAAAAACTTATAAGATATTATACTTGTCAGAAATCTGGGAGCTGAAATAGAGGTATCATTTTTAATGGAAAATCATTCAAAACAAGATTGAAACTTCAGCCAAGGTTATTAGATATACATCCTTGGAAAGAAATCACTGCATTTCTCTAATGTTGACCTGACAAATAAGACAAACCCCTCCACAGAACTTGCTTATAATAAAGTGATGGAAATATCAAATGGAATTGTTAGAAACATCTTATTTTACACAAGCCTTATACACTGCTCTATGTTAATTACAGTTTGGCTTACACATCTGTTCATTGAAGTTACAATGTTCTCAATTTCTGTTACTGATCCTCCAGATTGGCCCCAACAAGGGTCACCCTGCCCAGTGTCATTGGAGCCAACAAATCGAGACTGAGTTTGGTTCAGAAGCAAAGGAAAACTTTATATTTTGATCAGAGTATGGAGAGGTGAGAGCATGCGCTCCCCCGCAGGCTGTGGGCTGGGCTGCTGTGTAGGGATCTGGTCAGCAACAGTGGGAGGGAGGGGTCGGAGCTCTCGAGGGCCGGGTTGGCTGGAGCTCAGGCTCTATGTCGCAGAGTCTGCACAGGGGCCCGCGAGCTGAGGTGTCAGCCCAGCCATTTTGCACTAGGAAATCGGGTCTGAAGTGCCCGGTGTGGTACCTCTGCATGTGGAAACCTAGGAGCAAGTGAAATTAGACAAAGCACAAAGGAAAAAAAGGTTAGACTTTATTTTATTGCCCAGATTCTGTTTTTATCTCCCAGGAATTTTTAATGGGCTTTGCTGGTGACAAACCTCTCCTCTGCCTTTTGTCCCATTCCTCATTCCTGGGGTGCTGAGGGTGCAGACGCCTCTTCTGTAAATGCTTCGTGCTGAGTTGGGTGTCCTCATACCTGGGGGGAGGGGCAGAACTTCTCCCCAGCAGCCTCCAGGTGAGGTTGATTGTCCCCAGGCCTCCTCCCTCACTGCTCGTTCGCCTGAGCACCAGCATTGGAAGTTTTATAGATTCTAATGACATTTAAGGGTCCAGGAAAGAGATGCGCAGAGACGCTGGGGGGGCCGGTTTTACCCCGCTCCACATTTGTTCAGCCACCTTAGGCTGACGGTTTCTGCCAGCCTAGATGCTCTGACCAGTAGTCTGCGCTTTCTTCAATTAGGCCACTGAGTTAATGTACAAACAGCACCAGGTGTCAGAGCCCTGCCTGCTCAACTCCCAGACGGTTCAGGGCCGGTGGTGATCCAGGACCATGATGGCCACTGAGTCAACGACCTTTTGAAGTAGCCAGGAGTCCAGCCGGTCTCATTGGCCGCCATCACCGCGGTGTCTGTAGGCTTTTCTATGGTGACAGCATTATTTACGGTTCCGCTGCCAATTTTATTAGCTCCGCTCTGGGTGCAGTAAGTCCTGCAAGCAATAGTCTGCTCTTTTGGGGCACACTCTTGTTGTTTTCTGAGAGAAGCTCCAGGTCAAGTGATGGTCACAGGAGTCGTCATGGGGACCCATTGCCCCAGGTTGTCTCTCTGGAGGTTGGAGTTGGAGGGCCTCCTCAACTCGAGGTCAGTGTGCCCATGGAGCGATCCCTGCAACTTCAGGGCATGGTGGATGCTTAGGATCACCAAGTGGGGTCCTTTTCCCTTAGGAAGGAGCTGGCCTTGCAGGCTGCTGATTTCCAGGTTTTTAGATACCCCCAGTATCCTGGTCGGATGGGGTGGCTGGCCAATGCCTGGAGGGCATTCTTGTGTTGTTCCATTTCAAGTGGTCCCAGTTTTTGCGCTAATACTCCAAGGGTGATGTAATGACTGGGAATGTAAAGGTCAAAGGGTTTAGCTAAATTAGGGAGGTCCAGGGCAAGGGTCTGAATTGACTTCTCTTTCCCTTCTTGAAAGGCCACTTCTGGATTCTATTCAAAAGGATCATCATCTTTTCCTTTCAGTGTTTCATATAGAGGCCAGCTATTAGACTGTAGTTAGGGATCCAGATGCAGCAAACCCCAGCCTCCCCAGGAACCCCTAAGCTGTCTTCTAGTTTTAGGAAGGGTAAGGCTGCAAATGGCTTCTTCGCTTTCTTGGGATGGGCTTCTCTGACCTTCTGTGAGAATGAAGCCCAGGCAGGTCACCTTAGTCTGTGATATTTGAGCCTTTTTCTTGGACACCTTCTATCTTTTATTGTCTAGGTAGTTCAGAGGCCTCCTTAGTAGGGCTGGTGATCAGAATGTCGTCTGCATATTGAAAGAGGGTTCCCTTCTCCAGAGGTAGATCTTTTAGGTCTTTAGCTAACGTTTCCCCAAAGATGGTGTGGGAATTTTTGAACCCCTGGGGCAGGACGGCCCAGCAGTATTGTTTTTGTTGTATGTTAAGTCCTGCCACTCACAGCCAAAATTTCTTGTGACTCTGGGACTAATGGAATACAGAAGAAGGCATCATTGAAGTCTAATACAGAATACCATGTCCTGGTGGATGGTAGAATGACCAGCAGTGTGTAGGAATTAGGAACTACTGGATGTATATCCTCGGTGGCTTCATTGACTGTCCTGATGTACTTTACCAGGTCCCCAGCAGCCCACGGGGCTCTTGTGGTCAGGCCCCTCCCAGAATATGGAGCTCACCTGGGCAGGTACCCAGGCAGGGCTGGGCACACAGGAACCGTGCACATAGCCCTCATTGCAGAGCACTCCCAGCTCACCTGTTGGTCAGAGCTGAACACAGAGCACCTCAGAGCAGGGCTTGAACTAACAGACAGCAGCTCCAACAGGTCTGTGACCCTGGGCTTCACTCTGTGCCGCCTCCCTCCACCTGGTCTTCCAGGGGCTTCCACTAAAGCTGGGGCACCAGGCCTCTGTCTCCACCCACCACCCCTCCTCTCCCTGACTCCTGGGTTCCTCTCATTAGGAGAGGGTCTTCTTGAAGTTGTCTCCCACTCATGGGTCAGATAAAATGATTAGAAAATAAGCCAGGGCTGCTGCCCCTTGTCTATCCTGACTCTCAGGACCCTACAGCTGTTCCTTGGACCTGGCCGGTGCAGCAAGGCCCATTTTCTGCCACGCTGAGCCCCTGAGGGGCGAGGTTTGGCTGACCTAGGCAGCCTGACCCGGCCGGCCAGCCTTTCCCAGGTGTGCCTGGGTTGAGGTCAATATAAACACCCCTCCAGGCAGCAAAAGCCCCTGCAGCTGTGCCTGACGCCATATTCTCTGCCCCGTCAGCAGTCTTGGGGCTGGGCTGGTGGGAGGGAGTAGGGCCCATGGCTCTATGGGTGGCCCTGTGTGAGTGGGGCTCAGCTGGACTTTCTGCAGGAGTTGCCGGCTGCCACCTGCTAAAGAAGAGGATGTGTCACCCATACTTGCCACTGGAATTTCTCCCCGGGCAGAGGTGAGGAAGGAAAAAAGCAGTGGGGGCCGGGACAGGAGGGGTACCTCAGGCAGGGAAATGGAAAGCTTCCAGAAGAGTGCCCGGGGCCAGGACCGTCCTGGCTGGCCTGTAGGCACCAAGTCGGCCTGCATGCTGTCGCTGGTGTGACTCCAAGCCCCTTCCTCTAGGCTTTAAAGTCTTTGCACACATTCAAGTGTTTTACCTGGGAAGGGTGGGAAATTTTCAGCAGCAGCTGGCCTGGGGCTCAGCTCACGTTTACTCAGCGACGCCTCCTCACCGTCCCCCATATTTGCAATGAGGACGCTCCTTGCGGGGGGGGGGGGCGCTGCTGGCTGCATGGGAGACGATTACCCACCTCTGACCAACTTCAGAATTGTTTACTACTGGAGCAAGTGCCCTGATAGGTTTTCCTCTGTATGACCAGTGGGTTCTGTTTTTTTTTTTCTTTTTTGGTTCAAGGTAGGTTTTATTCCTCTTTTTGTATTTATAGATATAAGCATGGAAATAATTCATTCATATAAATACATCTATGGGAAGGAACGAACTTTGTTTTCTGTTTTATTTTTTTAATATTATTTAATTTTTTAATTTTATTTTATTGATTTTTTATACAGCAGGTTCTTATTGGTTATCTATTTTATACATATAAGTGTACATATGTCAATTCCAGTCTCGCAATTCATCCCACCACCACCACCCTGCCCTTTCCCCCCTTGGTGTCCATATGTTTGTTCTCTACATCTGTGTCTCTATTTCTGCCTTGCAAACCGGTTCATCTGTACCATTTTTCTAGGTTCCACATGTATGCGTTAATATACGATATTTGTTTTTTTCTTTCTGACTTACTTCACTCTGTATGACAGTCTCTAGATCTATCCACGTCTCTACAAATGACCCAATTTCATGCCTTTTTATGGCTGAGTAATATTCCATTTTATATATGTACCACATCTTTTCCATTCGTCTGTCGATGGGCATTTAGGTTGCTTCCATGACCTGGCTATTGTAAATAGTGCTGCAATGAACATTGTGGTGAATGTGTTTTTTTGAATTATGGTTTTCTCTGGGTATGTGCCCAGTAGTGGGATTGCTGGGTCATATGGTAATTCTATTTTTAGTTTTTTAAGGAACCTCCATACTGTTCTCCATAGTGACTGTATCAATTTACATTCTCACAAAGAGTGCAAGAGGGTTCCCTTTTCTCCACACCCTCTCCAGCATTTCTTGTTTCTAGATTTTCTAATGATGCCCATTCTAAGTTGTGTGAGGTGATACCTCATTGTAGTTTTGGTTTATATTTCTCTAATAATTAGTGATGTTGAGCAGCTTTTCATGTGCTTCTTGGCCATCTGTATGTCTTTTTGGAACAAATGTCTATTTACGTCATCTGCCCATTTTTAGATTGGGTTGTTTGTTTTTTTACTGTTGAGCTGCATGAGCTGTTTATATATATTGGAGATTAATCCTTTGTCCGTTGATTCGTTTGCAAATATTTTCTCCCATTCTGAGGGTTGTCTTTTCATCTTGTTTGTAGTTTCCTTTGCTTTGCAAAAGCTTTTAGGTTTCATTTGCTCCCATTTGTTTATTTTTTGTTTTTTATTCCATTACTCTAGGAGGTGGATAAAAAAAGATCTTGCTGTGATTTATGTCAAAGACTATTCTTCCTATGTTTTCCTCCAAGAGTTTTATAGTGTCCGGTCTTACATTTTGGTCTCTAATCCATTTAGAGTTTATTTTTTGTGTATGGTGTTAGGGAGTGTTCTAATTTCATTCTTTTACATGTAGCTGTCCACTTTTCCCAGCACCACTTATTGAAAAGACTGTCTTTTCTCCATTGTATATCCTTGCCTCCTTTGTCATAGATTAGTGGACCATAGGTGTGTAGGTTTATCTCTGGGCTTTCTTTTTTTTTCTTTTACATGTTTATTAGAGTATAATTGCTTTACAATTGTGTGTTAGTTTCTGCTGTATAAAAAAGTGAATCAGCTATACGTATACATATAACACCATATCCCCTCCCTCTTGCACCTCCCTCTCACCCCCTTATCCCACTCCTTTAGGTGGTCACAAAGCACTGAGCTGATCTCCCTGTGCTATGTGGCTGCTTCCCAGTAGCTATCGATTTTACATTTGGTAGTGTATATATGTCCATACCACTCTCTCACTTTGTCCCAGCTTACCCTTCACCCTCCCCATGTCCTCAAGTCCTTTCCCTATGTCTGTGTCTTTAATCCTTTCCTGCCCCTAGGTTCTTCATAAACATTTTTTTTTAGATTCCATATATATGTGTTAGCATACGGTATTTGTTTTTCTCTTTCTGACTTACTTCACTCTGTAGGACAGACTCTAGATCCATCCACCTCACTACAGATAACTCAATTTCGTTTCCTTTTATGGCTGAGTAATAGTCCATTGTATATATGTGCCACATCTTCTTTATCCATTTACCTGTCCATGGACACTTAGGTTGCTTCCATGTCCTGGCTATTGTAAATAGAGCTACAATGAACATTGTGCTACATGACTCTTTTTGAATTATGGTTTTCTCAGGGTAAATGTCCAGTAGTGGGATTGCTGGGTCATACGGTAGTTCTATTATTAGTTTTTAAGGAACCCCCATACTGTTGTCCCTAGTGGCTATATCAATTTACATTCCCACTAACAGTGCAAGAGGGTTCCCTTTTCTCCAATAAATGCCTCTCCAGCATTTATTGTTTGTAGACTTTTTGATGATGGCCATTCTGACTGGTGTGAGGTGATACCTCACTGTAGTTTTGATTTGCATTTCTCTAATGATTAGTGATGTTCAGCATCCTTTCAAGTGTTTGTTGGCAACCTGTATATCTTCTTTGGAGAAATGTCTATTTAGGTCTTCTGCCCATTTTTGGCTTGGGTTGTTTGTTTTTGTGATATTGAGCTACATGAGCTGCTTTTTGGAGATTAATCCTTTGCCATTTGCTTCATTTGAAAATATTTTCTCCCATTCTGATGGTTGTCTTTTCGTCTCGCTTATGTTTTCCTTTGCTGTGCAAAAGATTTTAAGTTTCATTAGGTCCCTTTTTTTATTTTTGTTTTTTTTTGTTTTTAATTGATTTATTTTTTATTTATTCATTTTTTGACTGTGTTGGGTCTTCATTTCTGTGCGAGGGCTTTCTCTAGTTGTGGAGAGCGGGGACCACTCTTCATCGCGGTGTGTGGGCCTCTCACCGTCACGGCCTCTCTTGTTGTGGAGCACAAGCTCCAGATGCGCAGGCTCAGTAGTTGTGGCTCACGGGCTTAGTGGCTCCGTGGTATGTGGGATCTTCTCAGACCAGGGCTCGAACCCGTGTCCCCTGTATTGGCAGGCAGATTTTCAACCACTGCACCACCAGGGAAGCCCCCTCTAATCCACTTATGTTTTCCTTTGCTGTACAAAAGATTTTAAGTTTCATTAGGTCCCATTTTTTAATTTTTGTTTTTATTTCCATTACTCTAGGAGGTGGGTCAAAAAGGATCTTGCTGTGATTTATGTCATAGAGTGTTCTGCTTATGTTTTCCACTAAGAGTTTTATAGTGTCTGGTCTTACATTTAGGTCTCTAATCCATTTTGAGTTTATTTTTGTGTATGGTGTTAGGGAGTGTTCTAACTTCATTCTTTTACATGTAGCTGTCCACTTTTCCCAGCACCACTTACTGAAGACACTGTCTTTTCTCCATTGTATACCCTTGCCTCCTTTGTCATAGATTAGTTAACCATAGGTACGTGGGTTTATCTCTGTGCTTTCTATCCTGTTCTATTGATCTATATTTCTGTTTTTGTGTCAGTATCATATTGTCTTGATTACTGTAGCTTTGTAGTATAGTCTGAAGTCTGGAAGTCTGATTCCTCCAGCTCTATTTTTTTCCCTCAAGACTGTTTTGGCTATCTGGGGTCTTTTGTGTCTCCCTACAAATTTTAAGATTTTTTGTTCTAGTTCTGTATTAAATGCCACTGGTAATTTGATAGGGGTTGCATTGAATCTGTAGATTGCTTTGGGTAGTATAGTCATTTTCACAATATTGATTCTTCTAATCCAAGAACATGGTATATGTCTCCATCTGTTTATATCATCTTTGATTTCTTTCATCAGTGTCTTATAGTTTTCTGAGTACAGGTCTTTTACTTCCTTAGATAGGTGTATTCCTAGGTATTTTATTCTTTTTGTTGCAGTGGTAATGGGATTGTTTCCTTAATTTCTCTTTCTGATCTTTCTTCATTAGTGTATAGGAATGCAAGTGATTTCTGTGCATTAATTTTGTATCCTGCAACTTTACCAAATTCATTGATTAGCTCCAGTAGTTTTCTGGTGGCATCTTTAGGATTCTCTATCTATGGTATCATGTCATCTGCAAACAGTGACAATTTTACTTCTTCTTTTCCAATTTGTATTCCTTTTATTTCTTTTTCTTCTCTGACTGCTGCGGCTAGGACTTCCAAATCTTTGTTGAATAATAGTGGTGAGAGTAGACATCCTTGTCTTGTTCCTGATCTTAGAGGAAACGCTTTCAGTTTTTCACCATTGAGAATGATGTTTGCTGTGGGTTTGTCATATATGGCCTTTATTATGTTCAGGTAGTTTCCCTCTATGCCCACACTCTGCAGAGTTTTTATCATAAATGGGTGTTGAATTTTCTCAAAATCTTTTCCTGCATCGATTGAGATGATCATATGGATTTATTCTACAATTTGTTAATATGGTGTATCACATTGATTTGTGAATATTGAAGAATCCTTGCATCCCTGGGATAAACCCCACTTGATCATGGTGTATGATCCTTTTAATGTGTTGATCGATTCTGTTTGCTAGTATTTTGTTGAGGATTTTTAAATCTATAATCATCAGTGATATTGGTCTATAATTTTCTTTCCTTGTAGTATCTTTGTCTGCTTTTGGTATCAGGGTGATGGTGGTCTCATAGAATGAGTTTGGGAGTGTTCCTTCCCCTGCAATTGTTTTGAAGAATTTGAGAAGGTTGGGTGTTAACGCTTCTCTAAATGTTTGATACAATTCACCTGTGATGCCATCTGGTTCTGGACTTTTGTTTGTTGGAAGATTTTTAATCACAGTTTCAATTTCATTGCTTGTGATAGGTTTGTTCATATTTTCTGTTTCTTCCTGGTTCAGTCTTGGAAGGTTATCCCTTTCTAAGAATTTGTCCATTTCTTCCAGGTTGTTCATTTTATTGTTATAGAGTTGCTTTTAGTAGTCTCTTAGGATACTTTGTATTCCTGTGCTGTCTGTTGTAACTTCTCCTTTTTTACTTCTACTTTTGTTGATTTGAGTCCTCTCCCTCTTTTTCTTGAGTCTGGCTAAAGGTTTATCATTTTTGTTTATCTTGTCAAAGAACCAGCTTTTAGTTTTATTGATCTTTGCTTTCGTTTTCTTTGTTTCTATTTCATTTATTTCTGCTCTTATCTTTACAATTTCTTTCCTTCTACTAACTTTGGGTTTTGTTCTTCTTTCTCTAGTTCCTCTAGGTGTAAGGTTAGATTGTTTATTTGAGATTTTTCTTGTTTCTTGAGGTAGGCTTGTATTGCTATAAACTTCCCTCTTAGAACTGCTTTTGCTGTATCCCATAGGTTTTGGATCATCGTGCTTTTGTTGTCATTTGTCTCTAGGTAGTTTTTGATTTCCTCTTTTATTTCTTCAGTGATCTCTTGGTTATTTAGTAACGTATTGTTTGGCCTTCATGTGTTTGTGTTTTTTACCTTTTATCCCCTGTAATTGATTTCTAATCTCATAGCATTGTGGTCAGAACAGCTGCTTGATATGATTTCAGTTTTCTTAAATTGACTGAGGCTTTATTTGTGACCCAAGATGTGATCTATCCTGGAGAATGTTCCGTGGGCATTTGAGAAGAACGTGTAATCTGCTGTTTTTGGATGGAATGTCCTCTAAATATCAGTTAAATCTATCTGGTCTATTGTGTCATTTAAAGCTTGTGTTTCCTTATTAATTTTCTGTCTGGATGATCTCCATTGGTGTAAGTGAGCTGTTAAAGTCCCCCACGATTATTGTGTTACTGTCGATTTCCTCTTTTATAGCTGTTAGCAGTTGCCTTATATATTGAGGTGCTCCTATGATGGGTACATATATATTTATAATTGTTATATCTTCTTGGATTGATCCCTTGATCATTATGTAGTGTCTTTGCTTGTCTCTTGTAACATTCTTTATTTTAAAGTCTATTTTATCTGATATGAGTATTGCTACTCCAGCTTTCTTTTGATTTTCGTTTGCATAGAATATATTTTTCCATCGCCTCTCTTTCAGTCTGTATGTGTCCCTAGGTCTGAAATGGGTCTCTTTTAGATAGCATATATATGGGTCTTGTTTTTGTATCCATTCAGCAAGCCTGTGTCTTTTGGTTGGAGCATTTAGTCCATTCACGTTTAAGGTAATTATTGATATGTATGTTCCTATTACTATTTTCTTAATTGTTATGGGTTTGTCTTGGTGGATCCCTTTCTTCTCTTGTGTTTCCCACTGAGAGAAGTTCCTTTAGCATTTGTTGTAGAGCTGGTTTTGTGGTGCTGAATTCTCTTAGCTTTTGCTTGTCTGTAAAGCTTTTGATTTCTCCGTCGAATCTGAATAAGATCCTTGCTGGGTGGAGTACTCTTGGTTGTAGGTTCTTCCCTTTCATCACTTTAAATTTATCATGCCACTCCCTTCTGGCTTGTGGATTTTCTGCTGAGAAATCAGCTGTTAACCTTATGGGAGTTCCCGTGTATGTTATTTGTCATTTTTCCCTTGTTGCTTTCAATAATTCTTCTTTGTCTTTAATTTTTTTCAGTTTGATTACTCTGTGTCTCGGCATTTTTCTCCTTTGGTTTATCCTGCCTGGGACTCTCTGCACTTCCTGGACTTGGGTGGCTATTTCTTTTCCCATGCTAGGGAAGTCTTCGACTGTAATCTCTTCAAATATATTCTCGGGTCCTTTCTCTGCCTCTTCTCCTTCTGGGACCCCTATAATGCGAATGTTGTTATGTTTAATGTTGTCCCAGAGGACTCTTAGGGTGTCTTCATTTATTTTCATTCTTCTTCTTTATTCTGTTCCATGGCAGTGATTTCCACCTTTCTTTCTTCCAGGTCACTTATCCGTGTTTCTGCCACAGTTATTCTGCTACTGATTCCTTCTTGTGTATTTTCCATTTCAGTTATTATATTGTTCATCTCTGTTTGTTTGTTCTTTAATTCTTCTAGGTGTTTGTTCCTTAATTCTTCTAGGTCTTTGTTCAGCATTTCTTGCATCTTCTCGAACTTTGCCTGCATTCTTTTTCCAAGGTCTTGGATCATCTTCACTATCATTATTCTGAATTCTTTTCCTGGAAGGTTCCCTATCTCCACCTCATTTCTTTGTTTTTCTGGGGTTTTATCTTGTTCCTTGATCTGGTATAAAGTCCTCTGCCTTTTCATTTTATCTGTCTTTCTGTGAATATGGTTTTCCTTCCACAGGCTGCAGAATTGTAGTTCTTCTTGCTTCTGCTGTCTGCTCTCTGGTGTATGAGTCTATCTTAGAGGCTTGTGCAAGCTTCCTGATGGGAGGGACTGGTGCTGGGTAGAGCTGGGTGTTGCTCTGGTGGGCAGAGCTTTAATCCGCTTATCTGTGGATTAAATAAAATTTTAATAAAAAGTTTAATCTGCTTGTCTGCTGATGCATGGGGCTGGGTTCCCTCCCTGTTGGTTGTTTGGCCTGAGGTGACCCAGCACTGGAGCCTACCTTGCTCTTGGTGGGGCTAATGGCGGACTCTGGGAGGGCTCACGCCAAGGAGTATTTCCCAGAACTTCTGCTGCCAGTGTCGTCGTCCTCACGGTGAGCCACAGCCACAGCCACACCTTGTCTCTGCAGGAGACACTCTAAAACTAGCAGGTAGGTCTGGTCATTCTCCTATGAGGTAACTGCTCCTTCCCCTGGGTCCTGATGTGCACACTACTTTGTGTGTGCCCTACAAGAGTGGAGTCTCTCTTGAGACTCTGAGTCTCTGAGTGGAGTTGAGACTCTGAGACTCTGAGTGGAGTCGCACAGAGTCTGGGTCCTGTGAAACTTCGATGCTTTGTGGTTGTAGAAATCCTATAGGAGACGGTCCACAGCAGGTGAAGCTAATGCTGACAGTAGAGGTGGTGAAGCCAAAGATCTGCAGTTCCGACTAGAGGTGCTGATGTACATACAGGACAAAATCATCTCGTGTGAATGTAGTTCAGGCAAGTTTAAGATGAATGCAGTCATGATAATGCCTAACATACTGTATCTCGTGCCTCTCCTCAGGGACCCCCTCCTCAGTTCCTGAGGCTCCTGTAAGTCATGTACAGGAAAATGGAGAGTGGGTTCTGTCCAGTCTGAGCCCTGAGTTACCCTGTGTGTATCTTACGATAATTTGTATTTCTGTGGTGTCTCTTGTAACATCATCTCTTTCATTTCAGATTTATTTGGGCCCTCTCTTCTTGAAAAAAAATACTACTGTTGTCTTTTATTCTTTACAAAACTTTAATAAGTGTTTGATCTACTAGCATTACGCTATGTATAGTTTTTGTAGTGAGATTTTTACTTTTGTTTGTTTTCTTGTTACAATCAACAATTAGTGAGACTTCGTTTAAGGTACCTTCAACATTGATTATAAAGTGCTTTATTAGTGATGACAGAGCCTTAATGGAGGTCAAGTTCTGGTTGTAAATTAGAATGGAATGTGCCAGGAAAAAGCCCTTTAAGTTTATGTCTCATTACTTCTTGTGCGTATTTTTAACTTAATACTGATTTTTTATCACAGCAATTTGATTGCAATGTTTTGTGTGTTCTACGTGTGCAAGATGTGGTTCTTTCATACATATACACATATCAATTCTTCTGTGGATCCTTTTCCCATGTAGGTTATGGCAGAATGTTGAGTGGTCTTCTCTTGGTATTCTGTAGGTCTTTGGTGATTACATATTTCACATGTGTTTGTATATCTCTGTTAACCCCAATATCGGAATGTATCCAATCCTCACACCTTCCCATTTGGTGAACCATAAGTTTGTTGAATGAATCTGTGATTGCCTTTCTCTGTGGAAATATCTTCATTGATATCAAATTTTAGGTAACACCTATAAGAGATATGATAGAACATGTGTCTTTCGCTTTCTCACTTACTACAATTTGTGTGATTGTTCCTAAACTCATCTATGGTGCTGCAAATGGCATTGTTTCATTTTTTCGCTAGCTAATATTCCATCTCGACATGTAGCAGTTCTTCTTTGTCCACCCATCTGTTGGTGGACTTCTTGGTTACTTCCATATCTTGGCCATTGTAATACTGCGCAGTGCACATTTCCCTGCCTGTGTCTTTCCAACTCTGTCTTCTTAGGTTATAGGTCCAGGAATGGGCCTGCTGGATCATATGGGAGCTCAATGTTTACATTTTAAAGGCCCCTCCATTCTGTTCTGATTAATGTCTCTTTCCAGGTTACGTCCCTCTTAAAGTTGAGGGTATGCATTTCTCCACAACACCTTCAGGATTGACTGTTTACAGATTTCTTGCTGATGGTGATTCTGACTGGTGTGAGCTGATACCTCTTTGTGCTTTGAATTTGCATGTGTGTCATATTCCATTGAAATTGACCTTTAAGGCGTGTCCTTTTTATTTTTCAAACTGTGATTACAGCTAAGTTCTGCAGTGTTTTCTTAAAGTATGTGTCACATTTTAAAATGTTTTGGCCATTACTTCCCTCAAGACATTTTGAGGGCACGTTTCACCTACAGCCCTGCAGTACTTGTTCATATGAAGTGACCATTAGCACAGGCTTTACAGCTGCTTTTGCAGGTAATGGCCAGAGGGCGGCATCCTTTCTACGTTCCCCACTCGGGTAACTAGGGAAACAGACCTCCCGGCCAGCGGTGTTCCTCGCTTATAAATTAGAGTGGAATGTGCCCGGGTAAACCCACAGAAGCTGCTGTCTCCTTACTTTTGTTTGTTTTTTAAATTTAATTTATACTTTTTATTGGAGTAATATTCCATTGTGTACATGGACCACTTCTTCTTGGTGCATTCCTCTGATGATGGACATTTTCTTTGCTTCAGAGTGTTGGCTCTGGTAAATATTGCTGGAGTGCAGGATTGCCAGCCTGTGACTTTTTGATTCTCATTTTCTCAGGAGATAGGCCCAGCAGTGGGTGTGACTGATGGACAGGTAGCTCAGTGTTTCCCTTTTCAAAGCACCTGCATTGTGTTTTCATTAGTGGCTCCTACCACGTACCCCTTAGAACCGAGGGTACGCATTTCTCCACAATCCCTTCAGCATTTATTGTTTGCAGCGTCTTTGCTAATGACCATTCTGACTGCTGTGAGCTGATAGGTTTTTCTAATTTGGGTTTGCATGTCTTTAAAAATTCCTAAAATTCATCATTTTTCCACGCCTTTTCCTTTCTGTCAAAAAAAAAAAACAGAAACAAGTATGAGTACAATATACGTCTTGAATTTGTCTTCTTGGAAGGTTGCCCTGTTGTGAATTTATTGGTCGATTTTCAACCCCAGGCCTTTTTTGGAGGGCAGGTGTCATTTACAGAACTGCAAGTTTGGTGAATATATAGGGACCTTTAGCAGTGGGTTTAAAGCTGCTGTTAAGGGTAACGGCCACAAGGAGGCAGCATTTCTCCATTGTCAAATGTGGGTACTAGGGCAGCAGAGTCTTTCTGGAAGTCGTGTTCCTAGGTTGTAAATTAGAATGGAATGTGCTAGGAGAAACCCCCATTAGTGTATGTCTCATTCCTTCTTGTTTTTTTTTTAAATTTTTTAATCGGGGTATAGATTAGAATATTATTTATCCTAGGTTTACAATATCTGGTTCATTTGTACATTATATATGTCTAAGCATGTACAGATCCTCTTCCCATGTAAAATATTACAGAGTGTTCCATAGACCTCCCTTGCTATATGGTCGGTCTTTTTGATATATGTATCTAATATGAATTTGTATCTGTATAGTAACACTGATGTTAATTGATCCATTCCCCCCACCTTTCCTTTTAGATGAGCATAGTTTGTTTTCTAAGTCTGTGAGTGTCTTTCTCTGTGGAAATATGTTCATTTGTGTCAGTTATTAGATAACGCCTCTAAGTGATATCATAGGATATAGGTCTTTTGCTTTCCGACTTACCTCATGTTTTGTGATTATCTCCAGGCTCATCTGTGGTGCCTCAAAGAGCAGTGTTTCATTGTTTTCCGTGGCTAATATTCCATCGTGTACATGGACCACTTCTTTTTATCCATTCTCTTGTTGATGGACATTTTGGTAGCTTCACTGTCTTGGCTATTGTGAATAAGGCTGCAGTGCAGCTTTTGCAGCCTGTGTCTTCACGATTCTGTTCTTCTCAGGTGACAGGTCCAGTGGTTCACCCGCTGGATTGAATGGTACCTCAATTTTTACTTTTCCATCAGCTCCTTTCTGTTCTTATTATTGTCGGTTACCCCTTCACATCTCACCAGCAAGTAGAGGGTAGAAAGTACTCTAAAACGTCTGCAGCGTTTATTGTTTGTAGACCTTTTCCTGATGGTCAGTCGACTGGAGAGAGTTGAAACCTTTTTGTAGATTTGATTGCGTGAGCCTCATACTTCCTGAGGTTGAGCTTTTGTCCATTTTCCTTTTCTTTAAAGAGAGTGAGTAAAACTTACCTCCTCATACTATCTTCCTGAAAGATTTGCCTGTTTTGAATTTTTTTGTTCATTCCCGACCTCAGCACAATTTTTGAGGGCAGGTGTCCTTTACAGCCCCGAGTCCCTGTGAATGTTCACTGACCATTAGCTGTGGGTTTAAAGCCACTCTTGTGGGAAACGGCCGCAAGGCGGCAGCATGTCTCCTTTACCAAATCTGGTTACTAGGGCAACAGAGCCTTAATGGAAGTGGTGCAGTAGGTTGTAAATTAGAATGGAATGTGCCAGGAAAAAGCCCTTTATGTTTATGGCTCATTACTTCTTGTTCGTATTTGTAACTTAATTTTTATTTTTTATCACAGCAAATTTGATTACAATGTTTTGTGTGTTCTAGGTGTGCAAGATGTGGTTCTTTCATACATATACATATATCTATTCTTCTTCGGATCCTTTTCCCATGTAGGTTATGACACAATGTTGAGTGGCCTTCTCTTGGTATTCCGGAGGCCTTTGGTGATTATATATTTCACATGTGTTTGCATAGCTCTGTTAACCCCAAAGTCGTAATGTATCTAATCCTCACACCTTTCCGTTTGGTCAACCATAAGTTTGTTTAATGAATCTGTGATTGCCTTTCTCTGTGGAAATATCTTCATTGGTATCGAATTTTAGGTAACACCTATAAGTGATATGATAGGACATGTGTCTTTCGCTTTCTCATTTACCACAAGTTGCGTGATTACTTCTCGACTCATCTATGGTGCTGCAAATGGCATTGTTTCATATTTTCGTTAGCTAATATTCCATCCCGACATGTAGCAGTTTTTCTTTGTCCACCCATCTGTTGGTGGACTTTTTGGTTACTTCCATATCTTGGCTATTGTAATACTGTGCAGTGCACATTTGCCTGCCTGTGTCTTTCCAACTCTGTCTTCTTAGGTTATAGGTCCAGGAATGGGCCTGCTGGATCATATGGGAGCTCAATGTTTACCTTTTAAAGGCCCCTCCATTCTGTTCTCATTAGTGGCTCTTTCCAGGTTACGTCCCTCTTAAATTTGAGGGTATGCATTTCTCCACAACACCTTCAGGATTGACTGTTTATAGATTTCTTGCTGATGGTGATTCTGACTGGTGTGAGCTGACACCTCCCTGTGGTTGAATCTGCATGTGTCTCATATTCGGTTGAAATTGACCTTTAAGGCATGTCCTTTTTATTTTTCAAACTGTGATTACAGCTTAGTTCTTCAAAGTGTTTTCTTAAAGTATGTGTCACATTTTAAAATCTTTTCGCCCTTACTTCCCTCAAGACATTTTGAGGGCAGGTTTCGCTTAGAGCCCTGCAGTACTTGTTCATATCAAGTGACCATTAGAACAGGCTTTACAGCTGCTTTTGCAGGTAAGGGCCAGGGGGCGGCATCCTTTCTACGTTCCCCACTCTGGTAACTACGGAAAGAGACCCTCCGCCCAGCGGTGTTCCTCGCTTATAAATTAGAGTGGAATGTGACCGGGTAAACCCACAGAAGCTGATATCTCCTTACTTTTGTTTGTTCTTTAAATTTAATTTATAATTTTTATTGGAGTAATATTCCATTGTGTACATGGACCACTTCTTCTTGGTGCATTCCTCTGATGATTGACATTTTCTTTGCTTCGGAGTGTTGGCTCTGGTAAATATTGCTGGAGTGCAGGATTGCCAGCCGGTGACTTTTTGATTCTCATTTTCTCAGGAGATAGGCCCAGCAGTGGGTGTGATTGATGGACTGTTAGCTCAATGTTTCCCTTTTCAAAGCACCTCCATTGTGTTTTCATTAGTGGCTCTTACCACGTCCCCCTTAGAACCGAGGGTACGCAATTCTCTACAATCCCTTCAGCATTTATTGTTTGCAGCGTTTTTGCTAATGGCCATTCTGACTGCTGTGAGCTGATAGGTTTTTCTAATTTGGGTTTGCATGTCTTTAAAAATTCGTAAAATTCATCATTTTTCCACGCCTTTTCCTTTCTGTGAAAAAAAAAACAGAAAAAAGTATGAGTACAATATACGTCTTGAAATTGTCTTCTTGGAAGGTTGCCCTCTTTTGAATTTCTTGGTCGATTTTCGACCCCAGGCCTTTTTTGGAGGGCAGGTGTCATTTACAGAACTGCAAGTTTGGTGGAAATTTAGGGACCTTTAGCAATGGGTTTAAAACTGCTCTTAAGGGAAACGGCCACAAGGAGGCAGCATTTCTCCGTTGTCAAATCTGAGTACTAGGGCAGCAGAGTCTTTCTGGAAATCGTGGTCCAAGGTTGTAAATTACAATTGAATGTGCTACGAGAATCCCCCATTAGCGTATGTCTCATTTCTTCTTGTTTTTCTTAAATTTTTTAATCGGGGTATAGATTAGGATATTATTTGTCCTAGGTTTACAATATCTGGTTCATTTGTACATTGTATATGTCTATGCATGTACAGATCCTCTTCCCATGTAAAATATTACAGAGTGTTCCATAGACCTCCCTTGCTATATGGTCGGTCTTTTTGATATATGTATCTAATATGAATTTGTATCTGTATAGTAACACTGATGTTAATTGATCCATTCCCCCCACCTTTCCTTTTAGATGAGCATAGTTTGTTTTCTAAGTCTGTGAGTGTCTTTCTCTGTGGAAATATGTTCATTTGTGTCAGTTATTAGATAACGCCTCTAAGTGATATCATAGGATATAGGTCTTTTGCTTTCCGACTTACCTCATGTTTTGTGATTATCTCCAGGCTCATCTGTGGTGCCTGAAAGAGCAGTGTTTCATTGTTTTCTGTGGCTAATATTCCATCGTGTACATGGACCACTTCTTTTTATCCATTCTCCTGTTGATGGACATTTTGGTAGCTTCACTGTCTTGGCTATTGTGAATAAGGCTGCAGTGCAGCTTTTGCAGCCTGTGTCTTCACGATTCTGTTCTTCTCAGGTGACAGGGCCAGTGGTTCACCCGCTGGATTGAATGGTACCTCAATTTTTACTTTTCCACCAGCTCCTTTCTGTTCTCATTATTGTCGATTACCCTTTCACATCTCACCAGCAAGTAGACGGTAGAAAGTTCTCTAAAACGTCTGCAGCGTTTATTGTTTGTAGGCCTTTTCCTGATGGTCAGTCGACTGGAGAGAGTTGAAACCTTTTTGTAGATTCGATTGCGTGAGCCTCATACTTCCTGAGGTTGAGCTTTTATCCATTTTCCTTTTCTTTAAAGAGAGTGAGTAAAACTTATCTCCTCATACCATCTTCCTGAAAGATTTGCCTGTTTTGAATATTTGTGTTCATTCCCGACCTCAGCACAATTTTTGAGGCCAGGTGTCCTTTACAGCCCCGAGTCCTTGTGAATGTTCAGTGACCATTAGCTGTGGGTTTAAAGCCGCTCTTGTGGGAAACGTCCGCAAGGCGGCAGCATGTCTCCTTTACCAAATCTGGTTACTAGGGCAACAGAGCCTTAATGGAAGTGGTGCAGTAGGTTGTAAATTAGAAAGGAATGTGCCAGGAAAAATCCCTTTATGTTTATGGCTCATTACTTCTTGTTCGTATTTGGAACTTAATTTTTATTTTTTATCACAGCAAATTTGATTACAATGTTTTGTGTGTTCTAGGTGTGCAAGATGTGGTTCTTTCATACATATACATATATGTATTATTCGTCGGACCCTTTTCCCATGTAGATTATGACACAATGTTGAGTAGTCTTCTCTTGGTATTCCGTAGGTCTTTGGTGATTACATATTTCACATGTGTTTGTATAGCTCTGTTAACCCCAATGTCGTAATGTATCTAATCCTCACACCTTTCCATTTGGTGAACCATAAGTGTGTTTACTGAATCTATGATTCCCTTTCTCTGTGGAAATATCTTCATTGGTATCGAATTTTAGGTAACACCTATAAGTGATACGATAGGACATGTGTCTTTCGCTTTCTAACTTACCACAAGTTGCCTGATTACTTCTAGACTCCTCTGTGGTGCTGCAAATGGCATTGTTTCATATTTTCGTTAGCTAATATTCCATCTCGACATGTAGCAGTTCTTCTTTGTCCACCCATGTTTTGGTGGACTTTTTGGTTACTTCCATATCTTGGCTATTGTAATACTGTGCAGTGCACATTTGCCTCTCTGTGTCTTTCCAATTCTGTCTTCTTAGGTTATAGGTCCAGGAATGGGCCTGCTGGATCATATGGGCGCTCAATGTTTACCTTTTAAAGGCCCCTCCATTCTGTTCTCATTAGTGGCTCTTTCCAGGTTACGTCCCTCTTAAATTTGAGGGTATGCATTTCTCCACAACACCTTCAGGATTGACTGCTTATAGATTTCTTGCTGATGGTGATTCTGACTGGTGTGAGCTGACACCTCCCTGTGGTTGAATCTGCATGTGTCTCATATTTGGTTGAAATTGACCTTTAAGGCATGTCCTTTTTATTTTTCACACTGTGATTACAGCTTTGTTCTTCAAAGTGTTTTCTTAAAGTATGTGTCACATTTTAAAATCTTTTCGCCCTTACTTCCCTCAAGACATTTTGAGGGCAGGTTTCGCTTAGAGCCCTGCAGTACTTGTTCATATCAAGTGACCATTAGAACAGGCTTTACAGCTGCTTTTGCAGGTAACGGCCAGGGGGCGGCATCCTTTCTACGTTCCCCACTCTGGTAACTACGGAAAGAGACCCTCCGCCCAGCGGTGTTCCTCGCTTATAAATTAGAGTGGAATGTGACCGGGTAAACCCACAGAAGCTGATATCTCCTTACTTTTGTTTGTTCTTTAAATTTAATTTATAATTTTTATTGGAGTAATATTCCATTGTGTACATGGACCACTTCTTCTTGGTGCATTCCTCTGATGATTGACATTTTCTTTGCTTCAGAGTGTTGGCTCTGGTAAATATTGCTGGAGTGCAGGATTGCCAGCCGGTGACTTTTTGATTCTCATTTTCTCAGGAGATAGGCCCAGCAGTGTGTGTGATTGATGGACTGTTAGCTCAATGTTTCCCTTTTCAAAGCACCTCCATTGTGTTTTCATTAGTGGCTCTTACCACGTCCCCCTTAGAACCGAGGGTACGCAATTCTCTACAATCCCTTCAGCATTTATTGTTTGCAGCGTTTTTGCTAATGGCCATTCTGACTGCTGTGAGCTGATAGGTTTTTCTAATTTGGGTTTGCATGTCTTTAAAAATTCCTAAAATTCATCATTTTTCCACGCCTTTTCCTTTCTGTGAAAAAAAAAAAACAGAAAAAAGTATGAGTACAATATACGTCTTGAAATTGTCTTCTTGGAAGGTTGCCCTCGTTTTGAATTTCTTGGTCGATTTTCGACCCCAGGCCTTTTTTGGAGGGCAGGTGTCATGTACAGAACTGCAAGTTTGGTGGATATTTAGGGACCTTTAGCAATGGGTTTCAAACTGCTCTTAAGGGAAACGGCCACAAGGAGGCAGCATTTCTCCGTTGTCAAATCTGAGGACTAGGGCAGCAGAGTCTTTCTGGAAGTCGTGGTCCTAGGTTGTAAATTACAGTTGAATGTGCTACGAGAATCCCCCATTAGCGTATGTCTCATTTCTTCTTGTTTTTCTTAAATTTTTTAATCGGGGTATAGATTAGGATATTATTTGTCCTAGGTTTACAATATCTGGTTCATTTGTACATTGTATATGTCTATGCATGTACAGATCCTCTTCCCATGTAAAATATTACAGAGTGTTCCATAGACCTCCCTTGCTATATGGTCGGTTTTTTCATGTATGTATAGAATATGAATTTGTATCCGTATAGTACCACTGATGTTAATTGATCCATTCCCCCCACCTTTCTTTTTAGTTGAGCATAGTTTCTCTTCTAAGTCTGTGAGTGTCTTCCTCTGTGGAAATATGTTCATTGCTATCAGTTATTAGATAGCGCCTCTAAGTGATATCATAGGATATAGGTCTTTTGCTTTCCGACTTACCTCATGTTTTTTGATTATCACCAGGCTCATCTGTTGTGCCTCAAAGAGCAGTGTTTCATTGTTTTCCATGGCGAATATTCCATCATGTACATGGATCACTTCTTTTTATCCATTCACCTGTGTTTTCAAATTATTTATTTATTTATTTATGGCTGTGCTGGGTCTTTGTTTCTGTGCGAGGGCTTTCTCTAGTTGCGGGAAGCGGGGGCCACTCTACATCGCGGTGCGCGGGCCTCTCACTATCGCGGCCTCTCTTGTTGGGGGCACAGGCTCCAGACGCGCAGGCTCAGTAGTTGTGGCTCATGGGCTTAGTTGCTCCGCGGCATGTGGGATCCTCCCAGACCGGGGCTCGAACCCATGTTCGCTGCATTGGCAGGCAGATTCTCAACCACTACGCCGCCAGGGAAGCCCCCATTCACCTGTTGATGGACATTTTGGTAGCTTCACTGTCTTGGCTCTTGTGAATAAGGCTGCAGTGCAGCTTTCGCAGCCTGTGTCTTCACGCTTCTGGTCTTCTCAGGTGACAGGCCCTGTGGTTCACCCACTGGATTGAATGGTACCTCAATTTTTACTTTCCAACGAGCTCCTTTCTGATCTCATTATTGGCTGTTTCCCTTTCATATCTCACCAGCAAGTAGAGGGTAGAAAGTTCTCTAAAACGTCTGCAGCGTTTATTGTTTGTAGACCTTTTCCTGATGGTCAGTCGACTGGAGAGAGTTGAAACCTTTTGTAGATTAGATTGCATGAGACTAATACTTCCTGAGGTTGAGCTTTTGTCCATTTTCCTTTTCTTTAAAGAGAGTGAGTAAAACTTACCTCCTCATACCATCTTCCTGAAAGATTTGCCTGTTTTGAATATTTGTGTTCATTCCCGACCTCAGCACAATTTTTGAGGCCAGGTGTCCTTTACAGCCCCGAGTCCTTGTGAATGTTCATTGACCATTAGCTGTGGCTTTAAAGCCGCTCTTGTGGGAAAGGGCCGCAAGGCGGCAGCATGTCTCCTTTACCAAATCTGGTTACTAGGGCAACAGAGCCTTAATGGAAGTGGTGCAGTAGGTTGTAAATTAGAAAGGAATGTGCCAGGAAAAATCCCTTTATGTTTATGGCTCATTACTTCTTGTTCGTATTTGGAACTTAATTTTTATTTTTTATCACAGCAAATTTGATTACAATGTTTTGTGTGTTCTAGGTGTGCAAGATGTGGTTCTTTCATACATATACATATATGTATTATTCGTCGGACCCTTTTCCCATGTAGATTATGACACAATGTTGAGTAGTCTTCTCTTGGTATTCCGTAGGTCTTTGGTGATTACATATTTCACATGTGTTTCTATAGCTCTGTTAACCCCAATGTCGTAATGTATCTAATCCTCACACCTTTCCATTTGGTGAACCATAAGTGTGTTTACTGAATCTATGATTCCCTTTCTCTGTGGAAATATCTTCATTGGTATCGAATTTTAGGTAACACCTATAAGTGATACGATAGGACATGTGTCTTTCGCTTTCTAACTTACCACAAGTTGCCTGATTACTTCTAGACTCCTCTGTGGTGCTGCAAATGGCATTGTTTCATATTTTCGTTAGCTAATATTCCATCTCGACATGTTGCAGTTCTTCTTTGTCCACCCATGTTTTGGTGAACTTTTTGGTTACTTCCATATCTTGGCTATTGTAATACTGTGCAGTGCACATTTGCCTCTCTGTGTCTTTCCAATTCTGTCTTCTTAGGTTATAGGTCCAGGAATGGGCCTGCTGGATCATATGGGCGCTCAATGTTTACCTTTTAAAGGCCCCTCCATTCTGTTCTCATTAGTGGCTCTTTCCAGGTTACGTCCCTCTTAAATTTGAGGGTATGCATTTCTCCACAACACCTTCAGGATTGACTGTTTATAGATTTCTTGCTGATGGTGATTCTGACTGGTGTGAGCTGACACCTCCCTGTGGTTGAATCTGCATGTGTCTCATATTTGGTTGAAATTGACCTTTAAGGCATGTCCTTTTTATTTTTCACACTGTGATTACAGCTTAGTTCTTCAAAGTGTTTTCTTAAAGTATGTGTCACATTTTAAAATCTTTTCGCCCTTACTTCCCTCAAGACATTTTGAGGGCAGGTTTCGCTTAGAGCCCTGCAGTACTTGTTCATATCAAGTGACCATTAGAACAGGCTTTACAGCTGCTTTTGCAGGTAACGGCCAGGGGGCGGCATCCTTTCTACGTTCCCCACTCTGGTAACTACGGAAAGAGACCCTCCGCCCAGCGGTGTTCCTCGCTTATAAATTAGAGTGGAATGTGACCGGGTAAACCCACAGAAGCTGATATCTCCTTACTTTTGTTTGTTCTTTAAATTTAATTTATAATTTTTATTGGAGTAATATTCCATTGTGTACATGGACCACTTCTTCTTGGTGCATTCCTCTGATGATTGACATTTTCTTTGCTTCGGAGTGTTGGCTCTGGTAAATATTGCTGGAGTGCAGGATTGCCAGCCGGTGACTTTTTGATTCTCATTTTCTCAGGAGATAGGCCCAGCAGTGGGTGTGATTGATGGACTGTTAGCTCAATGTTTCCCTTTTCAAAGCACCTCCATTGTGTTTTCATTAGTGGCTCTTACCACGTCCCCCTTAGAACCGAGGGTACGCAATTCTCTACAATCCCTTCAGCATTTATTGTTTGCAGCGTTTTTGCTAATGGCCATTCTGACTGCTGTGAGCTGATAGGTTTTTCTAATTTGGGTTTGCATGTCTTTAAAAATTCGTAAAATTCATCATTTTTCCACGCCTTTTCCTTTCTGTGAAAAAAAAAACAGAAAAAAGTATGAGTACAATATACGTCTTGAAATTGTCTTCTTGGAAGGTTGCCCTCTTTTGAATTTCTTGGTCGATTTTCGACCCCAGGCCTTTTTTGGAGGGCAGGTGTCATTTACAGAACTGCAAGTTTGGTGGAAATTTAGGGACCTTTAGCAATGGGTTTAAAACTGCTCTTAAGGGAAACGGCCACAAGGAGGCAGCATTTCTCCGTTGTCAAATCTGAGTACTAGGGCAGCAGAGTCTTTCTGGAAATCGTGGTCCAAGGTTGTAAATTACAATTGAATGTGCTACGAGAATCCCCCATTAGCGTATGTCTCATTTCTTCTTGTTTTTCTTAAATTTTTTAATCGGGGTATAGATTAGGATATTATTTGTCCTAGGTTTACAATATCTGGTTCATTTGTACATTGTATATGTCTATGCATGTACAGATCCTCTTCCCATGTAAAATATTACAGAGTGTTCCATAGACCTCCCTTGCTATATGGTCGGTCTTTTTGATATATGTATCTAATATGAATTTGTATCTGTATAGTAACACTGATGTTAATTGATCCATTCCCCCCACCTTTCCTTTTAGATGAGCATAGTTTGTTTTCTAAGTCTGTGAGTGTCTTTCTCTGTGGAAATATGTTCATTTGTGTCAGTTATTAGATAACGCCTCTAAGTGATATCATAGGATATAGGTCTTTTGCTTTCCGACTTACCTCATGTTTTGTGATTATCTCCAGGCTCATCTGTGGTGCCTGAAAGAGCAGTGTTTCATTGTTTTCTGTGGCTAATATTCCATCGTGTACATGGACCACTTCTTTTTATCCATTCTCCTGTTGATGGACATTTTGGTAGCTTCACTGTCTTGGCTATTGTGAATAAGGCTGCAGTGCAGCTTTTGCAGCCTGTGTCTTCACGATTCTGTTCTTCTCAGGTGACAGGGCCAGTGGTTCACCCGCTGGATTGAATGGTACCTCAATTTTTACTTTTCCACCAGCTCCTTTCTGTTCTCATTATTGTCGATTACCCTTTCACATCTCACCAGCAAGTAGACGGTAGAAAGTTCTCTAAAACGTCTGCAGCGTTTATTGTTTGTAGGCCTTTTCCTGATGGTCAGTCGACTGGAGAGAGTTGAAACCTTTTTGTAGATTCGATTGCGTGAGCCTCATACTTCCTGAGGTTGAGCTTTTATCCATTTTCCTTTTCTTTAAAGAGAGTGAGTAAAACTTATCTCCTCATACCATCTTCCTGAAAGATTTGCCTGTTTTGAATATTTGTGTTCATTCCCGACCTCAGCACAATTTTTGAGGCCAGGTGTCCTTTACAGCCCCGAGTCCTTGTGAATGTTCAGTGACCATTAGCTGTGGGTTTAAAGCCGCTCTTGTGGGAAACGTCCGCAAGGCGGCAGCATGTCTCCTTTACCAAATCTGGTTACTAGGGCAACAGAGCCTTAATGGAAGTGGTGCAGTAGGTTGTAAATTAGAAAGGAATGTGCCAGGAAAAATCCCTTTATGTTTATGGCTCATTACTTCTTGTTCGTATTTGGAACTTAATTTTTATTTTTTATCACAGCAAATTTGATTACAATGTTTTGTGTGTTCTAGGTGTGCAAGATGTGGATCTTTCATACATATACATATATGTATTATTCGTCGGACCCTTTTCCCATGTAGATTATGACACAATGTTGAGTAGTCTTCTCTTGGTATTCCGTAGGTCTTTGGTGATTACATATTTCACATGTGTTTGTATAGCTCTGTTAACCCCAATGTCGTAATGTATCTAGTCCTCACACCTTTCCATTTGGTGAACCATAAGTGTGTTTACTGAATCTATGATTCCCTTTCTCTGTGGAAATATCTTCATTGCTATCGAATTTTAGGTAACACCTATAAGTGATACGATAGGACATGTGTCTTTCGCTTTCTAACTTACCACAAGTTGCCTGATTACTTCTAGACTCCTCTGTGGTGCTGCAAATGGCATTGTTTCATATTTTCGTTAGCTAATATTCCATCTCGACATGTAGCAGTTCTTCTTTGTCCACCCATGTTTTGGTGGACTTTTTGGTTACTTCCATATCTTGGCTATTGTAATACTGTGCAGTGCACATTTGCCTCTCTGTGTCTTTCCAATTCTGTCTTCTTAGGTTATAGGTCCAGGAATGGGCCTGCTGGATCATATGGGCGCTCAATGTTTACCTTTTAAAGGCCCCTCCATTCTGTTCTCATTAGTGGCTCTTTCCAGGTTACGTCCCTCTTAAATTTGAGGGTATGCATTTCTGCACAACACCTTCAGGATTGA
This sequence comes from Eschrichtius robustus, assembly GCF_028021215.1. Lineage (NCBI taxonomy): Eukaryota > Metazoa > Chordata > Mammalia > Artiodactyla > Eschrichtiidae > Eschrichtius > Eschrichtius robustus. Next base: position 20,653,924 of record NC_090827.1, on the reverse strand, counting down.
CTGTTTATAGATTTCTTGCTGATGGTGATTCTGACTGGTGTGAGCTGACACCTCCCTGTGGTTGAATCTGCATGTGTCTCATATTTGGTTGAAATTGACCTTTAAGGCATGTCCTTTTTATTTTTCAAACTGTGATTACAGCTTAGTTCTTCAAAGTGTTTTCTTAAAGTATGTGTCACATTTTAAAATCTTTTCGCCCTTACTTCCCTCAAGACATTTTGAGGGCAGGTTTCGCTTAGAGCCCTGCAGTACTTGTTCATATCAAGTGACCATTAGAACAGGCTTTACAGCTGCTTTTGCAGGTAACGGCCAGGGGGCGGCATCCTTTCTACGTTCCCCACTCTGGTAACTACGGAAAGAGACCCTCCGCCCAGCGGTGTTCCTCGCTTATAAATTAGAGTGGAATGTGACCGGGTAAACCCACAGAAGCTGATATCTCCTTACTTTTGTTTGTTCTTTAAATTTAATTTATAATTTTTATTGGAGTAATATTCCATTGTGTACATGGACCACTTCTTCTTGGTGCATTCCTCTGATGATTGACATTTTCTTTGCTTCGGAGTGTTGGCTCTGGTAAATATTGCTGGAGTGCAGGATTGCCAGCCGGTGACTTTTTGATTCTCATTTTCTCAGGAGATAGGCCCAGCAGTGGGTGTGATTGATGGACTGTTAGCTCAATGTTTCCCTTTTCAAAGCACCTCCATTGTGTTTTCATTAGTGGCTCTTACCACGTCCCCCTTAGAACCGAGGGTACGCAATTCTCTACAATCCCTTCAGCATTTATTGTTTGCAGCGTTTTTGCTAATGGCCATTCTGACTGCTGTGAGCTGATAGGTTTTTCTAATTTGGGTTTGCATGTCTTTAAAAATTCCTAAAATTCATCATTTTTCCACGCCTTTTCCTTTCTGTGAAAAAAAAAAAAACAGAAAAAAGTATGAGTACAATATACGTCTTGAAATTGTCTTCTTGGAAGGTTGCCCTCGTTTTGAATTTCTTGGTCGATTTTCGACCCCAGGCCTTTTTTGGAGGGCAGGTGTCATGTACAGAACTGCAAGTTTGGTGGATATTTAGGGACCTTTAGCAATGGGTTTCAAACTGCTCTTAAGGGAAACGGCCACAAGGAGGCAGCATTTCTCCGTTGTCAAATCTGAGGACTAGGGCAGCAGAGTCTTTCTGGAAGTCGTGGTCCTAGGTTGTAAATTACAGTTGAATGTGCTACGAGAATCCCCCATTAGCGTATGTCTCATTTCTTCTTGTTTTTCTTAAATTTTTTAATCGGGGTATAGATTAGGATATTATTTGTCCTAGGTTTACAATATCTGGTTCATTTGTACATTGTATATGTCTATGCATGTACAGATCCTCTTCCCATGTAAAATATTACAGAGTGTTCCATAGACCTCCCTTGCTATATGGTCGGTTTTTTCATGTATGTATATAATATGAATTTGTATCCGTATAGTACCACTGATGTTAATTGATCCATTCCCCCCACCTTTCTTTTTAGTTGAGCATAGTTTCTCTTCTAAGTCTGTGAGTGTCTTCCTCTGTGGAAATATGTTCATTGCTATCAGTTATTAGATAGCGCCTCTAAGTGATATCATAGGATATAGGTCTTTTGCTTTCCGACTTACCTCATGTTTTTTGATTATCACCAGGCTCATCTGTTGTGCCTCAAAGAGCAGTGTTTCATTGTTTTCCATGGCGAATATTCCATCATGTACATGGATCACTTCTTTTTATCCATTCACCTGTGTTTTCAAATTATTTATTTATTTATTTATGGCTGTGCTGGGTCTTTGTTTCTGTGCGAGGGCTTTCTCTAGTTGCGGGAAGCGGGGGCCACTCTACATCGCGGTGCGCGGGCCTCTCACTATCGCGGCCTCTCTTGTTGGGGGCACAGGCTCCAGACGCGCAGGCTCAGTAGTTGTGGCTCATGGGCTTAGTTGCTCCGCGGCATGTGGGATCCTCCCAGACCGGGGCTCGAACCCATGTTCGCTGCATTGGCAGGCAGATTCTCAACCACTACGCCGCCAGGGAAGCCCCCATTCACCTGTTGATGGACATTTTGGTAGCTTCACTGTCTTGGCTCTTGTGAATAAGGCTGCAGTGCAGCTTTCGCAGCCTGTGTCTTCACGCTTCTGGTCTTCTCAGGTGACAGGCCCTGTGGTTCACCCACTGGATTGAATGGTACCTCAATTTTTACTTTCCAACGAGCTCCTTTCTGATCTCATTATTGGCTGTTTCCCTTTCATATCTCACCAGCAAGTAGAGGGTAGAAAGTTCTCTAAAACGTCTGCAGCGTTTATTGTTTGTAGACCTTTTCCTGATGGTCAGTCGACTGGAGAGAGTTGAAACCTTTTGTAGATTAGATTGCATGAGACTAATACTTCCTGAGGTTGAGCTTTTGTCCATTTTCCTTTTCTTTAAAGAGAGTGAGTAAAACTTACCTCCTCATACCATCTTCCTGAAAGATTTGCCTGTTTTGAATATTTGTGTTCATTCCCGACCTCAGCACAATTTTTGAGGCCAGGTGTCCTTTACAGCCCCGAGTCCTTGTGAATGTTCATTGACCATTAGCTGTGGCTTTAAAGCCGCTCTTGTGGGAAAGGGCCGCAAGGCGGCAGCATGTCTCCTTTACCAAATCTGGTTACTAGGGCAACAGAGCCTTAATGGAAGTGGTGCAGTAGGTTGTAAATTAGAAAGGAATGTGCCAGGAAAAATCCCTTTATGTTTATGGCTCATTACTTCTTGTTCGTATTTGGAACTTAATTTTTATTTTTTATCACAGCAAATTTGATTACAATGTTTTGTGTGTTCTAGGTGTGCAAGATGTGGTTCTTTCATACATATACATATATGTATTATTCGTCGGACCCTTTTCCCATGTAGATTATGACACAATGTTGAGTAGTCTTCTCTTGGTATTCCGTAGGTCTTTGGTGATTACATATTTCACATGTGTTTGTATAGCTCTGTTAACCCCAATGTCGTAATGTATCTAATCCTCACACCTTTCCATTTGGTGAACCATAAGTGTGTTTACTGAATCTATGATTCCCTTTCTCTGTGGAAATATCTTCATTGCTATCGAATTTTAGGTAACACCTATAAGTGATACGATAGGACATGTGTCTTTCGCTTTCTAACTTACCACAAGTTGCCTGATTACTTCTAGACTCCTCTGTGGTGCTGCAAATGGCATTGTTTCATATTTTCGTTAGCTAATATTCCATCTCGACATGTAGCAGTTCTTCTTTGTCCACCCATGTTTTGGTGGACTTTTTGGTTACTTCCATATCTTGGCTATTGTAATACTGTGCAGTGCACATTTGCCTCTCTGTGTCTTTCCAATTCTGTCTTCTTAGGTTATAGGTCCAGGAATGGGCCTGCTGGATCATATGGGCGCTCAATGTTTACCTTTTAAAGGCCCCTCCATTCTGTTCTCATTAGTGGCTCTTTCCAGGTTACGTCCCTCTTAAATTTGAGGGTATGCATTTCTCCACAACACCTTCAGGATTGACTGTTTATAGATTTCTTGCTGATGGTGATTCTGACTGGTGTGAGCTGACACCTCCCTGTGGTTGAATCTGCATGTGTCTCATATTTGGTTGAAATTGACCTTTAAGGCATGTCCTTTTTATTTTTCACACTGTGATTACAGCTTAGTTCTTCAAAGTGTTTTCTTAAAGTATGTGTCACATTTTAAAATCTTTTCGCCCTTACTTCCCTCAAGACATTTTGAGGGCAGGTTTCGCTTAGAGCCCTGCAGTACTTGTTCATATCAAGTGACCATTAGAACAGGCTTTACAGCTGCTTTTGCAGGTAAGGGCCAGGGGGCGGCGTCCTTTCTACGTTCCCCACTCTGGTAACTACGGAAAGAGACCCTCCGCCCAGCGGTGTTCCTCGCTTATAAATTAGAGTGGAATGTGACCGGGTAAACCCACAGAAGCTGATATCTCCTTACTTTTGTTTGTTCTTTAAATTTAATTTATAATTTTTATTGGAGTAATATTCCATTGTGTACATGGACCACTTCTTCTTGGTGCATTCCTCTGATGATTGACATTTTCTTTGCTTCGGAGTGTTGGCTCTGGTAAATATTGCTGGAGTGCAGGATTGCCAGCCGGTGACTTTTTGATTCTCATTTTCTCAGGAGATAGGCCCAGCAGTGGGTGTGATTGATGGACTGTTAGCTCAATGTTTCCCTTTTCAAAGCACCTCCATTGTGTTTTCATTAGTGGCTCTTACCACGTCCCCCTTAGAACCGAGGGTACGCAATTCTCTACAATCCCTTCAGCATTTATTGTTTGCAGCGTTTTTGCTAATGGCCATTCTGACTGCTGTGAGCTGATAGGTTTTTCTAATTTGGGTTTGCATGTCTTTAAAAATTCCTAAAATTCATCATTTTTCCACGCCTTTTCCTTTCTGTGAAAAAAAAAAACAGAAAAAAGTATGAGTACAATATACGTCTTGAAATTGTCTTCTTGGAAGGTTGCCCTCGTTTTGAATTTCTTGGTCGATTTTCGACCCCAGGCCTTTTTTGGAGGGCAGGTGTCATGTACAGAACTGCAAGTTTGGTGGATATTTAGGGACCTTTAGCAATGGGTTTCAAACTGCTCTTAAGGGAAACGGCCACAAGGAGGCAGCATTTCTCCGTTGTCAAATCTGAGGACTAGGGCAGCAGAGTCTTTCTGGAAGTCGTGGTCCTAGGTTGTAAATTACAGTTGAATGTGCTACGAGAATCCCCCATTAGCGTATGTCTCATTTCTTCTTGTTTTTCTTAAATTTTTTAATCGGGGTATAGATTAGGATATTATTTGTCCTAGGTTTACAATATCTGGTTCATTTGTACATTGTATATGTCTACGCATGTACAGATCCTCTTCCCATGTAAAATATTACAGAGTGTTCCATAGACCTCCCTTGCTATATGGTCGGTTTTTTCATGTATGTATATAATATGAATTTGTATCCGTATAGTACCACTGATGTTAATTGATCCATTCCCCCCACCTTTCTTTTTAGTTGAGCATAGTTTCTCTTCTAAGTCTGTGAGTGTCTTCCTCTGTGGAAATATGTTCATTGCTATCAGTTATTAGATAGCGCCTCTAAGTGATATCATAGGATATAGGTCTTTTGCTTTCCGACTTACCTCATGTTTTTTGATTATCACCAGGCTCATCTGTTGTGCCTCAAAGAGCAGTGTTTCATTGTTTTCCATGGCGAATATTCCATCATGTACATGGATCACTTCTTTTTATCCATTCACCTGTGTTTTCAAATTATTTATTTATTTATTTATGGCTGTGCTGGGTCTTTGTTTCTGTGCGAGGGCTTTCTCTAGTTGCGGGAAGCGGGGGCCACTCTACATCGCGGTGCGCGGGCCTCTCACTATCGCGGCCTCTCTTGTTGGGGGCACAGGCTCCAGACGCGCAGGCTCAGTAGTTGTGGCTCATGGGCTTAGTTGCTCCGCGGCATGTGGGATCCTCCCAGACCGGGGCTCGAACCCATGTTCGCTGCATTGGCAGGCAGATTCTCAACCACTACGCCGCCAGGGAAGCCCCCATTCACCTGTTGATGGACATTTTGGTAGCTTCACTGTCTTGGCTCTTGTGAATAAGGCTGCAGTGCAGCTTTCGCAGCCTGTGTCTTCACGCTTCTGGTCTTCTCAGGTGACAGGCCCTGTGGTTCACCCACTGGATTGAATGGTACCTCAATTTTTACTTTCCAACGAGCTCCTTTCTGATCTCATTATTGGCTGTTTCCCTTTCATATCTCACCAGCAAGTAGAGGGTAGAAAGTTCTCTAAAACGTCTGCAGCGTTTATTGTTTGTAGACCTTTTCCTGATGGTCAGTCGACTGGAGAGAGTTGAAACCTTTTGTAGATTAGATTGCATGAGACTAATACTTCCTGAGGTTGAGCTTTTGTCCATTTTCCTTTTCTTTAAAGAGAGTGAGTAAAACTTACCTCCTCATACCATCTTCCTGAAAGATTTGCCTGTTTTGAATATTTGTGTTCATTCCCGACCTCAGCACAATTTTTGAGGCCAGGTGTCCTTTACAGCCCCGAGTCCTTGTGAATGTTCATTGACCATTAGCTGTGGCTTTAAAGCCGCTCTTGTGGGAAAGGGCCGCAAGGCGGCAGCATGTCTCCTTTACCAAATCTGGTTACTAGGGCAACAGAGCCTTAATGGAAGTGGTGCAGTAGGTTGTAAATTAGAAAGGAATGTGCCAGGAAAAATCCCTTTATGTTTATGGCTCATTACTTCTTGTTCGTATTTGGAACTTAATTTTTATTTTTTATCACAGCAAATTTGATTACAATGTTTTGTGTGTTCTAGGTGTGCAAGATGTGGTTCTTTCATACATATACATATATGTATTATTCGTCGGACCCTTTTCCCATGTAGATTATGACACAATGTTGAGTAGTCTTCTCTTGGTATTCCGTAGGTCTTTGGTGATTACATATTTCACATGTGTTTGTATAGCTCTGTTAACCCCAATGTCGTAATGTATCTAATCCTCACACCTTTCCATTTGGTGAACCATAAGTGTGTTTACTGAATCTATGATTCCCTTTCTCTGTGGAAATATCTTCATTGGTATCGAATTTTAGGTAACACCTATAAGTGATACGATAGGACATGTGTCTTTCGCTTTCTAACTTACCACAAGTTGCCTGATTACTTCTAGACTCCTCTGTGGTGCTGCAAATGGCATTGTTTCATATTTTCGTTAGCTAATATTCCATCTCGACATGTAGCAGTTCTTCTTTGTCCACCCATGTTTTGGTGAACTTTTTGGTTACTTCCATATCTTGGCTATTGTAATACTGTGCAGTGCACATTTGCCTCTCTGTGTCTTTCCAATTCTGTCTTCTTAGGTTATAGGTCCAGGAATGGGCCTGCTGGATCATATGGGCGCTCAATGTTTACCTTTTAAAGGCCCCTCCATTCTGTTCTCATTAGTGGCTCTTTCCAGGTTACGTCCCTCTTAAATTTGAGGGTATGCATTTCTCCACAACACCTTCAGGATTGACTGTTTATAGATTTCTTGCTGATGGTGATTCTGACTGGTGTGAGCTGACACCTCCCTGTGGTTGAATCTGCATGTGTCTCATATTTGGTTGAAATTGACCTTTAAGGCATGTCCTTTTTATTTTTCACACTGTGATTACAGCTTAGTTCTTCAAAGTGTTTTCTTAAAGTATGTGTCACATTTTAAAATCTTTTCGCCCTTACTTCCCTCAAGACATTTTGAGGGCAGGTTTCGCTTAGAGCCCTGCAGTACTTGTTCATATCAAGTGACCATTAGAACAGGCTTTACAGCTGCTTTTGCAGGTAAGGGCCAGGGGGCGGCATCCTTTCTACGTTCCCCACTCTGGTAACTACGGAAAGAGACCCTCCGCCCAGCGGTGTTCCTCGCTTATAAATTAGAGTGGAATGTGACCGGGTAAACCCACAGAAGCTGATATCTCCTTACTTTTGTTTGTTCTTTAAATTTAATTTATAATTTTTATTGGAGTAATATTCCATTGTGTACATGGACCACTTCTTCTTGGTGCATTCCTCTGATGATTGACATTTTCTTTGCTTCGGAGTGTTGGCTCTGGTAAATATTGCTGGAGTGCAGGATTGCCAGCCGGTGACTTTTTGATTCTCATTTTCTCAGGAGATAGGCCCAGCAGTGGGTGTGATTGATGGACTGTTAGCTCAATGTTTCCCTTTTCAAAGCACCTCCATTGTGTTTTCATTAGTGGCTCTTACCACGTCCCCCTTAGAACCGAGGGTACGCAATTCTCTACAATCCCTTCAGCATTTATTGTTTGCAGCGTTTTTGCTAATGGCCATTCTGACTGCTGTGAGCTGATAGGTTTTTCTAATTTGGATTTGCATGTCTTTAAAAATTCCTAAAATTCATCATTTTTCCACGCCTTTTCCTTTCTGTGAAAAAAAAAAAAACAGAAAAAAGTATGAGTACAATATACGTCTTGAAATTGTCTTCTTGGAAGGTTGCCCTCGTTTTGAATTTCTTGGTCGATTTTCGACCCCAGGCCTTTTTTGGAGGGCAGGTGTCATGTACAGAACTGCAAGTTTGGTGGATATTTAGGGACCTTTAGCAATGGGTTTCAAACTGCTCTTAAGGGAAACGGCCACAAGGAGGCAGCATTTCTCCGTTGTCAAATCTGAGGACTAGGGCAGCAGAGTCTTTCTGGAAGTCGTGGTCCTAGGTTGTAAATTACAGTTGAATGTGCTACGAGAATCCCCCATTAGCGTATGTCTCATTTCTTCTTGTTTTTCTTAAATTTTTTAATCGGGGTATAGATTAGGATATTATTTGTCCTAGGTTTACAATATCTGGTTCATTTGTACATTGTATATGTCTATGCATGTACAGATCCTCTTCCCATGTAAAATATTACAGAGTGTTCCATAGACCTCCCTTGCTATATGGTCGGTTTTTTCATGTATGTATATAATATGAATTTGTATCCGTATAGTACCACTGATGTTAATTGATCCATTCCCCCCACCTTTCTTTTTAGTTGAGCATAGTTTCTCTTCTAAGTCTGTGAGTGTCTTCCTCTGTGGAAATATGTTCATTGCTATCAGTTATTAGATAGCGCCTCTAAGTGATATCATAGGATATAGGTCTTTTGCTTTCCGACTTACCTCATGTTTTTTGATTATCACCAGGCTCATCTGTTGTGCCTCAAAGAGCAGTGTTTCATTGTTTTCCATGGCGAATATTCCATCATGTACATGGATCACTTCTTTTTATCCATTCACCTGTGTTTTCAAATTATTTATTTATTTATTTATGGCTGTGCTGGGTCTTTGTTTCTGTGCGAGGGCTTTCTCTAGTTGCGGGAAGCGGGGGCCACTCTACATCGCGGTGCGCGGGCCTCTCACTATCGCGGCCTCTCTTGTTGGGGGCACAGGCTCCAGACGCGCAGGCTCAGTAGTTGTGGCTCATGGGCTTAGTTGCTCCGCGGCATGTGGGATCCTCCCAGACCGGGGCTCGAACCCATGTTCGCTGCATTGGCAGGCAGATTCTCAACCACTACGCCGCCAGGGAAGCCCCCATTCACCTGTTGATGGACATTTTGGTAGCTTCACTGTCTTGGCTCTTGTGAATAAGGCTGCAGTGCAGCTTTCGCAGCCTGTGTCTTCACGCTTCTGGTCTTCTCAGGTGACAGGCCCTGTGGTTCACCCACTGGATTGAATGGTACCTCAATTTTTACTTTCCAACGAGCTCCTTTCTGATCTCATTATTGGCTGTTTCCCTTTCATATCTCACCAGCAAGTAGAGGGTAGAAAGTTCTCTAAAACGTCTGCAGCGTTTATTGTTTGTAGACCTTTTCCTGATGGTCAGTCGACTGGAGAGAGTTGAAACCTTTTGTAGATTAGATTGCATGAGACTAATACTTCCTGAGGTTGAGCTTTTGTCCATTTTCCTTTTCTTTAAAGAGAGTGAGTAAAACTTACCTCCTCATACCATCTTCCTGAAAGATTTGCCTGTTTTGAATATTTGTGTTCATTCCCGACCTCAGCACAATTTTTGAGGCCAGGTGTCCTTTACAGCCCCGAGTCCTTGTGAATGTTCATTGACCATTAGCTGTGGCTTTAAAGCCGCTCTTGTGGGAAAGGGCCGCAAGGCGGCAGCATGTCTCCTTTACCAAATCTGGTTACTAGGGCAACAGAGCCTTAATGGAAGTGGTGCAGTAGGTTGTAAATTAGAAAGGAATGTGCCAGGAAAAATCCCTTTATGTTTATGGCTCATTACTTCTTGTTCGTATTTGGAACTTAATTTTTATTTTTTATCACAGCAAATTTGATTACAATGTTTTGTGTGTTCTAGGTGTGCAAGATGTGGTTCTTTCATACATATACATATATGTATTATTCGTCGGACCCTTTTCCCATGTAGATTATGACACAATGTTGAGTAGTCTTCTCTTGGTATTCCGTAGGTCTTTGGTGATTACATATTTCACATGTGTTTGTATAGCTCTGTTAACCCCAATGTCGTAATGTATCTAATCCTCACACCTTTCCATTTGGTGAACCATAAGTGTGTTTACTGAATCTATGATTCCCTTTCTCTGTGGAAATATCTTCATTGCTATCGAATTTTAGGTAACACCTATAAGTGATACGATAGGACATGTGTCTTTCGCTTTCTAACTTACCACAAGTTGCCTGATTACTTCTAGACTCCTCTGTGGTGCTGCAAATGGCATTGTTTAATATTTTCGTTAGCTAATATTCCATCTCGACATGTAGCAGTTCTTCTTTGTCCACCCATGTTTTGGTGGACTTTTTGGTTACTTCCATATCTTGGCTATTGTAATACTGTGCAGTGCACATTTGCCTCTCTGTGTCTTTCCAATTCTGTCTTCTTAGGTTATAGGTCCAGGAATGGGCCTGCTGGATCATATGGGCGCTCAATGTTTACCTTTTAAAGGCCCCTCCATTCTGTTCTCATTAGTGGCTCTTTCCAGGTTACGTCCCTCTTAAATTTGAGGGTATGCATTTCTGCACAACACCTTCAGGATTGACTGTTTATAGATTTCTTGCTGATGGTGATTCTGACTGGTGTGAGCTGACACCTCCCTGTGGTTGAATCTGCATGTGTCTCATATTTGGTTGAAATTGACCTTTAAGGCATGTCCTTTTTATTTTTCAAACTGTGATTACAGCTTAGTTCTTCAAAGTGTTTTCTTAAAGTATGTGTCACATTTTAAAATCTTTTCGCCCTTACTTCCCTCAAGACATTTTGAGGGCAGGTTTCGCTTAGAGCCCTGCAGTACTTGTTCATATCAAGTGACCATTAGAACAGGCTTTACAGCTGCTTTTGCAGGTAACGGCCAGGGGGCGGCATCCTTTCTACGTTCCCCACTCTGGTAACTACGGAAAGAGACCCTCCGCCCAGCGGTGTTCCTCGCTTATAAATTAGAGTGGAATGTGACCGGGTAAACCCACAGAAGCTGATATCTCCTTACTTTTGTTTGTTCTTTAAATTTAATTTATAATTTTTATTGGAGTAATATTCCATTGTGTACATGGACCACTTCTTCTTGGTGCATTCCTCTGATGATTGACATTTTCTTTGCTTCGGAGTGTTGGCTCTGGTAAATATTGCTGGAGTGCAGGATTGCCAGCCGGTGACTTTTTGATTCTCATTTTCTCAGGAGATAGGCCCAGCAGTGGGTGTGATTGATGGACTGTTAGCTCAATGTTTCCCTTTTCAAAGCACCTCCATTGTGTTTTCATTAGTGGCTCTTACCACGTCCCCCTTAGAACCGAGGGTACGCAATTCTCTACAATCCCTTCAGCATTTATTGTTTGCAGCGTTTTTGCTAATGGCCATTCTGACTGCTGTGAGCTGATAGGTTTTTCTAATTTGGATTTGCATGTCTTTAAAAATTCCTAAAATTCATCATTTTTCCACGCCTTTTCCTTTCTGTGAAAAAAAAAAAAACAGAAAAAAGTATGAGTACAATATACGTCTTGAAATTGTCTTCTTGGAAGGTTGCCCTCGTTTTGAATTTCTTGGTCGATTTTCGACCCCAGGCCTTTTTTGGAGGGCAGGTGTCATGTACAGAACTGCAAGTTTGGTGGATATTTAGGGACCTTTAGCAATGGGTTTCAAACTGCTCTTAAGGGAAACGGCCACAAGGAGGCAGCATTTCTCCGTTGTCAAATCTGAGGACTAGGGCAGCAGAGTCTTTCTGGAAGTCGTGGTCCTAGGTTGTAAATTACAGTTGAATGTGCTACGAGAATCCCCCATTAGCGTATGTCTCATTTCTTCTTGTTTTTCTTAAATTTTTTAATCGGGGTATAGATTAGGATATTATTTGTCCTAGGTTTACAATATCTGGTTCATTTGTACATTGTATATGTCTATGCATGTACAGATCCTCTTCCCATGTAAAATATTACAGAGTGTTCCATAGACCTCCCTTGCTATATGGTCGGTTTTTTCATGTATGTATATAATATGAATTTGTATCCGTATAGTACCACTGATGTTAATTGATCCATTCCCCCCACCTTTCTTTTTAGTTGAGCATAGTTTCTCTTCTAAGTCTGTGAGTGTCTTCCTCTGTGGAAATATGTTCATTGCTATCAGTTATTAGATAGCGCCTCTAAGTGATATCATAGGATATAGGTCTTTTGCTTTCCGACTTACCTCATGTTTTTTGATTATCACCAGGCTCATCTGTTGTGCCTCAAAGAGCAGTGTTTCATTGTTTTCCATGGCGAATATTCCATCATGTACATGGATCACTTCTTTTTATCCATTCACCTGTGTTTTCAAATTATTTATTTATTTATTTATGGCTGTGCTGGGTCTTTGTTTCTGTGCGAGGGCTTTCTCTAGTTGCGGGAAGCGGGGGCCACTCTACATCGCGGTGCGCGGGCCTCTCACTATCGCGGCCTCTCTTGTTGGGGGCACAGGCTCCAGACGCGCAGGCTCAGTAGTTGTGGCTCATGGGCTTAGTTGCTCCGCGGCATGTGGGATCCTCCCAGACCGGGGCTCGAACCCATGTTCGCTGCATTGGCAGGCAGATTCTCAACCACTACGCCGCCAGGGAAGCCCCCATTCACCTGTTGATGGACATTTTGGTAGCTTCACTGTCTTGGCTCTTGTGAATAAGGCTGCAGTGCAGCTTTCGCAGCCTGTGTCTTCACGCTTCTGGTCTTCTCAGGTGACAGGCCCTGTGGTTCACCCACTGGATTGAATGGTACCTCAATTTTTACTTTCCAACGAGCTCCTTTCTGATCTCATTATTGGCTGTTTCCCTTTCATATCTCACCAGCAAGTAGAGGGTAGAAAGTTCTCTAAAACGTCTGCAGCGTTTATTGTTTGTAGACCTTTTCCTGATGGTCAGTCGACTGGAGAGAGTTGAAACCTTTTGTAGATTAGATTGCATGAGACTAATACTTCCTGAGGTTGAGCTTTTGTCCATTTTCCTTTTCTTTAAAGAGAGTGAGTAAAACTTACCTCCTCATACCATCTTCCTGAAAGATTTGCCTGTTTTGAATATTTGTGTTCATTCCCGACCTCAGCACAATTTTTGAGGCCAGGTGTCCTTTACAGCCCCGAGTCCTTGTGAATGTTCATTGACCATTAGCTGTGGCTTTAAAGCCGCTCTTGTGGGAAAGGGCCGCAAGGCGGCAGCATGTCTCCTTTACCAAATCTGGTTACTAGGGCAACAGAGCCTTAATGGAAGTGGTGCAGTAGGTTGTAAATTAGAAAGGAATGTGCCAGGAAAAATCCCTTTATGTTTATGGCTCATTACTTCTTGTTCGTATTTGGAACTTAATTTTTATTTTTTATCACAGCAAATTTGATTACAATGTTTTGTGTGTTCTAGGTGTGCAAGATGTGGTTCTTTCATACATATACATATATGTATTATTCGTCGGACCCTTTTCCCATGTAGATTATGACACAATGTTGAGTAGTCTTCTCTTGGTATTCCGTAGGTCTTTGGTGATTACATATTTCACATGTGTTTGTATAGCTCTGTTAACCCCAATGTCGTAATGTATCTAATCCTCACACCTTTCCATTTGGTGAACCATAAGTGTGTTTACTGAATCTATGATTCCCTTTCTCTGTGGAAATATCTTCATTGGTATCGAATTTTAGGTAACACCTATAAGTGATACGATAGGACATGTGTCTTTCGCTTTCTAACTTACCACAAGTTGCCTGATTACTTCTAGACTCCTCTGTGGTGCTGCAAATGGCATTGTTTCATATTTTCGTTAGCTAATATTCCATCTCGACATGTAGCAGTTCTTCTTTGTCCACCCATGTTTTGGTGGACTTTTTGGTTACTTCCATATCTTGGCTATTGTAATACTGTGCAGTGCACATTTGCCTCTCTGTGTCTTTCCAATTCTGTCTTCTTAGGTTATAGGTCCAGGAATGGGCCTGCTGGATCATATGGGCGCTCAATGTTTACCTTTTAAAGGCCCCTCCATTCTGTTCTCATTAGTGGCTCTTTCCAGGTTACGTCCCTCTTAAATTTGAGGGTATGCATTTCTCCACAACACCTTCAGGATTGACTGTTTATAGATTTCTTGCTGATGGTGATTCTGACTGGTGTGAGCTGACACCTCCCTGTGGTTGAATCTGCATGTGTCTCATATTTGGTTGAAATTGACCTTTAAGGCATGTCCTTTTTATTTTTCACACTGTGATTACAGCTTAGTTCTTCAAAGTGTTTTCTTAAAGTATGTGTCACATTTTAAAATCTTTTCGCCCTTACTTCCCTCAAGACATTTTGAGGGCAGGTTTCGCTTAGAGCCCTGCAGTACTTGTTCATATCAAGTGACCATTAGAACAGGCTTTACAGCTGCTTTTGCAGGTAACGGCCAGGGGGCGGCATCCTTTCTACGTTCCCCACTCTGGTAACTACGGAAAGAGACCCTCCGCCCAGCGGTGTTCCTCGCTTATAAATTAGAGTGGAATGTGACCGGGTAAACCCACAGAAGCTGATATCTCCTTACTTTTGTTTGTTCTTTAAATTTAATTTATAATTTTTATTGGAGTAATATTCCATTGTGTACATGGACCACTTCTTCTTGGTGCATTCCTCTGATGATTGACATTTTCTTTGCTTCGGAGTGTTGGCTCTGGTAAATATTGCTGGAGTGCAGGATTGCCAGCCGGTGACTTTTTGATTCTCATTTTCTCAGGAGATAGGCCCAGCAGTGGGTGTGATTGATGGACTGTTAGCTCAATGTTTCCCTTTTCAAAGCACCTCCATTGTGTTTTCATTAGTGGCTCTTACCACGTCCCCCTTAGAACCGAGGGTACGCAATTCTCTACAATCCCTTCAGCATTTATTGTTTGCAGCGTTTTTGCTAATGGCCATTCTGACTGCTGTGAGCTGATAGGTTTTTCTAATTTGGGTTTGCATGTCTTTAAAAATTCCTAAAATTCATCATTTTTCCACGCCTTTTCCTTTCTGTGAAAAAAAAAAAAACAGAAAAAAGTATGAGTACAATATACGTCTTGAAATTGTCTTCTTGGAAGGTTGCCCTCGTTTTGAATTTCTTGGTCGATTTTCGACCCCAGGCCTTTTTTATAGGGCAGGTGTCATGTACAGAACTGCAAGTTTGGTGGATATTTAGGGACCTTTAGCAATGGGTTTCAAACTGCTCTTAAGGGAAACGGCCACAAGGAGGCAGCATTTCTCCGTTGTCAAATCTGAGGACTAGGGCAGCAGAGTCTTTCTGGAAGTCGTGGTCCTAGGTTGTAAATTACAGTTGAATGTGCTACGAGAATCCCCCATTAGCGTATGTCTCATTTCTTCTTGTTTTTCTTAAATTTTTTAATCGGGGTATAGATTAGGATATTATTTGTCCTAGGTTTACAATATCTGGTTCATTTGTACATTGTATATGTCTATGCATGTACAGATCCTCTTCCCATGTAAAATATTACAGAGTGTTCCATAGACCTCCCTTGCTATATGGTCGGTTTTTTCATGTATGTATATAATATGAATTTGTATCCGTATAGTACCACTGATGTTAATTGATCCATTCCCCCCACCTTTCTTTTTAGTTGAGCATAGTTTCTCTTCTAAGTCTGTGAGTGTCTTCCTCTGTGGAAATATGTTCATTGCTATCAGTTATTAGATAGCGCCTCTAAGTGATATCATAGGATATAGGTCTTTTGCTTTCCGACTTACCTCATGTTTTTTGATTATCACCAGGCTCATCTGTTGTGCCTCAAAGAGCAGTGTTTCATTGTTTTCCATGGCGAATATTCCATCATGTACATGGATCACTTCTTTTTATCCATTCACCTGTGTTTTCAAATTATTTATTTATTTATTTATGGCTGTGCTGGGTCTTTGTTTCTGTGCGAGGGCTTTCTCTAGTTGCGGGAAGCGGGGGCCACTCTACATCGCGGTGCGCGGGCCTCTCACTATCGCGGCCTCTCTTGTTGGGGGCACAGGCTCCAGACGCGCAGGCTCAGTAGTTGTGGCTCATGGGCTTAGTTGCTCCGCGGCATGTGGGATCCTCCCAGACCGGGGCTCGAACCCATGTTCGCTGCATTGGCAGGCAGATTCTCAACCACTACGCCGCCAGGGAAGCCCCCATTCACCTGTTGATGGACATTTTGGTAGCTTCACTGTCTTGGCTCTTGTGAATAAGGCTGCAGTGCAGCTTTCGCAGCCTGTGTCTTCACGCTTCTGGTCTTCTCAGGTGACAGGCCCTGTGGTTCACCCACTGGATTGAATGGTACCTCAATTTTTACTTTCCAACGAGCTCCTTTCTGATCTCATTATTGGCTGTTTCCCTTTCATATCTCACCAGCAAGTAGAGGGTAGAAAGTTCTCTAAAACGTCTGCAGCGTTTATTGTTTGTAGACCTTTTCCTGATGGTCAGTCGACTGGAGAGAGTTGAAACCTTTTGTAGATTAGATTGCATGAGACTAATACTTCCTGAGGTTGAGCTTTTGTCCATTTTCCTTTTCTTTAAAGAGAGTGAGTAAAACTTACCTCCTCATACCATCTTCCTGAAAGATTTGCCTGTTTTGAATATTTGTGTTCATTCCCGACCTCAGCACAATTTTTGAGGCCAGGTGTCCTTTACAGCCCCGAGTCCTTGTGAATGTTCATTGACCATTAGCTGTGGCTTTAAAGCCGCTCTTGTGGGAAAGGGCCGCAAGGCGGCAGCATGTCTCCTTTACCAAATCTGGTTACTAGGGCAACAGAGCCTTAATGGAAGTGGTGCAGTAGGTTGTAAATTAGAAAGGAATGTGCCAGGAAAAATCCCTTTATGTTTATGGCTCATTACTTCTTGTTCGTATTTGGAACTTAATTTTTATTTTTTATCACAGCAAATTTGATTACAATGTTTTGTGTGTTCTAGGTGTGCAAGATGTGGTTCTTTCATACATATACATATATGTATTATTCGTCGGACCCTTTTCCCATGTAGATTATGACACAATGTTGAGTAGTCTTCTCTTGGTATTCCGTAGGTCTTTGGTGATTACATATTTCACATGTGTTTGTATAGCTCTGTTAACCCCAATGTCGTAATGTATCTAATCCTCACACCTTTCCATTTGGTGAACCATAAGTGTGTTTACTGAATCTATGATTCCCTTTCTCTGTGGAAATATCTTCATTGGTATCGAATTTTAGGTAACACCTATAAGTGATACGATAGGACATGTGTCTTTCGCTTTCTAACTTACCACAAGTTGCCTGATTACTTCTAGACTCCTCTGTGGTGCTGCAAATGGCATTGTTTCATATTTTCGTTAGCTAATATTCCATCTCGACATGTAGCAGTTCTTCTTTGTCCACCCATGTTTTGGTGGACTTTTTGGTTACTTCCATATCTTGGCTATTGTAATACTGTGCAGTGCACATTTGCCTCTCTGTGTCTTTCCAATTCTGTCTTCTTAGGTTATAGGTCCAGGAATGGGCCTGCTGGATCATATGGGCGCTCAATGTTTACCTTTTAAAGGCCCCTCCATTCTGTTCTCATTAGTGGCTCTTTCCAGGTTACGTCCCTCTTAAATTTGAGGGTATGCATTTCTCCACAACACCTTCAGGATTGACTGTTTATAGATTTCTTGCTGATGGTGATTCTGACTGGTGTGAGCTGACACCTCCCTGTGGTTGAATCTGCATGTGTCTCATATTTGGTTGAAATTGACCTTTAAGGCATGTCCTTTTTATTTTTCACACTGTGATTACAGCTTAGTTCTTCAAAGTGTTTTCTTAAAGTATGTGTCACATTTTAAAATCTTTTCGCCCTTACTTCCCTCAAGACATTTTGAGGGCAGGTTTCGCTTAGAGCCCTGCAGTACTTGTTCATATCAAGTGACCATTAGAACAGGCTTTACAGCTGCTTTTGCAGGTAACGGCCAGGGGGCGGCATCCTTTCTACGTTCCCCACTCTGGTAACTACGGAAAGAGACCCTCCGCCCAGCGGTGTTCCTCGCTTATAAATTAGAGTGGAATGTGACCGGGTAAACCCACAGAAGCTGATATCTCCTTACTTTTGTTTGTTCTTTAAATTTAATTTATAATTTTTATTGGAGTAATATTCCATTGTGTACATGGACCACTTCTTCTTGGTGCATTCCTCTGATGATTGACATTTTCTTTGCTTCGGAGTGTTGGCTCTGGTAAATATTGCTGGAGTGCAGGATTGCCAGCCGGTGACTTTTTGATTCTCATTTTCTCAGGAGATAGGCCCAGCAGTGGGTGTGATTGATGGACTGTTAGCTCAATGTTTCCCTTTTCAAAGCACCTCCATTGTGTTTTCATTAGTGGCTCTTACCACGTCCCCCTTAGAACCGAGGGTACGCAATTCTCTACAATCCCTTCAGCATTTATTGTTTGCAGCGTTTTTGCTAATGGCCATTCTGACTGCTGTGAGCTGATAGGTTTTTCTAATTTGGGTTTGCATGTCTTTAAAAATTCCTAAAATTCATCATTTTTCCACGCCTTTTCCTTTCTGTGAAAAAAAAAAAAAACAGAAAAAAGTATGAGTACAATATACGTCTTGAAATTGTCTTCTTGGAAGGTTGCCCTCGTTTTGAATTTCTTGGTCGATTTTCGACCCCAGGCCTTTTTTATAGGGCAGGTGTCATGTACAGAACTGCAAGTTTGGTGGATATTTAGGGACCTTTAGCAATGGGTTTCAAACTGCTCTTAAGGGAAACGGCCACAAGGAGGCAGCATTTCTCCGTTGTCAAATCTGAGGACTAGGGCAGCAGAGTCTTTCTGGAAGTCGTGGTCCTAGGTTGTAAATTACAGTTGAATGTGCTACGAGAATCCCCCATTAGCGTATGTCTCATTTCTTCTTGTTTTTCTTAAATTTTTTAATCGGGGTATAGATTAGGATATTATTTGTCCTAGGTTTACAATATCTGGTTCATTTGTACATTGTATATGTCTATGCATGTACAGATCCTCTTCCCATGTAAAATATTACAGAGTGTTCCATAGACCTCCCTTGCTATATGGTCGGTTTTTTCATGTATGTATATAATATGAATTTGTATCCGTATAGTACCACTGATGTTAATTGATCCATTCCCCCCACCTTTCTTTTTAGTTGAGCATAGTTTCTCTTCTAAGTCTGTGAGTGTCTTCCTCTGTGGAAATATGTTCATTGCTATCAGTTATTAGATAGCGCCTCTAAGTGATATCATAGGATATAGGTCTTTTGCTTTCCGACTTACCTCATGTTTTTTGATTATCACCAGGCTCATCTGTTGTGCCTCAAAGAGCAGTGTTTCATTGTTTTCCATGGCGAATATTCCATCATGTACATGGATCACTTCTTTTTATCCATTCACCTGTGTTTTCAAATTATTTATTTATTTATTTATGGCTGTGCTGGGTCTTTGTTTCTGTGCGAGGGCTTTCTCTAGTTGCGGGAAGCGGGGGCCACTCTACATCGCGGTGCGCGGGCCTCTCACTATCGCGGCCTCTCTTGTTGGGGGCACAGGCTCCAGACGCGCAGGCTCAGTAGTTGTGGCTCATGGGCTTAGTTGCTCCGCGGCATGTGGGATCCTCCCAGACCGGGGCTCGAACCCATGTTCGCTGCATTGGCAGGCAGATTCTCAACCACTACGCCGCCAGGGAAGCCCCCATTCACCTGTTGATGGACATTTTGGTAGCTTCACTGTCTTGGCTCTTGTGAATAAGGCTGCAGTGCAGCTTTCGCAGCCTGTGTCTTCACGCTTCTGGTCTTCTCAGGTGACAGGCCCTGTGGTTCACCCACTGGATTGAATGGTACCTCAATTTTTACTTTCCAACGAGCTCCTTTCTGATCTCATTATTGGCTGTTTCCCTTTCATATCTCACCAGCAAGTAGAGGGTAGAAAGTTCTCTAAAACGTCTGCAGCGTTTATTGTTTGTAGACCTTTTCCTGATGGTCAGTCGACTGGAGAGAGTTGAAACCTTTTGTAGATTAGATTGCATGAGACTAATACTTCCTGAGGTTGAGCTTTTGTCCATTTTCCTTTTCTTTAAAGAGAGTGAGTAAAACTTACCTCCTCATACCATCTTCCTGAAAGATTTGCCTGTTTTGAATATTTGTGTTCATTCCCGACCTCAGCACAATTTTTGAGGCCAGGTGTCCTTTACAGCCCCGAGTCCTTGTGAATGTTCATTGACCATTAGCTGTGGCTTTAAAGCCGCTCTTGTGGGAAAGGGCCGCAAGGCGGCAGCATGTCTCCTTTACCAAATCTGGTTACTAGGGCAACAGAGCCTTAATGGAAGTGGTGCAGTAGGTTGTAAATTAGAAAGGAATGTGCCAGGAAAAATCCCTTTATGTTTATGGCTCATTACTTCTTGTTCGTATTTGGAACTTAATTTTTATTTTTTATCACAGCAAATTTGATTACAATGTTTTGTGTGTTCTAGGTGTGCAAGATGTGGTTCTTTCATACATATACATATATGTATTATTCGTCGGACCCTTTTCCCATGTAGATTATGACACAATGTTGAGTAGTCTTCTCTTGGTATTCCGTAGGTCTTTGGTGATTACATATTTCACATGTGTTTGTATAGCTCTGTTAACCCCAATGTCGTAATGTATCTAATCCTCACACCTTTCCATTTGGTGAACCATAAGTGTGTTTACTGAATCTATGATTCCCTTTCTCTGTGGAAATATCTTCATTGCTATCGAATTTTAGGTAACACCTATAAGTGATACGATAGGACATGTGTCTTTCGCTTTCTAACTTACCACAAGTTGCCTGATTACTTCTAGACTCCTCTGTGGTGCTGCAAATGGCATTGTTTCATATTTTCGTTAGCTAATATTCCATCTCGACATGTAGCAGTTCTTCTTTGTCCACCCATGTTTTGGTGGACTTTTTGGTTACTTCCATATCTTGGCTATTGTAATACTGTGCAGTGCACATTTGCCTCTCTGTGTCTTTCCAATTCTGTCTTCTTAGGTTATAGGTCCAGGAATGGGCCTGCTGGATCATATGGGCGCTCAATGTTTACCTTTTAAAGGCCCCTCCATTCTGTTCTCATTAGTGGCTCTTTCCAGGTTACGTCCCTCTTAAATTTGAGGGTATGCATTTCTCCACAACACCTTCAGGATTGACTGTTTATAGATTTCTTGCTGATGGTGATTCTGACTGGTGTGAGCTGACACCTCCCTGTGGTTGAATCTGCATGTGTCTCATATTTGGTTGAAATTGACCTTTAAGGCATGTCCTTTTTATTTTTCACACTGTGATTACAGCTTAGTTCTTCAAAGTGTTTTCTTAAAGTATGTGTCACATTTTAAAATCTTTTCGCCCTTACTTCCCTCAAGACATTTTGAGGGCAGGTTTCGCTTAGAGCCCTGCAGTACTTGTTCATATCAAGTGACCATTAGAACAGGCTTTACAGCTGCTTTTGCAGGTAACGGCCAGGGGGCGGCATCCTTTCTACGTTCCCCACTCTGGTAACTACGGAAAGAGACCCTCCGCCCAGCGGTGTTCCTCGCTTATAAATTAGAGTGGAATGTGACCGGGTAAACCCACAGAAGCTGATATCTCCTTACTTTTGTTTGTTCTTTAAATTTAATTTATAATTTTTATTGGAGTAATATTCCATTGTGTACATGGACCACTTCTTCTTGGTGCATTCCTCTGATGATTGACATTTTCTTTGCTTCGGAGTGTTGGCTCTGGTAAATATTGCTGGAGTGCAGGATTGCCAGCCGGTGACTTTTTGATTCTCATTTTCTCAGGAGATAGGCCCAGCAGTGGGTGTGATTGATGGACTGTTAGCTCAATGTTTCCCTTTTCAAAGCACCTCCATTGTGTTTTCATTAGTGGCTCTTACCACGTCCCCCTTAGAACCGAGGGTACGCAATTCTCTACAATCCCTTCAGCATTTATTGTTTGCAGCGTTTTTGCTAATGGCCATTCTGACTGCTGTGAGCTGATAGGTTTTTCTAATTTGGGTTTGCATGTCTTTAAAAATTCCTAAAATTCATCATTTTTCCACGCCTTTTCCTTTCTGTGAAAAAAAAAAAACAGAAAAAAGTATGAGTACAATATACGTCTTGAAATTGTCTTCTTGGAAGGTTGCCCTCGTTTTGAATTTCTTGGTCGATTTTCGACCCCAGGCCTTTTTTGGAGGGCAGGTGTCATGTACAGAACTGCAAGTTTGGTGGATATTTAGGGACCTTTAGCAATGGGTTTCAAACTGCTCTTAAGGGAAACGGCCACAAGGAGGCAGCATTTCTCCGTTGTCAAATCTGAGGACTAGGGCAGCAGAGTCTTTCTGGAAGTCGTGGTCCTAGGTTGTAAATTACAGTTGAATGTGCTACGAGAATCCCCCATTAGCGTATGTCTCATTTCTTCTTGTTTTTCTTAAATTTTTTAATCGGGGTATAGATTAGGATATTATTTGTCCTAGGTTTACTATATCTGGTTCATTTGTACATTGTATATGTCTACGCATGTACAGATCCTCTTCCCATGTAAAATATTACAGAGTGTTCCATAGACCTCCCTTGCTATATGGTCGGTTTTTTCATGTATGTATATAATATGAATTTGTATCCGTATAGTACCACTGATGTTAATTGATCCATTCCCCCCACCTTTCTTTTTAGTTGAGCATAGTTTCTCTTCTAAGTCTGTGAGTGTCTTCCTCTGTGGAAATATGTTCATTGCTATCAGTTATTAGATAGCGCCTCTAAGTGATATCATAGGATATAGGTCTTTTGCTTTCCGACTTACCTCATGTTTTTTGATTATCACCAGGCTCATCTGTTGTGCCTCAAAGAGCAGTGTTTCATTGTTTTCCATGGCGAATATTCCATCATGTACATGGATCACTTCTTTTTATCCATTCACCTGTGTTTTCAAATTATTTATTTATTTATTTATGGCTGTGCTGGGTCTTTGTTTCTGTGCGAGGGCTTTCTCTAGTTGCGGGAAGCGGGGGCCACTCTACATCGCGGTGCGCGGGCCTCTCACTATCGCGGCCTCTCTTGTTGGGGGCACAGGCTCCAGACGCGCAGGCTCAGTAGTTGTGGCTCATGGGCTTAGTTGCTCCGCGGCATGTGGGATCCTCCCAGACCGGGGCTCGAACCCATGTTCGCTGCATTGGCAGGCAGATTCTCAACCACTACGCCGCCAGGGAAGCCCCCATTCACCTGTTGATGGACATTTTGGTAGCTTCACTGTCTTGGCTCTTGTGAATAAGGCTGCAGTGCAGCTTTCGCAGCCTGTGTCTTCACGCTTCTGGTCTTCTCAGGTGACAGGCCCTGTGGTTCACCCACTGGATTGAATGGTACCTCAATTTTTACTTTCCAACGAGCTCCTTTCTGATCTCAATTATTGGACTAGAGATAGAAATATAAAAGAAGAAGCAATAAAGGAATAACATATAGAAGATAAAAAGAAAAGAATAATTATTGGACCTTTTCCTGATGGTCAGTCGACTGGAGAGAGTTGAAACCTTTTGTAGATTAGATTGCATGAGACTAATACTTCCTGAGGTTGAGCTTTTGTCCATTTTCCTTTTCTTTAAAGAGAGTGAGTAAAACTTACCTCCTCATACCATCTTCCTGAAAGATTTGCCTGTTTTGAATATTTGTGTTCATTCCCGACCTCAGCACAATTTTTGAGGCCAGGTGTCCTTTACAGCCCCGAGTCCTTGTGAATGTTCATTGACCATTAGCTGTGGCTTTAAAGCCGCTCTTGTGGGAAAGGGCCGCAAGGCGGCAGCATGTCTCCTTTACCAAATCTGGTTACTAGGGCAACAGAGCCTTAATGGAAGTGGTGCAGTAGGTTGTAAATTAGAAAGGAATGTGCCAGGAAAAATCCCTTTATGTTTATGGCTCATTACTTCTTGTTCGTATTTGGAACTTAATTTTTATTTTTTATCACAGCAAATTTGATTACAATGTTTTGTGTGTTCTAGGTGTGCAAGATGTGGTTCTTTCATACATATACATATATGTATTATTCGTCGGACCCTTTTCCCATGTAGATTATGACACAATGTTGAGTAGTCTTCTCTTGGTATTCCGTAGGTCTTTGGTGATTACATATTTCACATGTGTTTGTATAGCTCTGTTAACCCCAATGTCGTAATGTATCTAATCCTCACACCTTTCCATTTGGTGAACCATAAGTGTGTTTACTGAATCTATGATTCCCTTTCTCTGTGGAAATATCTTCATTGCTATCGAATTTTAGGTAACACCTATAAGTGATACGATAGGACATGTGTCTTTCGCTTTCTAACTTACCACAAGTTGCCTGATTACTTCTAGACTCCTCTGTGGTGCTGCAAATGGCATTGTTTCATATTTTCGTTAGCTAATATTCCATCTCGACATGTAGCAGTTCTTCTTTGTCCACCCATGTTTTGGTGGACTTTTTGGTTACTTCCATATCTTGGCTATTGTAATACTGTGCAGTGCACATTTGCCTCTCTGTGTCTTTCCAATTCTGTCTTCTTAGGTTATAGGTCCAGGAATGGGCCTGCTGGATCATATGGGCGCTCAATGTTTACCTTTTAAAGGCCCCTCCATTCTGTTCTCATTAGTGGCTCTTTCCAGGTTACGTCCCTCTTAAATTTGAGGGTATGCATTTCTCCACAACACCTTCAGGATTGACTGTTTATAGATTTCTTGCTGATGGTGATTCTGACTGGTGTGAGCTGACACCTCCCTGTGGTTGAATCTGCATGTGTCTCATATTTGGTTGAAATTGACCTTTAAGGCATGTCCTTTTTATTTTTCACACTGTGATTACAGCTTAGTTCTTCAAAGTGTTTTCTTAAAGTATGTGTCACATTTTAAAATCTTTTCGCCCTTACTTCCCTCAAGACATTTTGAGGGCAGGTTTCGCTTAGAGCCCTGCAGTACTTGTTCATATCAAGTGACCATTAGAACAGGCTTTACAGCTGCTTTTGCAGGTAACGGCCAGGGGGCGGCATCCTTTCTACGTTCCCCACTCTGGTAACTACGGAAAGAGACCCTCCGCCCAGCGGTGTTCCTCGCTTATAAATTAGAGTGGAATGTGACCGGGTAAACCCACAGAAGCTGATATCTCCTTACTTTTGTTTGTTCTTTAAATTTAATTTATAATTTTTATTGGAGTAATATTCCATTGTGTACATGGACCACTTCTTCTTGGTGCATTCCTCTGATGATTGACATTTTCTTTGCTTCGGAGTGTTGGCTCTGGTAAATATTGCTGGAGTGCAGGATTGCCAGCCGGTGACTTTTTGATTCTCATTTTCTCAGGAGATAGGCCCAGCAGTGGGTGTGATTGATGGACTGTTAGCTCAATGTTTCCCTTTTCAAAGCACCTCCATTGTGTTTTCATTAGTGGCTCTTACCACGTCCCCCTTAGAACCGAGGGTACGCAATTCTCTACAATCCCTTCAGCATTTATTGTTTGCAGCGTTTTTGCTAATGGCCATTCTGACTGCTGTGAGCTGATAGGTTTTTCTAATTTGGGTTTGCATGTCTTTAAAAATTCCTAAAATTCATCATTTTTCCACGCCTTTTCCTTTCTGTGAAAAAAAAAAAACAGAAAAAAGTATGAGTACAATATACGTCTTGAAATTGTCTTCTTGGAAGGTTGCCCTCGTTTTGAATTTCTTGGTCGATTTTCGACCCCAGGCCTTTTTTGGAGGGCAGGTGTCATGTACAGAACTGCAAGTTTGGTGGATATTTAGGGACCTTTAGCAATGGGTTTCAAACTGCTCTTAAGGGAAACGGCCACAAGGAGGCAGCATTTCTCCGTTGTCAAATCTGAGGACTAGGGCAGCAGAGTCTTTCTGGAAGTCGTGGTCCTAGGTTGTAAATTACAGTTGAATGTGCTACGAGAATCCCCCATTAGCGTATGTCTCATTTCTTCTTGTTTTTCTTAAATTTTTTAATCGGGGTATAGATTAGGATATTATTTGTCCTAGGTTTACAATATCTGGTTCATTTGTACATTGTATATGTCTATGCATGTACAGATCCTCTTCCCATGTAAAATATTACAGAGTGTTCCATAGACCTCCCTTGCTATATGGTCGGTTTTTTCATGTATGTATATAATATGAATTTGTATCCGTATAGTACCACTGATGTTAATTGATCCATTCCCCCCACCTTTCTTTTTAGTTGAGCATAGTTTCTCTTCTAAGTCTGTGAGTGTCTTCCTCTGTGGAAATATGTTCATTGCTATCAGTTATTAGATAGCGCCTCTAAGTGATATCATAGGATATAGGTCTTTTGCTTTCCGACTTACCTCATGTTTTTTGATTATCACCAGGCTCATCTGTTGTGCCTCAAAGAGCAGTGTTTCATTGTTTTCCATGGCGAATATTCCATCATGTACATGGATCACTTCTTTTTATCCATTCACCTGTGTTTTCAAATTATTTATTTATTTATTTATGGCTGTGCTGGGTCTTTGTTTCTGTGCGAGGGCTTTCTCTAGTTGCGGGAAGCGGGGGCCACTCTACATCGCGGTGCGCGGGCCTCTCACTATCGCGGCCTCTCTTGTTGGGGGCACAGGCTCCAGACGCGCAGGCTCAGTAGTTGTGGCTCATGGGCTTAGTTGCTCCGCGGCATGTGGGATCCTCCCAGACCGGGGCTCGAACCCATGTTCGCTGCATTGGCAGGCAGATTCTCAACCACTACGCCGCCAGGGAAGCCCCCATTCACCTGTTGATGGACATTTTGGTAGCTTCACTGTCTTGGCTCTTGTGAATAAGGCTGCAGTGCAGCTTTCGCAGCCTGTGTCTTCACGCTTCTGGTCTTCTCAGGTGACAGGCCCTGTGGTTCACCCACTGGATTGAATGGTACCTCAATTTTTACTTTCCAACGAGCTCCTTTCTGATCTCATTATTGGCTGTTTCCCTTTCATATCTCACCAGCAAGTAGAGGGTAGAAAGTTCTCTAAAACGTCTGCAGCGTTTATTGTTTGTAGACCTTTTCCTGATGGTCAGTCGACTGGAGAGAGTTGAAACCTTTTGTAGATTAGATTGCATGAGACTAATACTTCCTGAGGTTGAGCTTTTGTCCATTTTCCTTTTCTTTAAAGAGAGTGAGTAAAACTTACCTCCTCATACCATCTTCCTGAAAGATTTGCCTGTTTTGAATATTTGTGTTCATTCCCGACCTCAGCACAATTTTTGAGGCCAGGTGTCCTTTACAGCCCCGAGTCCTTGTGAATGTTCATTGACCATTAGCTGTGGCTTTAAAGCCGCTCTTGTGGGAAAGGGCCGCAAGGCGGCAGCATGTCTCCTTTACCAAATCTGGTTACTAGGGCAACAGAGCCTTAATGGAAGTGGTGCAGTAGGTTGTAAATTAGAAAGGAATGTGCCAGGAAAAATCCCTTTATGTTTATGGCTCATTACTTCTTGTTCGTATTTGGAACTTAATTTTTATTTTTTATCACAGCAAATTTGATTACAATGTTTTGTGTGTTCTAGGTGTGCAAGATGTGGTTCTTTCATACATATACATATATGTATTATTCGTCGGACCCTTTTCCCATGTAGATTATGACACAATGTTGAGTAGTCTTCTCTTGGTATTCCGTAGGTCTTTGGTGATTACATATTTCACATGTGTTTGTATAGCTCTGTTAACCCCAATGTCGTAATGTATCTAATCCTCACACCTTTCCATTTGGTGAACCATAAGTGTGTTTACTGAATCTATGATTCCCTTTCTCTGTGGAAATATCTTCATTGGTATCGAATTTTAGGTAACACCTATAAGTGATACGATAGGACATGTGTCTTTCGCTTTCTAACTTACCACAAGTTGCCTGATTACTTCTAGACTCCTCTGTGGTGCTGCAAATGGCATTGTTTCATATTTTCGTTAGCTAATATTCCATCTCGACATGTAGCAGTTCTTCTTTGTCCACCCATGTTTTGGTGGACTTTTTGGTTACTTCCATATCTTGGCTATTGTAATACTGTGCAGTGCACATTTGCCTCTCTGTGTCTTTCCAATTCTGTCTTCTTAGGTTATAGGTCCAGGAATGGGCCTGCTGGATCATATGGGCGCTCAATGTTTACCTTTTAAAGGCCCCTCCATTCTGTTCTCATTAGTGGCTCTTTCCAGGTTACGTCCCTCTTAAATTTGAGGGTATGCATTTCTCCACAACACCTTCAGGATTGACTGTTTATAGATTTCTTGCTGATGGTGATTCTGACTGGTGTGAGCTGACACCTCCCTGTGGTTGAATCTGCATGTGTCTCATATTTGGTTGAAATTGACCTTTAAGGCATGTCCTTTTTATTTTTCAAACTGTGATTACAGCTTAGTTCTTCAAAGTGTTTTCTTAAAGTATGTGTCACATTTTAAAATCTTTTCGCCCTTACTTCCCTCAAGACATTTTGAGGGCAGGTTTCGCTTAGAGCCCTGCAGTACTTGTTCATATCAAGTGACCATTAGAACAGGCTTTACAGCTGCTTTTGCAGGTAACGGCCAGGGGGCGGCATCCTTTCTACGTTCCCCACTCTGGTAACTACGGAAAGAGACCCTCCGCCCAGCGGTGTTCCTCGCTTATAAATTAGAGTGGAATGTGACCGGGTAAACCCACAGAAGCTGATATCTCCTTACTTTTGTTTGTTCTTTAAATTTAATTTATAATTTTTATTGGAGTAATATTCCATTGTGTACATGGACCACTTCTTCTTGGTGCATTCCTCTGATGATTGACATTTTCTTTGCTTCGGAGTGTTGGCTCTGGTAAATATTGCTGGAGTGCAGGATTGCCAGCCGGTGACTTTTTGATTCTCATTTTCTCAGGAGATAGGCCCAGCAGTGGGTGTGATTGATGGACTGTTAGCTCAATGTTTCCCTTTTCAAAGCACCTCCATTGTGTTTTCATTAGTGGCTCTTACCACGTCCCCCTTAGAACCGAGGGTACGCAATTCTCTACAATCCCTTCAGCATTTATTGTTTGCAGCGTTTTTGCTAATGGCCATTCTGACTGCTGTGAGCTGATAGGTTTTTCTAATTTGGATTTGCATGTCTTTAAAAATTCCTAAAATTCATCATTTTTCCACGCCTTTTCCTTTCTGTGAAAAAAAAAAAACAGAAAAAAGTATGAGTACAATATACGTCTTGAAATTGTCTTCTTGGAAGGTTGCCCTCGTTTTGAATTTCTTGGTCGATTTTCGACCCCAGGCCTTTTTTGGAGGGCAGGTGTCATGTACAGA
The DNA here is from genome assembly GCF_028021215.1 of Eschrichtius robustus. Classification (NCBI taxonomy): domain Eukaryota; kingdom Metazoa; phylum Chordata; class Mammalia; order Artiodactyla; family Eschrichtiidae; genus Eschrichtius; species Eschrichtius robustus. The sequence continues at coordinate 20,624,697 of NC_090827.1, read as the reverse complement.
ACTGCAAGTTTGGTGGATATTTAGGGACCTTTAGCAATGGGTTTCAAACTGCTCTTAAGGGAAACGGCCACAAGGAGGCAGCATTTCTCCGTTGTCAAATCTGAGGACTAGGGCAGCAGAGTCTTTCTGGAAGTCGTGGTCCTAGGTTGTAAATTACAGTTGAATGTGCTACGAGAATCCCCCATTAGCGTATGTCTCATTTCTTCTTGTTTTTCTTAAATTTTTTAATCGGGGTATAGATTAGGATATTATTTGTCCTAGGTTTACTATATCTGGTTCATTTGTACATTGTATATGTCTATGCATGTACAGATCCTCTTCCCATGTAAAATATTACAGAGTGTTCCATAGACCTCCCTTGCTATATGGTCGGTTTTTTCATGTATGTATATAATATGAATTTGTATCCGTATAGTACCACTGATGTTAATTGATCCATTCCCCCCACCTTTCTTTTTAGTTGAGCATAGTTTCTCTTCTAAGTCTGTGAGTGTCTTCCTCTGTGGAAATATGTTCATTGCTATCAGTTATTAGATAGCGCCTCTAAGTGATATCATAGGATATAGGTCTTTTGCTTTCCGACTTACCTCATGTTTTTTGATTATCACCAGGCTCATCTGTTGTGCCTCAAAGAGCAGTGTTTCATTGTTTTCCATGGCGAATATTCCATCATGTACATGGATCACTTCTTTTTATCCATTCACCTGTGTTTTCAAATTATTTATTTATTTATTTATGGCTGTGCTGGGTCTTCGTTTCTGTGCGAGGGCTTTCTCTAGTTGCGGGAAGCGGGGGCCACTCTACATCGCGGTGCGCGGGCCTCTCACTATCGCGGCCTCTCTTGTTGGGGGCACAGGCTCCAGACGCGCAGGCTCAGTAGTTGTGGCTCATGGGCTTAGTTGCTCCGCGGCATGTGGGATCCTCCCAGACCGGGGCTCGAACCCATGTTCGCTGCATTGGCAGGCAGATTCTCAACCACTACGCCGCCAGGGAAGCCCCCATTCACCTGTTGATGGACATTTTGGTAGCTTCACTGTCTTGGCTCTTGTGAATAAGGCTGCAGTGCAGCTTTCGCAGCCTGTGTCTTCACGCTTCTGGTCTTCTCAGGTGACAGGCCCTGTGGTTCACCCACTGGATTGAATGGTACCTCAATTTTTACTTTCCAACGAGCTCCTTTCTGATCTCATTATTGGCTGTTTCCCTTTCATATCTCACCAGCAAGTAGAGGGTAGAAAGTTCTCTAAAACGTCTGCAGCGTTTATTGTTTGTAGACCTTTTCCTGATGGTCAGTCGACTGGAGAGAGTTGAAACCTTTTGTAGATTAGATTGCATGAGACTAATACTTCCTGAGGTTGAGCTTTTGTCCATTTTCCTTTTCTTTAAAGAGAGTGAGTAAAACTTACCTCCTCATACCATCTTCCTGAAAGATTTGCCTGTTTTGAATATTTGTGTTCATTCCCGACCTCAGCACAATTTTTGAGGCCAGGTGTCCTTTACAGCCCCGAGTCCTTGTGAATGTTCATTGACCATTAGCTGTGGCTTTAAAGCCGCTCTTGTGGGAAAGGGCCGCAAGGCGGCAGCATGTCTCCTTTACCAAATCTGGTTACTAGGGCAACAGAGCCTTAATGGAAGTGGTGCAGTAGGTTGTAAATTAGAAAGGAATGTGCCAGGAAAAATCCCTTTATGTTTATGGCTCATTACTTCTTGTTCGTATTTGGAACTTAATTTTTATTTTTTATCACAGCAAATTTGATTACAATGTTTTGTGTGTTCTAGGTGTGCAAGATGTGGTTCTTTCATACATATACATATATGTATTATTCGTCGGACCCTTTTCCCATGTAGATTATGACACAATGTTGAGTAGTCTTCTCTTGGTATTCCGTAGGTCTTTGGTGATTACATATTTCACATGTGTTTGTATAGCTCTGTTAACCCCAATGTCGTAATGTATCTAATCCTCACACCTTTCCATTTGGTGAACCATAAGTGTGTTTACTGAATCTATGATTCCCTTTCTCTGTGGAAATATCTTCATTGGTATCGAATTTTAGGTAACACCTATAAGTGATACGATAGGACATGTGTCTTTCGCTTTCTAACTTACCACAAGTTGCCTGATTACTTCTAGACTCCTCTGTGGTGCTGCAAATGGCATTGTTTCATATTTTCGTTAGCTAATATTCCATCTCGACATGTAGCAGTTCTTCTTTGTCCACCCATGTTTTGGTGGACTTTTTGGTTACTTCCATATCTTGGCTATTGTAATACTGTGCAGTGCACATTTGCCTCTCTGTGTCTTTCCAATTCTGTCTTCTTAGGTTATAGGTCCAGGAATGGGCCTGCTGGATCATATGGGCGCTCAATGTTTACCTTTTAAAGGCCCCTCCATTCTGTTCTCATTAGTGGCTCTTTCCAGGTTACGTCCCTCTTAAATTTGAGGGTATGCATTTCTCCACAACACCTTCAGGATTGACTGTTTATAGATTTCTTGCTGATGGTGATTCTGACTGGTGTGAGCTGACACCTCCCTGTGGTTGAATCTGCATGTGTCTCATATTTGGTTGAAATTGACCTTTAAGGCATGTCCTTTTTATTTTTCACACTGTGATTACAGCTTAGTTCTTCAAAGTGTTTTCTTAAAGTATGTGTCACATTTTAAAATCTTTTCGCCCTTACTTCCCTCAAGACATTTTGAGGGCAGGTTTCGCTTAGAGCCCTGCAGTACTTGTTCATATCAAGTGACCATTAGAACAGGCTTTACAGCTGCTTTTGCAGGTAACGGCCAGGGGGCGGCATCCTTTCTACGTTCCCCACTCTGGTAACTACGGAAAGAGACCCTCCGCCCAGCGGTGTTCCTCGCTTATAAATTAGAGTGGAATGTGACCGGGTAAACCCACAGAAGCTGATATCTCCTTACTTTTGTTTGTTCTTTAAATTTAATTTATAATTTTTATTGGAGTAATATTCCATTGTGTACATGGACCACTTCTTCTTGGTGCATTCCTCTGATGATTGACATTTTCTTTGCTTCGGAGTGTTGGCTCTGGTAAATATTGCTGGAGTGCAGGATTGCCAGCCGGTGACTTTTTGATTCTCATTTTCTCAGGAGATAGGCCCAGCAGTGGGTGTGATTGATGGACTGTTAGCTCAATGTTTCCCTTTTCAAAGCACCTCCATTGTGTTTTCATTAGTGGCTCTTACCACGTCCCCCTTAGAACCGAGGGTACGCAATTCTCTACAATCCCTTCAGCATTTATTGTTTGCAGCGTTTTTGCTAATGGCCATTCTGACTGCTGTGAGCTGATAGGTTTTTCTAATTTGGATTTGCATGTCTTTAAAAATTCCTAAAATTCATCATTTTTCCACGCCTTTTCCTTTCTGTGAAAAAAAAAAAACAGAAAAAAGTATGAGTACAATATACGTCTTGAAATTGTCTTCTTGGAAGGTTGCCCTCGTTTTGAATTTCTTGGTCGATTTTCGACCCCAGGCCTTTTTTGGAGGGCAGGTGTCATGTACAGAACTGCAAGTTTGGTGGATATTTAGGGACCTTTAGCAATGGGTTTCAAACTGCTCTTAAGGGAAACGGCCACAAGGAGGCAGCATTTCTCCGTTGTCAAATCTGAGGACTAGGGCAGCAGAGTCTTTCTGGAAGTCGTGGTCCTAGGTTGTAAATTACAGTTGAATGTGCTACGAGAATCCCCCATTAGCGTATGTCTCATTTCTTCTTGTTTTTCTTAAATTTTTTAATCGGGGTATAGATTAGGATATTATTTGTCCTAGGTTTACAATATCTGGTTCATTTGTACATTGTATATGTCTATGCATGTACAGATCCTCTTCCCATGTAAAATATTACAGAGTGTTCCATAGACCTCCCTTGCTATATGGTCGGTTTTTTCATGTATGTATATAATATGAATTTGTATCCGTATAGTACCACTGATGTTAATTGATCCATTCCCCCCACCTTTCTTTTTAGTTGAGCATAGTTTCTCTTCTAAGTCTGTGAGTGTCTTCCTCTGTGGAAATATGTTCATTGCTATCAGTTATTAGATAGCGCCTCTAAGTGATATCATAGGATATAGGTCTTTTGCTTTCCGACTTACCTCATGTTTTTTGATTATCACCAGGCTCATCTGTTGTGCCTCAAAGAGCAGTGTTTCATTGTTTTCCATGGCGAATATTCCATCATGTACATGGATCACTTCTTTTTATCCATTCACCTGTGTTTTCAAATTATTTATTTATTTATTTATGGCTGTGCTGGGTCTTTGTTTCTGTGCGAGGGCTTTCTCTAGTTGCGGGAAGCGGGGGCCACTCTACATCGCGGTGCGCGGGCCTCTCACTATCGCGGCCTCTCTTGTTGGGGGCACAGGCTCCAGACGCGCAGGCTCAGTAGTTGTGGCTCATGGGCTTAGTTGCTCCGCGGCATGTGGGATCCTCCCAGACCGGGGCTCGAACCCATGTTCGCTGCATTGGCAGGCAGATTCTCAACCACTACGCCGCCAGGGAAGCCCCCATTCACCTGTTGATGGACATTTTGGTAGCTTCACTGTCTTGGCTCTTGTGAATAAGGCTGCAGTGCAGCTTTCGCAGCCTGTGTCTTCACGCTTCTGGTCTTCTCAGGTGACAGGCCCTGTGGTTCACCCACTGGATTGAATGGTACCTCAATTTTTACTTTCCAACGAGCTCCTTTCTGATCTCATTATTGGCTGTTTCCCTTTCATATCTCACCAGCAAGTAGAGGGTAGAAAGTTCTCTAAAACGTCTGCAGCGTTTATTGTTTGTAGACCTTTTCCTGATGGTCAGTCGACTGGAGAGAGTTGAAACCTTTTGTAGATTAGATTGCATGAGACTAATACTTCCTGAGGTTGAGCTTTTGTCCATTTTCCTTTTCTTTAAAGAGAGTGAGTAAAACTTACCTCCTCATACCATCTTCCTGAAAGATTTGCCTGTTTTGAATATTTGTGTTCATTCCCGACCTCAGCACAATTTTTGAGGCCAGGTGTCCTTTACAGCCCCGAGTCCTTGTGAATGTTCATTGACCATTAGCTGTGGCTTTAAAGCCGCTCTTGTGGGAAAGGGCCGCAAGGCGGCAGCATGTCTCCTTTACCAAATCTGGTTACTAGGGCAACAGAGCCTTAATGGAAGTGGTGCAGTAGGTTGTAAATTAGAAAGGAATGTGCCAGGAAAAATCCCTTTATGTTTATGGCTCATTACTTCTTGTTCGTATTTGGAACTTAATTTTTATTTTTTATCACAGCAAATTTGATTACAATGTTTTGTGTGTTCTAGGTGTGCAAGATGTGGTTCTTTCATACATATACATATATGTATTATTCGTCGGACCCTTTTCCCATGTAGATTATGACACAATGTTGAGTAGTCTTCTCTTGGTATTCCGTAGGTCTTTGGTGATTACATATTTCACATGTGTTTGTATAGCTCTGTTAACCCCAATGTCGTAATGTATCTAATCCTCACACCTTTCCATTTGGTGAACCATAAGTGTGTTTACTGAATCTATGATTCCCTTTCTCTGTGGAAATATCTTCATTGGTATCGAATTTTAGGTAACACCTATAAGTGATACGATAGGACATGTGTCTTTCGCTTTCTAACTTACCACAAGTTGCCTGATTACTTCTAGACTCCTCTGTGGTGCTGCAAATGGCATTGTTTCATATTTTCGTTAGCTAATATTCCATCTCGACATGTAGCAGTTCTTCTTTGTCCACCCATGTTTTGGTGGACTTTTTGGTTACTTCCATATCTTGGCTATTGTAATACTGTGCAGTGCACATTTGCCTCTCTGTGTCTTTCCAATTCTGTCTTCTTAGGTTATAGGTCCAGGAATGGGCCTGCTGGATCATATGGGCGCTCAATGTTTACCTTTTAAAGGCCCCTCCATTCTGTTCTCATTAGTGGCTCTTTCCAGGTTACGTCCCTCTTAAATTTGAGGGTATGCATTTCTCCACAACACCTTCAGGATTGACTGTTTATAGATTTCTTGCTGATGGTGATTCTGACTGGTGTGAGCTGACACCTCCCTGTGGTTGAATCTGCATGTGTCTCATATTTGGTTGAAATTGACCTTTAAGGCATGTCCTTTTTATTTTTCAAACTGTGATTACAGCTTAGTTCTTCAAAGTGTTTTCTTAAAGTATGTGTCACATTTTAAAATCTTTTCGCCCTTACTTCCCTCAAGACATTTTGAGGGCAGGTTTCGCTTAGAGCCCTGCAGTACTTGTTCATATCAAGTGACCATTAGAACAGGCTTTACAGCTGCTTTTGCAGGTAACGGCCAGGGGGCGGCATCCTTTCTACGTTCCCCACTCTGGTAACTACGGAAAGAGACCCTCCGCCCAGCGGTGTTCCTCGCTTATAAATTAGAGTGGAATGTGACCGGGTAAACCCACAGAAGCTGATATCTCCTTACTTTTGTTTGTTCTTTAAATTTAATTTATAATTTTTATTGGAGTAATATTCCATTGTGTACATGGACCACTTCTTCTTGGTGCATTCCTCTGATGATTGACATTTTCTTTGCTTCGGAGTGTTGGCTCTGGTAAATATTGCTGGAGTGCAGGATTGCCAGCCGGTGACTTTTTGATTCTCATTTTCTCAGGAGATAGGCCCAGCAGTGGGTGTGATTGATGGACTGTTAGCTCAATGTTTCCCTTTTCAAAGCACCTCCATTGTGTTTTCATTAGTGGCTCTTACCACGTCCCCCTTAGAACCGAGGGTACGCAATTCTCTACAATCCCTTCAGCATTTATTGTTTGCAGCGTTTTTGCTAATGGCCATTCTGACTGCTGTGAGCTGATAGGTTTTTCTAATTTGGATTTGCATGTCTTTAAAAATTCCTAAAATTCATCATTTTTCCACGCCTTTTCCTTTCTGTGAAAAAAAAAAAACAGAAAAAAGTATGAGTACAATATACGTCTTGAAATTGTCTTCTTGGAAGGTTGCCCTCGTTTTGAATTTCTTGGTCGATTTTCGACCCCAGGCCTTTTTTGGAGGGCAGGTGTCATGTACAGAACTGCAAGTTTGGTGGATATTTAGGGACCTTTAGCAATGGGTTTCAAACTGCTCTTAAGGGAAACGGCCACAAGGAGGCAGCATTTCTCCGTTGTCAAATCTGAGGACTAGGGCAGCAGAGTCTTTCTGGAAGTCGTGGTCCTAGGTTGTAAATTACAGTTGAATGTGCTACGAGAATCCCCCATTAGCGTATGTCTCATTTCTTCTTGTTTTTCTTAAATTTTTTAATCGGGGTATAGATTAGGATATTATTTGTCCTAGGTTTACTATATCTGGTTCATTTGTACATTGTATATGTCTATGCATGTACAGATCCTCTTCCCATGTAAAATATTACAGAGTGTTCCATAGACCTCCCTTGCTATATGGTCGGTTTTTTCATGTATGTATATAATATGAATTTGTATCCGTATAGTACCACTGATGTTAATTGATCCATTCCCCCCACCTTTCTTTTTAGTTGAGCATAGTTTCTCTTCTAAGTCTGTGAGTGTCTTCCTCTGTGGAAATATGTTCATTGCTATCAGTTATTAGATAGCGCCTCTAAGTGATATCATAGGATATAGGTCTTTTGCTTTCCGACTTACCTCATGTTTTTTGATTATCACCAGGCTCATCTGTTGTGCCTCAAAGAGCAGTGTTTCATTGTTTTCCATGGCGAATATTCCATCATGTACATGGATCACTTCTTTTTATCCATTCACCTGTGTTTTCAAATTATTTATTTATTTATTTATGGCTGTGCTGGGTCTTCGTTTCTGTGCGAGGGCTTTCTCTAGTTGCGGGAAGCGGGGGCCACTCTACATCGCGGTGCGCGGGCCTCTCACTATCGCGGCCTCTCTTGTTGGGGGCACAGGCTCCAGACGCGCAGGCTCAGTAGTTGTGGCTCATGGGCTTAGTTGCTCCGCGGCATGTGGGATCCTCCCAGACCGGGGCTCGAACCCATGTTCGCTGCATTGGCAGGCAGATTCTCAACCACTACGCCGCCAGGGAAGCCCCCATTCACCTGTTGATGGACATTTTGGTAGCTTCACTGTCTTGGCTCTTGTGAATAAGGCTGCAGTGCAGCTTTCGCAGCCTGTGTCTTCACGCTTCTGGTCTTCTCAGGTGACAGGCCCTGTGGTTCACCCACTGGATTGAATGGTACCTCAATTTTTACTTTCCAACGAGCTCCTTTCTGATCTCATTATTGGCTGTTTCCCTTTCATATCTCACCAGCAAGTAGAGGGTAGAAAGTTCTCTAAAACGTCTGCAGCGTTTATTGTTTGTAGACCTTTTCCTGATGGTCAGTCGACTGGAGAGAGTTGAAACCTTTTGTAGATTAGATTGCATGAGACTAATACTTCCTGAGGTTGAGCTTTTGTCCATTTTCCTTTTCTTTAAAGAGAGTGAGTAAAACTTACCTCCTCATACCATCTTCCTGAAAGATTTGCCTGTTTTGAATATTTGTGTTCATTCCCGACCTCAGCACAATTTTTGAGGCCAGGTGTCCTTTACAGCCCCGAGTCCTTGTGAATGTTCATTGACCATTAGCTGTGGCTTTAAAGCCGCTCTTGTGGGAAAGGGCCGCAAGGCGGCAGCATGTCTCCTTTACCAAATCTGGTTACTAGGGCAACAGAGCCTTAATGGAAGTGGTGCAGTAGGTTGTAAATTAGAAAGGAATGTGCCAGGAAAAATCCCTTTATGTTTATGGCTCATTACTTCTTGTTCGTATTTGGAACTTAATTTTTATTTTTTATCACAGCAAATTTGATTACAATGTTTTGTGTGTTCTAGGTGTGCAAGATGTGGTTCTTTCATACATATACATATATGTATTATTCGTCGGACCCTTTTCCCATGTAGATTATGACACAATGTTGAGTAGTCTTCTCTTGGTATTCCGTAGGTCTTTGGTGATTACATATTTCACATGTGTTTGTATAGCTCTGTTAACCCCAATGTCGTAATGTATCTAATCCTCACACCTTTCCATTTGGTGAACCATAAGTGTGTTTACTGAATCTATGATTCCCTTTCTCTGTGGAAATATCTTCATTGGTATCGAATTTTAGGTAACACCTATAAGTGATACGATAGGACATGTGTCTTTCGCTTTCTAACTTACCACAAGTTGCCTGATTACTTCTAGACTCCTCTGTGGTGCTGCAAATGGCATTGTTTCATATTTTCGTTAGCTAATATTCCATCTCGACATGTAGCAGTTCTTCTTTGTCCACCCATGTTTTGGTGGACTTTTTGGTTACTTCCATATCTTGGCTATTGTAATACTGTGCAGTGCACATTTGCCTCTCTGTGTCTTTCCAATTCTGTCTTCTTAGGTTATAGGTCCAGGAATGGGCCTGCTGGATCATATGGGCGCTCAATGTTTACCTTTTAAAGGCCCCTCCATTCTGTTCTCATTAGTGGCTCTTTCCAGGTTACGTCCCTCTTAAATTTGAGGGTATGCATTTCTCCACAACACCTTCAGGATTGACTGTTTATAGATTTCTTGCTGATGGTGATTCTGACTGGTGTGAGCTGACACCTCCCTGTGGTTGAATCTGCATGTGTCTCATATTTGGTTGAAATTGACCTTTAAGGCATGTCCTTTTTATTTTTCAAACTGTGATTACAGCTTAGTTCTTCAAAGTGTTTTCTTAAAGTATGTGTCACATTTTAAAATCTTTTCGCCCTTACTTCCCTCAAGACATTTTGAGGGCAGGTTTCGCTTAGAGCCCTGCAGTACTTGTTCATATCAAGTGACCATTAGAACAGGCTTTACAGCTGCTTTTGCAGGTAACGGCCAGGGGGCGGCATCCTTTCTACGTTCCCCACTCTGGTAACTACGGAAAGAGACCCTCCGCCCAGCGGTGTTCCTCGCTTATAAATTAGAGTGGAATGTGACCGGGTAAACCCACAGAAGCTGATATCTCCTTACTTTTGTTTGTTCTTTAAATTTAATTTATAATTTTTATTGGAGTAATATTCCATTGTGTACATGGACCACTTCTTCTTGGTGCATTCCTCTGATGATTGACATTTTCTTTGCTTCGGAGTGTTGGCTCTGGTAAATATTGCTGGAGTGCAGGATTGCCAGCCGGTGACTTTTTGATTCTCATTTTCTCAGGAGATAGGCCCAGCAGTGGGTGTGATTGATGGACTGTTAGCTCAATGTTTCCCTTTTCAAAGCACCTCCATTGTGTTTTCATTAGTGGCTCTTACCACGTCCCCCTTAGAACCGAGGGTACGCAATTCTCTACAATCCCTTCAGCATTTATTGTTTGCAGCGTTTTTGCTAATGGCCATTCTGACTGCTGTGAGCTGATAGGTTTTTCTAATTTGGGTTTGCATGTCTTTAAAAATTCCTAAAATTCATCATTTTTCCACGCCTTTTCCTTTCTGTGAAAAAAAAAAAACAGAAAAAAGTATGAGTACAATATACGTCTTGAAATTGTCTTCTTGGAAGGTTGCCCTCGTTTTGAATTTCTTGGTCGATTTTCGACCCCAGGCCTTTTTTGGAGGGCAGGTGTCATGTACAGAACTGCAAGTTTGGTGGATATTTAGGGACCTTTAGCAATGGGTTTCAAACTGCTCTTAAGGGAAACGGCCACAAGGAGGCAGCATTTCTCCGTTGTCAAATCTGAGGACTAGGGCAGCAGAGTCTTTCTGGAAGTCGTGGTCCTAGGTTGTAAATTACAGTTGAATGTGCTACGAGAATCCCCCATTAGCGTATGTCTCATTTCTTCTTGTTTTTCTTAAATTTTTTAATCGGGGTATAGATTAGGATATTATTTGTCCTAGGTTTACAATATCTGGTTCATTTGTACATTGTATATGTCTACGCATGTACAGATCCTCTTCCCATGTAAAATATTACAGAGTGTTCCATAGACCTCCCTTGCTATATGGTCGGTTTTTTCATGTATGTATATAATATGAATTTGTATCCGTATAGTACCACTGATGTTAATTGATCCATTCCCCCCACCTTTCTTTTTAGTTGAGCATAGTTTCTCTTCTAAGTCTGTGAGTGTCTTCCTCTGTGGAAATATGTTCATTGCTATCAGTTATTAGATAGCGCCTCTAAGTGATATCATAGGATATAGGTCTTTTGCTTTCCGACTTACCTCATGTTTTTTGATTATCACCAGGCTCATCTGTTGTGCCTCAAAGAGCAGTGTTTCATTGTTTTCCATGGCGAATATTCCATCATGTACATGGATCACTTCTTTTTATCCATTCACCTGTGTTTTCAAATTATTTATTTATTTATTTATGGCTGTGCTGGGTCTTCGTTTCTGTGCGAGGGCTTTCTCTAGTTGCGGGAAGCGGGGGCCACTCTACATCGCGGTGCGCGGGCCTCTCACTATCGCGGCCTCTCTTGTTGGGGGCACAGGCTCCAGACGCGCAGGCTCAGTAGTTGTGGCTCATGGGCTTAGTTGCTCCGCGGCATGTGGGATCCTCCCAGACCGGGGCTCGAACCCATGTTCGCTGCATTGGCAGGCAGATTCTCAACCACTACGCCGCCAGGGAAGCCCCCATTCACCTGTTGATGGACATTTTGGTAGCTTCACTGTCTTGGCTCTTGTGAATAAGGCTGCAGTGCAGCTTTCGCAGCCTGTGTCTTCACGCTTCTGGTCTTCTCAGGTGACAGGCCCTGTGGTTCACCCACTGGATTGAATGGTACCTCAATTTTTACTTTCCAACGAGCTCCTTTCTGATCTCATTATTGGCTGTTTCCCTTTCATATCTCACCAGCAAGTAGAGGGTAGAAAGTTCTCTAAAACGTCTGCAGCGTTTATTGTTTGTAGACCTTTTCCTGATGGTCAGTCGACTGGAGAGAGTTGAAACCTTTTGTAGATTAGATTGCATGAGACTAATACTTCCTGAGGTTGAGCTTTTGTCCATTTTCCTTTTCTTTAAAGAGAGTGAGTAAAACTTACCTCCTCATACCATCTTCCTGAAAGATTTGCCTGTTTTGAATATTTGTGTTCATTCCCGACCTCAGCACAATTTTTGAGGCCAGGTGTCCTTTACAGCCCCGAGTCCTTGTGAATGTTCATTGACCATTAGCTGTGGCTTTAAAGCCGCTCTTGTGGGAAAGGGCCGCAAGGCGGCAGCATGTCTCCTTTACCAAATCTGGTTACTAGGGCAACAGAGCCTTAATGGAAGTGGTGCAGTAGGTTGTAAATTAGAAAGGAATGTGCCAGGAAAAATCCCTTTATGTTTATGGCTCATTACTTCTTGTTCGTATTTGGAACTTAATTTTTATTTTTTATCACAGCAAATTTGATTACAATGTTTTGTGTGTTCTAGGTGTGCAAGATGTGGTTCTTTCATACATATACATATATGTATTATTCGTCGGACCCTTTTCCCATGTAGATTATGACACAATGTTGAGTAGTCTTCTCTTGGTATTCCGTAGGTCTTTGGTGATTACATATTTCACATGTGTTTGTATAGCTCTGTTAACCCCAATGTCGTAATGTATCTAATCCTCACACCTTTCCATTTGGTGAACCATAAGTGTGTTTACTGAATCTATGATTCCCTTTCTCTGTGGAAATATCTTCATTGGTATCGAATTTTAGGTAACACCTATAAGTGATACGATAGGACATGTGTCTTTCGCTTTCTAACTTACCACAAGTTGCCTGATTACTTCTAGACTCCTCTGTGGTGCTGCAAAGGCATTGTTTCATATTTTCGTTAGCTAATATTCCATCTCGACATGTAGCAGTTCTTCTTTGTCCACCCATGTTTTGGTGGACTTTTTGGTTACTTCCATATCTTGGCTATTGTAATACTGTGCAGTGCACATTTGCCTCTCTGTGTCTTTCCAATTCTGTCTTCTTAGGTTATAGGTCCAGGAATGGGCCTGCTGGATCATATGGGCGCTCAATGTTTACCTTTTAAAGGCCCCTCCATTCTGTTCTCATTAGTGGCTCTTTCCAGGTTACGTCCCTCTTAAATTTGAGGGTATGCATTTCTCCACAACACCTTCAGGATTGACTGTTTATAGATTTCTTGCTGATGGTGATTCTGACTGGTGTGAGCTGACACCTCCCTGTGGTTGAATCTGCATGTGTCTCATATTTGGTTGAAATTGACCTTTAAGGCATGTCCTTTTTATTTTTCAAACTGTGATTACAGCTTAGTTCTTCAAAGTGTTTTCTTAAAGTATGTGTCACATTTTAAAATCTTTTCGCCCTTACTTCCCTCAAGACATTTTGAGGGCAGGTTTCGCTTAGAGCCCTGCAGTACTTGTTCATATCAAGTGACCATTAGAACAGGCTTTACAGCTGCTTTTGCAGGTAACGGCCAGGGGGCGGCATCCTTTCTACGTTCCCCACTCTGGTAACTACGGAAAGAGACCCTCCGCCCAGCGGTGTTCCTCGCTTATAAATTAGAGTGGAATGTGACCGGGTAAACCCACAGAAGCTGATATCTCCTTACTTTTGTTTGTTCTTTAAATTTAATTTATAATTTTTATTGGAGTAATATTCCATTGTGTACATGGACCACTTCTTCTTGGTGCATTCCTCTGATGATTGACATTTTCTTTGCTTCGGAGTGTTGGCTCTGGTAAATATTGCTGGAGTGCAGGATTGCCAGCCGGTGACTTTTTGATTCTCATTTTCTCAGGAGATAGGCCCAGCAGTGGGTGTGATTGATGGACTGTTAGCTCAATGTTTCCCTTTTCAAAGCACCTCCATTGTGTTTTCATTAGTGGCTCTTACCACGTCCCCCTTAGAACCGAGGGTACGCAATTCTCTACAATCCCTTCAGCATTTATTGTTTGCAGCGTTTTTGCTAATGGCCATTCTGACTGCTGTGAGCTGATAGGTTTTTCTAATTTGGATTTGCATGTCTTTAAAAATTCCTAAAATTCATCATTTTTCCACGCCTTTTCCTTTCTGTGAAAAAAAAAAAACAGAAAAAAGTATGAGTACAATATACGTCTTGAAATTGTCTTCTTGGAAGGTTGCCCTCGTTTTGAATTTCTTGGTCGATTTTCGACCCCAGGCCTTTTTTGGAGGGCAGGTGTCATGTACAGAACTGCAAGTTTGGTGGATATTTAGGGACCTTTAGCAATGGGTTTCAAACTGCTCTTAAGGGAAACGGCCACAAGGAGGCAGCATTTCTCCGTTGTCAAATCTGAGGACTAGGGCAGCAGAGTCTTTCTGGAAGTCGTGGTCCTAGGTTGTAAATTACAGTTGAATGTGCTACGAGAATCCCCCATTAGCGTATGTCTCATTTCTTCTTGTTTTTCTTAAATTTTTTAATCGGGGTATAGATTAGGATATTATTTGTCCTAGGTTTACTATATCTGGTTCATTTGTACATTGTATATGTCTATGCATGTACAGATCCTCTTCCCATGTAAAATATTACAGAGTGTTCCATAGACCTCCCTTGCTATATGGTCGGTTTTTTCATGTATGTATATAATATGAATTTGTATCCGTATAGTACCACTGATGTTAATTGATCCATTCCCCCCACCTTTCTTTTTAGTTGAGCATAGTTTCTCTTCTAAGTCTGTGAGTGTCTTCCTCTGTGGAAATATGTTCATTGCTATCAGTTATTAGATAGCGCCTCTAAGTGATATCATAGGATATAGGTCTTTTGCTTTCCGACTTACCTCATGTTTTTTGATTATCACCAGGCTCATCTGTTGTGCCTCAAAGAGCAGTGTTTCATTGTTTTCCATGGCGAATATTCCATCATGTACATGGATCACTTCTTTTTATCCATTCACCTGTGTTTTCAAATTATTTATTTATTTATTTATGGCTGTGCTGGGTCTTCGTTTCTGTGCGAGGGCTTTCTCTAGTTGCGGGAAGCGGGGGCCACTCTACATCGCGGTGCGCGGGCCTCTCACTATCGCGGCCTCTCTTGTTGGGGGCACAGGCTCCAGACGCGCAGGCTCAGTAGTTGTGGCTCATGGGCTTAGTTGCTCCGCGGCATGTGGGATCCTCCCAGACCGGGGCTCGAACCCATGTTCGCTGCATTGGCAGGCAGATTCTCAACCACTACGCCGCCAGGGAAGCCCCCATTCACCTGTTGATGGACATTTTGGTAGCTTCACTGTCTTGGCTCTTGTGAATAAGGCTGCAGTGCAGCTTTCGCAGCCTGTGTCTTCACGCTTCTGGTCTTCTCAGGTGACAGGCCCTGTGGTTCACCCACTGGATTGAATGGTACCTCAATTTTTACTTTCCAACGAGCTCCTTTCTGATCTCATTATTGGCTGTTTCCCTTTCATATCTCACCAGCAAGTAGAGGGTAGAAAGTTCTCTAAAACGTCTGCAGCGTTTATTGTTTGTAGACCTTTTCCTGATGGTCAGTCGACTGGAGAGAGTTGAAACCTTTTGTAGATTAGATTGCATGAGACTAATACTTCCTGAGGTTGAGCTTTTGTCCATTTTCCTTTTCTTTAAAGAGAGTGAGTAAAACTTACCTCCTCATACCATCTTCCTGAAAGATTTGCCTGTTTTGAATATTTGTGTTCATTCCCGACCTCAGCACAATTTTTGAGGCCAGGTGTCCTTTACAGCCCCGAGTCCTTGTGAATGTTCATTGACCATTAGCTGTGGCTTTAAAGCCGCTCTTGTGGGAAAGGGCCGCAAGGCGG
The DNA here is from genome assembly GCF_028021215.1 of Eschrichtius robustus. Classification (NCBI taxonomy): domain Eukaryota; kingdom Metazoa; phylum Chordata; class Mammalia; order Artiodactyla; family Eschrichtiidae; genus Eschrichtius; species Eschrichtius robustus. The sequence continues at coordinate 20,609,033 of NC_090827.1, read as the reverse complement.
CAGCATGTCTCCTTTACCAAATCTGGTTACTAGGGCAACAGAGCCTTAATGGAAGTGGTGCAGTAGGTTGTAAATTAGAAAGGAATGTGCCAGGAAAAATCCCTTTATGTTTATGGCTCATTACTTCTTGTTCGTATTTGGAACTTAATTTTTATTTTTTATCACAGCAAATTTGATTACAATGTTTTGTGTGTTCTAGGTGTGCAAGATGTGGTTCTTTCATACATATACATATATGTATTATTCGTCGGACCCTTTTCCCATGTAGATTATGACACAATGTTGAGTAGTCTTCTCTTGGTATTCCGTAGGTCTTTGGTGATTACATATTTCACATGTGTTTGTATAGCTCTGTTAACCCCAATGTCGTAATGTATCTAATCCTCACACCTTTCCATTTGGTGAACCATAAGTGTGTTTACTGAATCTATGATTCCCTTTCTCTGTGGAAATATCTTCATTGGTATCGAATTTTAGGTAACACCTATAAGTGATACGATAGGACATGTGTCTTTCGCTTTCTAACTTACCACAAGTTGCCTGATTACTTCTAGACTCCTCTGTGGTGCTGCAAATGGCATTGTTTCATATTTTCGTTAGCTAATATTCCATCTCGACATGTAGCAGTTCTTCTTTGTCCACCCATGTTTTGGTGGACTTTTTGGTTACTTCCATATCTTGGCTATTGTAATACTGTGCAGTGCACATTTGCCTCTCTGTGTCTTTCCAATTCTGTCTTCTTAGGTTATAGGTCCAGGAATGGGCCTGCTGGATCATATGGGCGCTCAATGTTTACCTTTTAAAGGCCCCTCCATTCTGTTCTCATTAGTGGCTCTTTCCAGGTTACGTCCCTCTTAAATTTGAGGGTATGCATTTCTCCACAACACCTTCAGGATTGACTGTTTATAGATTTCTTGCTGATGGTGATTCTGACTGGTGTGAGCTGACACCTCCCTGTGGTTGAATCTGCATGTGTCTCATATTTGGTTGAAATTGACCTTTAAGGCATGTCCTTTTTATTTTTCAAACTGTGATTACAGCTTAGTTCTTCAAAGTGTTTTCTTAAAGTATGTGTCACATTTTAAAATCTTTTCGCCCTTACTTCCCTCAAGACATTTTGAGGGCAGGTTTCGCTTAGAGCCCTGCAGTACTTGTTCATATCAAGTGACCATTAGAACAGGCTTTACAGCTGCTTTTGCAGGTAACGGCCAGGGGGCGGCATCCTTTCTACGTTCCCCACTCTGGTAACTACGGAAAGAGACCCTCCGCCCAGCGGTGTTCCTCGCTTATAAATTAGAGTGGAATGTGACCGGGTAAACCCACAGAAGCTGATATCTCCTTACTTTTGTTTGTTCTTTAAATTTAATTTATAATTTTTATTGGAGTAATATTCCATTGTGTACATGGACCACTTCTTCTTGGTGCATTCCTCTGATGATTGACATTTTCTTTGCTTCGGAGTGTTGGCTCTGGTAAATATTGCTGGAGTGCAGGATTGCCAGCCGGTGACTTTTTGATTCTCATTTTCTCAGGAGATAGGCCCAGCAGTGGGTGTGATTGATGGACTGTTAGCTCAATGTTTCCCTTTTCAAAGCACCTCCATTGTGTTTTCATTAGTGGCTCTTACCACGTCCCCCTTAGAACCGAGGGTACGCAATTCTCTACAATCCCTTCAGCATTTATTGTTTGCAGCGTTTTTGCTAATGGCCATTCTGACTGCTGTGAGCTGATAGGTTTTTCTAATTTGGATTTGCATGTCTTTAAAAATTCCTAAAATTCATCATTTTTCCACGCCTTTTCCTTTCTGTGAAAAAAAAAAAACAGAAAAAAGTATGAGTACAATATACGTCTTGAAATTGTCTTCTTGGAAGGTTGCCCTCGTTTTGAATTTCTTGGTCGATTTTCGACCCCAGGCCTTTTTTGGAGGGCAGGTGTCATGTACAGAACTGCAAGTTTGGTGGATATTTAGGGACCTTTAGCAATGGGTTTCAAACTGCTCTTAAGGGAAACGGCCACAAGGAGGCAGCATTTCTCCGTTGTCAAATCTGAGGACTAGGGCAGCAGAGTCTTTCTGGAAGTCGTGGTCCTAGGTTGTAAATTACAGTTGAATGTGCTACGAGAATCCCCCATTAGCGTATGTCTCATTTCTTCTTGTTTTTCTTAAATTTTTTAATCGGGGTATAGATTAGGATATTATTTGTCCTAGGTTTACAATATCTGGTTCATTTGTACATTGTATATGTCTACGCATGTACAGATCCTCTTCCCATGTAAAATATTACAGAGTGTTCCATAGACCTCCCTTGCTATATGGTCGGTTTTTTCATGTATGTATATAATATGAATTTGTATCCGTATAGTACCACTGATGTTAATTGATCCATTCCCCCCACCTTTCTTTTTAGTTGAGCATAGTTTCTCTTCTAAGTCTGTGAGTGTCTTCCTCTGTGGAAATATGTTCATTGCTATCAGTTATTAGATAGCGCCTCTAAGTGATATCATAGGATATAGGTCTTTTGCTTTCCGACTTACCTCATGTTTTTTGATTATCACCAGGCTCATCTGTTGTGCCTCAAAGAGCAGTGTTTCATTGTTTTCCATGGCGAATATTCCATCATGTACATGGATCACTTCTTTTTATCCATTCACCTGTGTTTTCAAATTATTTATTTATTTATTTATGGCTGTGCTGGGTCTTCGTTTCTGTGCGAGGGCTTTCTCTAGTTGCGGGAAGCGGGGGCCACTCTACATCGCGGTGCGCGGGCCTCTCACTATCGCGGCCTCTCTTGTTGGGGGCACAGGCTCCAGACGCGCAGGCTCAGTAGTTGTGGCTCATGGGCTTAGTTGCTCCGCGGCATGTGGGATCCTCCCAGACCGGGGCTCGAACCCATGTTCGCTGCATTGGCAGGCAGATTCTCAACCACTACGCCGCCAGGGAAGCCCCCATTCACCTGTTGATGGACATTTTGGTAGCTTCACTGTCTTGGCTCTTGTGAATAAGGCTGCAGTGCAGCTTTCGCAGCCTGTGTCTTCACGCTTCTGGTCTTCTCAGGTGACAGGCCCTGTGGTTCACCCACTGGATTGAATGGTACCTCAATTTTTACTTTCCAACGAGCTCCTTTCTGATCTCATTATTGGCTGTTTCCCTTTCATATCTCACCAGCAAGTAGAGGGTAGAAAGTTCTCTAAAACGTCTGCAGCGTTTATTGTTTGTAGACCTTTTCCTGATGGTCAGTCGACTGGAGAGAGTTGAAACCTTTTGTAGATTAGATTGCATGAGACTAATACTTCCTGAGGTTGAGCTTTTGTCCATTTTCCTTTTCTTTAAAGAGAGTGAGTAAAACTTACCTCCTCATACCATCTTCCTGAAAGATTTGCCTGTTTTGAATATTTGTGTTCATTCCCGACCTCAGCACAATTTTTGAGGCCAGGTGTCCTTTACAGCCCCGAGTCCTTGTGAATGTTCATTGACCATTAGCTGTGGCTTTAAAGCCGCTCTTGTGGGAAAGGGCCGCAAGGCGGCAGCATGTCTCCTTTACCAAATCTGGTTACTAGGGCAACAGAGCCTTAATGGAAGTGGTGCAGTAGGTTGTAAATTAGAAAGGAATGTGCCAGGAAAAATCCCTTTATGTTTATGGCTCATTACTTCTTGTTCGTATTTGGAACTTAATTTTTATTTTTTATCACAGCAAATTTGATTACAATGTTTTGTGTGTTCTAGGTGTGCAAGATGTGGTTCTTTCATACATATACATATATGTATTATTCGTCGGACCCTTTTCCCATGTAGATTATGACACAATGTTGAGTAGTCTTCTCTTGGTATTCCGTAGGTCTTTGGTGATTACATATTTCACATGTGTTTGTATAGCTCTGTTAACCCCAATGTCGTAATGTATCTAATCCTCACACCTTTCCATTTGGTGAACCATAAGTGTGTTTACTGAATCTATGATTCCCTTTCTCTGTGGAAATATCTTCATTGGTATCGAATTTTAGGTAACACCTATAAGTGATACGATAGGACATGTGTCTTTCGCTTTCTAACTTACCACAAGTTGCCTGATTACTTCTAGACTCCTCTGTGGTGCTGCAAATGGCATTGTTTCATATTTTCGTTAGCTAATATTCCATCTCGACATGTAGCAGTTCTTCTTTGTCCACCCATGTTTTGGTGGACTTTTTGGTTACTTCCATATCTTGGCTATTGTAATACTGTGCAGTGCACATTTGCCTCTCTGTGTCTTTCCAATTCTGTCTTCTTAGGTTATAGGTCCAGGAATGGGCCTGCTGGATCATATGGGCGCTCAATGTTTACCTTTTAAAGGCCCCTCCATTCTGTTCTCATTAGTGGCTCTTTCCAGGTTACGTCCCTCTTAAATTTGAGGGTATGCATTTCTCCACAACACCTTCAGGATTGACTGTTTATAGATTTCTTGCTGATGGTGATTCTGACTGGTGTGAGCTGACACCTCCCTGTGGTTGAATCTGCATGTGTCTCATATTTGGTTGAAATTGACCTTTAAGGCATGTCCTTTTTATTTTTCAAACTGTGATTACAGCTTAGTTCTTCAAAGTGTTTTCTTAAAGTATGTGTCACATTTTAAAATCTTTTCGCCCTTACTTCCCTCAAGACATTTTGAGGGCAGGTTTCGCTTAGAGCCCTGCAGTACTTGTTCATATCAAGTGACCATTAGAACAGGCTTTACAGCTGCTTTTGCAGGTAACGGCCAGGGGGCGGCATCCTTTCTACGTTCCCCACTCTGGTAACTACGGAAAGAGACCCTCCGCCCAGCGGTGTTCCTCGCTTATAAATTAGAGTGGAATGTGACCGGGTAAACCCACAGAAGCTGATATCTCCTTACTTTTGTTTGTTCTTTAAATTTAATTTATAATTTTTATTGGAGTAATATTCCATTGTGTACATGGACCACTTCTTCTTGGTGCATTCCTCTGATGATTGACATTTTCTTTGCTTCGGAGTGTTGTCTCTGGTAAATATTGCTGGAGTGCAGGATTGCCAGCCGGTGACTTTTTGATTCTCATTTTCTCAGGAGATAGGCCCAGCAGTGGGTGTGATTGATGGACTGTTAGCTCAATGTTTCCCTTTTCAAAGCACCTCCATTGTGTTTTCATTAGTGGCTCTTACCACGTCCCCCTTAGAACCGAGGGTACGCAATTCTCTACAATCCCTTCAGCATTTATTGTTTGCAGCGTTTTTGCTAATGGCCATTCTGACTGCTGTGAGCTGATAGGTTTTTCTAATTTGGATTTGCATGTCTTTAAAAATTCCTAAAATTCATCATTTTTCCACGCCTTTTCCTTTCTGTGAAAAAAAAAAAACAGAAAAAAGTATGAGTACAATATACGTCTTGAAATTGTCTTCTTGGAAGGTTGCCCTCGTTTTGAATTTCTTGGTCGATTTTCGACCCCAGGCCTTTTTTGGAGGGCAGGTGTCATGTACAGAACTGCAAGTTTGGTGGATATTTAGGGACCTTTAGCAATGGGTTTCAAACTGCTCTTAAGGGAAACGGCCACAAGGAGGCAGCATTTCTCCGTTGTCAAATCTGAGGACTAGGGCAGCAGAGTCTTTCTGGAAGTCGTGGTCCTAGGTTGTAAATTACAGTTGAATGTGCTACGAGAATCCCCCATTAGCGTATGTCTCATTTCTTCTTGTTTTTCTTAAATTTTTTAATCGGGGTATAGATTAGGATATTATTTGTCCTAGGTTTACTATATCTGGTTCATTTGTACATTGTATATGTCTATGCATGTACAGATCCTCTTCCCATGTAAAATATTACAGAGTGTTCCATAGACCTCCCTTGCTATATGGTCGGTTTTTTCATGTATGTATATAATATGAATTTGTATCCGTATAGTACCACTGATGTTAATTGATCCATTCCCCCCACCTTTCTTTTTAGTTGAGCATAGTTTCTCTTCTAAGTCTGTGAGTGTCTTCCTCTGTGGAAATATGTTCATTGCTATCAGTTATTAGATAGCGCCTCTAAGTGATATCATAGGATATAGGTCTTTTGCTTTCCGACTTACCTCATGTTTTTTGATTATCACCAGGCTCATCTGTTGTGCCTCAAAGAGCAGTGTTTCATTGTTTTCCATGGCGAATATTCCATCATGTACATGGATCACTTCTTTTTATCCATTCACCTGTGTTTTCAAATTATTTATTTATTTATTTATGGCTGTGCTGGGTCTTTGTTTCTGTGCGAGGGCTTTCTCTAGTTGCGGGAAGCGGGGGCCACTCTACATCGCGGTGCGCGGGCCTCTCACTATCGCGGCCTCTCTTGTTGGGGGCACAGGCTCCAGACGCGCAGGCTCAGTAGTTGTGGCTCATGGGCTTAGTTGCTCCGCGGCATGTGGGATCCTCCCAGACCGGGGCTCGAACCCATGTTCGCTGCATTGGCAGGCAGATTCTCAACCACTACGCCGCCAGGGAAGCCCCCATTCACCTGTTGATGGACATTTTGGTAGCTTCACTGTCTTGGCTCTTGTGAATAAGGCTGCAGTGCAGCTTTCGCAGCCTGTGTCTTCACGCTTCTGGTCTTCTCAGGTGACAGGCCCTGTGGTTCACCCACTGGATTGAATGGTACCTCAATTTTTACTTTCCAACGAGCTCCTTTCTGATCTCATTATTGGCTGTTTCCCTTTCATATCTCACCAGCAAGTAGAGGGTAGAAAGTTCTCTAAAACGTCTGCAGCGTTTATTGTTTGTAGACCTTTTCCTGATGGTCAGTCGACTGGAGAGAGTTGAAACCTTTTGTAGATTAGATTGCATGAGACTAATACTTCCTGAGGTTGAGCTTTTGTCCATTTTCCTTTTCTTTAAAGAGAGTGAGTAAAACTTACCTCCTCATACCATCTTCCTGAAAGATTTGCCTGTTTTGAATATTTGTGTTCATTCCCGACCTCAGCACAATTTTTGAGGCCAGGTGTCTTTTACAGCCCCGAGTCCTTGTGAATGTTCATTGACCATTAGCTGTGGCTTTAAAGCCGCTCTTGTGGGAAAGGGCCGCAAGGCGGCAGCATGTCTCCTTTACCAAATCTGGTTACTAGGGCAACAGAGCCTTAATGGAAGTGGTGCAGTAGGTTGTAAATTAGAAAGGAATGTGCCAGGAAAAATCCCTTTATGTTTATGGCTCATTACTTCTTGTTCGTATTTGGAACTTAATTTTTATTTTTTATCACAGCAAATTTGATTACAATGTTTTGTGTGTTCTAGGTGTGCAAGATGTGGTTCTTTCATACATATACATATATGTATTATTCGTCGGACCCTTTTCCCATGTAGATTATGACACAATGTTGAGTAGTCTTCTCTTGGTATTCCGTAGGTCTTTGGTGATTACATATTTCACATGTGTTTGTATAGCTCTGTTAACCCCAATGTCGTAATGTATCTAATCCTCACACCTTTCCATTTGGTGAACCATAAGTGTGTTTACTGAATCTATGATTCCCTTTCTCTGTGGAAATATCTTCATTGCTATCGAATTTTAGGTAACACCTATAAGTGATACGATAGGACATGTGTCTTTCGCTTTCTAACTTACCACAAGTTGCCTGATTACTTCTAGACTCCTCTGTGGTGCTGCAAATGGCATTGTTTCATATTTTCGTTAGCTAATATTCCATCTCGACATGTAGCAGTTCTTCTTTGTCCACCCATGTTTTGGTGGACTTTTTGGTTACTTCCATATCTTGGCTATTGTAATACTGTGCAGTGCACATTTGCCTCTCTGTGTCTTTCCAATTCTGTCTTCTTAGGTTATAGGTCCAGGAATGGGCCTGCTGGATCATATGGGCGCTCAATGTTTACCTTTTAAAGGCCCCTCCATTCTGTTCTCATTAGTGGCTCTTTCCAGGTTACGTCCCTCTTAAATTTGAGGGTATGCATTTCTCCACAACACCTTCAGGATTGACTGTTTATAGATTTCTTGCTGATGGTGATTCTGACTGGTGTGAGCTGACACCTCCCTGTGGTTGAATCTGCATGTGTCTCATATTTGGTTGAAATTGACCTTTAAGGCATGTCCTTTTTATTTTTCACACTGTGATTACAGCTTAGTTCTTCAAAGTGTTTTCTTAAAGTATGTGTCACATTTTAAAATCTTTTCGCCCTTACTTCCCTCAAGACATTTTGAGGGCAGGTTTCGCTTAGAGCCCTGCAGTACTTGTTCATATCAAGTGACCATTAGAACAGGCTTTACAGCTGCTTTTGCAGGTAACGGCCAGGGGGCGGCATCCTTTCTACGTTCCCCACTCTGGTAACTACGGAAAGAGACCCTCCGCCCAGCGGTGTTCCTCGCTTATAAATTAGAGTGGAATGTGACCGGGTAAACCCACAGAAGCTGATATCTCCTTACTTTTGTTTGTTCTTTAAATTTAATTTATAATTTTTATTGGAGTAATATTCCATTGTGTACATGGACCACTTCTTCTTGGTGCATTCCTCTGATGATTGACATTTTCTTTGCTTCGGAGTGTTGGCTCTGGTAAATATTGCTGGAGTGCAGGATTGCCAGCCGGTGACTTTTTGATTCTCATTTTCTCAGGAGATAGGCCCAGCAGTGGGTGTGATTGATGGACTGTTAGCTCAATGTTTCCCTTTTCAAAGCACCTCCATTGTGTTTTCATTAGTGGCTCTTACCACGTCCCCCTTAGAACCGAGGGTACGCAATTCTCTACAATCCCTTCAGCATTTATTGTTTGCAGCGTTTTTGCTAATGGCCATTCTGACTGCTGTGAGCTGATAGGTTTTTCTAATTTGGATTTGCATGTCTTTAAAAATTCCTAAAATTCATCATTTTTCCACGCCTTTTCCTTTCTGTGAAAAAAAAAAAAAACAGAAAAAAGTATGAGTACAATATACGTCTTGAAATTGTCTTCTTGGAAGGTTGCCCTCGTTTTGAATTTCTTGGTCGATTTTCGACCCCAGGCCTTTTTTGGAGGGCAGGTGTCATGTACAGAACTGCAAGTTTGGTGGATATTTAGGGACCTTTAGCAATGGGTTTCAAACTGCTCTTAAGGGAAACGGCCACAAGGAGGCAGCATTTCTCCGTTGTCAAATCTGAGGACTAGGGCAGCAGAGTCTTTCTGGAAGTCGTGGTCCTAGGTTGTAAATTACAGTTGAATGTGCTACGAGAATCCCCCATTAGCGTATGTCTCATTTCTTCTTGTTTTTCTTAAATTTTTTAATCGGGGTATAGATTAGGATATTATTTGTCCTAGGTTTACAATATCTGGTTCATTTGTACATTGTATATGTCTATGCATGTACAGATCCTCTTCCCATGTAAAATATTACAGAGTGTTCCATAGACCTCCCTTGCTATATGGTCGGTTTTTTCATGTATGTATATAATATGAATTTGTATCCGTATAGTACCACTGATGTTAATTGATCCATTCCCCCCACCTTTCTTTTTAGTTGAGCATAGTTTCTCTTCTAAGTCTGTGAGTGTCTTCCTCTGTGGAAATATGTTCATTGCTATCAGTTATTAGATAGCGCCTCTAAGTGATATCATAGGATATAGGTCTTTTGCTTTCCGACTTACCTCATGTTTTTTGATTATCACCAGGCTCATCTGTTGTGCCTCAAAGAGCAGTGTTTCATTGTTTTCCATGGCGAATATTCCATCATGTACATGGATCACTTCTTTTTATCCATTCACCTGTGTTTTCAAATTATTTATTTATTTATTTATGGCTGTGCTGGGTCTTCGTTTCTGTGCGAGGGCTTTCTCTAGTTGCGGGAAGCGGGGGCCACTCTACATCGCGGTGCGCGGGCCTCTCACTATCGCGGCCTCTCTTGTTGGGGGCACAGGCTCCAGACGCGCAGGCTCAGTAGTTGTGGCTCATGGGCTTAGTTGCTCCGCGGCATGTGGGATCCTCCCAGACCGGGGCTCGAACCCATGTTCGCTGCATTGGCAGGCAGATTCTCAACCACTACGCCGCCAGGGAAGCCCCCATTCACCTGTTGATGGACATTTTGGTAGCTTCACTGTCTTGGCTCTTGTGAATAAGGCTGCAGTGCAGCTTTCGCAGCCTGTGTCTTCACGCTTCTGGTCTTCTCAGGTGACAGGCCCTGTGGTTCACCCACTGGATTGAATGGTACCTCAATTTTTACTTTCCAACGAGCTCCTTTCTGATCTCATTATTGGCTGTTTCCCTTTCATATCTCACCAGCAAGTAGAGGGTAGAAAGTTCTCTAAAACGTCTGCAGCGTTTATTGTTTGTAGACCTTTTCCTGATGGTCAGTCGACTGGAGAGAGTTGAAACCTTTTGTAGATTAGATTGCATGAGACTAATACTTCCTGAGGTTGAGCTTTTGTCCATTTTCCTTTTCTTTAAAGAGAGTGAGTAAAACTTACCTCCTCATACCATCTTCCTGAAAGATTTGCCTGTTTTGAATATTTGTGTTCATTCCCGACCTCAGCACAATTTTTGAGGCCAGGTGTCCTTTACAGCCCCGAGTCCTTGTGAATGTTCATTGACCATTAGCTGTGGCTTTAAAGCCGCTCTTGTGGGAAAGGGCCGCAAGGCGGCAGCATGTCTCCTTTACCAAATCTGGTTACTAGGGCAACAGAGCCTTAATGGAAGTGGTGCAGTAGGTTGTAAATTAGAAAGGAATGTGCCAGGAAAAATCCCTTTATGTTTATGGCTCATTACTTCTTGTTCGTATTTGGAACTTAATTTTTATTTTTTATCACAGCAAATTTGATTACAATGTTTTGTGTGTTCTAGGTGTGCAAGATGTGGTTCTTTCATACATATACATATATGTATTATTCGTCGGACCCTTTTCCCATGTAGATTATGACACAATGTTGAGTAGTCTTCTCTTGGTATTCCGTAGGTCTTTGGTGATTACATATTTCACATGTGTTTGTATAGCTCTGTTAACCCCAATGTCGTAATGTATCTAATCCTCACACCTTTCCATTTGGTGAACCATAAGTGTGTTTACTGAATCTATGATTCCCTTTCTCTGTGGAAATATCTTCATTGGTATCGAATTTTAGGTAACACCTATAAGTGATACGATAGGACATGTGTCTTTCGCTTTCTAACTTACCACAAGTTGCCTGATTACTTCTAGACTCCTCTGTGGTGCTGCAAATGGCATTGTTTCATATTTTCGTTAGCTAATATTCCATCTCGACATGTAGCAGTTCTTCTTTGTCCACCCATGTTTTGGTGGACTTTTTGGTTACTTCCATATCTTGGCTATTGTAATACTGTGCAGTGCACATTTGCCTCTCTGTGTCTTTCCAATTCTGTCTTCTTAGGTTATAGGTCCAGGAATGGGCCTGCTGGATCATATGGGCGCTCAATGTTTACCTTTTAAAGGCCCCTCCATTCTGTTCTCATTAGTGGCTCTTTCCAGGTTACGTCCCTCTTAAATTTGAGGGTATGCATTTCTCCACAACACCTTCAGGATTGACTGTTTATAGATTTCTTGCTGATGGTGATTCTGACTGGTGTGAGCTGACACCTCCCTGTGGTTGAATCTGCATGTGTCTCATATTTGGTTGAAATTGACCTTTAAGGCATGTCCTTTTTATTTTTCAAACTGTGATTACAGCTTAGTTCTTCAAAGTGTTTTCTTAAAGTATGTGTCACATTTTAAAATCTTTTCGCCCTTACTTCCCTCAAGACATTTTGAGGGCAGGTTTCGCTTAGAGCCCTGCAGTACTTGTTCATATCAAGTGACCATTAGAACAGGCTTTACAGCTGCTTTTGCAGGTAACGGCCAGGGGGCGGCATCCTTTCTACGTTCCCCACTCTGGTAACTACGGAAAGAGACCCTCCGCCCAGCGGTGTTCCTCGCTTATAAATTAGAGTGGAATGTGACCGGGTAAACCCACAGAAGCTGATATCTCCTTACTTTTGTTTGTTCTTTAAATTTAATTTATAATTTTTATTGGAGTAATATTCCATTGTGTACATGGACCACTTCTTCTTGGTGCATTCCTCTGATGATTGACATTTTCTTTGCTTCGGAGTGTTGGCTCTGGTAAATATTGCTGGAGTGCAGGATTGCCAGCCGGTGACTTTTTGATTCTCATTTTCTCAGGAGATAGGCCCAGCAGTGGGTGTGATTGATGGACTGTTAGCTCAATGTTTCCCTTTTCAAAGCACCTCCATTGTGTTTTCATTAGTGGCTCTTACCACGTCCCCCTTAGAACCGAGGGTACGCAATTCTCTACAATCCCTTCAGCATTTATTGTTTGCAGCGTTTTTGCTAATGGCCATTCTGACTGCTGTGAGCTGATAGGTTTTTCTAATTTGGATTTGCATGTCTTTAAAAATTCCTAAAATTCATCATTTTTCCACGCCTTTTCCTTTCTGTGAAAAAAAAAAAACAGAAAAAAGTATGAGTACAATATACGTCTTGAAATTGTCTTCTTGGAAGGTTGCCCTCGTTTTGAATTTCTTGGTCGATTTTCGACCCCAGGCCTTTTTTGGAGGGCAGGTGTCATGTACAGAACTGCAAGTTTGGTGGATATTTAGGGACCTTTAGCAATGGGTTTCAAACTGCTCTTAAGGGAAACGGCCACAAGGAGGCAGCATTTCTCCGTTGTCAAATCTGAGGACTAGGGCAGCAGAGTCTTTCTGGAAGTCGTGGTCCTAGGTTGTAAATTACAGTTGAATGTGCTACGAGAATCCCCCATTAGCGTATGTCTCATTTCTTCTTGTTTTTCTTAAATTTTTTAATCGGGGTATAGATTAGGATATTATTTGTCCTAGGTTTACTATATCTGGTTCATTTGTACATTGTATATGTCTATGCATGTACAGATCCTCTTCCCATGTAAAATATTACAGAGTGTTCCATAGACCTCCCTTGCTATATGGTCGGTTTTTTCATGTATGTATATAATATGAATTTGTATCCGTATAGTACCACTGATGTTAATTGATCCATTCCCCCCACCTTTCTTTTTAGTTGAGCATAGTTTCTCTTCTAAGTCTGTGAGTGTCTTCCTCTGTGGAAATATGTTCATTGCTATCAGTTATTAGATAGCGCCTCTAAGTGATATCATAGGATATAGGTCTTTTGCTTTCCGACTTACCTCATGTTTTTTGATTATCACCAGGCTCATCTGTTGTGCCTCAAAGAGCAGTGTTTCATTGTTTTCCATGGCGAATATTCCATCATGTACATGGATCACTTCTTTTTATCCATTCACCTGTGTTTTCAAATTATTTATTTATTTATTTATGGCTGTGCTGGGTCTTCGTTTCTGTGCGAGGGCTTTCTCTAGTTGCGGGAAGCGGGGGCCACTCTACATCGCGGTGCGCGGGCCTCTCACTATCGCGGCCTCTCTTGTTGGGGGCACAGGCTCCAGACGCGCAGGCTCAGTAGTTGTGGCTCATGGGCTTAGTTGCTCCGCGGCATGTGGGATCCTCCCAGACCGGGGCTCGAACCCATGTTCGCTGCATTGGCAGGCAGATTCTCAACCACTACGCCGCCAGGGAAGCCCCCATTCACCTGTTGATGGACATTTTGGTAGCTTCACTGTCTTGGCTCTTGTGAATAAGGCTGCAGTGCAGCTTTCGCAGCCTGTGTCTTCACGCTTCTGGTCTTCTCAGGTGACAGGCCCTGTGGTTCACCCACTGGATTGAATGGTACCTCAATTTTTACTTTCCAACGAGCTCCTTTCTGATCTCATTATTGGCTGTTTCCCTTTCATATCTCACCAGCAAGTAGAGGGTAGAAAGTTCTCTAAAACGTCTGCAGCGTTTATTGTTTGTAGACCTTTTCCTGATGGTCAGTCGACTGGAGAGAGTTGAAACCTTTTGTAGATTAGATTGCATGAGACTAATACTTCCTGAGGTTGAGCTTTTGTCCATTTTCCTTTTCTTTAAAGAGAGTGAGTAAAACTTACCTCCTCATACCATCTTCCTGAAAGATTTGCCTGTTTTGAATATTTGTGTTCATTCCCGACCTCAGCACAATTTTTGAGGCCAGGTGTCCTTTACAGCCCCGAGTCCTTGTGAATGTTCATTGACCATTAGCTGTGGCTTTAAAGCCGCTCTTGTGGGAAAGGGCCGCAAGGCGGCAGCATGTCTCCTTTACCAAATCTGGTTACTAGGGCAACAGAGCCTTAATGGAAGTGGTGCAGTAGGTTGTAAATTAGAAAGGAATGTGCCAGGAAAAATCCCTTTATGTTTATGGCTCATTACTTCTTGTTCGTATTTGGAACTTAATTTTTATTTTTTATCACAGCAAATTTGATTACAATGTTTTGTGTGTTCTAGGTGTGCAAGATGTGGTTCTTTCATACATATACATATATGTATTATTCGTCGGACCCTTTTCCCATGTAGATTATGACACAATGTTGAGTAGTCTTCTCTTGGTATTCCGTAGGTCTTTGGTGATTACATATTTCACATGTGTTTGTATAGCTCTGTTAACCCCAATGTCGTAATGTATCTAATCCTCACACCTTTCCATTTGGTGAACCATAAGTGTGTTTACTGAATCTATGATTCCCTTTCTCTGTGGAAATATCTTCATTGGTATCGAATTTTAGGTAACACCTATAAGTGATACGATAGGACATGTGTCTTTCGCTTTCTAACTTACCACAAGTTGCCTGATTACTTCTAGACTCCTCTGTGGTGCTGCAAATGGCATTGTTTCATATTTTCGTTAGCTAATATTCCATCTCGACATGTAGCAGTTCTTCTTTGTCCACCCATGTTTTGGTGGACTTTTTGGTTACTTCCATATCTTGGCTATTGTAATACTGTGCAGTGCACATTTGCCTCTCTGTGTCTTTCCAATTCTGTCTTCTTAGGTTATAGGTCCAGGAATGGGCCTGCTGGATCATATGGGCGCTCAATGTTTACCTTTTAAAGGCCCCTCCATTCTGTTCTCATTAGTGGCTCTTTCCAGGTTACGTCCCTCTTAAATTTGAGGGTATGCATTTCTCCACAACACCTTCAGGATTGACTGTTTATAGATTTCTTGCTGATGGTGATTCTGACTGGTGTGAGCTGACACCTCCCTGTGGTTGAATCTGCATGTGTCTCATATTTGGTTGAAATTGACCTTTAAGGCATGTCCTTTTTATTTTTCAAACTGTGATTACAGCTTAGTTCTTCAAAGTGTTTTCTTAAAGTATGTGTCACATTTTAAAATCTTTTCGCCCTTACTTCCCTCAAGACATTTTGAGGGCAGGTTTCGCTTAGAGCCCTGCAGTACTTGTTCATATCAAGTGACCATTAGAACAGGCTTTACAGCTGCTTTTGCAGGTAACGGCCAGGGGGCGGCATCCTTTCTACGTTCCCCACTCTGGTAACTACGGAAAGAGACCCTCCGCCCAGCGGTGTTCCTCGCTTATAAATTAGAGTGGAATGTGACCGGGTAAACCCACAGAAGCTGATATCTCCTTACTTTTGTTTGTTCTTTAAATTTAATTTATAATTTTTATTGGAGTAATATTCCATTGTGTACATGGACCACTTCTTCTTGGTGCATTCCTCTGATGATTGACATTTTCTTTGCTTCGGAGTGTTGGCTCTGGTAAATATTGCTGGAGTGCAGGATTGCCAGCCGGTGACTTTTTGATTCTCATTTTCTCAGGAGATAGGCCCAGCAGTGGGTGTGATTGATGGACTGTTAGCTCAATGTTTCCCTTTTCAAAGCACCTCCATTGTGTTTTCATTAGTGGCTCTTACCACGTCCCCCTTAGAACCGAGGGTACGCAATTCTCTACAATCCCTTCAGCATTTATTGTTTGCAGCGTTTTTGCTAATGGCCATTCTGACTGCTGTGAGCTGATAGGTTTTTCTAATTTGGATTTGCATGTCTTTAAAAATTCCTAAAATTCATCATTTTTCCACGCCTTTTCCTTTCTGTGAAAAAAAAAAAACAGAAAAAAGTATGAGTACAATATACGTCTTGAAATTGTCTTCTTGGAAGGTTGCCCTCGTTTTGAATTTCTTGGTCGATTTTCGACCCCAGGCCTTTTTTGGAGGGCAGGTGTCATGTACAGAACTGCAAGTTTGGTGGATATTTAGGGACCTTTAGCAATGGGTTTCAAACTGCTCTTAAGGGAAACGGCCACAAGGAGGCAGCATTTCTCCGTTGTCAAATCTGAGGACTAGGGCAGCAGAGTCTTTCTGGAAGTCGTGGTCCTAGGTTGTAAATTACAGTTGAATGTGCTACGAGAATCCCCCATTAGCGTATGTCTCATTTCTTCTTGTTTTTCTTAAATTTTTTAATCGGGGTATAGATTAGGATATTATTTGTCCTAGGTTTACAATATCTGGTTCATTTGTACATTGTATATGTCTACGCATGTACAGATCCTCTTCCCATGTAAAATATTACAGAGTGTTCCATAGACCTCCCTTGCTATATGGTCGGTTTTTTCATGTATGTATATAATATGAATTTGTATCCGTATAGTACCACTGATGTTAATTGATCCATTCCCCCCACCTTTCTTTTTAGTTGAGCATAGTTTCTCTTCTAAGTCTGTGAGTGTCTTCCTCTGTGGAAATATGTTCATTGCTATCAGTTATTAGATAGCGCCTCTAAGTGATATCATAGGATATAGGTCTTTTGCTTTCCGACTTACCTCATGTTTTTTGATTATCACCAGGCTCATCTGTTGTGCCTCAAAGAGCAGTGTTTCATTGTTTTCCATGGCGAATATTCCATCATGTACATGGATCACTTCTTTTTATCCATTCACCTGTGTTTTCAAATTATTTATTTATTTATTTATGGCTGTGCTGGGTCTTCGTTTCTGTGCGAGGGCTTTCTCTAGTTGCGGGAAGCGGGGGCCACTCTACATCGCGGTGCGCGGGCCTCTCACTATCGCGGCCTCTCTTGTTGGGGGCACAGGCTCCAGACGCGCAGGCTCAGTAGTTGTGGCTCATGGGCTTAGTTGCTCCGCGGCATGTGGGATCCTCCCAGACCGGGGCTCGAACCCATGTTCGCTGCATTGGCAGGCAGATTCTCAACCACTACGCCGCCAGGGAAGCCCCCATTCACCTGTTGATGGACATTTTGGTAGCTTCACTGTCTTGGCTCTTGTGAATAAGGCTGCAGTGCAGCTTTCGCAGCCTGTGTCTTCACGCTTCTGGTCTTCTCAGGTGACAGGCCCTGTGGTTCACCCACTGGATTGAATGGTACCTCAATTTTTACTTTCCAACGAGCTCCTTTCTGATCTCATTATTGGCTGTTTCCCTTTCATATCTCACCAGCAAGTAGAGGGTAGAAAGTTCTCTAAAACGTCTGCAGCGTTTATTGTTTGTAGACCTTTTCCTGATGGTCAGTCGACTGGAGAGAGTTGAAACCTTTTGTAGATTAGATTGCATGAGACTAATACTTCCTGAGGTTGAGCTTTTGTCCATTTTCCTTTTCTTTAAAGAGAGTGAGTAAAACTTACCTCCTCATACCATCTTCCTGAAAGATTTGCCTGTTTTGAATATTTGTGTTCATTCCCGACCTCAGCACAATTTTTGAGGCCAGGTGTCCTTTACAGCCCCGAGTCCTTGTGAATGTTCATTGACCATTAGCTGTGGCTTTAAAGCCGCTCTTGTGGGAAAGGGCCGCAAGGCGGCAGCATGTCTCCTTTACCAAATCTGGTTACTAGGGCAACAGAGCCTTAATGGAAGTGGTGCAGTAGGTTGTAAATTAGAAAGGAATGTGCCAGGAAAAATCCCTTTATGTTTATGGCTCATTACTTCTTGTTCGTATTTGGAACTTAATTTTTATTTTTTATCACAGCAAATTTGATTACAATGTTTTGTGTGTTCTAGGTGTGCAAGATGTGGTTCTTTCATACATATACATATATGTATTATTCGTCGGACCCTTTTCCCATGTAGATTATGACACAATGTTGAGTAGTCTTCTCTTGGTATTCCGTAGGTCTTTGGTGATTACATATTTCACATGTGTTTGTATAGCTCTGTTAACCCCAATGTCGTAATGTATCTAATCCTCACACCTTTCCATTTGGTGAACCATAAGTGTGTTTACTGAATCTATGATTCCCTTTCTCTGTGGAAATATCTTCATTGGTATCGAATTTTAGGTAACACCTATAAGTGATACGATAGGACATGTGTCTTTCGCTTTCTAACTTACCACAAGTTGCCTGATTACTTCTAGACTCCTCTGTGGTGCTGCAAATGGCATTGTTTCATATTTTCGTTAGCTAATATTCCATCTCGACATGTAGCAGTTCTTCTTTGTCCACCCATGTTTTGGTGGACTTTTTGGTTACTTCCATATCTTGGCTATTGTAATACTGTGCAGTGCACATTTGCCTCTCTGTGTCTTTCCAATTCTGTCTTCTTAGGTTATAGGTCCAGGAATGGGCCTGCTGGATCATATGGGCGCTCAATGTTTACCTTTTAAAGGCCCCTCCATTCTGTTCTCATTAGTGGCTCTTTCCAGGTTACGTCCCTCTTAAATTTGAGGGTATGCATTTCTCCACAACACCTTCAGGATTGACTGTTTATAGATTTCTTGCTGATGGTGATTCTGACTGGTGTGAGCTGACACCTCCCTGTGGTTGAATCTGCATGTGTCTCATATTTGGTTGAAATTGACCTTTAAGGCATGTCCTTTTTATTTTTCAAACTGTGATTACAGCTTAGTTCTTCAAAGTGTTTTCTTAAAGTATGTGTCACATTTTAAAATCTTTTCGCCCTTACTTCCCTCAAGACATTTTGAGGGCAGGTTTCGCTTAGAGCCCTGCAGTACTTGTTCATATCAAGTGACCATTAGAACAGGCTTTACAGCTGCTTTTGCAGGTAACGGCCAGGGGGCGGCATCCTTTCTACGTTCCCCACTCTGGTAACTACGGAAAGAGACCCTCCGCCCAGCGGTGTTCCTCGCTTATAAATTAGAGTGGAATGTGACCGGGTAAACCCACAGAAGCTGATATCTCCTTACTTTTGTTTGTTCTTTAAATTTAATTTATAATTTTTATTGGAGTAATATTCCATTGTGTACATGGACCACTTCTTCTTGGTGCATTCCTCTGATGATTGACATTTTCTTTGCTTCGGAGTGTTGTCTCTGGTAAATATTGCTGGAGTGCAGGATTGCCAGCCGGTGACTTTTTGATTCTCATTTTCTCAGGAGATAGGCCCAGCAGTGGGTGTGATTGATGGACTGTTAGCTCAATGTTTCCCTTTTCAAAGCACCTCCATTGTGTTTTCATTAGTGGCTCTTACCACGTCCCCCTTAGAACCGAGGGTACGCAATTCTCTACAATCCCTTCAGCATTTATTGTTTGCAGCGTTTTTGCTAATGGCCATTCTGACTGCTGTGAGCTGATAGGTTTTTCTAATTTGGATTTGCATGTCTTTAAAAATTCCTAAAATTCATCATTTTTCCACGCCTTTTCCTTTCTGTGAAAAAAAAAAAACAGAAAAAAGTATGAGTACAATATACGTCTTGAAATTGTCTTCTTGGAAGGTTGCCCTCGTTTTGAATTTCTTGGTCGATTTTCGACCCCAGGCCTTTTTTGGAGGGCAGGTGTCATGTACAGAACTGCAAGTTTGGTGGATATTTAGGGACCTTTAGCAATGGGTTTCAAACTGCTCTTAAGGGAAACGGCCACAAGGAGGCAGCATTTCTCCGTTGTCAAATCTGAGGACTAGGGCAGCAGAGTCTTTCTGGAAGTCGTGGTCCTAGGTTGTAAATTACAGTTGAATGTGCTACGAGAATCCCCCATTAGCGTATGTCTCATTTCTTCTTGTTTTTCTTAAATTTTTTAATCGGGGTATAGATTAGGATATTATTTGTCCTAGGTTTACTATATCTGGTTCATTTGTACATTGTATATGTCTATGCATGTACAGATCCTCTTCCCATGTAAAATATTACAGAGTGTTCCATAGACCTCCCTTGCTATATGGTCGGTTTTTTCATGTATGTATATAATATGAATTTGTATCCGTATAGTACCACTGATGTTAATTGATCCATTCCCCCCACCTTTCTTTTTAGTTGAGCATAGTTTCTCTTCTAAGTCTGTGAGTGTCTTCCTCTGTGGAAATATGTTCATTGCTATCAGTTATTAGATAGCGCCTCTAAGTGATATCATAGGATATAGGTCTTTTGCTTTCCGACTTACCTCATGTTTTTTGATTATCACCAGGCTCATCTGTTGTGCCTCAAAGAGCAGTGTTTCATTGTTTTCCATGGCGAATATTCCATCATGTACATGGATCACTTCTTTTTATCCATTCACCTGTGTTTTCAAATTATTTATTTATTTATTTATGGCTGTGCTGGGTCTTCGTTTCTGTGCGAGGGCTTTCTCTAGTTGCGGGAAGCGGGGGCCACTCTACATCGCGGTGCGCGGGCCTCTCACTATCGCGGCCTCTCTTGTTGGGGGCACAGGCTCCAGACGCGCAGGCTCAGTAGTTGTGGCTCATGGGCTTAGTTGCTCCGCGGCATGTGGGATCCTCCCAGACCGGGGCTCGAACCCATGTTCGCTGCATTGGCAGGCAGATTCTCAACCACTACGCCGCCAGGGAAGCCCCCATTCACCTGTTGATGGACATTTTGGTAGCTTCACTGTCTTGGCTCTTGTGAATAAGGCTGCAGTGCAGCTTTCGCAGCCTGTGTCTTCACGCTTCTGGTCTTCTCAGGTGACAGGCCCTGTGGTTCACCCACTGGATTGAATGGTACCTCAATTTTTACTTTCCAACGAGCTCCTTTCTGATCTCATTATTGGCTGTTTCCCTTTCATATCTCACCAGCAAGTAGAGGGTAGAAAGTTCTCTAAAACGTCTGCAGCGTTTATTGTTTGTAGACCTTTTCCTGATGGTCAGTCGACTGGAGAGAGTTGAAACCTTTTGTAGATTAGATTGCATGAGACTAATACTTCCTGAGGTTGAGCTTTTGTCCATTTTCCTTTTCTTTAAAGAGAGTGAGTAAAACTTACCTCCTCATACCATCTTCCTGAAAGATTTGCCTGTTTTGAATATTTGTGTTCATTCCCGACCTCAGCACAATTTTTGAGGCCAGGTGTCCTTTACAGCCCCGAGTCCTTGTGAATGTTCATTGACCATTAGCTGTGGCTTTAAAGCCGCTCTTGTGGGAAAGGGCCGCAAGGCGGCAGCATGTCTCCTTTACCAAATCTGGTTACTAGGGCAACAGAGCCTTAATGGAAGTGGTGCAGTAGGTTGTAAATTAGAAAGGAATGTGCCAGGAAAAATCCCTTTATGTTTATGGCTCATTACTTCTTGTTCGTATTTGGAACTTAATTTTTATTTTTTATCACAGCAAATTTGATTACAATGTTTTGTGTGTTCTAGGTGTGCAAGATGTGGTTCTTTCATACATATACATATATGTATTATTCGTCGGACCCTTTTCCCATGTAGATTATGACACAATGTTGAGTAGTCTTCTCTTGGTATTCCGTAGGTCTTTGGTGATTACATATTTCACATGTGTTTGTATAGCTCTGTTAACCCCAATGTCGTAATGTATCTAATCCTCACACCTTTCCATTTGGTGAACCATAAGTGTGTTTACTGAATCTATGATTCCCTTTCTCTGTGGAAATATCTTCATTGGTATCGAATTTTAGGTAACACCTATAAGTGATACGATAGGACATGTGTCTTTCGCTTTCTAACTTACCACAAGTTGCCTGATTACTTCTAGACTCCTCTGTGGTGCTGCAAATGGCATTGTTTCATATTTTCGTTAGCTAATATTCCATCTCGACATGTAGCAGTTCTTCTTTGTCCACCCATGTTTTGGTGGACTTTTTGGTTACTTCCATATCTTGGCTATTGTAATACTGTGCAGTGCACATTTGCCTCTCTGTGTCTTTCCAATTCTGTCTTCTTAGGTTATAGGTCCAGGAATGGGCCTGCTGGATCATATGGGCGCTCAATGTTTACCTTTTAAAGGCCCCTCCATTCTGTTCTCATTAGTGGCTCTTTCCAGGTTACGTCCCTCTTAAATTTGAGGGTATGCATTTCTCCACAACACCTTCAGGATTGACTGTTTATAGATTTCTTGCTGATGGTGATTCTGACTGGTGTGAGCTGACACCTCCCTGTGGTTGAATCTGCATGTGTCTCATATTTGGTTGAAATTGACCTTTAAGGCATGTCCTTTTTATTTTTCAAACTGTGATTACAGCTTAGTTCTTCAAAGTGTTTTCTTAAAGTATGTGTCACATTTTAAAATCTTTTCGCCCTTACTTCCCTCAAGACATTTTGAGGGCAGGTTTCGCTTAGAGCCCTGCAGTACTTGTTCATATCAAGTGACCATTAGAACAGGCTTTACAGCTGCTTTTGCAGGTAACGGCCAGGGGGCGGCATCCTTTCTACGTTCCCCACTCTGGTAACTACGGAAAGAGACCCTCCGCCCAGCGGTGTTCCTCGCTTATAAATTAGAGTGGAATGTGACCGGGTAAACCCACAGAAGCTGATATCTCCTTACTTTTGTTTGTTCTTTAAATTTAATTTATAATTTTTATTGGAGTAATATTCCATTGTGTACATGGACCACTTCTTCTTGGTGCATTCCTCTGATGATTGACATTTTCTTTGCTTCGGAGTGTTGGCTCTGGTAAATATTGCTGGAGTGCAGGATTGCCAGCCGGTGACTTTTTGATTCTCATTTTCTCAGGAGATAGGCCCAGCAGTGGGTGTGATTGATGGACTGTTAGCTCAATGTTTCCCTTTTCAAAGCACCTCCATTGTGTTTTCATTAGTGGCTCTTACCACGTCCCCCTTAGAACCGAGGGTACGCAATTCTCTACAATCCCTTCAGCATTTATTGTTTGCAGCGTTTTTGCTAATGGCCATTCTGACTGCTGTGAGCTGATAGGTTTTTCTAATTTGGATTTGCATGTCTTTAAAAATTCCTAAAATTCATCATTTTTCCACGCCTTTTCCTTTCTGTGAAAAAAAAAAAACAGAAAAAAGTATGAGTACAATATACGTCTTGAAATTGTCTTCTTGGAAGGTTGCCCTCGTTTTGAATTTCTTGGTCGATTTTCGACCCCAGGCCTTTTTTGGAGGGCAGGTGTCATGTACAGAACTGCAAGTTTGGTGGATATTTAGGGACCTTTAGCAATGGGTTTCAAACTGCTCTTAAGGGAAACGGCCACAAGGAGGCAGCATTTCTCCGTTGTCAAATCTGAGGACTAGGGCAGCAGAGTCTTTCTGGAAGTCGTGGTCCTAGGTTGTAAATTACAGTTGAATGTGCTACGAGAATCCCCCATTAGCGTATGTCTCATTTCTTCTTGTTTTTCTTAAATTTTTTAATCGGGGTATAGATTAGGATATTATTTGTCCTAGGTTTACAATATCTGGTTCATTTGTACATTGTATATGTCTATGCATGTACAGATCCTCTTCCCATGTAAAATATTACAGAGTGTTCCATAGACCTCCCTTGCTATATGGTCGGTTTTTTCATGTATGTATATAATATGAATTTGTATCCGTATAGTACCACTGATGTTAATTGATCCATTCCCCCCACCTTTCTTTTTAGTTGAGCATAGTTTCTCTTCTAAGTCTGTGAGTGTCTTCCTCTGTGGAAATATGTTCATTGCTATCAGTTATTAGATAGCGCCTCTAAGTGATATCATAGGATATAGGTCTTTTGCTTTCCGACTTACCTCATGTTTTTTGATTATCACCAGGCTCATCTGTTGTGCCTCAAAGAGCAGTGTTTCATTGTTTTCCATGGCGAATATTCCATCATGTACATGGATCACTTCTTTTTATCCATTCACCTGTGTTTTCAAATTATTTATTTATTTATTTATGGCTGTGCTGGGTCTTTGTTTCTGTGCGAGGGCTTTCTCTAGTTGCGGGAAGCGGGGGCCACTCTACATCGCGGTGCGCGGGCCTCTCACTATCGCGGCCTCTCTTGTTGGGGGCACAGGCTCCAGACGCGCAGGCTCAGTAGTTGTGGCTCATGGGCTTAGTTGCTCCGCGGCATGTGGGATCCTCCCAGACCGGGGCTCGAACCCATGTTCGCTGCATTGGCAGGCAGATTCTCAACCACTACGCCGCCAGGGAAGCCCCCATTCACCTGTTGATGGACATTTTGGTAGCTTCACTGTCTTGGCTCTTGTGAATAAGGCTGCAGTGCAGCTTTCGCAGCCTGTGTCTTCACGCTTCTGGTCTTCTCAGGTGACAGGCCCTGTGGTTCACCCACTGGATTGAATGGTACCTCAATTTTTACTTTCCAACGAGCTCCTTTCTGATCTCATTATTGGCTGTTTCCCTTTCATATCTCACCAGCAAGTAGAGGGTAGAAAGTTCTCTAAAACGTCTGCAGCGTTTATTGTTTGTAGACCTTTTCCTGATGGTCAGTCGACTGGAGAGAGTTGAAACCTTTTGTAGATTAGATTGCATGAGACTAATACTTCCTGAGGTTGAGCTTTTGTCCATTTTCCTTTTCTTTAAAGAGAGTGAGTAAAACTTACCTCCTCATACCATCTTCCTGAAAGATTTGCCTGTTTTGAATATTTGTGTTCATTCCCGACCTCAGCACAATTTTTGAGGCCAGGTGTCCTTTACAGCCCCGAGTCCTTGTGAATGTTCATTGACCATTAGCTGTGGCTTTAAAGCCGCTCTTGTGGGAAAGGGCCGCAAGGCGGCAGCATGTCTCCTTTACCAAATCTGGTTACTAGGGCAACAGAGCCTTAATGGAAGTGGTGCAGTAGGTTGTAAATTAGAAAGGAATGTGCCAGGAAAAATCCCTTTATGTTTATGGCTCATTACTTCTTGTTCGTATTTGGAACTTAATTTTTATTTTTTATCACAGCAAATTTGATTACAATGTTTTGTGTGTTCTAGGTGTGCAAGATGTGGTTCTTTCATACATATACATATATGTATTATTCGTCGGACCCTTTTCCCATGTAGATTATGACACAATGTTGAGTAGTCTTCTCTTGGTATTCCGTAGGTCTTTGGTGATTACATATTTCACATGTGTTTGTATAGCTCTGTTAACCCCAATGTCGTAATGTATCTAATCCTCACACCTTTCCATTTGGTGAACCATAAGTGTGTTTACTGAATCTATGATTCCCTTTCTCTGTGGAAATATCTTCATTGGTATCGAATTTTAGGTAACACCTATAAGTGATACGATAGGACATGTGTCTTTCGCTTTCTAACTTACCACAAGTTGCCTGATTACTTCTAGACTCCTCTGTGGTGCTGCAAATGGCATTGTTTCATATTTTCGTTAGCTAATATTCCATCTCGACATGTAGCAGTTCTTCTTTGTCCACCCATGTTTTGGTGGACTTTTTGGTTACTTCCATATCTTGGCTATTGTAATACTGTGCAGTGCACATTTGCCTCTCTGTGTCTTTCCAATTCTGTCTTCTTAGGTTATAGGTCCAGGAATGGGCCTGCTGGATCATATGGGCGCTCAATGTTTACCTTTTAAAGGCCCCTCCATTCTGTTCTCATTAGTGGCTCTTTCCAGGTTACGTCCCTCTTAAATTTGAGGGTATGCATTTCTCCACAACACCTTCAGGATTGACTGTTTATAGATTTCTTGCTGATGGTGATTCTGACTGGTGTGAGCTGACACCTCCCTGTGG
Organism: Eschrichtius robustus; assembly: GCF_028021215.1. NCBI lineage: Eukaryota > Metazoa > Chordata > Mammalia > Artiodactyla > Eschrichtiidae > Eschrichtius > Eschrichtius robustus. Next base: position 20,583,417 of record NC_090827.1, on the reverse strand, counting down.
TTGAATCTGCATGTGTCTCATATTTGGTTGAAATTGACCTTTAAGGCATGTCCTTTTTATTTTTCAAACTGTGATTACAGCTTAGTTCTTCAAAGTGTTTTCTTAAAGTATGTGTCACATTTTAAAATCTTTTCGCCCTTACTTCCCTCAAGACATTTTGAGGGCAGGTTTCGCTTAGAGCCCTGCAGTACTTGTTCATATCAAGTGACCATTAGAACAGGCTTTACAGCTGCTTTTGCAGGTAACGGCCAGGGGGCGGCATCCTTTCTACGTTCCCCACTCTGGTAACTACGGAAAGAGACCCTCCGCCCAGCGGTGTTCCTCGCTTATAAATTAGAGTGGAATGTGACCGGGTAAACCCACAGAAGCTGATATCTCCTTACTTTTGTTTGTTCTTTAAATTTAATTTATAATTTTTATTGGAGTAATATTCCATTGTGTACATGGACCACTTCTTCTTGGTGCATTCCTCTGATGATTGACATTTTCTTTGCTTCGGAGTGTTGGCTCTGGTAAATATTGCTGGAGTGCAGGATTGCCAGCCGGTGACTTTTTGATTCTCATTTTCTCAGGAGATAGGCCCAGCAGTGGGTGTGATTGATGGACTGTTAGCTCAATGTTTCCCTTTTCAAAGCACCTCCATTGTGTTTTCATTAGTGGCTCTTACCACGTCCCCCTTAGAACCGAGGGTACGCAATTCTCTACAATCCCTTCAGCATTTATTGTTTGCAGCGTTTTTGCTAATGGCCATTCTGACTGCTGTGAGCTGATAGGTTTTTCTAATTTGGATTTGCATGTCTTTAAAAATTCCTAAAATTCATCATTTTTCCACGCCTTTTCCTTTCTGTGAAAAAAAAAAAACAGAAAAAAGTATGAGTACAATATACGTCTTGAAATTGTCTTCTTGGAAGGTTGCCCTCGTTTTGAATTTCTTGGTCGATTTTCGACCCCAGGCCTTTTTTGGAGGGCAGGTGTCATGTACAGAACTGCAAGTTTGGTGGATATTTAGGGACCTTTAGCAATGGGTTTCAAACTGCTCTTAAGGGAAACGGCCACAAGGAGGCAGCATTTCTCCGTTGTCAAATCTGAGGACTAGGGCAGCAGAGTCTTTCTGGAAGTCGTGGTCCTAGGTTGTAAATTACAGTTGAATGTGCTACGAGAATCCCCCATTAGCGTATGTCTCATTTCTTCTTGTTTTTCTTAAATTTTTTAATCGGGGTATAGATTAGGATATTATTTGTCCTAGGTTTACAATATCTGGTTCATTTGTACATTGTATATGTCTATGCATGTACAGATCCTCTTCCCATGTAAAATATTACAGAGTGTTCCATAGACCTCCCTTGCTATATGGTCGGTTTTTTCATGTATGTATATAATATGAATTTGTATCCGTATAGTACCACTGATGTTAATTGATCCATTCCCCCCACCTTTCTTTTTAGTTGAGCATAGTTTCTCTTCTAAGTCTGTGAGTGTCTTCCTCTGTGGAAATATGTTCATTGCTATCAGTTATTAGATAGCGCCTCTAAGTGATATCATAGGATATAGGTCTTTTGCTTTCCGACTTACCTCATGTTTTTTGATTATCACCAGGCTCATCTGTTGTGCCTCAAAGAGCAGTGTTTCATTGTTTTCCATGGCGAATATTCCATCATGTACATGGATCACTTCTTTTTATCCATTCACCTGTGTTTTCAAATTATTTATTTATTTATTTATGGCTGTGCTGGGTCTTTGTTTCTGTGCGAGGGCTTTCTCTAGTTGCGGGAAGCGGGGGCCACTCTACATCGCGGTGCGCGGGCCTCTCACTATCGCGGCCTCTCTTGTTGGGGGCACAGGCTCCAGACGCGCAGGCTCAGTAGTTGTGGCTCATGGGCTTAGTTGCTCCGCGGCATGTGGGATCCTCCCAGACCGGGGCTCGAACCCATGTTCGCTGCATTGGCAGGCAGATTCTCAACCACTACGCCGCCAGGGAAGCCCCCATTCACCTGTTGATGGACATTTTGGTAGCTTCACTGTCTTGGCTCTTGTGAATAAGGCTGCAGTGCAGCTTTCGCAGCCTGTGTCTTCACGCTTCTGGTCTTCTCAGGTGACAGGCCCTGTGGTTCACCCACTGGATTGAATGGTACCTCAATTTTTACTTTCCAACGAGCTCCTTTCTGATCTCATTATTGGCTGTTTCCCTTTCATATCTCACCAGCAAGTAGAGGGTAGAAAGTTCTCTAAAACGTCTGCAGCGTTTATTGTTTGTAGACCTTTTCCTGATGGTCAGTCGACTGGAGAGAGTTGAAACCTTTTGTAGATTAGATTGCATGAGACTAATACTTCCTGAGGTTGAGCTTTTGTCCATTTTCCTTTTCTTTAAAGAGAGTGAGTAAAACTTACCTCCTCATACCATCTTCCTGAAAGATTTGCCTGTTTTGAATATTTGTGTTCATTCCCGACCTCAGCACAATTTTTGAGGCCAGGTGTCCTTTACAGCCCCGAGTCCTTGTGAATGTTCATTGACCATTAGCTGTGGCTTTAAAGCCGCTCTTGTGGGAAAGGGCCGCAAGGCGGCAGCATGTCTCCTTTACCAAATCTGGTTACTAGGGCAACAGAGCCTTAATGGAAGTGGTGCAGTAGGTTGTAAATTAGAAAGGAATGTGCCAGGAAAAATCCCTTTATGTTTATGGCTCATTACTTCTTGTTCGTATTTGGAACTTAATTTTTATTTTTTATCACAGCAAATTTGATTACAATGTTTTGTGTGTTCTAGGTGTGCAAGATGTGGTTCTTTCATACATATACATATATGTATTATTCGTCGGACCCTTTTCCCATGTAGATTATGACACAATGTTGAGTAGTCTTCTCTTGGTATTCCGTAGGTCTTTGGTGATTACATATTTCACATGTGTTTGTATAGCTCTGTTAACCCCAATGTCGTAATGTATCTAATCCTCACACCTTTCCATTTGGTGAACCATAAGTGTGTTTACTGAATCTATGATTCCCTTTCTCTGTGGAAATATCTTCATTGGTATCGAATTTTAGGTAACACCTATAAGTGATACGATAGGACATGTGTCTTTCGCTTTCTAACTTACCACAAGTTGCCTGATTACTTCTAGACTCCTCTGTGGTGCTGCAAATGGCATTGTTTCATATTTTCGTTAGCTAATATTCCATCTCGACATGTAGCAGTTCTTCTTTGTCCACCCATGTTTTGGTGGACTTTTTGGTTACTTCCATATCTTGGCTATTGTAATACTGTGCAGTGCACATTTGCCTCTCTGTGTCTTTCCAATTCTGTCTTCTTAGGTTATAGGTCCAGGAATGGGCCTGCTGGATCATATGGGCGCTCAATGTTTACCTTTTAAAGGCCCCTCCATTCTGTTCTCATTAGTGGCTCTTTCCAGGTTACGTCCCTCTTAAATTTGAGGGTATGCATTTCTCCACAACACCTTCAGGATTGACTGTTTATAGATTTCTTGCTGATGGTGATTCTGACTGGTGTGAGCTGACACCTCCCTGTGGTTGAATCTGCATGTGTCTCATATTTGGTTGAAATTGACCTTTAAGGCATGTCCTTTTTATTTTTCAAACTGTGATTACAGCTTAGTTCTTCAAAGTGTTTTCTTAAAGTATGTGTCACATTTTAAAATCTTTTCGCCCTTACTTCCCTCAAGACATTTTGAGGGCAGGTTTCGCTTAGAGCCCTGCAGTACTTGTTCATATCAAGTGACCATTAGAACAGGCTTTACAGCTGCTTTTGCAGGTAACGGCCAGGGGGCGGCATCCTTTCTACGTTCCCCACTCTGGTAACTACGGAAAGAGACCCTCCGCCCAGCGGTGTTCCTCGCTTATAAATTAGAGTGGAATGTGACCGGGTAAACCCACAGAAGCTGATATCTCCTTACTTTTGTTTGTTCTTTAAATTTAATTTATAATTTTTATTGGAGTAATATTCCATTGTGTACATGGACCACTTCTTCTTGGTGCATTCCTCTGATGATTGACATTTTCTTTGCTTCAGAGTGTTGGCTCTGGTAAATATTGCTGGAGTGCAGGATTGCCAGCCGGTGACTTTTTGATTCTCATTTTCTCAGGAGATAGGCCCAGCAGTGGGTGTGATTGATGGACTGTTAGCTCAATGTTTCCCTTTTCAAAGCACCTCCATTGTGTTTTCATTAGTGGCTCTTACCACGTCCCCCTTAGAACCGAGGGTACGCAATTCTCTACAATCCCTTCAGCATTTATTGTTTGCAGCGTTTTTGCTAATGGCCATTCTGACTGCTGTGAGCTGATAGGTTTTTCTAATTTGGGTTTGCATGTCTTTAAAAATTCCTAAAATTCATCATTTTTCCACGCCTTTTCCTTTCTGTGAAAAAAAAAAAAAACAGAAAAAAGTATGAGTACAATATACGTCTTGAAATTGTCTTCTTGGAAGGTTGCCCTCGTTTTGAATTTCTTGGTCGATTTTCGACCCCAGGCCTTTTTTGGAGGGCAGGTGTCATGTACAGAACTGCAAGTTTGGTGGATATTTAGGGACCTTTAGCAATGGGTTTCAAACTGCTCTTAAGGGAAACGGCCACAAGGAGGCAGCATTTCTCCGTTGTCAAATCTGAGGACTAGGGCAGCAGAGTCTTTCTGGAAGTCGTGGTCCTAGGTTGTAAATTACAGTTGAATGTGCTACGAGAATCCCCCATTAGCGTATGTCTCATTTCTTCTTGTTTTTCTTAAATTTTTTAATCGGGGTATAGATTAGGATATTATTTGTCCTAGGTTTACTATATCTGGTTCATTTGTACATTGTATATGTCTATGCATGTACAGATCCTCTTCCCATGTAAAATATTACAGAGTGTTCCATAGACCTCCCTTGCTATATGGTCGGTTTTTTCATGTATGTATATAATATGAATTTGTATCCGTATAGTACCACTGATGTTAATTGATCCATTCCCCCCACCTTTCTTTTTAGTTGAGCATAGTTTCTCTTCTAAGTCTGTGAGTGTCTTCCTCTGTGGAAATATGTTCATTGCTATCAGTAATTAGATAGCGCCTCTAAGTGATATCATAGGATATAGGTCTTTTGCTTTCCGACTTACCTCATGTTTTTTGATTATCACCAGGCTCATCTGTTGTGCCTCAAAGAGCAGTGTTTCATTGTTTTCCATGGCGAATATTCCATCATGTACATGGATCACTTCTTTTTATCCATTCACCTGTGTTTTCAAATTATTTATTTATTTATTTCTGGCTGTGCTGGGTCTTCGTTTCTGTGCGAGGGCTTTCTCTAGTTGCGGGAAGCGGGGGCCACTCTACATCGCGGTGCGCGGGCCTCTCACTATCGCGGCCTCTCTTGTTGGGGGCACAGGCTCCAGACGCGCAGGCTCAGTAGTTGTGGCTCATGGGCTTAGTTGCTCCGCGGCATGTGGGATCCTCCCAGACCGGGGCTCGAACCCATGTTCGCTGCATTGGCAGGCAGATTCTCAACCACTACGCCGCCAGGGAAGCCCCCATTCACCTGTTGATGGACATTTTGGTAGCTTCACTGTCTTGGCTCTTGTGAATAAGGCTGCAGTGCAGCTTTCGCAGCCTGTGTCTTCACGCTTCTGGTCTTCTCAGGTGACAGGCCCTGTGGTTCACCCACTGGATTGAATGGTACCTCAATTTTTACTTTCCAACGAGCTCCTTTCTGATCTCATTATTGGCTGTTTCCCTTTCATATCTCACCAGCAAGTAGAGGGTAGAAAGTTCTCTAAAACGTCTGCAGCGTTTATTGTTTGTAGACCTTTTCCTGATGGTCAGTCGACTGGAGAGAGTTGAAACCTTTTGTAGATTAGATTGCATGAGACTAATACTTCCTGAGGTTGAGCTTTTGTCCATTTTCCTTTTCTTTAAAGAGAGTGAGTAAAACTTACCTCCTCATACCATCTTCCTGAAAGATTTGCCTGTTTTGAATATTTGTGTTCATTCCCGACCTCAGCACAATTTTTGAGGCCAGGTGTCCTTTACAGCCCCGAGTCCTTGTGAATGTTCATTGACCATTAGCTGTGGCTTTAAAGCCGCTCTTGTGGGAAAGGGCCGCAAGGCGGCAGCATGTCTCCTTTACCAAATCTGGTTACTAGGGCAACAGAGCCTTAATGGAAGTGGTGCAGTAGGTTGTAAATTAGAAAGGAATGTGCCAGGAAAAATCCCTTTATGTTTATGGCTCATTACTTCTTGTTCGTATTTGGAACTTAATTTTTATTTTTTATCACAGCAAATTTGATTACAATGTTTTGTGTGTTCTAGGTGTGCAAGATGTGGTTCTTTCATACATATACATATATGTATTATTCGTCGGACCCTTTTCCCATGTAGATTATGACACAATGTTGAGTAGTCTTCTCTTGGTATTCCGTAGGTCTTTGGTGATTACATATTTCACATGTGTTTGTATAGCTCTGTTAACCCCAATGTCGTAATGTATCTAATCCTCACACCTTTCCATTTGGTGAACCATAAGTGTGTTTACTGAATCTATGATTCCCTTTCTCTGTGGAAATATCTTCATTGGTATCGAATTTTAGGTAACACCTATAAGTGATACGATAGGACATGTGTCTTTCGCTTTCTAACTTACCACAAGTTGCCTGATTACTTCTAGACTCCTCTGTGGTGCTGCAAATGGCATTGTTTCATATTTTCGTTAGCTAATATTCCATCTCGACATGTAGCAGTTCTTCTTTGTCCACCCATGTTTTGGTGGACTTTTTGGTTACTTCCATATCTTGGCTATTGTAATACTGTGCAGTGCACATTTGCCTCTCTGTGTCTTTCCAATTCTGTCTTCTTAGGTTATAGGTCCAGGAATGGGCCTGCTGGATCATATGGGCGCTCAATGTTTACCTTTTAAAGGCCCCTCCATTCTGTTCTCATTAGTGGCTCTTTCCAGGTTACGTCCCTCTTAAATTTGAGGGTATGCATTTCTCCACAACACCTTCAGGATTGACTGTTTATAGATTTCTTGCTGATGGTGATTCTGACTGGTGTGAGCTGACACCTCCCTGTGGTTGAATCTGCATGTGTCTCATATTTGGTTGAAATTGACCTTTAAGGCATGTCCTTTTTATTTTTCAAACTGTGATTACAGCTTAGTTCTTCAAAGTGTTTTCTTAAAGTATGTGTCACATTTTAAAATCTTTTCGCCCTTACTTCCCTCAAGACATTTTGAGGGCAGGTTTCGCTTAGAGCCCTGCAGTACTTGTTCATATCAAGTGACCATTAGAACAGGCTTTACAGCTGCTTTTGCAGGTAACGGCCAGGGGGCGGCATCCTTTCTACGTTCCCCACTCTGGTAACTACGGAAAGAGACCCTCCGCCCAGCGGTGTTCCTCGCTTATAAATTAGAGTGGAATGTGACCGGGTAAACCCACAGAAGCTGATATCTCCTTACTTTTGTTTGTTCTTTAAATTTAATTTATAATTTTTATTGGAGTAATATTCCATTGTGTACATGGACCACTTCTTCTTGGTGCATTCCTCTGATGATTGACATTTTCTTTGCTTCGGAGTGTTGGCTCTGGTAAATATTGCTGGAGTGCAGGATTGCCAGCCGGTGACTTTTTGATTCTCATTTTCTCAGGAGATAGGCCCAGCAGTGGGTGTGATTGATGGACTGTTAGCTCAATGTTTCCCTTTTCAAAGCACCTCCATTGTGTTTTCATTAGTGGCTCTTACCACGTCCCCCTTAGAACCGAGGGTACGCAATTCTCTACAATCCCTTCAGCATTTATTGTTTGCAGCGTTTTTGCTAATGGCCATTCTGACTGCTGTGAGCTGATAGGTTTTTCTAATTTGGATTTGCATGTCTTTAAAAATTCCTAAAATTCATCATTTTTCCACGCCTTTTCCTTTCTGTGAAAAAAAAAAAACAGAAAAAAGTATGAGTACAATATACGTCTTGAAATTGTCTTCTTGGAAGGTTGCCCTCGTTTTGAATTTCTTGGTCGATTTTCGACCCCAGGCCTTTTTTGGAGGGCAGGTGTCATGTACAGAACTGCAAGTTTGGTGGATATTTAGGGACCTTTAGCAATGGGTTTCAAACTGCTCTTAAGGGAAACGGCCACAAGGAGGCAGCATTTCTCCGTTGTCAAATCTGAGGACTAGGGCAGCAGAGTCTTTCTGGAAGTCGTGGTCCTAGGTTGTAAATTACAGTTGAATGTGCTACGAGAATCCCCCATTAGCGTATGTCTCATTTCTTCTTGTTTTTCTTAAATTTTTTAATCGGGGTATAGATTAGGATATTATTTGTCCTAGGTTTACTATATCTGGTTCATTTGTACATTGTATATGTCTATGCATGTACAGATCCTCTTCCCATGTAAAATATTACAGAGTGTTCCATAGACCTCCCTTGCTATATGGTCGGTTTTTTCATGTATGTATATAATATGAATTTGTATCCGTATAGTACCACTGATGTTAATTGATCCATTCCCCCCACCTTTCTTTTTAGTTGAGCATAGTTTCTCTTCTAAGTCTGTGAGTGTCTTCCTCTGTGGAAATATGTTCATTGCTATCAGTTATTAGATAGCGCCTCTAAGTGATATCATAGGATATAGGTCTTTTGCTTTCCGACTTACCTCATGTTTTTTGATTATCACCAGGCTCATCTGTTGTGCCTCAAAGAGCAGTGTTTCATTGTTTTCCATGGCGAATATTCCATCATGTACATGGATCACTTCTTTTTATCCATTCACCTGTGTTTTCAAATTATTTATTTATTTATTTATGGCTGTGCTGGGTCTTCGTTTCTGTGCGAGGGCTTTCTCTAGTTGCGGGAAGCGGGGGCCACTCTACATCGCGGTGCGCGGGCCTCTCACTATCGCGGCCTCTCTTGTTGGGGGCACAGGCTCCAGACGCGCAGGCTCAGTAGTTGTGGCTCATGGGCTTAGTTGCTCCGCGGCATGTGGGATCCTCCCAGACCGGGGCTCGAACCCATGTTCGCTGCATTGGCAGGCAGATTCTCAACCACTACGCCGCCAGGGAAGCCCCCATTCACCTGTTGATGGACATTTTGGTAGCTTCACTGTCTTGGCTCTTGTGAATAAGGCTGCAGTGCAGCTTTCGCAGCCTGTGTCTTCACGCTTCTGGTCTTCTCAGGTGACAGGCCCTGTGGTTCACCCACTGGATTGAATGGTACCTCAATTTTTACTTTCCAACGAGCTCCTTTCTGATCTCATTATTGGCTGTTTCCCTTTCATATCTCACCAGCAAGTAGAGGGTAGAAAGTTCTCTAAAACGTCTGCAGCGTTTATTGTTTGTAGACCTTTTCCTGATGGTCAGTCGACTGGAGAGAGTTGAAACCTTTTGTAGATTAGATTGCATGAGACTAATACTTCCTGAGGTTGAGCTTTTGTCCATTTTCCTTTTCTTTAAAGAGAGTGAGTAAAACTTACCTCCTCATACCATCTTCCTGAAAGATTTGCCTGTTTTGAATATTTGTGTTCATTCCCGACCTCAGCACAATTTTTGAGGCCAGGTGTCCTTTACAGCCCCGAGTCCTTGTGAATGTTCATTGACCATTAGCTGTGGCTTTAAAGCCGCTCTTGTGGGAAAGGGCCGCAAGGCGGCAGCATGTCTCCTTTACCAAATCTGGTTACTAGGGCAACAGAGCCTTAATGGAAGTGGTGCAGTAGGTTGTAAATTAGAAAGGAATGTGCCAGGAAAAATCCCTTTATGTTTATGGCTCATTACTTCTTGTTCGTATTTGGAACTTAATTTTTATTTTTTATCACAGCAAATTTGATTACAATGTTTTGTGTGTTCTAGGTGTGCAAGATGTGGTTCTTTCATACATATACATATATGTATTATTCGTCGGACCCTTTTCCCATGTAGATTATGACACAATGTTGAGTAGTCTTCTCTTGGTATTCCGTAGGTCTTTGGTGATTACATATTTCACATGTGTTTGTATAGCTCTGTTAACCCCAATGTCGTAATGTATCTAATCCTCACACCTTTCCATTTGGTGAACCATAAGTGTGTTTACTGAATCTATGATTCCCTTTCTCTGTGGAAATATCTTCATTGGTATCGAATTTTAGGTAACACCTATAAGTGATACGATAGGACATGTGTCTTTCGCTTTCTAACTTACCACAAGTTGCCTGATTACTTCTAGACTCCTCTGTGGTGCTGCAAATGGCATTGTTTCATATTTTCGTTAGCTAATATTCCATCTCGACATGTAGCAGTTCTTCTTTGTCCACCCATGTTTTGGTGGACTTTTTGGTTACTTCCATATCTTGGCTATTGTAATACTGTGCAGTGCACATTTGCCTCTCTGTGTCTTTCCAATTCTGTCTTCTTAGGTTATAGGTCCAGGAATGGGCCTGCTGGATCATATGGGCGCTCAATGTTTACCTTTTAAAGGCCCCTCCATTCTGTTCTCATTAGTGGCTCTTTCCAGGTTACGTCCCTCTTAAATTTGAGGGTATGCATTTCTCCACAACACCTTCAGGATTGACTGTTTATAGATTTCTTGCTGATGGTGATTCTGACTGGTGTGAGCTGACACCTCCCTGTGGTTGAATCTGCATGTGTCTCATATTTGGTTGAAATTGACCTTTAAGGCATGTCCTTTTTATTTTTCAAACTGTGATTACAGCTTAGTTCTTCAAAGTGTTTTCTTAAAGTATGTGTCACATTTTAAAATCTTTTCGCCCTTACTTCCCTCAAGACATTTTGAGGGCAGGTTTCGCTTAGAGCCCTGCAGTACTTGTTCATATCAAGTGACCATTAGAACAGGCTTTACAGCTGCTTTTGCAGGTAACGGCCAGGGGGCGGCATCCTTTCTACGTTCCCCACTCTGGTAACTACGGAAAGAGACCCTCCGCCCAGCGGTGTTCCTCGCTTATAAATTAGAGTGGAATGTGACCGGGTAAACCCACAGAAGCTGATATCTCCTTACTTTTGTTTGTTCTTTAAATTTAATTTATAATTTTTATTGGAGTAATATTCCATTGTGTACATGGACCACTTCTTCTTGGTGCATTCCTCTGATGATTGACATTTTCTTTGCTTCGGAGTGTTGGCTCTGGTAAATATTGCTGGAGTGCAGGATTGCCAGCCGGTGACTTTTTGATTCTCATTTTCTCAGGAGATAGGCCCAGCAGTGGGTGTGATTGATGGACTGTTAGCTCAATGTTTCCCTTTTCAAAGCACCTCCATTGTGTTTTCATTAGTGGCTCTTACCACGTCCCCCTTAGAACCGAGGGTACGCAATTCTCTACAATCCCTTCAGCATTTATTGTTTGCAGCGTTTTTGCTAATGGCCATTCTGACTGCTGTGAGCTGATAGGTTTTTCTAATTTGGATTTGCATGTCTTTAAAAATTCCTAAAATTCATCATTTTTCCACGCCTTTTCCTTTCTGTGAAAAAAAAAAAACAGAAAAAAGTATGAGTACAATATACGTCTTGAAATTGTCTTCTTGGAAGGTTGCCCTCGTTTTGAATTTCTTGGTCGATTTTCGACCCCAGGCCTTTTTTGGAGGGCAGGTGTCATGTACAGAACTGCAAGTTTGGTGGATATTTAGGGACCTTTAGCAATGGGTTTCAAACTGCTCTTAAGGGAAACGGCCACAAGGAGGCAGCATTTCTCCGTTGTCAAATCTGAGGACTAGGGCAGCAGAGTCTTTCTGGAAGTCGTGGTCCTAGGTTGTAAATTACAGTTGAATGTGCTACGAGAATCCCCCATTAGCGTATGTCTCATTTCTTCTTGTTTTTCTTAAATTTTTTAATCGGGGTATAGATTAGGATATTATTTGTCCTAGGTTTACAATATCTGGTTCATTTGTACATTGTATATGTCTATGCATGTACAGATCCTCTTCCCATGTAAAATATTACAGAGTGTTCCATAGACCTCCCTTGCTATATGGTCGGTTTTTTCATGTATGTATATAATATGAATTTGTATCCGTATAGTACCACTGATGTTAATTGATCCATTCCCCCCACCTTTCTTTTTAGTTGAGCATAGTTTCTCTTCTAAGTCTGTGAGTGTCTTCCTCTGTGGAAATATGTTCATTGCTATCAGTTATTAGATAGCGCCTCTAAGTGATATCATAGGATATAGGTCTTTTGCTTTCCGACTTACCTCATGTTTTTTGATTATCACCAGGCTCATCTGTTGTGCCTCAAAGAGCAGTGTTTCATTGTTTTCCATGGCGAATATTCCATCATGTACATGGATCACTTCTTTTTATCCATTCACCTGTGTTTTCAAATTATTTATTTATTTATTTATGGCTGTGCTGGGTCTTCGTTTCTGTGCGAGGGCTTTCTCTAGTTGCGGGAAGCGGGGGCCACTCTACATCGCGGTGCGCGGGCCTCTCACTATCGCGGCCTCTCTTGTTGGGGGCACAGGCTCCAGACGCGCAGGCTCAGTAGTTGTGGCTCATGGGCTTAGTTGCTCCGCGGCATGTGGGATCCTCCCAGACCGGGGCTCGAACCCATGTTCGCTGCATTGGCAGGCAGATTCTCAACCACTACGCCGCCAGGGAAGCCCCCATTCACCTGTTGATGGACATTTTGGTAGCTTCACTGTCTTGGCTCTTGTGAATAAGGCTGCAGTGCAGCTTTCGCAGCCTGTGTCTTCACGCTTCTGGTCTTCTCAGGTGACAGGCCCTGTGGTTCACCCACTGGATTGAATGGTACCTCAATTTTTACTTTCCAACGAGCTCCTTTCTGATCTCATTATTGGCTGTTTCCCTTTCATATCTCACCAGCAAGTAGAGGGTAGAAAGTTCTCTAAAACGTCTGCAGCGTTTATTGTTTGTAGACCTTTTCCTGATGGTCAGTCGACTGGAGAGAGTTGAAACCTTTTGTAGATTAGATTGCATGAGACTAATACTTCCTGAGGTTGAGCTTTTGTCCATTTTCCTTTTCTTTAAAGAGAGTGAGTAAAACTTACCTCCTCATACCATCTTCCTGAAAGATTTGCCTGTTTTGAATATTTGTGTTCATTCCCGACCTCAGCACAATTTTTGAGGCCAGGTGTCCTTTACAGCCCCGAGTCCTTGTGAATGTTCATTGACCATTAGCTGTGGCTTTAAAGCCGCTCTTGTGGGAAAGGGCCGCAAGGCGGCAGCATGTCTCCTTTACCAAATCTGGTTACTAGGGCAACAGAGCCTTAATGGAAGTGGTGCAGTAGGTTGTAAATTAGAAAGGAATGTGCCAGGAAAAATCCCTTTATGTTTATGGCTCATTACTTCTTGTTCGTATTTGGAACTTAATTTTTATTTTTTATCACAGCAAATTTGATTACAATGTTTTGTGTGTTCTAGGTGTGCAAGATGTGGTTCTTTCATACATATACATATATGTATTATTCGTCGGACCCTTTTCCCATGTAGATTATGACACAATGTTGAGTAGTCTTCTCTTGGTATTCCGTAGGTCTTTGGTGATTACATATTTCACATGTGTTTGTATAGCTCTGTTAACCCCAATGTCGTAATGTATCTAATCCTCACACCTTTCCATTTGGTGAACCATAAGTGTGTTTACTGAATCTATGATTCCCTTTCTCTGTGGAAATATCTTCATTGGTATCGAATTTTAGGTAACACCTATAAGTGATACGATAGGACATGTGTCTTTCGCTTTCTAACTTACCACAAGTTGCCTGATTACTTCTAGACTCCTCTGTGGTGCTGCAAATGGCATTGTTTCATATTTTCGTTAGCTAATATTCCATCTCGACATGTAGCAGTTCTTCTTTGTCCACCCATGTTTTGGTGGACTTTTTGGTTACTTCCATATCTTGGCTATTGTAATACTGTGCAGTGCACATTTGCCTCTCTGTGTCTTTCCAATTCTGTCTTCTTAGGTTATAGGTCCAGGAATGGGCCTGCTGGATCATATGGGCGCTCAATGTTTACCTTTTAAAGGCCCCTCCATTCTGTTCTCATTAGTGGCTCTTTCCAGGTTACGTCCCTCTTAAATTTGAGGGTATGCATTTCTCCACAACACCTTCAGGATTGACTGTTTATAGATTTCTTGCTGATGGTGATTCTGACTGGTGTGAGCTGACACCTCCCTGTGGTTGAATCTGCATGTGTCTCATATTTGGTTGAAATTGACCTTTAAGGCATGTCCTTTTTATTTTTCAAACTGTGATTACAGCTTAGTTCTTCAAAGTGTTTTCTTAAAGTATGTGTCACATTTTAAAATCTTTTCGCCCTTACTTCCCTCAAGACATTTTGAGGGCAGGTTTCGCTTAGAGCCCTGCAGTACTTGTTCATATCAAGTGACCATTAGAACAGGCTTTACAGCTGCTTTTGCAGGTAACGGCCAGGGGGCGGCATCCTTTCTACGTTCCCCACTCTGGTAACTACGGAAAGAGACCCTCCGCCCAGCGGTGTTCCTCGCTTATAAATTAGAGTGGAATGTGACCGGGTAAACCCACAGAAGCTGATATCTCCTTACTTTTGTTTGTTCTTTAAATTTAATTTATAATTTTTATTGGAGTAATATTCCATTGTGTACATGGACCACTTCTTCTTGGTGCATTCCTCTGATGATTGACATTTTCTTTGCTTCAGAGTGTTGGCTCTGGTAAATATTGCTGGAGTGCAGGATTGCCAGCCGGTGACTTTTTGATTCTCATTTTCTCAGGAGATAGGCCCAGCAGTGGGTGTGATTGATGGACTGTTAGCTCAATGTTTCCCTTTTCAAAGCACCTCCATTGTGTTTTCATTAGTGGCTCTTACCACGTCCCCCTTAGAACCGAGGGTACGCAATTCTCTACAATCCCTTCAGCATTTATTGTTTGCAGCGTTTTTGCTAATGGCCATTCTGACTGCTGTGAGCTGATAGGTTTTTCTAATTTGGGTTTGCATGTCTTTAAAAATTCCTAAAATTCATCATTTTTCCACGCCTTTTCCTTTCTGTGAAAAAAAAAAAAAACAGAAAAAAGTATGAGTACAATATACGTCTTGAAATTGTCTTCTTGGAAGGTTGCCCTCGTTTTGAATTTCTTGGTCGATTTTCGACCCCAGGCCTTTTTTGGAGGGCAGGTGTCATGTACAGAACTGCAAGTTTGGTGGATATTTAGGGACCTTTAGCAATGGGTTTCAAACTGCTCTTAAGGGAAACGGCCACAAGGAGGCAGCATTTCTCCGTTGTCAAATCTGAGGACTAGGGCAGCAGAGTCTTTCTGGAAGTCGTGGTCCTAGGTTGTAAATTACAGTTGAATGTGCTACGAGAATCCCCCATTAGCGTATGTCTCATTTCTTCTTGTTTTTCTTAAATTTTTTAATCGGGGTATAGATTAGGATATTATTTGTCCTAGGTTTACTATATCTGGTTCATTTGTACATTGTATATGTCTATGCATGTACAGATCCTCTTCCCATGTAAAATATTACAGAGTGTTCCATAGACCTCCCTTGCTATATGGTCGGTTTTTTCATGTATGTATATAATATGAATTTGTATCCGTATAGCACCACTGATGTTAATTGATCCATTCCCCCCACCTTTCTTTTTAGTTGAGCATAGTTTCTCTTCTAAGTCTGTGAGTGTCTTCCTCTGTGGAAATATGTTCATTGCTATCAGTTATTAGATAGCGCCTCTAAGTGATATCATAGGATATAGGTCTTTTGCTTTCCGACTTACCTCATGTTTTTTGATTATCACCAGGCTCATCTGTTGTGCCTCAAAGAGCAGTGTTTCATTGTTTTCCATGGCGAATATTCCATCATGTACATGGATCACTTCTTTTTATCCATTCACCTGTGTTTTCAAATTATTTATTTATTTATTTATGGCTGTGCTGGGTCTTCGTTTCTGTGCGAGGGCTTTCTCTAGTTGCGGGAAGCGGGGGCCACTCTACATCGCGGTGCGCGGGCCTCTCACTATCGCGGCCTCTCTTGTTGGGGGCACAGGCTCCAGACGCGCAGGCTCATTAGTTGTGGCTCATGGGCTTAGTTGCTCCGCGGCATGTGGGATCCTCCCAGACCGGGGCTCGAACCCATGTTCGCTGCATTGGCAGGCAGATTCTCAACCACTACGCCGCCAGGGAAGCCCCCATTCACCTGTTGATGGACATTTTGGTAGCTTCACTGTCTTGGCTCTTGTGAATAAGGCTGCAGTGCAGCTTTCGCAGCCTGTGTCTTCACGCTTCTGGTCTTCTCAGGTGACAGGCCCTGTGGTTCACCCACTGGATTGAATGGTACCTCAATTTTTACTTTTCAACGAGCTCCTTTCTGATCTCATTATTGGCTGTTTCCCTTTCATATCTCACCAGCAAGTAGAGGGTAGAAAGTTCTCTAAAACGTCTGCAGCGTTTATTGTTTGTAGACCTTTTCCTGATGGTCAGTCGACTGGAGAGAGTTGAAACCTTTTGTAGATTAGATTGCATGAGACTAATACTTCCTGAGGTTGAGCTTTTGTCCATTTTCCTTTTCTTTAAAGAGAGTGAGTAAAACTTACCTCCTCATACCATCTTCCTGAAAGATTTGCCTGTTTTGAATATTTGTGTTCATTCCCGACCTCAGCACAATTTTTGAGGCCAGGTGTCCTTTACAGCCCCGAGTCCTTGTGAATGTTCATTGACCATTAGCTGTGGCTTTAAAGCCGCTCTTGTGGGAAAGGGCCGCAAGGCGGCAGCATGTCTCCTTTACCAAATCTGGTTACTAGGGCAACAGAGCCTTAATGGAAGTGGTGCAGTAGGTTGTAAATTAGAAAGGAATGTGCCAGGAAAAATCCCTTTATGTTTATGGCTCATTACTTCTTGTTCGTATTTGGAACTTAATTTTTATTTTTTATCACAGCAAATTTGATTACAATGTTTTGTGTGTTCTAGGTGTGCAAGATGTGGTTCTTTCATACATATACATATATGTATTATTCGTCGGACCCTTTTCCCATGTAGATTATGACACAATGTTGAGTAGTCTTCTCTTGGTATTCCGTAGGTCTTTGGTGATTACATATTTCACATGTGTTTGTATAGCTCTGTTAACCCCAATGTCGTAATGTATCTAATCCTCACACCTTTCCATTTGGTGAACCATAAGTGTGTTTACTGAATCTATGATTCCCTTTCTCTGTGGAAATATCTTCATTGCTATCGAATTTTAGGTAACACCTATAAGTGATACGATAGGACATGTGTCTTTCGCTTTCTAACTTACCACAAGTTGCCTGATTACTTCTAGACTCCTCTGTGGTGCTGCAAATGGCATTGTTTCATATTTTCGTTAGCTAATATTCCATCTCGACATGTAGCAGTTCTTCTTTGTCCACCCATGTTTTGGTGGACTTTTTGGTTACTTCCATATCTTGGCTATTGTAATACTGTGCAGTGCACATTTGCCTCTCTGTGTCTTTCCAATTCTGTCTTCTTAGGTTATAGGTCCAGGAATGGGCCTGCTGGATCATATGGGCGCTCAATGTTTACCTTTTAAAGGCCCCTCCATTCTGTTCTCATTAGTGGCTCTTTCCAGGTTACGTCCCTCTTAAATTTGAGGGTATGCATTTCTCCACAACACCTTCAGGATTGACTGTTTATAGATTTCTTGCTGATGGTGATTCTGACTGGTGTGAGCTGACACCTCCCTGTGGTTGAATCTGCATGTGTCTCATATTTGGTTGAAATTGACCTTTAAGGCATGTCCTTTTTATTTTTCAAACTGTGATTACAGCTTAGTTCTTCAAAGTGTTTTCTTAAAGTATGTGTCACATTTTAAAATCTTTTCGCCCTTACTTCCCTCAAGACATTTTGAGGGCAGGTTTCGCTTAGAGCCCTGCAGTACTTGTTCATATCAAGTGACCATTAGAACAGGCTTTACAGCTGCTTTTGCAGGTAACGGCCAGGGGGCGGCATCCTTTCTACGTTCCCCACTCTGGTAACTACGGAAAGAGACCCTCCGCCCAGCGGTGTTCCTCGCTTATAAATTAGAGTGGAATGTGACCGGGTAAACCCACAGAAGCTGATATCTCCTTACTTTTGTTTGTTCTTTAAATTTAATTTATAATTTTTATTGGAGTAATATTCCATTGTGTACATGGACCACTTCTTCTTGGTGCATTCCTCTGATGATTGACATTTTCTTTGCTTCGGAGTGTTGGCTCTGGTAAATATTGCTGGAGTGCAGGATTGCCAGCCGGTGACTTTTTGATTCTCATTTTCTCAGGAGATAGGCCCAGCAGTGGGTGTGATTGATGGACTGTTAGCTCAATGTTTCCCTTTTCAAAGCACCTCCATTGTGTTTTCATTAGTGGCTCTTACCACGTCCCCCTTAGAACCGAGGGTACGCAATTCTCTACAATCCCTTCAGCATTTATTGTTTGCAGCGTTTTTGCTAATGGCCATTCTGACTGCTGTGAGCTGATAGGTTTTTCTAATTTGGGTTTGCATGTCTTTAAAAATTCCTAAAATTCATCATTTTTCCACGCCTTTTCCTTTCTGTGAAAAAAAAAAAAACAGAAAAAAGTATGAGTACAATATACGTCTTGAAATTGTCTTCTTGGAAGGTTGCCCTCGTTTTGAATTTCTTGGTCGATTTTCGACCCCAGGCCTTTTTTGGAGGGCAGGTGTCATGTACAGAACTGCAAGTTTGGTGGATATTTAGGGACCTTTAGCAATGGGTTTCAAACTGCTCTTAAGGGAAACGGCCACAAGGAGGCAGCATTTCTCCGTTGTCAAATCTGAGGACTAGGGCAGCAGAGTCTTTCTGGAAGTCGTGGTCCTAGGTTGTAAATTACAGTTGAATGTGCTACGAGAATCCCCCATTAGCGTATGTCTCATTTCTTCTTGTTTTTCTTAAATTTTTTAATCGGGGTATAGATTAGGATATTATTTGTCCTAGGTTTACTATATCTGGTTCATTTGTACATTGTATATGTCTATGCATGTACAGATCCTCTTCCCATGTAAAATATTACAGAGTGTTCCATAGACCTCCCTTGCTATATGGTCGGTTTTTTCATGTATGTATATAATATGAATTTGTATCCGTATAGTACCACTGATGTTAATTGATCCATTCCCCCCACCTTTCTTTTTAGTTGAGCATAGTTTCTCTTCTAAGTCTGTGAGTGTCTTCCTCTGTGGAAATATGTTCATTGCTATCAGTTATTAGATAGCGCCTCTAAGTGATATCATAGGATATAGGTCTTTTGCTTTCCGACTTACCTCATGTTTTTTGATTATCACCAGGCTCATCTGTTGTGCCTCAAAGAGCAGTGTTTCATTGTTTTCCATGGCGAATATTCCATCATGTACATGGATCACTTCTTTTTATCCATTCACCTGTGTTTTCAAATTATTTATTTATTTATTTATGGCTGTGCTGGGTCTTCGTTTCTGTGCGAGGGCTTTCTCTAGTTGCGGGAAGCGGGGGCCACTCTACATCGCGGTGCGCGGGCCTCTCACTATCGCGGCCTCTCTTGTTGGGGGCACAGGCTCCAGACGCGCAGGCTCAGTAGTTGTGGCTCATGGGCTTAGTTGCTCCGCGGCATGTGGGATCCTCCCAGACCGGGGCTCGAACCCATGTTCGCTGCATTGGCAGGCAGATTCTCAACCACTACGCCGCCAGGGAAGCCCCCATTCACCTGTTGATGGACATTTTGGTAGCTTCACTGTCTTGGCTCTTGTGAATAAGGCTGCAGTGCAGCTTTCGCAGCCTGTGTCTTCACGCTTCTGGTCTTCTCAGGTGACAGGCCCTGTGGTTCACCCACTGGATTGAATGGTACCTCAATTTTTACTTTCCAACGAGCTCCTTTCTGATCTCATTATTGGCTGTTTCCCTTTCATATCTCACCAGCAAGTAGAGGGTAGAAAGTTCTCTAAAACGTCTGCAGCGTTTATTGTTTGTAGACCTTTTCCTGATGGTCAGTCGACTGGAGAGAGTTGAAACCTTTTGTAGATTAGATTGCATGAGACTAATACTTCCTGAGGTTGAGCTTTTGTCCATTTTCCTTTTCTTTAAAGAGAGTGAGTAAAACTTACCTCCTCATACCATCTTCCTGAAAGATTTGCCTGTTTTGAATATTTGTGTTCATTCCCGACCTCAGCACAATTTTTGAGGCCAGGTGTCCTTTACAGCCCCGAGTCCTTGTGAATGTTCATTGACCATTAGCTGTGGCTTTAAAGCCGCTCTTGTGGGAAAGGGCCGCAAGGCGGCAGCATGTCTCCTTTACCAAATCTGGTTACTAGGGCAACAGAGCCTTAATGGAAGTGGTGCAGTAGGTTGTAAATTAGAAAGGAATGTGCCAGGAAAAATCCCTTTATGTTTATGGCTCATTACTTCTTGTTCGTATTTGGAACTTAATTTTTATTTTTTATCACAGCAAATTTGATTACAATGTTTTGTGTGTTCTAGGTGTGCAAGATGTGGTTCTTTCATACATATACATATATGTATTATTCGTCGGACCCTTTTCCCATGTAGATTATGACACAATGTTGAGTAGTCTTCTCTTGGTATTCCGTAGGTCTTTGGTGATTACATATTTCACATGTGTTTGTATAGCTCTGTTAACCCCAATGTCGTAATGTATCTAATCCTCACACCTTTCCATTTGGTGAACCATAAGTGTGTTTACTGAATCTATGATTCCCTTTCTCTGTGGAAATATCTTCATTGGTATCGAATTTTAGGTAACACCTATAAGTGATACGATAGGACATGTGTCTTTCGCTTTCTAACTTACCACAAGTTGCCTGATTACTTCTAGACTCCTCTGTGGTGCTGCAAATGGCATTGTTTCATATTTTCGTTAGCTAATATTCCATCTCGACATGTAGCAGTTCTTCTTTGTCCACCCATGTTTTGGTGGACTTTTTGGTTACTTCCATATCTTGGCTATTGTAATACTGTGCAGTGCACATTTGC
Organism: Eschrichtius robustus; assembly: GCF_028021215.1. Lineage (NCBI taxonomy): Eukaryota > Metazoa > Chordata > Mammalia > Artiodactyla > Eschrichtiidae > Eschrichtius > Eschrichtius robustus. The sequence continues at coordinate 20,562,528 of NC_090827.1, read as the reverse complement.
CTCTCTGTGTCTTTCCAATTCTGTCTTCTTAGGTTATAGGTCCAGGAATGGGCCTGCTGGATCATATGGGCGCTCAATGTTTACCTTTTAAAGGCCCCTCCATTCTGTTCTCATTAGTGGCTCTTTCCAGGTTACGTCCCTCTTAAATTTGAGGGTATGCATTTCTCCACAACACCTTCAGGATTGACTGTTTATAGATTTCTTGCTGATGGTGATTCTGACTGGTGTGAGCTGACACCTCCCTGTGGTTGAATCTGCATGTGTCTCATATTTGGTTGAAATTGACCTTTAAGGCATGTCCTTTTTATTTTTCAAACTGTGATTACAGCTTAGTTCTTCAAAGTGTTTTCTTAAAGTATGTGTCACATTTTAAAATCTTTTCGCCCTTACTTCCCTCAAGACATTTTGAGGGCAGGTTTCGCTTAGAGCCCTGCAGTACTTGTTCATATCAAGTGACCATTAGAACAGGCTTTACAGCTGCTTTTGCAGGTAACGGCCAGGGGGCGGCATCCTTTCTACGTTCCCCACTCTGGTAACTACGGAAAGAGACCCTCCGCCCAGCGGTGTTCCTCGCTTATAAATTAGAGTGGAATGTGACCGGGTAAACCCACAGAAGCTGATATCTCCTTACTTTTGTTTGTTCTTTAAATTTAATTTATAATTTTTATTGGAGTAATATTCCATTGTGTACATGGACCACTTCTTCTTGGTGCATTCCTCTGATGATTGACATTTTCTTTGCTTCGGAGTGTTGGCTCTGGTAAATATTGCTGGAGTGCAGGATTGCCAGCCGGTGACTTTTTGATTCTCATTTTCTCAGGAGATAGGCCCAGCAGTGGGTGTGATTGATGGACTGTTAGCTCAATGTTTCCCTTTTCAAAGCACCTCCATTGTGTTTTCATTAGTGGCTCTTACCACGTCCCCCTTAGAACCGAGGGTACGCAATTCTCTACAATCCCTTCAGCATTTATTGTTTGCAGCGTTTTTGCTAATGGCCATTCTGACTGCTGTGAGCTGATAGGTTTTTCTAATTTGGGTTTGCATGTCTTTAAAAATTCCTAAAATTCATCATTTTTCCACGCCTTTTCCTTTCTGTGAAAAAAAAAAACAGAAAAAATTATGAGTACAATATACGTCTTGAAATTGTCTTCTTGGAAGGTTGCCCTCTTTTGAATTTCTTGGTCGATTTTCGACCCCAGGCCTTTTTTGGAGGGCAGGTGTCATGTACAGAACTGCAAGTTTGGTGGATATTTAGGGACCTTTAGCAATGGGTTTCAAACTGCTCTTAAGGGAAACGGCCACAAGGAGGCAGCATTTCTCCGTTGTCAAATCTGAGGACTAGGGCAGCAGAGTCTTTCTGGAAGTCGTGGTCCTAGGTTGTAAATTACAATTGAATGTGCTACGAGAATCCCCCATTAGTGTATGTCTCATTTCTTCTTGTTTTTCTTAAATTTTTTAATCGGGGTATAGATTAGGATATTATTTGTCCTAGGTTTACAATATCTGGTTCATTTGTACATTGTATATGTCTATGCATGTACAGATCCTCTTCCCATGTAAAATATTACAGAGTGTTCCATAGACCTCCCTTGCTATATGGTCGGTTTTTTCATGTATGTATAGAATATGAATTTCTATCCGTATAGTACCACTGATGTTAATTGATCCATTCCCCCCACCTTTCTTTTTAGTTGAGCATAGTTTCTCTTCTAAGTCTGTGAGTGTCTTCCTCTGTGGAAATATGTTCATTTCTATCAGTTATTAGATAGCGCCTCTAAGTGATATCATAGGATATAGGTCTTTTGCTTTCCGACTTACCTCATGTTTTTTGATTATCACCAGGCTCATCTGTTGTGCCTCAAAGAGCAGTGTTTCATTGTTTTCCATGGCGAATATTCCATCATGTACATGGATCACTTGTTTTTATCCATTCACCTGTGTTTTCAAATTATTTATTTATTTATTTCTGGCTGTGCTGGGTCTTCGTTTCTGTGCGAGGGCTTTCTCTAGTTGCGGGAAGCGGGGGCCACTCTACATCGCGGTGCGCGGGCCTCTCACTATCGCGGCCTCTCTTGTTGGGGGCACAGGCTCCAGACGCGCAGGCTCAGTAGTTGTGGCTCATGGGCTTAGTTGCTCCGCGGCATGTGGGATCCTCCCAGACCGGGGCTCGAACCCATGTTCGCTGCATTGGCAGGCAGATTCTCAACCACTACGCCGCTAGGGAAGCCCCCATTCACCTGTTGATGGACATTTTGGTAGCTTCACTGTCTTGGCTCTTGTGAATAAGGCTGCAGTGCAGCTTTCGCAGCCTGTGTCTTCACGCTTCTGGTCTTCTCAGGTGACAGGCCCTGTGGTTCACCCACTGGATTGAATGGTACCTCAATTTTTACTTTTCAACGAGCTCCTTTCTGATCTCATTATTGGCTGTTTCCCTTTCATATCTCACCAGCAAGTAGAGGGTAGAAAGTTCTCTAAAACGTCTGCAGCGTTTATTGTTTGTAGACCTTTTCCAGATGGTCAGTCGACTGGAGAGAGTTGAAACCTTTTGTAGATTAGATTGCATGAGACTAATACTTCCTGAGGTTGAGCTTTTGTCCATTTTCCTTTTCTTTAAAGAGAGTGAGTAAAACTTACCTCCTCATACCATCTTCCTGAAAGATTTGCCTGTTTTGAATATTTGTGTTCATTCCCGACCTCAGCACAATTTTTGAGGCCAGGTGTCCTTTACAGCCCCGAGTCCTTGTGAATGTTCACTGACCATTAGCTGTGGCTTTAAAGCCGCTCTTGTGGGAAAGGGCCGCAAGGCGGCAGCATGTCTCCTTTACCAAATCTGGTTACTAGGGCAACAGAGCCTTAATGGAAGTGGTGCAGTAGGTTGTAAATTAGAAAGGAATGTGCCAGGAAAAATCCCTTTATGTTTATGGCTCATTACTTCTTGTTCGTATTTGGAACTTAATTTTTATTTTTCATCACAGCAAATTTGATTACAATGTTTTGTGTGTTCTAGGTGTGCAAGATGTGGTTCTTTCATACATATACATATATGTATTATTCGTCGGACCCTTTTCCCATGTAGATTATGACACAATGTTGAGTAGTCTTCTCTTGGTATTCCGTAGGTCTTTGGTGATTACATATTTCACATGTGTTTGTATAGCTCTGTTAACCCCAATGTCGTAATGTATCTAATCCTCACACCTTTCCATTTGGTGAACCATAAGTGTGTTTACTGAATCTATGATTCCCTTTCTCTGTGGAAATATCTTCATTGCTATCGAATTTTAGGTAACACCTATAAGTGATACGATAGGACATGTGTCTTTCGCTTTCTAACTTACCACAAGTTGCCTGATTACTTCTAGACTCCTCTGTGGTGCTGCAAATGGCATTGTTTCATATTTTCGTTAGCTAATATTCCATCTCGACATGTAGCAGTTCTTCTTTGTCCACCCATGTTTTGGTGGACTTTTTGGTTACTTCCATATCTTGGCTATTGTAATACTGTGCAGTGCACATTTGCCTCTCTGTGTCTTTCCAATTCTGTCTTCTTAGGTTATAGGTCCAGGAATGGGCCTGCTGGATCATATGGGCGCTCAATGTTTACCTTTTAAAGGCCCCTCCATTCTGTTCTCATTAGTGGCTCTTTCCAGGTTACGTCCCTCTTAAATTTGAGGGTATGCATTTCTCCACAACACCTTCAGGATTGACTGTTTATAGATTTCTTGCTGATGGTGATTCTGACTGGTGTGAGCTGACACCTCCCTGTGGTTGAATCTGCATGTGTCTCATATTTGGTTGAAATTGACCTTTAAGGCATGTCCTTTTTATTTTTCAAACTGTGATTACAGCTTAGTTCTTCAAAGTGTTTTCTTAAAGTATGTGTCACATTTTAAAATCTTTTCGCCCTTACTTCCCTCAAGACATTTTGAGGGCAGGTTTCGCTTAGAGCCCTGCAGTACTTGTTCATATCAAGTGACCATTAGAACAGGCTTTACAGCTGCTTTTGCAGGTAACGGCCAGGGGGCGGCATCCTTTCTACGTTCCCCACTCTGGTAACTACGGAAAGAGACCCTCCGCCCAGCGGTGTTCCTCGCTTATAAATTAGAGTGGAATGTGACCGGGTAAACCCACGGAAGCTGATATCTCCTTACTTTTGTTTGTTCTTTAAATTTAATTTATAATTTTTATTGGAGTAATATTCCATTGTGTACATGGACCACTTCTTCTTGGTGCATTCCTCTGATGATTGACATTTTCTTTGCTTCAGAGTGTTGGCTCTGGTAAATATTGCTGGAGTGCAGGATTGCCAGCCGGTGACTTTTTGATTCTCATTTTCTCAGGAGATAGGCCCAGCAGTGGGTGTGATTGATGGACTGTTAGCTCAATGTTTCCCTTTTCAAAGCACCTCCATTGTGTTTTCATTAGTGGCTCTTACCACGTCCCCCTTAGAACCGAGGGTACGCAATTCTCTACAATCCCTTCAGCATTTATTGTTTGCAGCGTTTTTGCTAATGGCCATTCTGACTGCTGTGAGCTGATAGGTTTTTCTAATTTGGGTTTGCATGTCTTTAAAAATTCCTAAAATTCATCATTTTTCCACGCCTTTTCCTTTCTGTGAAAAAAAAAAAAAAACAGAAAAAAGTATGAGTACAATATACGTCTTGAAATTGTCTTCTTGGAAGGTTGCCCTCGTTTTGAATTTCTTGGTCGATTTTCGACCCCAGGCCTTTTTTGGAGGGCAGGTGTCATGTACAGAACTGCAAGTTTGGTGGATATTTAGGGACCTTTAGCAATGGGTTTCAAACTGCTCTTAAGGGAAACGGCCACAAGGAGGCAGCATTTCTCCGTTGTCAAATCTGAGGACTAGGGCAGCAGAGTCTTTCTGGAAGTCGTGGTCCTAGGTTGTAAATTACAGTTGAATGTGCTACGAGAATCCCCCATTAGCGTATGTCTCATTTCTTCTTGTTTTTCTTAAATTTTTTAATCGGGGTATAGATTAGGATATTATTTGTCCTAGGTTTACTATATCTGGTTCATTTGTACATTGTATATGTCTATGCATGTACAGATCCTCTTCCCATGTAAAATATTACAGAGTGTTCCATAGACCTCCCTTGCTATATGGTCGGTTTTTTCATGTATGTATATAATATGAATTTGTATCCGTATAGTACCACTGATGTTAATTGATCCATTCCCCCCACCTTTCTTTTTAGTTGAGCATAGTTTCTCTTCTAAGTCTGTGAGTGTCTTCCTCTGTGGAAATATGTTCATTGCTATCAGTAATTAGATAGCGCCTCTAAGTGATATCATAGGATATAGGTCTTTTGCTTTCCGACTTACCTCATGTTTTTTGATTATCACCAGGCTCATCTGTTGTGCCTCAAAGAGCAGTGTTTCATTGTTTTCCATGGCGAATATTCCATCATGTACATGGATCACTTCTTTTTATCCATTCACCTGTGTTTTCAAATTATTTATTTATTTATTTATGGCTGTGCTGGGTCTTCGTTTCTGTGCGAGGGCTTTCTCTAGTTGCGGGAAGCGGGGGCCACTCTACATCGCGGTGCGCGGGCCTCTCACTATCGCGGCCTCTCTTGTTGGGGGCACAGGCTCCAGACGCGCAGGCTCAGTAGTTGTGGCTCATGGGCTTAGTTGCTCCGCGGCATGTGGGATCCTCCCAGACCGGGGCTCGAACCCATGTTCGCTGCATTGGCAGGCAGATTCTCAACCACTACGCCGCCAGGGAAGTCCCCATTCACCTGTTGATGGACATTTTGGTAGCTTCACTGTCTTGGCTCTTGTGAATAAGGCTGCAGTGCAGCTTTCGCAGCCTGTGTCTTCACGCTTCTGGTCTTCTCAGGTGACAGGCCCTGTGGTTCACCCACTGGATTGAATGGTACCTCAATTTTTACTTTCCAACGAGCTCCTTTCTGATCTCATTATTGGCTGTTTCCCTTTCATATCTCACCAGCAAGTAGAGGGTAGAAAGTTCTCTAAAACGTCTGCAGCGTTTATTGTTTGTAGACCTTTTCCTGATGGTCAGTCGACTGGAGAGAGTTGAAACCTTTTGTAGATTAGATTGCATGAGACTAATACTTCCTGAGGTTGAGCTTTTGTCCATTTTCCTTTTCTTTAAAGAGAGTGAGTAAAACTTACCTCCTCATACCATCTTCCTGAAAGATTTGCCTGTTTTGAATATTTGTGTTCATTCCCGACCTCAGCACAATTTTTGAGGCCAGGTGTCCTTTACAGCCCCGAGTCCTTGTAAATGTTCATTGACCATTAGCTGTGGCTTTAAAGCCGCTCTTGTGGGAAAGGGCCGCAAGGCTGCAGCATGTCTCCTTTACCAAATCTGGTTACTAGGGCAACAGAGCCTTAATGGAAGTGGTGCAGTAGGTTGTAAATTAGAAAGGAATGTGCCAGGAAAAATCCCTTTATGTTTATGGCTCATTACTTCTTGTTCGTATTTGGAACTTAATTTTTATTTTTTATCACAGCAAATTTGATTACAATGTTTTGTGTGTTCTAGGTGTGCAAGATGTGGTTCTTTCATACATATACATATATGTATTATTCGTCGGACCCTTTTCCCATGTAGATTATGACACAATGTTGAGTAGTCTTCTCTTGGTATTCCGTAGGTCTTTGGTGATTACATATTTCACATGTGTTTGTATAGCTCTGTTAACCCCAATGTCGTAATGTATCTAATCCTCACACCTTTCCATTTGGTGAACCATAAGTGTGTTTACTGAATCTATGATTCCCTTTCTCTGTGGAAATATCTTCATTGGTATCGAATTTTAGGTAACACCTATAAGTGATACGATAGGACATGTGTCTTTCGCTTTCTAACTTACCACAAGTTGCCTGATTACTTCTAGACTCCTCTGTGGTGCTGCAAATGGCATTGTTTCATATTTTCGTTAGCTAATATTCCATCTCGACATGTAGCAGTTCTTCTTTGTCCACCCATGTTTTGGTGGACTTTTTGGTTACTTCCATATCTTGGCTATTGTAATACTGTGCAGTGCACATTTGCCTCTCTGTGTCTTTCCAATTCTGTCTTCTTAGGTTATAGGTCCAGGAATGGGCCTGCTGGATCATATGGGCGCTCAATGTTTACCTTTTAAAGGCCCCTCCATTCTGTTCTCATTAGTGGCTCTTTCCAGGTTACGTCCCTCTTAAATTTGAGGGTATGCATTTCTCCACAACACCTTCAGGATTGACTGTTTATAGATTTCTTGCTGATGGTGATTCTGACTGGTGTGAGCTGACACCTCCCTGTGGTTGAATCTGCATGTGTCTCATATTTGGTTGAAATTGACCTTTAAGGCATGTCCTTTTTATTTTTCAAACTGTGATTACAGCTTAGTTCTTCAAAGTGTTTTCTTAAAGTATGTGTCACATTTTAAAATCTTTTCGCCCTTACTTCCCTCAAGACATTTTGAGGGCAGGTTTCGCTTAGAGCCCTGCAGTACTTGTTCATATCAAGTGACCATTAGAACAGGCTTTACAGCTGCTTTTGCAGGTAACGGCCAGGGGGCGGCATCCTTTCTACGTTCCCCACTCTGGTAACTACGGAAAGAGACCCTCCGCCCAGCGGTGTTCCTCGCTTATAAATTAGAGTGGAATGTGACCGGGTAAACCCACAGAAGCTGATATCTCCTTACTTTTGTTTGTTCTTTAAATTTAATTTATAATTTTTATTGGAGTAATATTCCATTGTGTACATGGACCACTTCTTCTTGGTGCATTCCTCTGATGATTGACATTTTCTTTGCTTCAGAGTGTTGGCTCTGGTAAATATTGCTGGAGTGCAGGATTGCCAGCCGGTGACTTTTTGATTCTCATTTTCTCAGGAGATAGGCCCAGCAGTGGGTGTGATTGATGGACTGTTAGCTCAATGTTTCCCTTTTCAAAGCACCTCCATTGTGTTTTCATTAGTGGCTCTTACCACGTCCCCCTTAGAACCGAGGGTACGCAATTCTCTACAATCCCTTCAGCATTTATTGTTTGCAGCGTTTTTGCTAATGGCCATTCTGACTGCTGTGAGCTGATAGGTTTTTCTAATTTGGGTTTGCATGTCTTTAAAAATTCCTAAAATTCATCATTTTTCCACGCCTTTTCCTTTCTGTGAAAAAAAAAAAAAACAGAAAAAAGTATGAGTACAATATACGTCTTGAAATTGTCTTCTTGGAAGGTTGCCCTCGTTTTGAATTTCTTGGTCGATTTTCGACCCCAGGCCTTTTTTGGAGGGCAGGTGTCATGTACAGAACTGCAAGTTTGGTGGATATTTAGGGACCTTTAGCAATGGGTTTCAAACTGCTCTTAAGGGAAACGGCCACAAGGAGGCAGCATTTCTCCGTTGTCAAATCTGAGGACTAGGGCAGCAGAGTCTTTCTGGAAGTCGTGGTCCTAGGTTGTAAATTACAGTTGAATGTGCTACGAGAATCCCCCATTAGCGTATGTCTCATTTCTTCTTGTTTTTCTTAAATTTTTTAATCGGGGTATAGATTAGGATATTATTTGTCCTAGGTTTACTATATCTGGTTCATTTGTACATTGTATATGTCTATGCATGTACAGATCCTCTTCCCATGTAAAATATTACAGAGTGTTCCATAGACCTCCCTTGCTATATGGTCGGTTTTTTCATGTATGTATATAATATGAATTTGTATCCGTATAGCACCACTGATGTTAATTGATCCATTCCCCCCACCTTTCTTTTTAGTTGAGCATAGTTTCTCTTCTAAGTCTGTGAGTGTCTTCCTCTGTGGAAATATGTTCATTGCTATCAGTTATTAGATAGCGCCTCTAAGTGATATCATAGGATATAGGTCTTTTGCTTTCCGACTTACCTCATGTTTTTTGATTATCACCAGGCTCATCTGTTGTGCCTCAAAGAGCAGTGTTTCATTGTTTTCCATGGCGAATATTCCATCATGTACATGGATCACTTCTTTTTATCCATTCACCTGTGTTTTCAAATTATTTATTTATTTATTTCTGGCTGTGCTGGGTCTTCGTTTCTGTGCGAGGGCTTTCTCTAGTTGCGGGAAGCGGGGGCCACTCTACATCGCGGTGCGCGGGCCTCTCACTATCGCGGCCTCTCTTGTTGGGGGCACAGGCTCCAGACGCGCAGGCTCATTAGTTGTGGCTCATGGGCTTAGTTGCTCCGCGGCATGTGGGATCCTCCCAGACCGGGGCTCGAACCCATGTTCGCTGCATTGGCAGGCAGATTCTCAACCACTACGCCGCCAGGGAAGCCCCCATTCACCTGTTGATGGACATTTTGGTAGCTTCACTGTCTTGGCTCTTGTGAATAAGGCTGCAGTGCAGCTTTCGCAGCCTGTGTCTTCACGCTTCTGGTCTTCTCAGGTGACAGGCCCTGTGGTTCACCCACTGGATTGAATGGTACCTCAATTTTTACTTTTCAACGAGCTCCTTTCTGATCTCATTATTGGCTGTTTCCCTTTCATATCTCACCAGCAAGTAGAGGGTAGAAAGTTCTCTAAAACGTCTGCAGCGTTTATTGTTTGTAGACCTTTTCCTGATGGTCAGTCGACTGGAGAGAGTTGAAACCTTTTGTAGATTAGATTGCATGAGACTAATACTTCCTGAGGTTGAGCTTTTGTCCATTTTCCTTTTCTTTAAAGAGAGTGAGTAAAACTTACCTCCTCATACCATCTTCCTGAAAGATTTGCCTGTTTTGAATATTTGTGTTCATTCCCGACCTCAGCACAATTTTTGAGGCCAGGTGTCCTTTACAGCCCCGAGTCCTTGTGAATGTTCATTGACCATTAGCTGTGGCTTTAAAGCCGCTCTTGTGGGAAAGGGCCGCAAGGCGGCAGCATGTCTCCTTTACCAAATCTGGTTACTAGGGCAACAGAGCCTTAATGGAAGTGGTGCAGTAGGTTGTAAATTAGAAAGGAATGTGCCAGGAAAAATCCCTTTATGTTTATGGCTCATTACTTCTTGTTCGTATTTGGAACTTAATTTTTATTTTTTATCACAGCAAATTTGATTACAATGTTTTGTGTGTTCTAGGTGTGCAAGATGTGGTTCTTTCATACATATACATATATGTATTATTCGTCGGACCCTTTTCCCATGTAGATTATGACACAATGTTGAGTAGTCTTCTCTTGGTATTCCGTAGGTCTTTGGTGATTACATATTTCACATGTGTTTGTATAGCTCTGTTAACCCCAATGTCGTAATGTATCTAATCCTCACACCTTTCCATTTGGTGAACCATAAGTGTGTTTACTGAATCTATGATTCCCTTTCTCTGTGGAAATATCTTCATTGGTATCGAATTTTAGGTAACACCTATAAGTGATACGATAGGACATGTGTCTTTCGCTTTCTAACTTACCACAAGTTGCCTGATTACTTCTAGACTCCTCTGTGGTGCTGCAAATGGCATTGTTTCATATTTTCGTTAGCTAATATTCCATCTCGACATGTAGCAGTTCTTCTTTGTCCACCCATGTTTTGGTGGACTTTTTGGTTACTTCCATATCTTGGCTATTGTAATACTGTGCAGTGCACATTTGCCTCTCTGTGTCTTTCCAATTCTGTCTTCTTAGGTTATAGGTCCAGGAATGGGCCTGCTGGATCATATGGGCGCTCAATGTTTACCTTTTAAAGGCCCCTCCATTCTGTTCTCATTAGTGGCTCTTTCCAGGTTACGTCCCTCTTAAATTTGAGGGTATGCATTTCTCCACAACACCTTCAGGATTGACTGTTTATAGATTTCTTGCTGATGGTGATTCTGACTGGTGTGAGCTGACACCTCCCTGTGGTTGAATCTGCATGTGTCTCATATTTGGTTGAAATTGACCTTTAAGGCATGTCCTTTTTATTTTTCAAACTGTGATTACAGCTTAGTTCTTCAAAGTGTTTTCTTAAAGTATGTGTCACATTTTAAAATCTTTTCGCCCTTACTTCCCTCAAGACATTTTGAGGGCAGGTTTCGCTTAGAGCCCTGCAGTACTTGTTCATATCAAGTGACCATTAGAACAGGCTTTACAGCTGCTTTTGCAGGTAACGGCCAGGGGGCGGCATCCTTTCTACGTTCCCCACTCTGGTAACTACGGAAAGAGACCCTCCGCCCAGCGGTGTTCCTCGCTTATAAATTAGAGTGGAATGTGACCGGGTAAACCCACAGAAGCTGATATCTCCTTACTTTTGTTTGTTCTTTAAATTTAATTTATAATTTTTATTGGAGTAATATTCCATTGTGTACATGGACCACTTCTTCTTGGTGCATTCCTCTGATGATTGACATTTTCTTTGCTTCGGAGTGTTGGCTCTGGTAAATATTGCTGGAGTGCAGGATTGCCAGCCGGTGACTTTTTGATTCTCATTTTCTCAGGAGATAGGCCCAGCAGTGGGTGTGATTGATGGACTGTTAGCTCAATGTTTCCCTTTTCAAAGCACCTCCATTGTGTTTTCATTAGTGGCTCTTACCACGTCCCCCTTAGAACCGAGGGTACGCAATTCTCTACAATCCCTTCAGCATTTATTGTTTGCAGCGTTTTTGCTAATGGCCATTCTGACTGCTGTGAGCTGATAGGTTTTTCTAATTTGGGTTTGCATGTCTTTAAAAATTCCTAAAATTCATCATTTTTCCACGCCTTTTCCTTTCTGTGAAAAAAAAAAAAACAGAAAAAAGTATGAGTACAATATACGTCTTGAAATTGTCTTCTTGGAAGGTTGCCCTCGTTTTGAATTTCTTGGTCGATTTTCGACCCCAGGCCTTTTTTGGAGGGCAGGTGTCATGTACAGAACTGCAAGTTTGGTGGATATTTAGGGACCTTTAGCAATGGGTTTCAAACTGCTCTTAAGGGAAACGGCCACAAGGAGGCAGCATTTCTCCGTTGTCAAATCTGAGGACTAGGGCAGCAGAGTCTTTCTGGAAGTCGTGGTCCTAGGTTGTAAATTACAGTTGAATGTGCTACGAGAATCCCCCATTAGCGTATGTCTCATTTCTTCTTGTTTTTCTTAAATTTTTTAATCGGGGTATAGATTAGGATATTATTTGTCCTAGGTTTACTATATCTGGTTCATTTGTACATTGTATATGTCTATGCATGTACAGATCCTCTTCCCATGTAAAATATTACAGAGTGTTCCATAGACCTCCCTTGCTATATGGTCGGTTTTTTCATGTATGTATATAATATGAATTTGTATCCGTATAGTACCACTGATGTTAATTGATCCATTCCCCCCACCTTTCTTTTTAGTTGAGCATAGTTTCTCTTCTAAGTCTGTGAGTGTCTTCCTCTGTGGAAATATGTTCATTGCTATCAGTTATTAGATAGCGCCTCTAAGTGATATCATAGGATATAGGTCTTTTGCTTTCCGACTTACCTCATGTTTTTTGATTATCACCAGGCTCATCTGTTGTGCCTCAAAGAGCAGTGTTTCATTGTTTTCCATGGCGAATATTCCATCATGTACATGGATCACTTCTTTTTATCCATTCACCTGTGTTTTCAAATTATTTATTTATTTATTTATGGCTGTGCTGGGTCTTCGTTTCTGTGCGAGGGCTTTCTCTAGTTGCGGGAAGCGGGGGCCACTCTACATCGCGGTGCGCGGGCCTCTCACTATCGCGGCCTCTCTTGTTGGGGGCACAGGCTCCAGACGCGCAGGCTCAGTAGTTGTGGCTCATGGGCTTAGTTGCTCCGCGGCATGTGGGATCCTCCCAGACCGGGGCTCGAACCCATGTTCGCTGCATTGGCAGGCAGATTCTCAACCACTACGCCGCCAGGGAAGCCCCCATTCACCTGTTGATGGACATTTTGGTAGCTTCACTGTCTTGGCTCTTGTGAATAAGGCTGCAGTGCAGCTTTCGCAGCCTGTGTCTTCACGCTTCTGGTCTTCTCAGGTGACAGGCCCTGTGGTTCACCCACTGGATTGAATGGTACCTCAATTTTTACTTTCCAACGAGCTCCTTTCTGATCTCATTATTGGCTGTTTCCCTTTCATATCTCACCAGCAAGTAGAGGGTAGAAAGTTCTCTAAAACGTCTGCAGCGTTTATTGTTTGTAGACCTTTTCCTGATGGTCAGTCGACTGGAGAGAGTTGAAACCTTTTGTAGATTAGATTGCATGAGACTAATACTTCCTGAGGTTGAGCTTTTGTCCATTTTCCTTTTCTTTAAAGAGAGTGAGTAAAACTTACCTCCTCATACCATCTTCCTGAAAGATTTGCCTGTTTTGAATATTTGTGTTCATTCCCGACCTCAGCACAATTTTTGAGGCCAGGTGTCCTTTACAGCCCCGAGTCCTTGTGAATGTTCATTGACCATTAGCTGTGGCTTTAAAGCCGCTCTTGTGGGAAAGGGCCGCAAGGCGGCAGCATGTCTCCTTTACCAAATCTGGTTACTAGGGCAACAGAGCCTTAATGGAAGTGGTGCAGTAGGTTGTAAATTAGAAAGGAATGTGCCAGGAAAAATCCCTTTATGTTTATGGCTCATTACTTCTTGTTCGTATTTGGAACTTAATTTTTATTTTTTATCACAGCAAATTTGATTACAATGTTTTGTGTGTTCTAGGTGTGCAAGATGTGGTTCTTTCATACATATACATATATGTATTATTCGTCGGACCCTTTTCCCATGTAGATTATGACACAATGTTGAGTAGTCTTCTCTTGGTATTCCGTAGGTCTTTGGTGATTACATATTTCACATGTGTTTGTATAGCTCTGTTAACCCCAATGTCGTAATGTATCTAATCCTCACACCTTTCCATTTGGTGAACCATAAGTGTGTTTACTGAATCTATGATTCCCTTTCTCTGTGGAAATATCTTCATTGGTATCGAATTTTAGGTAACACCTATAAGTGATACGATAGGACATGTGTCTTTCGCTTTCTAACTTACCACAAGTTGCCTGATTACTTCTAGACTCCTCTGTGGTGCTGCAAATGGCATTGTTTCATATTTTCGTTAGCTAATATTCCATCTCGACATGTAGCAGTTCTTCTTTGTCCACCCATGTTTTGGTGGACTTTTTGGTTACTTCCATATCTTGGCTATTGTAATACTGTGCAGTGCACATTTGCCTCTCTGTGTCTTTCCAATTCTGTCTTCTTAGGTTATAGGTCCAGGAATGGGCCTGCTGGATCATATGGGCGCTCAATGTTTACCTTTTAAAGGCCCCTCCATTCTGTTCTCATTAGTGGCTCTTTCCAGGTTACGTCCCTCTTAAATTTGAGGGTATGCATTTCTCCACAACACCTTCAGGATTGACTGCTTATAGATTTCTTGCTGATGGTGATTCTGACTGGTGTGAGCTGACACCTCCCTGTGGTTGAATCTGCATGTGTCTCATATTTGGTTGAAATTGACCTTTAAGGCATGTCCTTTTTATTTTTCAAACTGTGATTACAGCTTTGTTCTTCAAAGTGTTTTCTTAAAGTATGTGTCACATTTTAAAATCTTTTCGCCCTTACTTCCCTCAAGACATTTTGAGGGCAGGTTTCTCTTACAGCCCTGCAGTACTTGTTCATAGCAAGTGACCATTAGAACAGGCTTTACAGCTGCTTTTGCAGGTAAGGGCCAGGGGGCGGCATCCTTTCTACGTTCCCCACTCTGGTAACTACGGAAAGAGACCCTCCGCCCAGCGGTGTTCCTCGCTTATAAATTAGAGTGGAATGTGACCGGGTAAACCCACAGAAGCTGATATCTCCTTACTTTTGTTTGTTCTTTAAATTTAATTTATAATTTTTATTGGAGTAATATTCCATTGTGTACATGGACCACTTCTTCTTGGTGCATTCCTCTGATGATTGACATTTTCTTTGCTTCGGAGTGTTGGCTCTGGTAAATATTGCTGGAGTGCAGGATTGCCAGCCGGTGACTTTTTGATTCTCATTTTCTCAGGAGATAGGCCCAGCAGTGGGTGTGATTGATGGACTGTTAGCTCAATGTTTCCCTTTTCAAAGCACCTCCATTGTGTTTTCATTAGTGGCTCTTACCACGTCCCCCTTAGAACCGAGGGTACGCAATTCTCTACAATCCCTTCAGCATTTATTGTTTGCAGCGTTTTTGCTAATGGCCATTCTGACTGCTGTGAGCTGATAGGTTTTTCTAATTTGGGTTTGCATGTCTTTAAAAATTCCTAAAATTCATCATTTTTCCACGCCTTTTCCTTTCTGTGAAAAAAAAAAACAGAAAAAATTATGAGTACAATATACGTCTTGAAATTGTCTTCTTGGAAGGTTGCCCTCTTTTGAATTTCTTGGTCGATTTTCGACCCCAGGCCTTTTTTGGAGGGCAGGTGTCATGTACAGAACTGCAAGTTTGGTGGATATTTAGGGACCTTTAGCAATGGGTTTCAAACTGCTCTTAAGGGAAACGGCCACAAGGAGGCAGCATTTCTCCGTTGTCAAATCTGAGGACTAGGGCAGCAGAGTCTTTCTGGAAGTCGTGGTCCTAGGTTGTAAATTACAATTGAATGTGCTACGAGAATCCCCCATTAGTGTATGTCTCATTTCTTCTTGTTTTTCTTAAATTTTTTAATCGGAGTATAGATTAGGATATTATTTGTCCTAGGTTTACAATATCTGGTTCATTTGTACATTGTATATGTCTATGCATGTACAGATCCTCTTCCCATGTAAAATATTACAGAGTGTTCCATAGACCTCCCTTGCTATATGGTCGGTTTTTTCATGTATGTATAGAATATGAATTTCTATCCGTATAGTACCACTGATGTTAATTGATCCATTCCCCCCACCTTTCTTTTTAGTTGAGCATAGTTTCTCTTCTAAGTCTGTGAGTGTCTTCCTCTGTGGAAATATGTTCATTTCTATCAGTTATTAGATAGCGCCTCTAAGTGATATCATAGGATATAGGTCTTTTGCTTTCCGACTTACCTCATGTTTTTTGATTATCACCAGGCTCATCTGTTGTGCCTCAAAGAGCAGTGTTTCATTGTTTTCCATGGCGAATATTCCATCATGTACATGGATCACTTCTTTTTATCCATTCACCTGTGTTTTCAAATTATTTATTTATTTATTTCTGGCTGTGCTGGGTCTTCGTTTCTGTGCGAGGGCTTTCTCTAGTTGCGGGAAGCGGGGGCCACTCTACATCGCGGTGCGCGGGCCTCTCACTATCGCGGCCTCTCTTGTTGGGGGCACAGGCTCCAGACGCGCAGGCTCAGTAGTTGTGGCTCATGGGCTTAGTTGCTCCGCGGCATGTGGGATCCTCCCAGACCGGGGCTCGAACCCATGTTCGCTGCATTGGCAGGCAGATTCTCAACCACTACGCCGCTAGGGAAGCCCCCATTCACCTGTTGATGGACATTTTGGTAGCTTCACTGTCTTGGCTCTTGTGAATAAGGCTGCAGTGCAGCTTTCGCAGCCTGTGTCTTCACGCTTCTGGTCTTCTCAGGTGACAGGCCCTGTGGTTCACCCACTGGATTGAATGGTACCTCAATTTTTACTTTTCAACGAGCTCCTTTCTGATCTCATTATTGGCTGTTTCCCTTTCATATCTCACCAGCAAGTAGAGGGTAGAAAGTTCTCTAAAACGTCTGCAGCGTTTATTGTTTGTAGACCTTTTCCAGATGGTCAGTCGACTGGAGAGAGTTGAAACCTTTTGTAGATTAGATTGCATGAGACTAATACTTCCTGAGGTTGAGCTTTTGTCCATTTTCCTTTTCTTTAAAGAGAGTGAGTAAAACTTACCTCCTCATACCATCTTCCTGAAAGATTTGCCTGTTTTGAATATTTGTGTTCATTCCCGACCTCAGCACAATTTTTGAGGCCAGGTGTCCTTTACAGCCCCGAGTCCTTGTGAATGTTCACTGACCATTAGCTGTGGCTTTAAAGCCGCTCTTGTGGGAAAGGGCCGCAAGGCGGCAGCATGTCTCCTTTACCAAATCTGGTTACTAGGGCAACAGAGCCTTAATGGAAGTGGTGCAGTAGGTTGTAAATTAGAAAGGAATGTGCCAGGAAAAATCCCTTTATGTTTATGGCTCATTACTTCTTGTTCGTATTTGGAACTTAATTTTTATTTTTCATCACAGCAAATTTGATTACAATGTTTTGTGTGTTCTAGGTGTGCAAGATGTGGTTCTTTCATACATATACATATATGTATTATTCGTCGGACCCTTTTCCCATGTAGATTATGACACAATGTTGAGTAGTCTTCTCTTGGTATTCCGTAGGTCTTTGGTGATTACATATTTCACATGTGTTTGTATAGCTCTGTTAACCCCAATGTCGTAATGTATCTAATCCTCACACCTTTCCATTTGGTGAACCATAAGTGTGTTTACTGAATCTATGATTCCCTTTCTCTGTGGAAATATCTTCATTGGTATCGAATTTTAGGTAACACCTATAAGTGATACGATAGGACATGTGTCTTTCGCTTTCTAACTTACCACAAGTTGCCTGATTACTTCTAGACTCCTCTGTGGTGCTGCAAATGGCATTGTTTCATATTTTCGTTAGCTAATATTCCATCTCGACATGTAGCAGTTCTTCTTTGTCCACCCATGTTTTGGTGGACTTTTTGGTTACTTCCATATCTTGGCTATTGTAATACTGTGCAGTGCACATTTGCCTCTCTGTGTCTTTCCAATTCTGTCTTCTTAGGTTATAGGTCCAGGAATGGGCCTGCTGGATCATATGGGCGCTCAATGTTTACCTTTTAAAGGCCCCTCCATTCTGTTCTCATTAGTGGCTCTTTCCAGGTTACGTCCCTCTTAAATTTGAGGGTATGCATTTCTCCACAACACCTTCAGGATTGACTGTTTATAGATTTCTTGCTGATGGTGATTCTGACTGGTGTGAGCTGACACCTCCCTGTGGTTGAATCTGCATGTGTCTCATATTTGGTTGAAATTGACCTTTAAGGCATGTCCTTTTTATTTTTCAAACTGTGATTACAGCTTAGTTCTTCAAAGTGTTTTCTTAAAGTATGTGTCACATTTTAAAATCTTTTCGCCCTTACTTCCCTCAAGACATTTTGAGGGCAGGTTTCGCTTAGAGCCCTGCAGTACTTGTTCATATCAAGTGACCATTAGAACAGGCTTTACAGCTGCTTTTGCAGGTAACGGCCAGGGGGCGGCATCCTTTCTACGTTCCCCACTCTGGTAACTACGGAAAGAGACCCTCCGCCCAGCGGTGTTCCTCGCTTATAAATTAGAGTGGAATGTGACCGGGTAAACCCACAGAAGCTGATATCTCCTTACTTTTGTTTGTTCTTTAAATTTAATTTATAATTTTTATTGGAGTAATATTCCATTGTGTACATGGACCACTTCTTCTTGGTGCATTCCTCTGATGATTGACATTTTCTTTGCTTCGGAGTGTTGGCTCTGGTAAATATTGCTGGAGTGCAGGATTGCCAGCCGGTGACTTTTTGATTCTCATTTTCTCAGGAGATAGGCCCAGCAGTGGGTGTGATTGATGGACTGTTAGCTCAATGTTTCCCTTTTCAAAGCACCTCCATTGTGTTTTCATTAGTGGCTCTTACCACGTCCCCCTTAGAACCGAGGGTACGCAATTCTCTACAATCCCTTCAGCATTTATTGTTTGCAGCGTTTTTGCTAATGGCCATTCTGACTGCTGTGAGCTGATAGGTTTTTCTAATTTGGATTTGCATGTCTTTAAAAATTCCTAAAATTCATCATTTTTCCACGCCTTTTCCTTTCTGTGAAAAAAAAAAACAGAAAAAAGTATGAGTACAATATACGTCTTGAAATTGTCTTCTTGGAAGGTTGCCCTCGTTTTGAATTTCTTGGTCGATTTTCGACCCCAGGCCTTTTTTGGAGGGCAGGTGTCATGTACAGAACTGCAAGTTTGGTGGATATTTAGGGACCTTTAGCAATGGGTTTCAAACTGCTCTTAAGGGAAACGGCCACAAGGAGGCAGCATTTCTCCGTTGTCAAATCTGAGGACTAGGGCAGCAGAGTCTTTCTGGAAGTCGTGGTCCTAGGTTGTAAATTACAGTTGAATGTGCTACGAGAATCCCCCATTAGCGTATGTCTCATTTCTTCTTGTTTTTCTTAAATTTTTTAATCGGGGTATAGATTAGGATATTATTTGTCCTAGGTTTACAATATCTGGTTCATTTGTACATTGTATATGTCTACGCATGTACAGATCCTCTTCCCATGTAAAATATTACAGAGTGTTCCATAGACCTCCCTTGCTATATGGTCGGTTTTTTCATGTATGTATATAATATGAATTTGTATCCGTATAGTACCACTGATGTTAATTGATCCATTCCCCCCACCTTTCTTTTTAGTTGAGCATAGTTTCTCTTCTAAGTCTGTGAGTGTCTTCCTCTGTGGAAATATGTTCATTGCTATCAGTTATTAGATAGCGCCTCTAAGTGATATCATAGGATATAGGTCTTTTGC
The DNA here is from genome assembly GCF_028021215.1 of Eschrichtius robustus. Classification (NCBI taxonomy): domain Eukaryota; kingdom Metazoa; phylum Chordata; class Mammalia; order Artiodactyla; family Eschrichtiidae; genus Eschrichtius; species Eschrichtius robustus. The sequence goes on along the minus strand of NC_090827.1, from coordinate 20,543,109 downwards.
TTTCCGACTTACCTCATGTTTTTTGATTATCACCAGGCTCATCTGTTGTGCCTCAAAGAGCAGTGTTTCATTGTTTTCCATGGCGAATATTCCATCATGTACATGGATCACTTCTTTTTATCCATTCACCTGTGTTTTCAAATTATTTATTTATTTATTTATGGCTGTGCTGGGTCTTCGTTTCTGTGCGAGGGCTTTCTCTAGTTGCGGGAAGCGGGGGCCACTCTACATCGCGGTGCGCGGGCCTCTCACTATCGCGGCCTCTCTTGTTGGGGGCACAGGCTCCAGACGCGCAGGCTCAGTAGTTGTGGCTCATGGGCTTAGTTGCTCCGCGGCATGTGGGATCCTCCCAGACCGGGGCTCGAACCCATGTTCGCTGCATTGGCAGGCAGATTCTCAACCACTACGCCGCCAGGGAAGCCCCCATTCACCTGTTGATGGACATTTTGGTAGCTTCACTGTCTTGGCTCTTGTGAATAAGGCTGCAGTGCAGCTTTCGCAGCCTGTGTCTTCACGCTTCTGGTCTTCTCAGGTGACAGGCCCTGTGGTTCACCCACTGGATTGAATGGTACCTCAATTTTTACTTTCCAACGAGCTCCTTTCTGATCTCATTATTGGCTGTTTCCCTTTCATATCTCACCAGCAAGTAGAGGGTAGAAAGTTCTCTAAAACGTCTGCAGCGTTTATTGTTTGTAGACCTTTTCCTGATGGTCAGTCGACTGGAGAGAGTTGAAACCTTTTGTAGATTAGATTGCATGAGACTAATACTTCCTGAGGTTGAGCTTTTGTCCATTTTCCTTTTCTTTAAAGAGAGTGAGTAAAACTTACCTCCTCATACCATCTTCCTGAAAGATTTGCCTGTTTTGAATATTTGTGTTCATTCCCGACCTCAGCACAATTTTTGAGGCCAGGTGTCCTTTACAGCCCCGAGTCCTTGTGAATGTTCATTGACCATTAGCTGTGGCTTTAAAGCCGCTCTTGTGGGAAAGGGCCGCAAGGCGGCAGCATGTCTCCTTTACCAAATCTGGTTACTAGGGCAACAGAGCCTTAATGGAAGTGGTGCAGTAGGTTGTAAATTAGAAAGGAATGTGCCAGGAAAAATCCCTTTATGTTTATGGCTCATTACTTCTTGTTCGTATTTGGAACTTAATTTTTATTTTTTATCACAGCAAATTTGATTACAATGTTTTGTGTGTTCTAGGTGTGCAAGATGTGGTTCTTTCATACATATACATATATGTATTATTCGTCGGACCCTTTTCCCATGTAGATTATGACACAATGTTGAGTAGTCTTCTCTTGGTATTCCGTAGGTCTTTGGTGATTACATATTTCACATGTGTTTGTATAGCTCTGTTAACCCCAATGTCGTAATGTATCTAATCCTCACACCTTTCCATTTGGTGAACCATAAGTGTGTTTACTGAATCTATGATTCCCTTTCTCTGTGGAAATATCTTCATTGGTATCGAATTTTAGGTAACACCTATAAGTGATACGATAGGACATGTGTCTTTCGCTTTCTAACTTACCACAAGTTGCCTGATTACTTCTAGACTCCTCTGTGGTGCTGCAAATGGCATTGTTTCATATTTTCGTTAGCTAATATTCCATCTCGACATGTAGCAGTTCTTCTTTGTCCACCCATGTTTTGGTGGACTTTTTGGTTACTTCCATATCTTGGCTATTGTAATACTGTGCAGTGCACATTTGCCTCTCTGTGTCTTTCCAATTCTGTCTTCTTAGGTTATAGGTCCAGGAATGGGCCTGCTGGATCATATGGGCGCTCAATGTTTACCTTTTAAAGGCCCCTCCATTCTGTTCTCATTAGTGGCTCTTTCCAGGTTACGTCCCTCTTAAATTTGAGGGTATGCATTTCTCCACAACACCTTCAGGATTGACTGTTTATAGATTTCTTGCTGATGGTGATTCTGACTGGTGTGAGCTGACACCTCCCTGTGGTTGAATCTGCATGTGTCTCATATTTGGTTGAAATTGACCTTTAAGGCATGTCCTTTTTATTTTTCAAACTGTGATTACAGCTTAGTTCTTCAAAGTGTTTTCTTAAAGTATGTGTCACATTTTAAAATCTTTTCGCCCTTACTTCCCTCAAGACATTTTGAGGGCAGGTTTCGCTTAGAGCCCTGCAGTACTTGTTCATATCAAGTGACCATTAGAACAGGCTTTACAGCTGCTTTTGCAGGTAACGGCCAGGGGGCGGCATCCTTTCTACGTTCCCCACTCTGGTAACTACGGAAAGAGACCCTCCGCCCAGCGGTGTTCCTCGCTTATAAATTAGAGTGGAATGTGACCGGGTAAACCCACAGAAGCTGATATCTCCTTACTTTTGTTTGTTCTTTAAATTTAATTTATAATTTTTATTGGAGTAATATTCCATTGTGTACATGGACCACTTCTTCTTGGTGCATTCCTCTGATGATTGACATTTTCTTTGCTTCGGAGTGTTGGCTCTGGTAAATATTGCTGGAGTGCAGGATTGCCAGCCGGTGACTTTTTGATTCTCATTTTCTCAGGAGATAGGCCCAGCAGTGGGTGTGATTGATGGACTGTTAGCTCAATGTTTCCCTTTTCAAAGCACCTCCATTGTGTTTTCATTAGTGGCTCTTACCACGTCCCCCTTAGAACCGAGGGTACGCAATTCTCTACAATCCCTTCAGCATTTATTGTTTGCAGCGTTTTTGCTAATGGCCATTCTGACTGCTGTGAGCTGATAGGTTTTTCTAATTTGGATTTGCATGTCTTTAAAAATTCCTAAAATTCATCATTTTTCCACGCCTTTTCCTTTCTGTGAAAAAAAAAAAAACAGAAAAAAGTATGAGTACAATATACGTCTTGAAATTGTCTTCTTGGAAGGTTGCCCTCGTTTTGAATTTCTTGGTCGATTTTCGACCCCAGGCCTTTTTTGGAGGGCAGGTGTCATGTACAGAACTGCAAGTTTGGTGGATATTTAGGGACCTTTAGCAATGGGTTTCAAACTGCTCTTAAGGGAAACGGCCACAAGGAGGCAGCATTTCTCCGTTGTCAAATCTGAGGACTAGGGCAGCAGAGTCTTTCTGGAAGTCGTGGTCCTAGGTTGTAAATTACAGTTGAATGTGCTACGAGAATCCCCCATTAGCGTATGTCTCATTTCTTCTTGTTTTTCTTAAATTTTTTAATCGGGGTATAGATTAGGATATTATTTGTCCTAGGTTTACTATATCTGGTTCATTTGTACATTGTATATGTCTATGCATGTACAGATCCTCTTCCCATGTAAAATATTACAGAGTGTTCCATAGACCTCCCTTGCTATATGGTCGGTTTTTTCATGTATGTATAGAATATGAATTTCTATCCGTATAGTACCACTGATGTTAATTGATCCATTCCCCCCACCTTTCTTTTTAGTTGAGCATAGTTTCTCTTCTAAGTCTGTGAGTGTCTTCCTCTGTGGAAATATGTTCATTTCTATCAGTTATTAGATAGCACCTCTAAGTGATATCATAGGATATACGTCTTTTGCTTTCCGACTTACCTCATGTTTTTTGATTATCACCAGGCTCATCTGTTGTGCCTCAAAGAGCAGTGTTTCATTGTTTTCCATGGCGAATATTCCATCATGTACATGGATCACTTGTTTTTATCCATTCACCTGTGTTTTCAAATTATTTATTTATTTATTTATGGCTGTGCTGGGTCTTCGTTTCTGTGCGAGGGCTTTCTCTAGTTGCGGGAAGCGGGGGCCACTCTACATCGCGGTGCGCGGGCCTCTCACTATCGCGGCCTCTCTTGTTGGGGGCACAGGCTCCAGACGCGCAGGCTCAGTAGTTGTGGCTCATGGGCTTAGTTGCTCCGCGGCATGTGGGATCCTCCCAGACCGGGGCTCGAACCCATGTTCGCTGCATTGGCAGGCAGATTCTCAACCACTACGCCGCTAGGGAAGCCCCCATTCACCTGTTGATGGACATTTTGGTAGCTTCACTGTCTTGGCTCTTGTGAATAAGGCTGCAGTGCAGCTTTCGCAGCCTGTGTCTTCACGCTTCTGGTCTTCTCAGGTGACAGGCCCTGTGGTTCACCCACTGGATTGAATGGTACCTCAATTTTTACTTTTCAACGAGCTCCTTTCTGATCTCATTATTGGCTGTTTCCCTTTCATATCTCACCAGCAAGTAGAGGGTAGAAAGTTCTCTAAAACGTCTGCAGCGTTTATTGTTTGTAGACCTTTTCCAGATGGTCAGTCGACTGGAGAGAGTTGAAACCTTTTGTAGATTAGATTGCATGAGACTAATACTTCCTGAGGTTGAGCTTTTGTCCATTTTCCTTTTCTTTAAAGAGAGTGAGTAAAACTTACCTCCTCATACCATCTTCCTGAAAGATTTGCCTGTTTTGAATATTTGTGTTCATTCCCGACCTCAGCACAATTTTTGAGGCCAGGTGTCCTTTACAGCCCCGAGTCCTTGTGAATGTTCACTGACCATTAGCTGTGGCTTTAAAGCCGCTCTTGTGGGAAAGGGCCGCAAGGCGGCAGCATGTCTCCTTTACCAAATCTGGTTACTAGGGCAACAGAGCCTTAATGGAAGTGGTGCAGTAGGTTGTAAATTAGAAAGGAATGTGCCAGGAAAAATCCCTTTATGTTTATGGCTCATTACTTCTTGTTCGTATTTGGAACTTAATTTTTATTTTTCATCACAGCAAATTTGATTACAATGTTTTGTGTGTTCTAGGTGTGCAAGATGTGGTTCTTTCATACATATACATATATGTATTATTCGTCGGACCCTTTTCCCATGTAGATTATGACACAATGTTGAGTAGTCTTCTCTTGGTATTCCGTAGGTCTTTGGTGATTACATATTTCACATGTGTTTGTATAGCTCTGTTAACCCCAATGTCGTAATGTATCTAATCCTCACACCTTTCCATTTGGTGAACCATAAGTGTGTTTACTGAATCTATGATTCCCTTTCTCTGTGGAAATATCTTCATTGCTATCGAATTTTAGGTAACACCTATAAGTGATACGATAGGACATGTGTCTTTCGCTTTCTAACTTACCACAAGTTGCCTGATTACTTCTAGACTCCTCTGTGGTGCTGCAAATGGCATTGTTTCATATTTTCGTTAGCTAATATTCCATCTCGACATGTAGCAGTTCTTCTTTGTCCACCCATGTTTTGGTGAACTTTTTGGTTACTTCCATATCTTGGCTATTGTAATACTGTGCAGTGCACATTTGCCTCTCTGTGTCTTTCCAATTCTGTCTTCTTAGGTTATAGGTCCAGGAATGGGCCTGCTGGATCATATGGGCGCTCAATGTTTACCTTTTAAAGGCCCCTCCATTCTGTTCTCATTAGTGGCTCTTTCCAGGTTACGTCCCTCTTAAATTTGAGGGTATGCATTTCTCCACAACACCTTCAGGATTGACTGTTTATAGATTTCTTGCTGATGGTGATTCTGACTGGTGTGAGCTGACACCTCCCTGTGGTTGAATCTGCATGTGTCTCATATTTGGTTGAAATTGACCTTTAAGGCATGTCCTTTTTATTTTTCAAACTGTGATTACAGCTTAGTTCTTCAAAGTGTTTTCTTAAAGTATGTGTCACATTTTAAAATCTTTTCGCCCTTACTTCCCTCAAGACATTTTGAGGGCAGGTTTCGCTTAGAGCCCTGCAGTACTTGTTCATATCAAGTGACCATTAGAACAGGCTTTACAGCTGCTTTTGCAGGTAAGGGCCAGGGGGCGGCATCCTTTCTACGTTCCCCACTCTGGTAACTACGGAAAGAGACCCTCCGCCCAGCGGTGTTCCTCGCTTATAAATTAGAGTGGAATGTGACCGGGTAAACCCACAGAAGCTGATATCTCCTTACTTTTGTTTGTTCTTTAAATTTAATTTATAATTTTTATTGGAGTAATATTCCATTGTGTACATGGACCACTTCTTCTTGGTGCATTCCTCTGATGATTGACATTTTCTTTGCTTCGGAGTGTTGGCTCTGGTAAATATTGCTGGAGTGCAGGATTGCCAGCCGGTGACTTTTTGATTCTCATTTTCTCAGGAGATAGGCCCAGCAGTGGGTGTGATTGATGGACTGTTAGCTCACTGTTTCCCTTTTCAAAGCACCTCCATTGTGTTTTCATTAGTGGCTCTTACCACGTCCCCCTTAGAACCGAGGGTACGCAATTCTCTACAATCCCTTCAGCATTTATTGTTTGCAGCGTTTTTGCTAATGGCCATTCTGACTGCTGTGAGCTGATAGGTTTTTCTAATTTGGGTTTGCATGTCTTTAAAAATTCCTAAAATTCATCATTTTTCCACGCCTTTTCCTTTCTGTGAAAAAAAAAAAACAGAAAAAAGTATGAGTACAATATACGTCTTGAAATTGTCTTCTTGGAAGGTTGCCCTCGTTTTGAATTTCTTGGTCGATTTTCGACCCCAGGCCTTTTTTGGAGGGCAGGTGTCATGTACAGAACTGCAAGTTTGGTGGATATTTAGGGACCTTTAGCAATGGGTTTCAAACTGCTCTTAAGGGAAACGGCCACAAGGAGGCAGCATTTCTCCGTTGTCAAATCTGAGGACTAGGGCAGCAGAGTCTTTCTGGAAGTCGTGGTCCTAGGTTGTAAATTACAGTTGAATGTGCTACGAGAATCCCCCATTAGCGTATGTCTCATTTCTTCTTGTTTTTCTTAAATTTTTTAATCGGGGTATAGATTAGGATATTATTTGTCCTAGGTTTACAATATCTGGTTCATTTGTACATTGTATATGTCTATGCATGTACAGATCCTCTTCCCATGTAAAATATTACAGAGTGTTCCATAGACCTCCCTTGCTATATGGTCGGTTTTTTCATGTATGTATATAATATGAATTTGTATCCGTATAGCACCACTGATATTAATTGATCCATTCCCCCCACCTTTCTTTTTAGTTGAGCATAGTTTCTCTTCTAAGTCTGTGAGTGTCTTCCTCTGTGGAAATATGTTCATTGCTATCAGTTATTAGATAGCGCCTCTAAGTGATATCATAGGATATAGGTCTTTTGCTTTCCGACTTACCTCATGTTTTTTGATTATCACCAGGCTCATCTGTTGTGCCTCAAAGAGCAGTGTTTCATTGTTTTCCATGGCGAATATTCCATCATGTACATGGATCACTTCTTTTTATCCATTCACCTGTGTTTTCAAATTATTTATTTATTTATTTATGGCTGTGCTGGGTCTTCGTTTCTGTGCGAGGGCTTTCTCTAGTTGCGGGAAGCGGGGGCCACTCTACATCGCGGTGCGCGGGCCTCTCACTATCGCGGCCTCTCTTGTTGGGGGCACAGGCTCCAGACGCGCAGGCTCAGTAGTTGTGGCTCATGGGCTTAGTTGCTCCGCGGCATGTGGGATCCTCCCAGACCGGGGCTCGAACCCATGTTCGCTGCATTGGCAGGCAGATTCTCAACCACTACGCCGCCAGGGAAGCCCCCATTCACCTGTTGATGGACATTTTGGTAGCTTCACTGTCTTGGCTCTTGTGAATAAGGCTGCAGTGCAGCTTTCGCAGCCTGTGTCTTCACGCTTCTGGTCTTCTCAGGTGACAGGCCCTGTGGTTCACCCACTGGATTGAATGGTACCTCAATTTTTACTTTTCAACGAGCTCCTTTCTGATCTCATTATTGGCTGTTTCCCTTTCATATCTCACCAGCAAGTAGAGGGTAGAAAGTTCTCTAAAACGTCTGCAGCGTTTATTGTTTGTAGACCTTTTCCTGATGGTCAGTCGACTGGAGAGAGTTGAAACCTTTTGTAGATTAGATTGCATGAGACTAATACTTCCTGAGGTTGAGCTTTTGTCCATTTTCCTTTTCTTTAAAGAGAGTGAGTAAAACTTACCTCCTCATACCATCTTCCTGAAAGATTTGCCTGTTTTGAATATTTGTGTTCATTCCCGACCTCAGCACAATTTTTGAGGCCAGGTGTCCTTTACAGCCCCGAGTCCTTGTGAATGTTCATTGACCATTAGCTGTGGCTTTAAAGCCGCTCTTGTGGGAAAGGGCCGCAAGGCGGCAGCATGTCTCCTTTACCAAATCTGGTTACTAGGGCAACAGAGCCTTAATGGAAGTGGTGCAGTAGGTTGTAAATTAGAAAGGAATGTGCCAGGAAAAATCCCTTTATGTTTATGGCTCATTACTTCTTGTTCGTATTTGGAACTTAATTTTTATTTTTTATCACAGCAAATTTGATTACAATGTTTTGTGTGTTCTAGGTGTGCAAGATGTGGTTCTTTCATACATATACATATATGTATTATTCGTCGGACCCTTTTCCCATGTAGATTATGACACAATGTTGAGTAGTCTTCTCTTGGTATTCCGTAGGTCTTTGGTGATTACATATTTCACATGTGTTTGTATAGCTCTGTTAACCCCAATGTCGTAATGTATCTAATCCTCACACCTTTCCATTTGGTGAACCATAAGTGTGTTTACTGAATCTATGATTCCCTTTCTCTGTGGAAATATCTTCATTGGTATCGAATTTTAGGTAACACCTATAAGTGATACGATAGGACATGTGTCTTTCGCTTTCTAACTTACCACAAGTTGCCTGATTACTTCTAGACTCCTCTGTGGTGCTGCAAATGGCATTGTTTCATATTTTCGTTAGCTAATATTCCATCTCGACATGTAGCAGTTCTTCTTTGTCCACCCATGTTTTGGTGGACTTTTTGGTTACTTCCATATCTTGGCTATTGTAATACTGTGCAGTGCACATTTGCCTCTCTGTGTCTTTCCAATTCTGTCTTCTTAGGTTATAGGTCCAGGAATGGGCCTGCTGGATCATATGGGCGCTCAATGTTTACCTTTTAAAGGCCCCTCCATTCTGTTCTCATTAGTGGCTCTTTCCAGGTTACGTCCCTCTTAAATTTGAGGGTATGCATTTCTCCACAACACCTTCAGGATTGACTGTTTATAGATTTCTTGCTGATGGTGATTCTGACTGGTGTGAGCTGACACCTCCCTGTGGTTGAATCTGCATGTGTCTCATATTTGGTTGAAATTGACCTTTAAGGCATGTCCTTTTTATTTTTCAAACTGTGATTACAGCTTAGTTCTTCAAAGTGTTTTCTTAAAGTATGTGTCACATTTTAAAATCTTTTCGCCCTTACTTCCCTCAAGACATTTTGAGGGCAGGTTTCGCTTAGAGCCCTGCAGTACTTGTTCATATCAAGTGACCATTAGAACAGGCTTTACAGCTGCTTTTGCAGGTAACGGCCAGGGGGCGGCATCCTTTCTACGTTCCCCACTCTGGTAACTACGGAAAGAGACCCTCCGCCCAGCGGTGTTCCTCGCTTATAAATTAGAGTGGAATGTGACCGGGTAAACCCACAGAAGCTGATATCTCCTTACTTTTGTTTGTTCTTTAAATTTAATTTATAATTTTTATTGGAGTAATATTCCATTGTGTACATGGACCACTTCTTCTTGGTGCATTCCTCTGATGATTGACATTTTCTTTGCTTCGGAGTGTTGGCTCTGGTAAATATTGCTGGAGTGCAGGATTGCCAGCCGGTGACTTTTTGATTCTCATTTTCTCAGGAGATAGGCCCAGCAGTGGGTGTGATTGATGGACTGTTAGCTCAATGTTTCCCTTTTCAAAGCACCTCCATTGTGTTTTCATTAGTGGCTCTTACCACGTCCCCCTTAGAACCGAGGGTACGCAATTCTCTACAATCCCTTCAGCATTTATTGTTTGCAGCGTTTTTGCTAATGGCCATTCTGACTGCTGTGAGCTGATAGGTTTTTCTAATTTGGATTTGCATGTCTTTAAAAATTCCTAAAATTCATCATTTTTCCACGCCTTTTCCTTTCTGTGAAAAAAAAAAAACAGAAAAAAGTATGAGTACAATATACGTCTTGAAATTGTCTTCTTGGAAGGTTGCCCTCGTTTTGAATTTCTTGGTCGATTTTCGACCCCAGGCCTTTTTTGGAGGGCAGGTGTCATGTACAGAACTGCAAGTTTGGTGGATATTTAGGGACCTTTAGCAATGGGTTTCAAACTGCTCTTAAGGGAAACGGCCACAAGGAGGCAGCATTTCTCCGTTGTCAAATCTGAGGACTAGGGCAGCAGAGTCTTTCTGGAAGTCGTGGTCCTAGGTTGTAAATTACAGTTGAATGTGCTACGAGAATCCCCCATTAGCGTATGTCTCATTTCTTCTTGTTTTTCTTAAATTTTTTAATCGGGGTATAGATTAGGATATTATTTGTCCTAGGTTTACTATATCTGGTTCATTTGTACATTGTATATGTCTATGCATGTACAGATCCTCTTCCCATGTAAAATATTACAGAGTGTTCCATAGACCTCCCTTGCTATATGGTCGGTTTTTTCATGTATGTATATAATATGAATTTGTATCCGTATAGTACCACTGATGTTAATTGATCCATTCCCCCCACCTTTCTTTTTAGTTGAGCATAGTTTCTCTTCTAAGTCTGTGAGTGTCTTCCTCTGTGGAAATATGTTCATTGCTATCAGTTATTAGATAGCGCCTCTAAGTGATATCATAGGATATAGGTCTTTTGCTTTCCGACTTACCTCATGTTTTTTGATTATCACCAGGCTCATCTGTTGTGCCTCAAAGAGCAGTGTTTCATTGTTTTCCATGGCGAATATTCCATCATGTACATGGATCACTTCTTTTTATCCATTCACCTGTGTTTTCAAATTATTTATTTATTTATTTATGGCTGTGCTGGGTCTTCGTTTCTGTGCGAGGGCTTTCTCTAGTTGCGGGAAGCGGGGGCCACTCTACATCGCGGTGCGCGGGCCTCTCACTATCGCGGCCTCTCTTGTTGGGGGCACAGGCTCCAGACGCGCAGGCTCAGTAGTTGTGGCTCATGGGCTTAGTTGCTCCGCGGCATGTGGGATCCTCCCAGACCGGGGCTCGAACCCATGTTCGCTGCATTGGCAGGCAGATTCTCAACCACTACGCCGCCAGGGAAGCCCCCATTCACCTGTTGATGGACATTTTGGTAGCTTCACTGTCTTGGCTCTTGTGAATAAGGCTGCAGTGCAGCTTTCGCAGCCTGTGTCTTCACGCTTCTGGTCTTCTCAGGTGACAGGCCCTGTGGTTCACCCACTGGATTGAATGGTACCTCAATTTTTACTTTTCAACGAGCTCCTTTCTGATCTCATTATTGGCTGTTTCCCTTTCATATCTCACCAGCAAGTAGAGGGTAGAAAGTTCTCTAAAACGTCTGCAGCGTTTATTGTTTGTAGACCTTTTCCTGATGGTCAGTCGACTGGAGAGAGTTGAAACCTTTTGTAGATTAGATTGCATGAGACTAATACTTCCTGAGGTTGAGCTTTTGTCCATTTTCCTTTTCTTTAAAGAGAGTGAGTAAAACTTACCTCCTCATACCATCTTCCTGAAAGATTTGCCTGTTTTGAATATTTGTGTTCATTCCCGACCTCAGCACAATTTTTGAGGCCAGGTGTCCTTTACAGCCCCGAGTCCTTGTGAATGTTCATTGACCATTAGCTGTGGCTTTAAAGCCGCTCTTGTGGGAAAGGGCCGCAAGGCGGCAGCATGTCTCCTTTACCAAATCTGGTTACTAGGGCAACAGAGCCTTAATGGAAGTGGTGCAGTAGGTTGTAAATTAGAAAGGAATGTGCCAGGAAAAATCCCTTTATGTTTATGGCTCATTACTTCTTGTTCGTATTTGGAACTTAATTTTTATTTTTTATCACAGCAAATTTGATTACAATGTTTTGTGTGTTCTAGGTGTGCAAGATGTGGTTCTTTCATACATATACATATATGTATTATTCGTCGGACCCTTTTCCCATGTAGATTATGACACAATGTTGAGTAGTCTTCTCTTGGTATTCCGTAGGTCTTTGGTGATTACATATTTCACATGTGTTTGTATAGCTCTGTTAACCCCAATGTCGTAATGTATCTAATCCTCACACCTTTCCATTTGGTGAACCATAAGTGTGTTTACTGAATCTATGATTCCCTTTCTCTGTGGAAATATCTTCATTGGTATCGAATTTTAGGTAACACCTATAAGTGATACGATAGGACATGTGTCTTTCGCTTTCTAACTTACCACAAGTTGCCTGATTACTTCTAGACTCCTCTGTGGTGCTGCAAATGGCATTGTTTCATATTTTCGTTAGCTAATATTCCATCTCGACATGTAGCAGTTCTTCTTTGTCCACCCATGTTTTGGTGGACTTTTTGGTTACTTCCATATCTTGGCTATTGTAATACTGTGCAGTGCACATTTGCCTCTCTGTGTCTTTCCAATTCTGTCTTCTTAGGTTATAGGTCCAGGAATGGGCCTGCTGGATCATATGGGCGCTCAATGTTTACCTTTTAAAGGCCCCTCCATTCTGTTCTCATTAGTGGCTCTTTCCAGGTTACGTCCCTCTTAAATTTGAGGGTATGCATTTCTCCACAACACCTTCAGGATTGACTGTTTATAGATTTCTTGCTGATGGTGATTCTGACTGGTGTGAGCTGACACCTCCCTGTGGTTGAATCTGCATGTGTCTCATATTTGGTTGAAATTGACCTTTAAGGCATGTCCTTTTTATTTTTCAAACTGTGATTACAGCTTAGTTCTTCAAAGTGTTTTCTTAAAGTATGTGTCACATTTTAAAATCTTTTCGCCCTTACTTCCCTCAAGACATTTTGAGGGCAGGTTTCGCTTAGAGCCCTGCAGTACTTGTTCATATCAAGTGACCATTAGAACAGGCTTTACAGCTGCTTTTGCAGGTAACGGCCAGGGGGCGGCATCCTTTCTACGTTCCCCACTCTGGTAACTACGGAAAGAGACCCTCCGCCCAGCGGTGTTCCTCGCTTATAAATTAGAGTGGAATGTGACCGGGTAAACCCACAGAAGCTGATATCTCCTTACTTTTGTTTGTTCTTTAAATTTAATTTATAATTTTTATTGGAGTAATATTCCATTGTGTACATGGACCACTTCTTCTTGGTGCATTCCTCTGATGATTGACATTTTCTTTGCTTCGGAGTGTTGGCTCTGGTAAATATTGCTGGAGTGCAGGATTGCCAGCCGGTGACTTTTTGATTCTCATTTTCTCAGGAGATAGGCCCAGCAGTGGGTGTGATTGATGGACTGTTAGCTCAATGTTTCCCTTTTCAAAGCACCTCCATTGTGTTTTCATTAGTGGCTCTTACCACGTCCCCCTTAGAACCGAGGGTACGCAATTCTCTACAATCCCTTCAGCATTTATTGTTTGCAGCGTTTTTGCTAATGGCCATTCTGACTGCTGTGAGCTGATAGGTTTTTCTAATTTGGATTTGCATGTCTTTAAAAATTCCTAAAATTCATCATTTTTCCACGCCTTTTCCTTTCTGTGAAAAAAAAAAAACAGAAAAAAGTATGAGTACAATATACGTCTTGAAATTGTCTTCTTGGAAGGTTGCCCTCGTTTTGAATTTCTTGGTCGATTTTCGACCCCAGGCCTTTTTTGGAGGGCAGGTGTCATGTACAGAACTGCAAGTTTGGTGGATATTTAGGGACCTTTAGCAATGGGTTTCAAACTGCTCTTAAGGGAAACGGCCACAAGGAGGCAGCATTTCTCCGTTGTCAAATCTGAGGACTAGGGCAGCAGAGTCTTTCTGGAAGTCGTGGTCCTAGGTTGTAAATTACAGTTGAATGTGCTACGAGAATCCCCCATTAGCGTATGTCTCATTTCTTCTTGTTTTTCTTAAATTTTTTAATCGGGGTATAGATTAGGATATTATTTGTCCTAGGTTTACAATATCTGGTTCATTTGTACATTGTATATGTCTATGCATGTACAGATCCTCTTCCCATGTAAAATATTACAGAGTGTTCCATAGACCTCCCTTGCTATATGGTCGGTTTTTTCATGTATGTATATAATATGAATTTGTATCCGTATAGTACCACTGATGTTAATTGATCCATTCCCCCCACCTTTCTTTTTAGTTGAGCATAGTTTCTCTTCTAAGTCTGTGAGTGTCTTCCTCTGTGGAAATATGTTCATTGCTATCAGTTATTAGATAGCGCCTCTAAGTGATATCATAGGATATAGGTCTTTTGCTTTCCGACTTACCTCATGTTTTTTGATTATCACCAGGCTCATCTGTTGTGCCTCAAAGAGCAGTGTTTCATTGTTTTCCATGGCGAATATTCCATCATGTACATGGATCACTTCTTTTTATCCATTCACCTGTGTTTTCAAATTATTTATTTATTTATTTATGGCTGTGCTGGGTCTTCGTTTCTGTGCGAGGGCTTTCTCTAGTTGCGGGAAGCGGGGGCCACTCTACATCGCGGTGCGCGGGCCTCTCACTATCGCGGCCTCTCTTGTTGGGGGCACAGGCTCCAGACGCGCAGGCTCAGTAGTTGTGGCTCATGGGCTTAGTTGCTCCGCGGCATGTGGGATCCTCCCAGACCGGGGCTCGAACCCATGTTCGCTGCATTGGCAGGCAGATTCTCAACCACTACGCCGCCAGGGAAGCCCCCATTCACCTGTTGATGGACATTTTGGTAGCTTCACTGTCTTGGCTCTTGTGAATAAGGCTGCAGTGCAGCTTTCGCAGCCTGTGTCTTCACGCTTCTGGTCTTCTCAGGTGACAGGCCCTGTGGTTCACCCACTGGATTGAATGGTACCTCAATTTTTACTTTCCAACGAGCTCCTTTCTGATCTCATTATTGGCTGTTTCCCTTTCATATCTCACCAGCAAGTAGAGGGTAGAAAGTTCTCTAAAACGTCTGCAGCGTTTATTGTTTGTAGACCTTTTCCTGATGGTCAGTCGACTGGAGAGAGTTGAAACCTTTTGTAGATTAGATTGCATGAGACTAATACTTCCTGAGGTTGAGCTTTTGTCCATTTTCCTTTTCTTTAAAGAGAGTGAGTAAAACTTACCTCCTCATACCATCTTCCTGAAAGATTTGCCTGTTTTGAATATTTGTGTTCATTCCCGACCTCAGCACAATTTTTGAGGCCAGGTGTCCTTTACAGCCCCGAGTCCTTGTGAATGTTCATTGACCATTAGCTGTGGCTTTAAAGCCGCTCTTGTGGGAAAGGGCCGCAAGGCGGCAGCATGTCTCCTTTACCAAATCTGGTTACTAGGGCAACAGAGCCTTAATGGAAGTGGTGCAGTAGGTTGTAAATTAGAAAGGAATGTGCCAGGAAAAATCCCTTTATGTTTATGGCTCATTACTTCTTGTTCGTATTTGGAACTTAATTTTTATTTTTTATCACAGCAAATTTGATTACAATGTTTTGTGTGTTCTAGGTGTGCAAGATGTGGTTCTTTCATACATATACATATATGTATTATTCGTCGGACCCTTTTCCCATGTAGATTATGACACAATGTTGAGTAGTCTTCTCTTGGTATTCCGTAGGTCTTTGGTGATTACATATTTCACATGTGTTTGTATAGCTCTGTTAACCCCAATGTCGTAATGTATCTAATCCTCACACCTTTCCATTTGGTGAACCATAAGTGTGTTTACTGAATCTATGATTCCCTTTCTCTGTGGAAATATCTTCATTGGTATCGAATTTTAGGTAACACCTATAAGTGATACGATAGGACATGTGTCTTTCGCTTTCTAACTTACCACAAGTTGCCTGATTACTTCTAGACTCCTCTGTGGTGCTGCAAATGGCATTGTTTCATATTTTCGTTAGCTAATATTCCATCTCGACATGTAGCAGTTCTTCTTTGTCCACCCATGTTTTGGTGGACTTTTTGGTTACTTCCATATCTTGGCTATTGTAATACTGTGCAGTGCACATTTGCCTCTCTGTGTCTTTCCAATTCTGTCTTCTTAGGTTATAGGTCCAGGAATGGGCCTGCTGGATCATATGGGTGCTCAATGTTTACCTTTTAAAGGCCCCTCCATTCTGTTCTCATTAGTGGCTCTTTCCAGGTTACGTCCCTCTTAAATTTGAGGGTATGCATTTCTCCACAACACCTTCAGGATTGACTGTTTATAGATTTCTTGCTGATGGTGATTCTGACTGGTGTGAGCTGACACCTCCCTGTGGTTGAATCTGCATGTGTCTCATATTTGGTTGAAATTGACCTTTAAGGCATGTCCTTTTTATTTTTCAAACTGTGATTACAGCTTAGTTCTTCAAAGTGTTTTCTTAAAGTATGTGTCACATTTTAAAATCTTTTCGCCCTTACTTCCCTCAAGACATTTTGAGGGCAGGTTTCGCTTAGAGCCCTGCAGTACTTGTTCATATCAAGTGACCATTAGAACAGGCTTTACAGCTGCTTTTGCAGGTAACGGCCAGGGGGCGGCATCCTTTCTACGTTCCCCACTCTGGTAACTACGGAAAGAGACCCTCCGCCCAGCGGTGTTCCTCGCTTATAAATTAGAGTGGAATGTGACCGGGTAAACCCACAGAAGCTGATATCTCCTTACTTTTGTTTGTTCTTTAAATTTAATTTATAATTTTTATTGGAGTAATATTCCATTGTGTACATGGACCACTTCTTCTTGGTGCATTCCTCTGATGATTGACATTTTCTTTGCTTCAGAGTGTTGGCTCTGGTAAATATTGCTGGAGTGCAGGATTGCCAGCCGGTGACTTTTTGATTCTCATTTTCTCAGGAGATAGGCCCAGCAGTGGGTGTGATTGATGGACTGTTAGCTCAATGTTTCCCTTTTCAAAGCACCTCCATTGTGTTTTCATTAGTGGCTCTTACCACGTCCCCCTTAGAACCGAGGGTACGCAATTCTCTACAATCCCTTCAGCATTTATTGTTTGCAGCGTTTTTGCTAATGGCCATTCTGACTGCTGTGAGCTGATAGGTTTTTCTAATTTGGGTTTGCATGTCTTTAAAAATTCCTAAAATTCATCATTTTTCCACGCCTTTTCCTTTCTGTGAAAAAAAAAAAAAACAGAAAAAAGTATGAGTACAATATACGTCTTGAAATTGTCTTCTTGGAAGGTTGCCCTCGTTTTGAATTTCTTGGTCGATTTTCGACCCCAGGCCTTTTTTGGAGGGCAGGTGTCATGTACAGAACTGCAAGTTTGGTGGATATTTAGGGACCTTTAGCAATGGGTTTCAAACTGCTCTTAAGGGAAACGGCCACAAGGAGGCAGCATTTCTCCGTTGTCAAATCTGAGGACTAGGGCAGCAGAGTCTTTCTGGAAGTCGTGGTCCTAGGTTGTAAATTACAGTTGAATGTGCTACGAGAATCCCCCATTAGCGTATGTCTCATTTCTTCTTGTTTTTCTTAAATTTTTTAATCGGGGTATAGATTAGGATATTATTTGTCCTAGGTTTACTATATCTGGTTCATTTGTACATTGTATATGTCTATGCATGTACAGATCCTCTTCCCATGTAAAATATTACAGAGTGTTCCATAGACCTCCCTTGCTATATGGTCGGTTTTTTCATGTATGTATATAATATGAATTTGTATCCGTATAGTACCACTGATGTTAATTGATCCATTCCCCCCACCTTTCTTTTTAGTTGAGCATAGTTTCTCTTCTAAGTCTGTGAGTGTCTTCCTCTGTGGAAATATGTTCATTGCTATCAGTAATTAGATAGCGCCTCTAAGTGATATCATAGGATATAGGTCTTTTGCTTTCCGACTTACCTCATGTTTTTTGATTATCACCAGGCTCATCTGTTGTGCCTCAAAGAGCAGTGTTTCATTGTTTTCCATGGCGAATATTCCATCATGTACATGGATCACTTCTTTTTATCCATTCACCTGTGTTTTCAAATTATTTATTTATTTATTTCTGGCTGTGCTGGGTCTTTGTTTCTGTGCGAGGGCTTTCTCTAGTTGCGGGAAGCGGGGGCCACTCTACATCGCGGTGCGTGGGCCTCTCACTATCGCGGCCTCTCTTGTTGGGGGCACAGGCTCCAGACGCGCAGGCTCAGTAGTTGTGGCTCATGGGCTTAGTTGCTCCGCGGCATGTGGGATCCTCCCAGACCGGGGCTCGAACCCATGTTCGCTGCATTGGCAGGCAGATTCTCAACCACTACGCCGCCAGGGAAGTCCCCATTCACCTGTTGATGGACATTTTGGTAGCTTCACTGTCTTGGCTCTTGTGAATAAGGCTGCAGTGCAGCTTTCGCAGCCTGTGTCTTCACGCTTCTGGTCTTCTCAGGTGACAGGCCCTGTGGTTCACCCACTGGATTGAATGGTACCTCAATTTTTACTTTCCAACGAGCTCCTTTCTGATCTCATTATTGGCTGTTTCCCTTTCATATCTCACCAGCAAGTAGAGGGTAGAAAGTTCTCTAAAACGTCTGCAGCGTTTATTGTTTGTAGACCTTTTCCTGATGGTCAGTCGACTGGAGAGAGTTGAAACCTTTTGTAGATTAGATTGCATGAGACTAATACTTCCTGAGGTTGAGCTTTTGTCCATTTTCCTTTTCTTTAAAGAGAGTGAGTAAAACTTACCTCCTCATACCATCTTCCTGAAAGATTTGCCTGTTTTGAATATTTGTGTTCATTCCCGACCTCAGCACAATTTTTGAGGCCAGGTGTCCTTTACAGCCCCGAGTCCTTGTGAATGTTCATTGACCATTAGCTGTGGCTTTAAAGCCGCTCTTGTGGGAAAGGGCCGCAAGGCTGCAGCATGTCTCCTTTACCAAATCTGGTTACTAGGGCAACAGAGCCTTAATGGAAGTGGTGCAGTAGGTTGTAAATTAGAAAGGAATGTGCCAGGAAAAATCCCTTTATGTTTATGGCTCATTACTTCTTGTTCGTATTTGGAACTTAATTTTTATTTTTTATCACAGCAAATTTGATTACAATGTTTTGTGTGTTCTAGGTGTGCAAGATGTGGTTCTTTCATACATATACATATATGTATTATTCGTCGGACCCTTTTCCCATGTAGATTATGACACAATGTTGAGTAGTCTTCTCTTGGTATTCCGTAGGTCTTTGGTGATTACATATTTCACATGTGTTTGTATAGCTCTGTTAACCCCAATGTCGTAATGTATCTAATCCTCACACCTTTCCATTTGGTGAACCATAAGTGTGTTTACTGAATCTATGATTCCCTTTCTCTGTGGAAATATCTTCATTGGTATCGAATTTTAGGTAACACCTATAAGTGATACGATAGGACATGTGTCTTTCGCTTTCTAACTTACCACAAGTTGCCTGATTACTTCTAGACTCCTCTGTGGTGCTGCAAATGGCATTGTTTCATATTTTCGTTAGCTAATATTCCATCTCGACATGTAGCAGTTCTTCTTTGTCCACCCATGTTTTGGTGGACTTTTTGGTTACTTCCATATCTTGGCTATTGTAATACTGTGCAGTGCACATTTGCCTCTCTGTGTCTTTCCAATTCTGTCTTCTTAGGTTATAGGTCCAGGAATGGGCCTGCTGGATCATATGGGCGCTCAATGTTTACCTTTTAAAGGCCCCTCCATTCTGTTCTCATTAGTGGCTCTTTCCAGGTTACGTCCCTCTTAAATTTGAGGGTATGCATTTCTCCACAACACCTTCAGGATTGACTGTTTATAGATTTCTTGCTGATGGTGATTCTGACTGGTGTGAGCTGACACCTCCCTGTGGTTGAATCTGCATGTGTCTCATATTTGGTTGAAATTGACCTTTAAGGCATGTCCTTTTTATTTTTCAAACTGTGATTACAGCTTAGTTCTTCAAAGTGTTTTCTTAAAGTATGTGTCACATTTTAAAATCTTTTCGCCCTTACTTCCCTCAAGACATTTTGAGGGCAGGTTTCGCTTAGAGCCCTGCAGTACTTGTTCATATCAAGTGACCATTAGAACAGGCTTTACAGCTGCTTTTGCAGGTAACGGCCAGGGGGCGGCATCCTTTCTACGTTCCCCACTCTGGTAACTACGGAAAGAGACCCTCCGCCCAGCGGTGTTCCTCGCTTATAAATTAGAGTGGAATGTGACCGGGTAAACCCACAGAAGCTGATATCTCCTTACTTTTGTTTGTTCTTTAAATTTAATTTATAATTTTTATTGGAGTAATATTCCATTGTGTACATGGACCACTTCTTCTTGGTGCATTCCTCTGATGATTGACATTTTCTTTGCTTCGGAGTGTTGGCTCTGGTAAATATTGCTGGAGTGCAGGATTGCCAGCCGGTGACTTTTTGATTCTCATTTTCTCAGGAGATAGGCCCAGCAGTGGGTGTGATTGATGGACTGTTAGCTCAATGTTTCCCTTTTCAAAGCACCTCCATTGTGTTTTCATTAGTGGCTCTTACCACGTCCCCCTTAGAACCGAGGGTACGCAATTCTCTACAATCCCTTCAGCATTTATTGTTTGCAGCGTTTTTGCTAATGGCCATTCTGACTGCTGTGAGCTGATAGGTTTTTCTAATTTGGGTTTGCATGTCTTTAAAAATTCCTAAAATTCATCATTTTTCCACGCCTTTTCCTTTCTGTGAAAAAAAAAAAAACAGAAAAAAGTATGAGTACAATATACGTCTTGAAATTGTCTTCTTGGAAGGTTGCCCTCGTTTTGAATTTCTTGGTCGATTTTCGACCCCAGGCCTTTTTTGGAGGGCAGGTGTCATGTACAGAACTGCAAGTTTGGTGGATATTTAGGGACCTTTAGCAATGGGTTTCAAACTGCTCTTAAGGGAAACGGCCACAAGGAGGCAGCATTTCTCCGTTGTCAAATCTGAGGACTAGGGCAGCAGAGTCTTTCTGGAAGTCGTGGTCCTAGGTTGTAAATTACAGTTGAATGTGCTACGAGAATCCCCCATTAGCGTATGTCTCATTTCTTCTTGTTTTTCTTAAATTTTTTAATCGGGGTATAGATTAGGATATTATTTGTCCTAGGTTTACTATATCTGGTTCATTTGTACATTGTATATGTCTATGCATGTACAGATCCTCTTCCCATGTAAAATATTACAGAGTGTTCCATAGACCTCCCTTGCTATATGGTCGGTTTTTTCATGTATGTATATAATATGAATTTGTATCCGTATAGTACCACTGATGTTAATTGATCCATTCCCCCCACCTTTCTTTTTAGTTGAGCATAGTTTCTCTTCTAAGTCTGTGAGTGTCTTCCTCTGTGGAAATATGTTCATTGCTATCAGTTATTAGATAGCGCCTCTAAGTGATATCATAGGATATAGGTCTTTTGCTTTCCGACTTACCTCATGTTTTTTGATTATCACCAGGCTCATCTGTTGTGCCTCAAAGAGCAGTGTTTCATTGTTTTCCATGGCGAATATTCCATCATGTACATGGATCACTTCTTTTTATCCATTCACCTGTGTTTTCAAATTATTTATTTATTTATTTATGGCTGTGCTGGGTCTTCGTTTCTGTGCGAGGGCTTTCTCTAGTTGCGGGAAGCGGGGGCCACTCTACATCGCGGTGCGCGGGCCTCTCACTATCGCGGCCTCTCTTGTTGGGGGCACAGGCTCCAGACGCGCAGGCTCAGTAGTTGTGGCTCATGGGCTTAGTTGCTCCGCGGCATGTGGGATCCTCCCAGACCGGGGCTCGAACCCATGTTCGCTGCATTGGCAGGCAGATTCTCAACCACTACGCCGCCAGGGAAGCCCCCATTCACCTGTTGATGGACATTTTGGTAGCTTCACTGTCTTGGCTCTTGTGAATAAGGCTGCAGTGCAGCTTTCGCAGCCTGTGTCTTCACGCTTCTGGTCTTCTCAGGTGACAGGCCCTGTGGTTCACCCACTGGATTGAATGGTACCTCAATTTTTACTTTCCAACGAGCTCCTTTCTGATCTCATTATTGGCTGTTTCCCTTTCATATCTCACCAGCAAGTAGAGGGTAGAAAGTTCTCTAAAACGTCTGCAGCGTTTATTGTTTGTAGACCTTTTCCTGATGGTCAGTCGACTGGAGAGAGTTGAAACCTTTTGTAGATTAGATTGCATGAGACTAATACTTCCTGAGGTTGAGCTTTTGTCCATTTTCCTTTTCTTTAAAGAGAGTGAGTAAAACTTACCTCCTCATACCATCTTCCTGAAAGATTTGCCTGTTTTGAATATTTGTGTTCATTCCCGACCTCAGCACAATTTTTGAGGCCAGGTGTCCTTTACAGCCCCGAGTCCTTGTGAATGTTCATTGACCATTAGCTGTGGCTTTAAAGCCGCTCTTGTGGGAAAGGGCCGCAAGGCGGCAGCATGTCTCCTTTACCAAATCTGGTTACTAGGGCAACAGAGCCTTAATGGAAGTGGTGCAGTAGGTTGTAAATTAGAAAGGAATGTGCCAGGAAAAATCCCTTTATGTTTATGGCTCATTACTTCTTGTTCGTATTTGGAACTTAATTTTTATTTTTTATCACAGCAAATTTGATTACAATGTTTTGTGTGTTCTAGGTGTGCAAGATGTGGTTCTTTCATACATATACATATATGTATTATTCGTCGGACCCTTTTCCCATGTAGATTATGACACAATGTTGAGTAGTCTTCTCTTGGTATTCCGTAGGTCTTTGGTGATTACATATTTCACATGTGTTTGTATAGCTCTGTTAACCCCAATGTCGTAATGTATCTAATCCTCACACCTTTCCATTTGGTGAACCATAAGTGTGTTTACTGAATCTATGATTCCCTTTCTCTGTGGAAATATCTTCATTGGTATCGAATTTTAGGTAACACCTATAAGTGATACGATAGGACATGTGTCTTTCGCTTTCTAACTTACCACAAGTTGCCTGATTACTTCTAGACTCCTCTGTGGTGCTGCAAATGGCATTGTTTCATATTTTCGTTAGCTAATATTCCATCTCGACATGTAGCAGTTCTTCTTTGTCCACCCATGTTTTGGTGGACTTTTTGGTTACTTCCATATCTTGGCTATTGTAATACTGTGCAGTGCACATTTGCCTCTCTGTGTCTTTCCAATTCTGTCTTCTTAGGTTATAGGTCCAGGAATGGGCCTGCTGGATCATATGGGCGCTCAATGTTTACCTTTTAAAGGCCCCTCCATTCTGTTCTCATTAGTGGCTCTTTCCAGGTTACGTCCCTCTTAAATTTGAGGGTATGCATTTCTCCACAACACCTTCAGGATTGACTGTTTATAGATTTCTTGCTGATGGTGATTCTGACTGGTGTGAGCTGACACCTCCCTGTGGTTGAATCTGCATGTGTCTCATATTTGGTTGAAATTGACCTTTAAGGCATGTCCTTTTTATTTTTCAAACTGTGATTACAGCTTAGTTCTTCAAAGTGTTTTCTTAAAGTATGTGTCACATTTTAAAATCTTTTCGCCCTTACTTCCCTCAAGACATTTTGAGGGCAGGTTTCGCTTAGAGCCCTGCAGTACTTGTTCATATCAAGTGACCATTAGAACAGGCTTTACAGCTGCTTTTGCAGGTAACGGCCAGGGGGCGGCATCCTTTCTACGTTCCCCACTCTGGTAACTACGGAAAGAGACCCTCCGCCCAGCGGTGTTCCTCGCTTATAAATTAGAGTGGAATGTGACCGGGTAAACCCACAGAAGCTGATATCTCCTTACTTTTGTTTGTTCTTTAAATTTAATTTATAATTTTTATTGGAGTAATATTCCATTGTGTACATGGACCACTTCTTCTTGGTGCATTCCTCTGATGATTGACATTTTCTTTGCTTCGGAGTGTTGGCTCTGGTAAATATTGCTGGAGTGCAGGATTGCCAGCCGGTGACTTTTTGATTCTCATTTTCTCAGGAGATAGGCCCAGCAGTGGGTGTGATTGATGGACTGTTAGCTCAATGTTTCCCTTTTCAAAGCACCTCCATTGTGTTTTCATTAGTGGCTCTTACCACGTCCCCCTTAGAACCGAGGGTACGCAATTCTCTACAATCCCTTCAGCATTTATTGTTTGCAGCGTTTTTGCTAATGGCCATTCTGACTGCTGTGAGCTGATAGGTTTTTCTAATTTGGATTTGCATGTCTTTAAAAATTCCTAAAATTCATCATTTTTCCACGCCTTTTCCTTTCTGTGAAAAAAAAAAAACAGAAAAAAGTATGAGTACAATATACGTCTTGAAATTGTCTTCTTGGAAGGTTGCCCTCGTTTTGAATTTCTTGGTCGATTTTCGACCCCAGGCCTTTTTTGGAGGGCAGGTGTCATGTACAGAACTGCAAGTTTGGTGGATATTTAGGGACCTTTAGCAATGGGTTTCAAACTGCTCTTAAGGGAAACGGCCACAAGGAGGCAGCATTTCTCCGTTGTCAAATCTGAGGACTAGGGCAGCAGAGTCTTTCTGGAAGTCGTGGTCCTAGGTTGTAAATTACAGTTGAATGTGCTACGAGAATCCCCCATTAGCGTATGTCTCATTTCTTCTTGTTTTTCTTAAATTTTTTAATCGGGGTATAGATTAGGATATTATTTGTCCTAGGTTTACAATATCTGGTTCATTTGTACATTGTATATGTCTATGCATGTACAGATCCTCTTCCCATGTAAAATATTACAGAGTGTTCCATAGACCTCCCTTGCTATATGGTCGGTTTTTTCATGTATGTATATAATATGAATTTGTATCCGTATAGTACCACTGATGTTAATTGATCCATTCCCCCCACCTTTCTTTTTAGTTGAGCATAGTTTCTCTTCTAAGTCTGTGAGTGTCTTCCTCTGTGGAAATATGTTCATTGCTATCAGTTATTAGATAGCGCCTCTAAGTGATATCATAGGATATAGGTCTTTTGCTTTCCGACTTACCTCATGTTTTTTGATTATCACCAGGCTCATCTGTTGTGCCTCAAAGAGCAGTGTTTCATTGTTTTCCATGGCGAATATTCCATCATGTACATGGATCACTTCTTTTTATCCATTCACCTGTGTTTTCAAATTATTTATTTATTTATTTATGGCTGTGCTGGGTCTTCGTTTCTGTGCGAGGGCTTTCTCTAGTTGCGGGAAGCGGGGGCCACTCTACATCGCGGTGCGCGGGCCTCTCACTATCGCGGCCTCTCTTGTTGGGGGCACAGGCTCCAGACGCGCAGGCTCAGTAGTTGTGGCTCATGGGCTTAGTTGCTCCGCGGCATGTGGGATCCTCCCAGACCGGGGCTCGAACCCATGTTCGCTGCATTGGCAGGCAGATTCTCAACCACTACGCCGCCAGGGAAGCCCCCATTCACCTGTTGATGGACATTTTGGTAGCTTCACTGTCTTGGCTCTTGTGAATAAGGCTGCAGTGCAGCTTTCGCAGCCTGTGTCTTCACGCTTCTGGTCTTCTCAGGTGACAGGCCCTGTGGTTCACCCACTGGATTGAATGGTACCTCAATTTTTACTTTCCAACGAGCTCCTTTCTGATCTCATTATTGGCTGTTTCCCTTTCATATCTCACCAGCAAGTAGAGGGTAGAAAGTTCTCTAAAACGTCTGCAGCGTTTATTGTTTGTAGACCTTTTCCTGATGGTCAGTCGACTGGAGAGAGTTGAAACCTTTTGTAGATTAGATTGCATGAGACTAATACTTCCTGAGGTTGAGCTTTTGTCCATTTTCCTTTTCTTTAAAGAGAGTGAGTAAAACTTACCTCCTCATACCATCTTCCTGAAAGATTTGCCTGTTTTGAATATTTGTGTTCATTCCCGACCTCAGCACAATTTTTGAGGCCAGGTGTCCTTTACAGCCCCGAGTCCTTGTGAATGTTCATTGACCATTAGCTGTGGCTTTAAAGCCGCTCTTGTGGGAAAGGGCCGCAAGGCGGCAGCATGTCTCCTTTACCAAATCTGGTTACTAGGGCAACAGAGCCTTAATGGAAGTGGTGCAGTAGGTTGTAAATTAGAAAGGAATGTGCCAGGAAAAATCCCTTTATGTTTATGGCTCATTACTTCTTGTTCGTATTTGGAACTTAATTTTTATTTTTTATCACAGCAAATTTGATTACAATGTTTTGTGTGTTCTAGGTGTGCAAGATGTGGTTCTTTCATACATATACATATATGTATTATTCGTCGGACCCTTTTCCCATGTAGATTATGACACAATGTTGAGTAGTCTTCTCTTGGTATTCCGTAGGTCTTTGGTGATTACATATTTCACATGTGTTTGTATAGCTCTGTTAACCCCAATGTCGTAATGTATCTAATCCTCACACCTTTCCATTTGGTGAACCATAAGTGTGTTTACTGAATCTATGATTCCCTTTCTCTGTGGAAATATCTTCATTGGTATCGAATTTTAGGTAACACCTATAAGTGATACGATAGGACATGTGTCTTTCGCTTTCTAACTTACCACAAGTTGCCTGATTACTTCTAGACTCCTCTGTGGTGCTGCAAATGGCATTGTTTCATATTTTCGTTAGCTAATATTCCATCTCGACATGTAGCAGTTCTTCTTTGTCCACCCATGTTTTGGTGGACTTTTTGGTTACTTCCATATCTTGGCTATTGTAATACTGTGCAGTGCACATTTGCCTCTCTGTGTCTTTCCAATTCTGTCTTCTTAGGTTATAGGTCCAGGAATGGGCCTGCTGGATCATATGGGCGCTCAATGTTTACCTTTTAAAGGCCCCTCCATTCTGTTCTCATTAGTGGCTCTTTCCAGGTTACGTCCCTCTTAAATTTGAGGGTATGCATTTCTCCACAACACCTTCAGGATTGACTGTTTATAGATTTCTTGCTGATGGTGATTCTGACTGGTGTGAGCTGACACCTCCCTGTGGTTGAATCTGCATGTGTCTCATATTTGGTTGAAATTGACCTTTAAGGCATGTCCTTTTTATTTTTCAAACTGTGATTACAGCTTAGTTCTTCAAAGTGTTTTCTTAAAGTATGTGTCACATTTTAAAATCTTTTCGCCCTTACTTCCCTCAAGACATTTTGAGGGCAGGTTTCGCTTAGAGCCCTGCAGTACTTGTTCATATCAAGTGACCATTAGAACAGGCTTTACAGCTGCTTTTGCAGGTAACGGCCAGGGGGCGGCATCCTTTCTACGTTCCCCACTCTGGTAACTACGGAAAGAGACCCTCCGCCCAGCGGTGTTCCTCGCTTATAAATTAGAGTGGAATGTGACCGGGTAAACCCACAGAAGCTGATATCTCCTTACTTTTGTTTGTTCTTTAAATTTAATTTATAATTTTTATTGGAGTAATATTCCATTGTGTACATGGACCACTTCTTCTTGGTGCATTCCTCTGATGATTGACATTTTCTTTGCTTCAGAGTGTTGGCTCTGGTAAATATTGCTGGAGTGCAGGATTGCCAGCCGGTGACTTTTTGATTCTCATTTTCTCAGGAGATAGGCCCAGCAGTGGGTGTGATTGATGGACTGTTAGCTCAATGTTTCCCTTTTCAAAGCACCTCCATTGTGTTTTCATTAGTGGCTCTTACCACGTCCCCCTTAGAACCGAGGGTACGCAATTCTCTACAATCCCTTCAGCATTTATTGTTTGCAGCGTTTTTGCTAATGGCCATTCTGACTGCTGTGAGCTGATAGGTTTTTCTAATTTGGGTTTGCATGTCTTTAAAAATTCCTAAAATTCATCATTTTTCCACGCCTTTTCCTTTCTGTGAAAAAAAAAAAAAACAGAAAAAAGTATGAGTACAATATACGTCTTGAAATTGTCTTCTTGGAAGGTTGCCCTCGTTTTGAATTTCTTGGTCGATTTTCGACCCCAGGCCTTTTTTGGAGGGCAGGTGTCATGTACAGAACTGCAAGTTTGGTGGATATTTAGGGACCTTTAGCAATGGGTTTCAAACTGCTCTTAAGGGAAACGGCCACAAGGAGGCAGCATTTCTCCGTTGTCAAATCTGAGGACTAGGGCAGCAGAGTCTTTCTGGAAGTCGTGGTCCTAGGTTGTAAATTACAGTTGAATGTGCTACGAGAATCCCCCATTAGCGTATGTCTCATTTCTTCTTGTTTTTCTTAAATTTTTTAATCGGGGTATAGATTAGGATATTATTTGTCCTAGGTTTACTATATCTGGTTCATTTGTACATTGTATATGTCTATGCATGTACAGATCCTCTTCCCATGTAAAATATTACAGAGTGTTCCATAGACCTCCCTTGCTATATGGTCGGTTTTTTCATGTATGTATATAATATGAATTTGTATCCGTATAGCACCACTGATGTTAATTGATCCATTCCCCCCACCTTTCTTTTTAGTTGAGCATAGTTTCTCTTCTAAGTCTGTGAGTGTCTTCCTCTGTGGAAATATGTTCATTGCTATCAGTTATTAGATAGCGCCTCTAAGTGATATCATAGGATATAGGTCTTTTGCTTTCCGACTTACCTCATGTTTTTTGATTATCACCAGGCTCATCTGTTGTGCCTCAAAGAGCAGTGTTTCATTGTTTTCCATGGCGAATATTCCATCATGTACATGGATCACTTCTTTTTATCCATTCACCTGTGTTTTCAAATTATTTATTTATTTATTTATGGCTGTGCTGGGTCTTCGTTTCTGTGCGAGGGCTTTCTCTAGTTGCGGGAAGCGGGGGCCACTCTACATCGCGGTGCGCGGGCCTCTCACTATCGCGGCCTCTCTTGTTGGGGGCACAGGCTCCAGACGCGCAGGCTCATTAGTTGTGGCTCATGGGCTTAGTTGCTCCGCGGCATGTGGGATCCTCCCAGACCGGGGCTCGAACCCATGTTCGCTGCATTGGCAGGCAGATTCTCAACCACTACGCCGCCAGGGAAGCCCCCATTCACCTGTTGATGGACATTTTGGTAGCTTCACTGTCTTGGCTCTTGTGAATAAGGCTGCAGTGCAGCTTTCGCAGCCTGTGTCTTCACGCTTCTGGTCTTCTCAGGTGACAGGCCCTGTGGTTCACCCACTGGATTGAATGGTACCTCAATTTTTACTTTTCAACGAGCTCCTTTCTGATCTCATTATTGGCTGTTTCCCTTTCATATCTCACCAGCAAGTAGAGGGTAGAAAGTTCTCTAAAACGTCTGCAGCGTTTATTGTTTGTAGACCTTTTCCTGATGGTCAGTCGACTGGAGAGAGTTGAAACCTTTTGTAGATTAGATTGCATGAGACTAATACTTCCTGAGGTTGAGCTTTTGTCCATTTTCCTTTTCTTTAAAGAGAGTGAGTAAAACTTACCTCCTCATACCATCTTCCTGAAAGATTTGCCTGTTTTGAATATTTGTGTTCATTCCCGACCTCAGCACAATTTTTGAGGCCAGGTGTCCTTTACAGCCCCGAGTCCTTGTGAATGTTCATTGACCATTAGCTGTGGCTTTAAAGCCGCTCTTGTGGGAAAGGGCCGCAAGGCGGCAGCATGTCTCCTTTACCAAATCTGGTTACTAGGGCAACAGAGCCTTAATGGAAGTGGTGCAGTAGGTTGTAAATTAGAAAGGAATGTGCCAGGAAAAATCCCTTTATGTTTATGGCTCATTACTTCTTGTTCGTATTTGGAACTTAATTTTTATTTTTTATCACAGCAAATTTGATTACAATGTTTTGTGTGTTCTAGGTGTGCAAGATGTGGTTCTTTCATACATATACATATATGTATTATTCGTCGGACCCTTTTCCCATGTAGATTATGACACAATGTTGAGTAGTCTTCTCTTGGTATTCCGTAGGTCTTTGGTGATTACATATTTCACATGTGTTTGTATAGCTCTGTTAACCCCAATGTCGTAATGTATCTAATCCTCACACCTTTCCATTTGGTGAACCATAAGTGTGTTTACTGAATCTATGATTCCCTTTCTCTGTGGAAATATCTTCATTGGTATCGAATTTTAGGTAACACCTATAAGTGATACGATAGGACATGTGTCTTTCACTTTCTAACTTACCACAAGTTGCCTGATTACTTCTAGACTCCTCTGTGGTGCTGCAAATGGCATTGTTTCATATTTTCGTTAGCTAATATTCCATCTCGACATGTAGCAGTTCTTCTTTGTCCACCCATGTTTTGGTGGACTTTTTGGTTACTTCCATATCTTGGCTATTGTAATACTGTGCAGTGCACATTTGCCTCTCTGTGTCTTTCCAATTCTGTCTTCTTAGGTTATAGGTCCAGGAATGGGCCTGCTGGATCATATGGGCGCTCAATGTTTACCTTTTAAAGGCCCCTCCATTCTGTTCTCATTAGTGGCTCTTTCCAGGTTACGTCCCTCTTAAATTTGAGGGTATGCATTTCTCCACAACACCTTCAGGATTGACTGTTTATAGATTTCTTGCTGATGGTGATTCTGACTGGTGTGAGCTGACACCTCCCTGTGGTTGAATCTGCATGTGTCTCATATTTGGTTGAAATTGACCTTTAAGGCATGTCCTTTTTATTTTTCAAACTGTGATTACAGCTTAGTTCTTCAAAGTGTTTTCTTAAAGTATGTGTCACATTTTAAAATCTTTTCGCCCTTACTTCCCTCAAGACATTTTGAGGGCAGGTTTCGCTTAGAGCCCTGCAGTACTTGTTCATATCAAGTGACCATTAGAACAGGCTTTACAGCTGCTTTTGCAGGTAACGGCCAGGGGGCGGCATCCTTTCTACGTTCCCCACTCTGGTAACTACGGAAAGAGACCCTCCGCCCAGCGGTGTTCCTCGCTTATAAATTAGAGTGGAATGTGACCGGGTAAACCCACAGAAGCTGATATCTCCTTACTTTTGTTTGTTCTTTAAATTTAATTTATAATTTTTATTGGAGTAATATTCCATTGTGTACATGGACCACTTCTTCTTGGTGCATTCCTCTGATGATTGACATTTTCTTTGCTTCGGAGTGTTGGCTCTGGTAAATATTGCTGGAGTGCAGGATTGCCAGCCGGTGACTTTTTGATTCTCATTTTCTCAGGAGATAGGCCCAGCAGTGGGTGTGATTGATGGACTGTTAGCTCAATGTTTCCCTTTTCAAAGCACCTCCATTGTGTTTTCATTAGTGGCTCTTACCACGTCCCCCTTAGAACCGAGGGTACGCAATTCTCTACAATCCCTTCAGCATTTATTGTTTGCAGCGTTTTTGCTAATGGCCATTCTGACTGCTGTGAGCTGATAGGTTTTTCTAATTTGGGTTTGCATGTCTTTAAAAATTCCTAAAATTCATCATTTTTCCACGCCTTTTCCTTTCTGTGAAAAAAAAAAAAACAGAAAAAAGTATGAGTACAATATACGTCTTGAAATTGTCTTCTTGGAAGGTTGCCCTCGTTTTGAATTTCTTGGTCGATTTTCGACCCCAGGCCTTTTTTGGAGGGCAGGTGTCATGTACAGAACTGCAAGTTTGGTGGATATTTAGGGACCTTTAGCAATGGGTTTCAAACTGCTCTTAAGGGAAACGGCCACAAGGAGGCAGCATTTCTCCGTTGTCAAATCTGAGGACTAGGGCAGCAGAGTCTTTCTGGAAGTCGTGGTCCTAGGTTGTAAATTACAGTTGAATGTGCTACGAGAATCCCCCATTAGCGTATGTCTCATTTCTTCTTGTTTTTCTTAAATTTTTTAATCGGGGTATAGATTAGGATATTATTTGTCCTAGGTTTACTATATCTGGTTCATTTGTACATTGTATATGTCTATGCATGTACAGATCCTCTTCCCATGTAAAATATTACAGAGTGTTCCATAGACCTCCCTTGCTATATGGTCGGTTTTTTCATGTATGTATATAATATGAATTTGTATCCGTATAGTACCACTGATGTTAATTGATCCATTCCCCCCACCTTTCTTTTTAGTTGAGCATAGTTTCTCTTCTAAGTCTGTGAGTGTCTTCCTCTGTGGAAATATGTTCATTGCTATCAGTTATTAGATAGCGCCTCTAAGTGATATCATAGGATATAGGTCTTTTGCTTTCCGACTTACCTCATGTTTTTTGATTATCACCAGGCTCATCTGTTGTGCCTCAAAGAGCAGTGTTTCATTGTTTTCCATGGCGAATATTCCATCATGTACATGGATCACTTCTTTTTATCCATTCACCTGTGTTTTCAAATTATTTATTTATTTATTTATGGCTGTGCTGGGTCTTTGTTTCTGTGCGAGGGCTTTCTCTAGTTGCGGGAAGCGGGGGCCACTCTACATCGCGGTGCGCGGGCCTCTCACTATCGCGGCCTCTCTTGTTGGGGGCACAGGCTCCAGACGCGCAGGCTCAGTAGTTGTGGCTCATGGGCTTAGTTGCTCCGCGGCATGTGGGATCCTCCCAGACCGGGGCTCGAACCCATGTTCGCTGCATTGGCAGGCAGATTCTCAACCACTACGCCGCCAGGGAAGCCCCCATTCACCTGTTGATGGACATTTTGGTAGCTTCACTGTCTTGGCTCTTGTGAATAAGGCTGCAGTGCAGCTTTCGCAGCCTGTGTCTTCACGCTTCTGGTCTTCTCAGGTGACAGGCCCTGTGGTTCACCCACTGGATTGAATGGTACCTCAATTTTTACTTTCCAACGAGCTCCTTTCTGATCTCATTATTGGCTGTTTCCCTTTCATATCTCACCAGCAAGTAGAGGGTAGAAAGTTCTCTAAAACGTCTGCAGCGTTTATTGTTTGTAGACCTTTTCCTGATGGTCAGTCGACTGGAGAGAGTTGAAACCTTTTGTAGATTAGATTGCATGAGACTAATACTTCCTGAGGTTGAGCTTTTGTCCATTTTCCTTTTCTTTAAAGAGAGTGAGTAAAACTTACCTCCTCATACCATCTTCCTGAAAGATTTGCCTGTTTTGAATATTTGTGTTCATTCCCGACCTCAGCACAATTTTTGAGGCCAGGTGTCCTTTACAGCCCCGAGTCCTTGTGAATGTTCATTGACCATTAGCTGTGGCTTTAAAGCCGCTCTTGTGGGAAAGGGCCGCAAGGCGGCAGCATGTCTCCTTTACCAAATCTGGTTACTAGGGCAACAGAGCCTTAATGGAAGTGGTGCAGTAGGTTGTAAATTAGAAAGGAATGTGCCAGGAAAAATCCCTTTATGTTTATGGCTCATTACTTCTTGTTCGTATTTGGAACTTAATTTTTATTTTTTATCACAGCAAATTTGATTACAATGTTTTGTGTGTTCTAGGTGTGCAAGATGTGGTTCTTTCATACATATACATATATGTATTATTCGTCGGACCCTTTTCCCATGTAGATTATGACACAATGTTGAGTAGTCTTCTCTTGGTATTCCGTAGGTCTTTGGTGATTACATATTTCACATGTGTTTGTATAGCTCTGTTAACCCCAATGTCGTAATGTATCTAATCCTCACACCTTTCCATTTGGTGAACCATAAGTGTGTTTACTGAATCTATGATTCCCTTTCTCTGTGGAAATATCTTCATTGCTATCGAATTTTAGGTAACACCTATAAGTGATACGATAGGACATGTGTCTTTCGCTTTCTAACTTACCACAAGTTGCCTGATTACTTCTAGACTCCTCTGTGGTGCTGCAAATGGCATTGTTTCATATTTTCGTTAGCTAATATTCCATCTCGACATGTAGCAGTTCTTCTTTGTCCACCCATGTTTTGGTGGACTTTTTGGTTACTTCCATATCTTGGCTATTGTAATACTGTGCAGTGCACATTTGCCTCTCTGTGTCTTTCCAATTCTGTCTTCTTAGGTTATAGGTCCAGGAATGGGCCTGCTGGATCATATGGGCGCTCAATGTTTACCTTTTAAAGGCCCCTCCATTCTGTTCTCATTAGTGGCTCTTTCCAGGTTACGTCCCTCTTAAATTTGAGGGTATGCATTTCTCCACAACACCTTCAGGATTGACTGCTTATAGATTTCTTGCTGATGGTGATTCTGACTGGTGTGAGCTGACACCTCCCTGTGGTTGAATCTGCATGTGTCTCATATTTGGTTGAAATTGACCTTTAAGGCATGTCCTTTTTATTTTTCAAACTGTGATTACAGCTTTGTTCTTCAAAGTGTTTTCTTAAAGTATGTGTCACATTTTAAAATCTTTTCGCCCTTACTTCCCTCAAGACATTTTGAGGGCAGGTTTCTCTTACAGCCCTGCAGTACTTGTTCATAGCAAGTGACCATTAGAACAGGCTTTACAGCTGCTTTTGCAGGTAACGGCCAGGGGGCGGCATCCTTTCTACGTTCCCCACTCTGGTAACTACGGAAAGAGACCCTCCGCCCAGCGGTGTTCCTCGCTTATAAATTAGAGTGGAATGTGACCGGGTAAACCCACAGAAGCTGATATCTCCTTACTTTTGTTTGTTCTTTAAATTTAATTTATAATTTTTATTGGAGTAATATTCCATTGTGTACATGGACCACTTCTTCTTGGTGCATTCCTCTGATGATTGACATTTTCTTTGCTTCGGAGTGTTGGCTCTGGTAAATATTGCTGGAGTGCAGGATTGCCAGCCGGTGACTTTTTGATTCTCATTTTCTCAGGAGATAGGCCCAGCAGTGGGTGTGATTGATGGACTGTTAGCTCAATGTTTCCCTTTTCAAAGCACCTCCATTGTGTTTTCATTAGTGGCTCTTACCACGTCCCCCTTAGAACCGAGGGTACGCAATTCTCTACAATCCCTTCAGCATTTATTGTTTGCAGCGTTTTTGCTAATGGCCATTCTGACTGCTGTGAGCTGATAGGTTTTTCTAATTTGGGTTTGCATGTCTTTAAAAATTCCTAAAATTCATCATTTTTCCACGCCTTTTCCTTTCTGTGAAAAAAAAAAACAGAAAAAATTATGAGTACAATATACGTCTTGAAATTGTCTTCTTGGAAGGTTGCCCTCTTTTGAATTTCTTGGTCGATTTTCGACCCCAGGCCTTTTTTGGAGGGCAGGTGTCATGTACAGAACTGCAAGTTTGGTGGATATTTAGGGACCTTTAGCAATGGGTTTCAAACTGCTCTTAAGGGAAACGGCCACAAGGAGGCAGCATTTCTCCGTTGTCAAATCTGAGGACTAGGGCAGCAGAGTCTTTCTGGAAGTCGTGGTCCTAGGTTGTAAATTACAATTGAATGTGCTACGAGAATCCCCCATTAGTGTATGTCTCATTTCTTCTTGTTTTTCTTAAATTTTTTAATCGGGGTATAGATTAGGATATTATTTGTCCTAGGTTTACAATATCTGGTTCATTTGTACATTGTATATGTCTATGCATGTACAGATCCTCTTCCCATGTAAAATATTACAGAGTGTTCCATAGACCTCCCTTGCTATATGGTCGGTTTTTTCATGTATGTATAGAATATGAATTTCTATCCGTATAGTACCACTGATGTTAATTGATCCATTCCCCCCACCTTTCTTTTTAGTTGAGCATAGTTTCTCTTCTAAGTCTGTGAGTGTCTTCCTCTGTGGAAATATGTTCATTTCTATCAGTTATTAGATAGCGCCTCTAAGTGATATCATAGGATATAGGTCTTTTGCTTTCCGACTTACCTCATGTTTTTTGATTATCACCAGGCTCATCTGTTGTGCCTCAAAGAGCAGTGTTTCATTGTTTTCCATGGCGAATATTCCATCATGTACATGGATCACTTCTTTTTATCCATTCACCTGTGTTTTCAAATTATTTATTTATTTATTTATGGCTGTGCTGGGTCTTTGTTTCTGTGCGAGGGCTTTCTCTAGTTGCGGGAAGCGGGGGCCACTCTACATCGCGGTGCGCGGGCCTCTCACTATCGCGGCCTCTCTTGTTGGGGGCACAGGCTCCAGACGCGCAGGCTCAGTAGTTGTGGCTCATGGGCTTAGTTGCTCCGCGGCATGTGGGATCCTCCCAGACCGGGGCTCGAACCCATGTTCGCTGCATTGGCAGGCAGATTCTCAACCACTACGCCGCTAGGGAAGCCCCCATTCACCTGTTGATGGACATTTTGGTAGCTTCACTGTCTTGGCTCTTGTGAATAAGGCTGCAGTGCAGCTTTCGCAGCCTGTGTCTTCACGCTTCTGGTCTTCTCAGGTGACAGGCCCTGTGGTTCACCCACTGGATTGAATGGTACCTCAATTTTTACTTTTCAACGAGCTCCTTTCTGATCTCATTATTGGCTGTTTCCCTTTCATATCTCACCAGCAAGTAGAGGGTAGAAAGTTCTCTAAAACGTCTGCAGCGTTTATTGTTTGTAGACCTTTTCCAGATGGTCAGTCGACTGGAGAGAGTTGAAACCTTTTGTAGATTAGATTGCATGAGACTAATACTTCCTGAGGTTGAGCTTTTGTCCATTTTCCTTTTCTTTAAAGAGAGTGAGTAAAACTTACCTCCTCATACCATCTTCCTGAAAGATTTGCCTGTTTTGAATATTTGTGTTCATTCCCGACCTCAGCACAATTTTTGAGGCCAGGTGTCCTTTACAGCCCCGAGTCCTTGTGAATGTTCACTGACCATTAGCTGTGGCTTTAAAGCCGCTCTTGTGGGAAAGGGCCGCAAGGCGGCAGCATGTCTCCTTTACCAAATCTGGTTACTAGGGCAACAGAGCCTTAATGGAAGTGGTGCAGTAGGTTGTAAATTAGAAAGGAATGTGCCAGGAAAAATCCCTTTATGTTTATGGCTCATTACTTCTTGTTCGTATTTGGAACTTAATTTTTATTTTTCATCACAGCAAATTTGATTACAATGTTTTGTGTGTTCTAGGTGTGCAAGATGTGGTTCTTTCATACATATACATATATGTATTATTCGTCGGACCCTTTTCCCATGTAGATTATGACACAATGTTGAGTAGTCTTCTCTTGGTATTCCGTAGGTCTTTGGTGATTACATATTTCACATGTGTTTGTATAGCTCTGTTAACCCCAATGTCGTAATGTATCTAATCCTCACACCTTTCCATTTGGTGAACCATAAGTGTGTTTACTGAATCTATGATTCCCTTTCTCTGTGGAAATATCTTCATTGCTATCGAATTTTAGGTAACACCTATAAGTGATACGATAGGACATGTGTCTTTCGCTTTCTAACTTACCACAAGTTGCCTGATTACTTCTAGACTCCTCTGTGGTGCTGCAAATGGCATTGTTTCATATTTTCGTTAGCTAATATTCCATCTCGACATGTAGCAGTTCTTCTTTGTCCACCCATGTTTTGGTGGACTTTTTGGTTACTTCCATATCTTGGCTATTGTAATACTGTGCAGTGCACATTTGCCTCTCTGTGTCTTTCCAATTCTGTCTTCTTAGGTTATAGGTCCAGGAATGGGCCTGCTGGATCATATGGGCGCTCAATGTTTACCTTTTAAAGGCCCCTCCATTCTGTTCTCATTAGTGGCTCTTTCCAGGTTACGTCCCTCTTAAATTTGAGGGTATGCATTTCTCCACAACACCTTCAGGATTGACTGTTTATAGATTTCTTGCTGATGGTGATTCTGACTGGTGTGAGCTGACACCTCCCTGTGGTTGAATCTGCATGTGTCTCATATTTGGTTGAAATTGACCTTTAAGGCATGTCCTTTTTATTTTTCAAACTGTGATTACAGCTTAGTTCTTCAAAGTGTTTTCTTAAAGTATGTGTCACATTTTAAAATCTTTTCGCCCTTACTTCCCTCAAGACATTTTGAGGGCAGGTTTCGCTTAGAGCCCTGCAGTACTTGTTCATATCAAGTGACCATTAGAACAGGCTTTACAGCTGCTTTTGCAGGTAACGGCCAGGGGGCGGCATCCTTTCTACGTTCCCCACTCTGGTAACTACGGAAAGAGACCCTCCGCCCAGCGGTGTTCCTCGCTTATAAATTAGAGTGGAATGTGACCGGGTAAACCCACAGAAGCTGATATCTCCTTACTTTTGTTTGTTCTTTAAATTTAATTTATAATTTTTATTGGAGTAATATTCCATTGTGTACATGGACCACTTCTTCTTGGTGCATTCCTCTGATGATTGACATTTTCTTTGCTTCAGAGTGTTGGCTCTGGTAAATATTGCTGGAGTGCAGGATTGCCAGCCGGTGACTTTTTGATTCTCATTTTCTCAGGAGATAGGCCCAGCAGTGGGTGTGATTGATGGACTGTTAGCTCAATGTTTCCCTTTTCAAAGCACCTCCATTGTGTTTTCATTAGTGGCTCTTACCACGTCCCCCTTAGAACCGAGGGTACGCAATTCTCTACAATCCCTTCAGCATTTATTGTTTGCAGCGTTTTTGCTAATGGCCATTCTGACTGCTGTGAGCTGATAGGTTTTTCTAATTTGGGTTTGCATGTCTTTAAAAATTCCTAAAATTCATCATTTTTCCACGCCTTTTCCTTTCTGTGAAAAAAAAAAAAACAGAAAAAAGTATGAGTACAATATACGTCTTGAAATTGTCTTCTTGGAAGGTTGCCCTCGTTTTGAATTTCTTGGTCGATTTTCGACCCCAGGCCTTTTTTGGAGGGCAGGTGTCATGTACAGAACTGCAAGTTTGGTGGATATTTAGGGACCTTTAGCAATGGGTTTCAAACTGCTCTTAAGGGAAACGGCCACAAGGAGGCAGCATTTCTCCGTTGTCAAATCTGAGGACTAGGGCAGCAGAGTCTTTCTGGAAGTCGTGGTCCTAGGTTGTAAATTACAGTTGAATGTGCTACGAGAATCCCCCATTAGCGTATGTCTCATTTCTTCTTGTTTTTCTTAAATTTTTTAATCGGGGTATAGATTAGGATATTATTTGTCCTAGGTTTACTATATCTGGTTCATTTGTACATTGTATATGTCTATGCATGTACAGATCCTCTTCCCATGTAAAATATTACAGAGTGTTCCATAGACCTCCCTTGCTATATGGTCGGTTTTTTCATGTATGTATATAATATGAATTTGTATCCGTATAGTACCACTGATGTTAATTGATCCATTCCCCCCACCTTTCTTTTTAGTTGAGCATAGTTTCTCTTCTAAGTCTGTGAGTGTCTTCCTCTGTGGAAATATGTTCATTGCTATCAGTAATTAGATAGCGCCTCTAAGTGATATCATAGGATATAGGTCTTTTGCTTTCCGACTTACCTCATGTTTTTTGATTATCACCAGGCTCATCTGTTGTGCCTCAAAGAGCAGTGTTTCATTGTTTTCCATGGCGAATATTCCATCATGTACATGGATCACTTCTTTTTATCCATTCACCTGTGTTTTCAAATTATTTATTTATTTATTTCTGGCTGTGCTGGGTCTTCGTTTCTGTGCGAGGGCTTTCTCTAGTTGCGGGAAGCGGGGGCCACTCTACATCGCGGTGCGCGGGCCTCTCACTATCGCGGCCTCTCTTGTTGGGGGCACAGGCTCCAGACGCGCAGGCTCAGTAGTTGTGGCTCATGGGCTTAGTTGCTCCGCGGCATGTGGGATCCTCCCAGACCGGGGCTCGAACCCATGTTCGCTGCATTGGCAGGCAGATTCTCAACCACTACGCCGCCAGGGAAGTCCCCATTCACCTGTTGATGGACATTTTGGTAGCTTCACTGTCTTGGCTCTTGTGAATAAGGCTGCAGTGCAGCTTTCGCAGCCTGTGTCTTCACGCTTCTGGTCTTCTCAGGTGACAGGCCCTGTGGTTCACCCACTGGATTGAATGGTACCTCAATTTTTACTTTCCAACGAGCTCCTTTCTGATCTCATTATTGGCTGTTTCCCTTTCATATCTCACCAGCAAGTAGAGGGTAGAAAGTTCTCTAAAACGTCTGCAGCGTTTATTGTTTGTAGACCTTTTCCTGATGGTCAGTCGACTGGAGAGAGTTGAAACCTTTTGTAGATTAGATTGCATGAGACTAATACTTCCTGAGGTTGAGCTTTTGTCCATTTTCCTTTTCTTTAAAGAGAGTGAGTAAAACTTACCTCCTCATACCATCTTCCTGAAAGATTTGCCTGTTTTGAATATTTGTGTTCATTCCCGACCTCAGCACAATTTTTGAGGCCAGGTGTCCTTTACAGCCCCGAGTCCTTGTGAATGTTCATTGACCATTAGCTGTGGCTTTAAAGCCGCTCTTGTGGGAAAGGGCCGCAAGGCTGCAGCATGTCTCCTTTACCAAATCTGGTTACTAGGGCAACAGAGCCTTAATGGAAGTGGTGCAGTAGGTTGTAAATTAGAAAGGAATGTGCCAGGAAAAATCCCTTTATGTTTATGGCTCATTACTTCTTGTTCGTATTTGGAACTTAATTTTTATTTTTTATCACAGCAAATTTGATTACAATGTTTTGTGTGTTCTAGGTGTGCAAGATGTGGTTCTTTCATACATATACATATATGTATTATTCGTCGGACCCTTTTCCCATGTAGATTATGACACAATGTTGAGTAGTCTTCTCTTGGTATTCCGTAGGTCTTTGGTGATTACATATTTCACATGTGTTTGTATAGCTCTGTTAACCCCAATGTCGTAATGTATCTAATCCTCACACCTTTCCATTTGGTGAACCATAAGTGTGTTTACTGAATCTATGATTCCCTTTCTCTGTGGAAATATCTTCATTGGTATCGAATTTTAGGTAACACCTATAAGTGATACGATAGGACATGTGTCTTTCGCTTTCTAACTTACCACAAGTTGCCTGATTACTTCTAGACTCCTCTGTGGTGCTGCAAATGGCATTGTTTCATATTTTCGTTAGCTAATATTCCATCTCGACATGTAGCAGTTCTTCTTTGTCCACCCATGTTTTGGTGGACTTTTTGGTTACTTCCATATCTTGGCTATTGTAATACTGTGCAGTGCACATTTGCCTCTCTGTGTCTTTCCAATTCTGTCTTCTTAGGTTATAGGTCCAGGAATGGGCCTGCTGGATCATATGGGCGCTCAATGTTTACCTTTTAAAGGCCCCTCCATTCTGTTCTCATTAGTGGCTCTTTCCAGGTTACGTCCCTCTTAAATTTGAGGGTATGCATTTCTCCACAACACCTTCAGGATTGACTGTTTATAGATTTCTTGCTGATGGTGATTCTGAC
The DNA here is from genome assembly GCF_028021215.1 of Eschrichtius robustus. NCBI lineage: Eukaryota > Metazoa > Chordata > Mammalia > Artiodactyla > Eschrichtiidae > Eschrichtius > Eschrichtius robustus. The sequence continues at coordinate 20,502,425 of NC_090827.1, read as the reverse complement.
TGGTGTGAGCTGACACCTCCCTGTGGTTGAATCTGCATGTGTCTCATATTTGGTTGAAATTGACCTTTAAGGCATGTCCTTTTTATTTTTCAAACTGTGATTACAGCTTAGTTCTTCAAAGTGTTTTCTTAAAGTATGTGTCACATTTTAAAATCTTTTCGCCCTTACTTCCCTCAAGACATTTTGAGGGCAGGTTTCGCTTAGAGCCCTGCAGTACTTGTTCATATCAAGTGACCATTAGAACAGGCTTTACAGCTGCTTTTGCAGGTAACGGCCAGGGGGCGGCATCCTTTCTACGTTCCCCACTCTGGTAACTACGGAAAGAGACCCTCCGCCCAGCGGTGTTCCTCGCTTATAAATTAGAGTGGAATGTGACCGGGTAAACCCACAGAAGCTGATATCTCCTTACTTTTGTTTGTTCTTTAAATTTAATTTATAATTTTTATTGGAGTAATATTCCATTGTGTACATGGACCACTTCTTCTTGGTGCATTCCTCTGATGATTGACATTTTCTTTGCTTCAGAGTGTTGGCTCTGGTAAATATTGCTGGAGTGCAGGATTGCCAGCCGGTGACTTTTTGATTCTCATTTTCTCAGGAGATAGGCCCAGCAGTGGGTGTGATTGATGGACTGTTAGCTCAATGTTTCCCTTTTCAAAGCACCTCCATTGTGTTTTCATTAGTGGCTCTTACCACGTCCCCCTTAGAACCGAGGGTACGCAATTCTCTACAATCCCTTCAGCATTTATTGTTTGCAGCGTTTTTGCTAATGGCCATTCTGACTGCTGTGAGCTGATAGGTTTTTCTAATTTGGGTTTGCATGTCTTTAAAAATTCCTAAAATTCATCATTTTTCCACGCCTTTTCCTTTCTGTGAAAAAAAAAAAAACAGAAAAAAGTATGAGTACAATATACGTCTTGAAATTGTCTTCTTGGAAGGTTGCCCTCGTTTTGAATTTCTTGGTCGATTTTCGACCCCAGGCCTTTTTTGGAGGGCAGGTGTCATGTACAGAACTGCAAGTTTGGTGGATATTTAGGGACCTTTAGCAATGGGTTTCAAACTGCTCTTAAGGGAAACGGCCACAAGGAGGCAGCATTTCTCCGTTGTCAAATCTGAGGACTAGGGCAGCAGAGTCTTTCTGGAAGTCGTGGTCCTAGGTTGTAAATTACAGTTGAATGTGCTACGAGAATCCCCCATTAGCGTATGTCTCATTTCTTCTTGTTTTTCTTAAATTTTTTAATCGGGGTATAGATTAGGATATTATTTGTCCTAGGTTTACTATATCTGGTTCATTTGTACATTGTATATGTCTATGCATGTACAGATCCTCTTCCCATGTAAAATATTACAGAGTGTTCCATAGACCTCCCTTGCTATATGGTCGGTTTTTTCATGTATGTATATAATATGAATTTGTATCCGTATAGCACCACTGATGTTAATTGATCCATTCCCCCCACCTTTCTTTTTAGTTGAGCATAGTTTCTCTTCTAAGTCTGTGAGTGTCTTCCTCTGTGGAAATATGTTCATTGCTATCAGTTATTAGATAGCGCCTCTAAGTGATATCATAGGATATAGGTCTTTTGCTTTCCGACTTACCTCATGTTTTTTGATTATCACCAGGCTCATCTGTTGTGCCTCAAAGAGCAGTGTTTCATTGTTTTCCATGGCGAATATTCCATCATGTACATGGATCACTTCTTTTTATCCATTCACCTGTGTTTTCAAATTATTTATTTATTTATTTATGGCTGTGCTGGGTCTTCGTTTCTGTGCGAGGGCTTTCTCTAGTTGCGGGAAGCGGGGGCCACTCTACATCGCGGTGCGCGGGCCTCTCACTATCGCGGCCTCTCTTGTTGGGGGCACAGGCTCCAGACGCGCAGGCTCATTAGTTGTGGCTCATGGGCTTAGTTGCTCCGCGGCATGTGGGATCCTCCCAGACCGGGGCTCGAACCCATGTTCGCTGCATTGGCAGGCAGATTCTCAACCACTACGCCGCCAGGGAAGCCCCCATTCACCTGTTGATGGACATTTTGGTAGCTTCACTGTCTTGGCTCTTGTGAATAAGGCTGCAGTGCAGCTTTCGCAGCCTGTGTCTTCACGCTTCTGGTCTTCTCAGGTGACAGGCCCTGTGGTTCACCCACTGGATTGAATGGTACCTCAATTTTTACTTTCCAACGAGCTCCTTTCTGATCTCATTATTGGCTGTTTCCCTTTCATATCTCACCAGCAAGTAGAGGGTAGAAAGTTCTCTAAAACGTCTGCAGCGTTTATTGTTTGTAGACCTTTTCCTGATGGTCAGTCGACTGGAGAGAGTTGAAACCTTTTGTAGATTAGATTGCATGAGACTAATACTTCCTGAGGTTGAGCTTTTGTCCATTTTCCTTTTCTTTAAAGAGAGTGAGTAAAACTTACCTCCTCATACCATCTTCCTGAAAGATTTGCCTGTTTTGAATATTTGTGTTCATTCCCGACCTCAGCACAATTTTTGAGGCCAGGTGTCCTTTACAGCCCCGAGTCCTTGTGAATGTTCATTGACCATTAGCTGTGGCTTTAAAGCCGCTCTTGTGGGAAAGGGCCGCAAGGCGGCAGCATGTCTCCTTTACCAAATCTGGTTACTAGGGCAACAGAGCCTTAATGGAAGTGGTGCAGTAGGTTGTAAATTAGAAAGGAATGTGCCAGGAAAAATCCCTTTATGTTTATGGCTCATTACTTCTTGTTCGTATTTGGAACTTAATTTTTATTTTTTATCACAGCAAATTTGATTACAATGTTTTGTGTGTTCTAGGTGTGCAAGATGTGGTTCTTTCATACATATACATATATGTATTATTCGTCGGACCCTTTTCCCATGTAGATTATGACACAATGTTGAGTAGTCTTCTCTTGGTATTCCGTAGGTCTTTGGTGATTACATATTTCACATGTGTTTGTATAGCTCTGTTAACCCCAATGTCGTAATGTATCTAATCCTCACACCTTTCCATTTGGTGAACCATAAGTGTGTTTACTGAATCTATGATTCCCTTTCTCTGTGGAAATATCTTCATTGGTATCGAATTTTAGGTAACACCTATAAGTGATACGATAGGACATGTGTCTTTCGCTTTCTAACTTACCACAAGTTGCCTGATTACTTCTAGACTCCTCTGTGGTGCTGCAAATGGCATTGTTTCATATTTTCGTTAGCTAATATTCCATCTCGACATGTAGCAGTTCTTCTTTGTCCACCCATGTTTTGGTGGACTTTTTGGTTACTTCCATATCTTGGCTATTGTAATACTGTGCAGTGCACATTTGCCTCTCTGTGTCTTTCCAATTCTGTCTTCTTAGGTTATAGGTCCAGGAATGGGCCTGCTGGATCATATGGGCGCTCAATGTTTACCTTTTAAAGGCCCCTCCATTCTGTTCTCATTAGTGGCTCTTTCCAGGTTACGTCCCTCTTAAATTTGAGGGTATGCATTTCTCCACAACACCTTCAGGATTGACTGTTTATAGATTTCTTGCTGATGGTGATTCTGACTGGTGTGAGCTGACACCTCCCTGTGGTTGAATCTGCATGTGTCTCATATTTGGTTGAAATTGACCTTTAAGGCATGTCCTTTTTATTTTTCAAACTGTGATTACAGCTTAGTTCTTCAAAGTGTTTTCTTAAAGTATGTGTCACATTTTAAAATCTTTTCGCCCTTACTTCCCTCAAGACATTTTGAGGGCAGGTTTCGCTTAGAGCCCTGCAGTACTTGTTCATATCAAGTGACCATTAGAACAGGCTTTACAGCTGCTTTTGCAGGTAACGGCCAGGGGGCGGCATCCTTTCTACGTTCCCCACTCTGGTAACTACGGAAAGAGACCCTCCGCCCAGCGGTGTTCCTCGCTTATAAATTAGAGTGGAATGTGACCGGGTAAACCCACAGAAGCTGATATCTCCTTACTTTTGTTTGTTCTTTAAATTTAATTTATAATTTTTATTGGAGTAATATTCCATTGTGTACATGGACCACTTCTTCTTGGTGCATTCCTCTGATGATTGACATTTTCTTTGCTTCGGAGTGTTGGCTCTGGTAAATATTGCTGGAGTGCAGGATTGCCAGCCGGTGACTTTTTGATTCTCATTTTCTCAGGAGATAGGCCCAGCAGTGGGTGTGATTGATGGACTGTTAGCTCAATGTTTCCCTTTTCAAAGCACCTCCATTGTGTTTTCATTAGTGGCTCTTACCACGTCCCCCTTAGAACCGAGGGTACGCAATTCTCTACAATCCCTTCAGCATTTATTGTTTGCAGCGTTTTTGCTAATGGCCATTCTGACTGCTGTGAGCTGATAGGTTTTTCTAATTTGGGTTTGCATGTCTTTAAAAATTCCTAAAATTCATCATTTTTCCACGCCTTTTCCTTTCTGTGAAAAAAAAAAAAACAGAAAAAAGTATGAGTACAATATACGTCTTGAAATTGTCTTCTTGGAAGGTTGCCCTCGTTTTGAATTTCTTGGTCGATTTTCGACCCCAGGCCTTTTTTGGAGGGCAGGTGTCATGTACAGAACTGCAAGTTTGGTGGATATTTAGGGACCTTTAGCAATGGGTTTCAAACTGCTCTTAAGGGAAACGGCCACAAGGAGGCAGCATTTCTCCGTTGTCAAATCTGAGGACTAGGGCAGCAGAGTCTTTCTGGAAGTCGTGGTCCTAGGTTGTAAATTACAGTTGAATGTGCTACGAGAATCCCCCATTAGCGTATGTCTCATTTCTTCTTGTTTTTCTTAAATTTTTTAATCGGGGTATAGATTAGGATATTATTTGTCCTAGGTTTACTATATCTGGTTCATTTGTACATTGTATATGTCTATGCATGTACAGATCCTCTTCCCATGTAAAATATTACAGAGTGTTCCATAGACCTCCCTTGCTATATGGTCGGTTTTTTCATGTATGTATATAATATGAATTTGTATCCGTATAGTACCACTGATGTTAATTGATCCATTCCCCCCACCTTTCTTTTTAGTTGAGCATAGTTTCTCTTCTAAGTCTGTGAGTGTCTTCCTCTGTGGAAATATGTTCATTGCTATCAGTTATTAGATAGCGCCTCTAAGTGATATCATAGGATATAGGTCTTTTGCTTTCCGACTTACCTCATGTTTTTTGATTATCACCAGGCTCATCTGTTGTGCCTCAAAGAGCAGTGTTTCATTGTTTTCCATGGCGAATATTCCATCATGTACATGGATCACTTCTTTTTATCCATTCACCTGTGTTTTCAAATTATTTATTTATTTATTTATGGCTGTGCTGGGTCTTCGTTTCTGTGCGAGGGCTTTCTCTAGTTGCGGGAAGCGGGGGCCACTCTACATCGCGGTGCGCGGGCCTCTCACTATCGCGGCCTCTCTTGTTGGGGGCACAGGCTCCAGACGCGCAGGCTCAGTAGTTGTGGCTCATGGGCTTAGTTGCTCCGCGGCATGTGGGATCCTCCCAGACCGGGGCTCGAACCCATGTTCGCTGCATTGGCAGGCAGATTCTCAACCACTACGCCGCCAGGGAAGCCCCCATTCACCTGTTGATGGACATTTTGGTAGCTTCACTGTCTTGGCTCTTGTGAATAAGGCTGCAGTGCAGCTTTCGCAGCCTGTGTCTTCACGCTTCTGGTCTTCTCAGGTGACAGGCCCTGTGGTTCACCCACTGGATTGAATGGTACCTCAATTTTTACTTTCCAACGAGCTCCTTTCTGATCTCATTATTGGCTGTTTCCCTTTCATATCTCACCAGCAAGTAGAGGGTAGAAAGTTCTCTAAAACGTCTGCAGCGTTTATTGTTTGTAGACCTTTTCCTGATGGTCAGTCGACTGGAGAGAGTTGAAACCTTTTGTAGATTAGATTGCATGAGACTAATACTTCCTGAGGTTGAGCTTTTGTCCATTTTCCTTTTCTTTAAAGAGAGTGAGTAAAACTTACCTCCTCATACCATCTTCCTGAAAGATTTGCCTGTTTTGAATATTTGTGTTCATTCCCGACCTCAGCACAATTTTTGAGGCCAGGTGTCCTTTACAGCCCCGAGTCCTTGTGAATGTTCATTGACCATTAGCTGTGGCTTTAAAGCCGCTCTTGTGGGAAAGGGCCGCAAGGCGGCAGCATGTCTCCTTTACCAAATCTGGTTACTAGGGCAACAGAGCCTTAATGGAAGTGGTGCAGTAGGTTGTAAATTAGAAAGGAATGTGCCAGGAAAAATCCCTTTATGTTTATGGCTCATTACTTCTTGTTCGTATTTGGAACTTAATTTTTATTTTTTATCACAGCAAATTTGATTACAATGTTTTGTGTGTTCTAGGTGTGCAAGATGTGGTTCTTTCATACATATACATATATGTATTATTCGTCGGACCCTTTTCCCATGTAGATTATGACACAATGTTGAGTAGTCTTCTCTTGGTATTCCGTAGGTCTTTGGTGATTACATATTTCACATGTGTTTGTATAGCTCTGTTAACCCCAATGTCGTAATGTATCTAATCCTCACACCTTTCCATTTGGTGAACCATAAGTGTGTTTACTGAATCTATGATTCCCTTTCTCTGTGGAAATATCTTCATTGGTATCGAATTTTAGGTAACACCTATAAGTGATACGATAGGACATGTGTCTTTCGCTTTCTAACTTACCACAAGTTGCCTGATTACTTCTAGACTCCTCTGTGGTGCTGCAAATGGCATTGTTTCATATTTTCGTTAGCTAATATTCCATCTCGACATGTAGCAGTTCTTCTTTGTCCACCCATGTTTTGGTGGACTTTTTGGTTACTTCCATATCTTGGCTATTGTAATACTGTGCAGTGCACATTTGCCTCTCTGTGTCTTTCCAATTCTGTCTTCTTAGGTTATAGGTCCAGGAATGGGCCTGCTGGATCATATGGGCGCTCAATGTTTACCTTTTAAAGGCCCCTCCATTCTGTTCTCATTAGTGGCTCTTTCCAGGTTACGTCCCTCTTAAATTTGAGGGTATGCATTTCTCCACAACACCTTCAGGATTGACTGCTTATAGATTTCTTGCTGATGGTGATTCTGACTGGTGTGAGCTGACACCTCCCTGTGGTTGAATCTGCATGTGTCTCATATTTGGTTGAAATTGACCTTTAAGGCATGTCCTTTTTATTTTTCAAACTGTGATTACAGCTTTGTTCTTCAAAGTGTTTTCTTAAAGTATGTGTCACATTTTAAAATCTTTTCGCCCTTACTTCCCTCAAGACATTTTGAGGGCAGGTTTCTCTTACAGCCCTGCAGTACTTGTTCATAGCAAGTGACCATTAGAACAGGCTTTACAGCTGCTTTTGCAGGTAAGGGCCAGGGGGCGGCATCCTTTCTACGTTCCCCACTCTGGTAACTACGGAAAGAGACCCTCCGCCCAGCGGTGTTCCTCGCTTATAAATTAGAGTGGAATGTGACCGGGTAAACCCACAGAAGCTGATATCTCCTTACTTTTGTTTGTTCTTTAAATTTAATTTATAATTTTTATTGGAGTAATATTCCATTGTGTACATGGACCACTTCTTCTTGGTGCATTCCTCTGATGATTGACATTTTCTTTGCTTCGGAGTGTTGGCTCTGGTAAATATTGCTGGAGTGCAGGATTGCCAGCCGGTGACTTTTTGATTCTCATTTTCTCAGGAGATAGGCCCAGCAGTGGGTGTGATTGATGGACTGTTAGCTCAATGTTTCCCTTTTCAAAGCACCTCCATTGTGTTTTCATTAGTGGCTCTTACCACGTCCCCCTTAGAACCGAGGGTACGCAATTCTCTACAATCCCTTCAGCATTTATTGTTTGCAGCGTTTTTGCTAATGGCCATTCTGACTGCTGTGAGCTGATAGGTTTTTCTAATTTGGGTTTGCATGTCTTTAAAAATTCCTAAAATTCATCATTTTTCCACGCCTTTTCCTTTCTGTGAAAAAAAAAAACAGAAAAAAGTATGAGTACAATATACGTCTTGAAATTGTCTTCTTGGAAGGTTGCCCTCTTTTGAATTTCTTGGTCGATTTTCGACCCCAGGCCTTTTTTGGAGGGCAGGTGTCATGTACAGAACTGCAAGTTTGGTGGATATTTAGGGACCTTTAGCAATGGGTTTCAAACTGCTCTTAAGGGAAACGGCCACAAGGAGGCAGCATTTCTCCGTTGTCAAATCTGAGGACTAGGGCAGCAGAGTCTTTCTGGAAGTCGTGGTCCTAGGTTGTAAATTACAATTGAATGTGCTACGAGAATCCCCCATTAGTGTATGTCTCATTTCTTCTTGTTTTTCTTAAATTTTTTAATCGGGGTATAGATTAGGATATTATTTGTCCTAGGTTTACAATATCTGGTTCATTTGTACATTGTATATGTCTATGCATGTACAGATCCTCTTCCCATGTAAAATATTACAGAGTGTTCCATAGACCTCCCTTGCTATATGGTCGGTTTTTTCATGTATGTATAGAATATGAATTTCTATCCGTATAGTACCACTGATGTTAATTGATCCATTCCCCCCACCTTTCTTTTTAGTTGAGCATAGTTTCTCTTCTAAGTCTGTGAGTGTCTTCCTCTGTGGAAATATGTTCATTTCTATCAGTTATTAGATAGCGCCTCTAAGTGATATCATAGGATATAGGTCTTTTGCTTTCCGACTTACCTCATGTTTTTTGATTATCACCAGGCTCATCTGTTGTGCCTCAAAGAGCAGTGTTTCATTGTTTTCCATGGCGAATATTCCATCATGTACATGGATCACTTCTTTTTATCCATTCACCTGTGTTTTCAAATTATTTATTTATTTATTTCTGGCTGTGCTGGGTCTTCGTTTCTGTGCGAGGGCTTTCTCTAGTTGCGGGAAGCGGGGGCCACTCTACATCGCGGTGCGCGGGCCTCTCACTATCGCGGCCTCTCTTGTTGGGGGCACAGGCTCCAGACGCGCAGGCTCATTAGTTGTGGCTCATGGGCTTAGTTGCTCCGCGGCATGTGGGATCCTCCCAGACCGGGGCTCGAACCCATGTTCGCTGCATTGGCAGGCAGATTCTCAACCACTACGCCGCCAGGGAAGCCCCCATTCACCTGTTGATGGACATTTTGGTAGCTTCACTGTCTTGGCTCTTGTGAATAAGGCTGCAGTGCAGCTTTCGCAGCCTGTGTCTTCACGCTTCTGGTCTTCTCAGGTGACAGGCCCTGTGGTTCACCCACTGGATTGAATGGTACCTCAATTTTTACTTTTCAACGAGCTCCTTTCTGATCTCATTATTGGCTGTTTCCCTTTCATATCTCACCAGCAAGTAGAGGGTAGAAAGTTCTCTAAAACGTCTGCAGCGTTTATTGTTTGTAGACCTTTTCCAGATGGTCAGTCGACTGGAGAGAGTTGAAACCTTTTGTAGATTAGATTGCATGAGACTAATACTTCCTGAGGTTGAGCTTTTGTCCATTTTCCTTTTCTTTAAAGAGAGTGAGTAAAACTTACCTCCTCATACCATCTTCCTGAAAGATTTGCCTGTTTTGAATATTTGTGTTCATTCCCGACCTCAGCACAATTTTTGAGGCCAGGTGTCCTTTACAGCCCCGAGTCCTTGTGAATGTTCACTGACCATTAGCTGTGGCTTTAAAGCCGCTCTTGTGGGAAAGGGCCGCAAGGCGGCAGCATGTCTCCTTTACCAAATCTGGTTACTAGGGCAACAGAGCCTTAATGGAAGTGGTGCAGTAGGTTGTAAATTAGAAAGGAATGTGCCAGGAAAAATCCCTTTATGTTTATGGCTCATTACTTCTTGTTCGTATTTGGAACTTAATTTTTATTTTTCATCACAGCAAATTTGATTACAATGTTTTGTGTGTTCTAGGTGTGCAAGATGTGGTTCTTTCATACATATACATATATGTATTATTCGTCGGACCCTTTTCCCATGTAGATTATGACACAATGTTGAGTAGTCTTCTCTTGGTATTCCGTAGGTCTTTGGTGATTACATATTTCACATGTGTTTGTATAGCTCTGTTAACCCCAATGTCGTAATGTATCTAATCCTCACACCTTTCCATTTGGTGAACCATAAGTGTGTTTACTGAATCTATGATTCCCTTTCTCTGTGGAAATATCTTCATTGCTATCGAATTTTAGGTAACACCTATAAGTGATACGATAGGACATGTGTCTTTCGCTTTCTAACTTACCACAAGTTGCCTGATTACTTCTAGACTCCTCTGTGGTGCTGCAAATGGCATTGTTTCATATTTTCGTTAGCTAATATTCCATCTCGACATGTAGCAGTTCTTCTTTGTCCACCCATGTTTTGGTGGACTTTTTGGTTACTTCCATATCTTGGCTATTGTAATACTGTGCAGTGCACATTTGCCTCTCTGTGTCTTTCCAATTCTGTCTTCTTAGGTTATAGGTCCAGGAATGGGCCTGCTGGATCATATGGGCGCTCAATGTTTACCTTTTAAAGGCCCCTCCATTCTGTTCTCATTAGTGGCTCTTTCCAGGTTACGTCCCTCTTAAATTTGAGGGTATGCATTTCTCCACAACACCTTCAGGATTGACTGTTTATAGATTTCTTGCTGATGGTGATTCTGACTGGTGTGAGCTGACACCTCCCTGTGGTTGAATCTGCATGTGTCTCATATTTGGTTGAAATTGACCTTTAAGGCATGTCCTTTTTATTTTTCAAACTGTGATTACAGCTTAGTTCTTCAAAGTGTTTTCTTAAAGTATGTGTCACATTTTAAAATCTTTTCGCCCTTACTTCCCTCAAGACATTTTGAGGGCAGGTTTCGCTTAGAGCCCTGCAGTACTTGTTCATATCAAGTGACCATTAGAACAGGCTTTACAGCTGCTTTTGCAGGTAACGGCCAGGGGGCGGCATCCTTTCTACGTTCCCCACTCTGGTAACTACGGAAAGAGACCCTCCGCCCAGCGGTGTTCCTCGCTTATAAATTAGAGTGGAATGTGACCGGGTAAACCCACAGAAGCTGATATCTCCTTACTTTTGTTTGTTCTTTAAATTTAATTTATAATTTTTATTGGAGTAATATTCCATTGTGTACATGGACCACTTCTTCTTGGTGCATTCCTCTGATGATTGACATTTTCTTTGCTTCAGAGTGTTGGCTCTGGTAAATATTGCTGGAGTGCAGGATTGCCAGCCGGTGACTTTTTGATTCTCATTTTCTCAGGAGATAGGCCCAGCAGTGGGTGTGATTGATGGACTGTTAGCTCAATGTTTCCCTTTTCAAAGCACCTCCATTGTGTTTTCATTAGTGGCTCTTACCACGTCCCCCTTAGAACCGAGGGTACGCAATTCTCTACAATCCCTTCAGCATTTATTGTTTGCAGCGTTTTTGCTAATGGCCATTCTGACTGCTGTGAGCTGATAGGTTTTTCTAATTTGGGTTTGCATGTCTTTAAAAATTCCTAAAATTCATCATTTTTCCACGCCTTTTCCTTTCTGTGAAAAAAAAAAAAACAGAAAAAAGTATGAGTACAATATACGTCTTGAAATTGTCTTCTTGGAAGGTTGCCCTCGTTTTGAATTTCTTGGTCGATTTTCGACCCCAGGCCTTTTTTGGAGGGCAGGTGTCATGTACAGAACTGCAAGTTTGGTGGATATTTAGGGACCTTTAGCAATGGGTTTCAAACTGCTCTTAAGGGAAACGGCCACAAGGAGGCAGCATTTCTCCGTTGTCAAATCTGAGGACTAGGGCAGCAGAGTCTTTCTGGAAGTCGTGGTCCTAGGTTGTAAATTACAGTTGAATGTGCTACGAGAATCCCCCATTAGCGTATGTCTCATTTCTTCTTGTTTTTCTTAAATTTTTTAATCGGGGTATAGATTAGGATATTATTTGTCCTAGGTTTACTATATCTGGTTCATTTGTACATTGTATATGTCTATGCATGTACAGATCCTCTTCCCATGTAAAATATTACAGAGTGTTCCATAGACCTCCCTTGCTATATGGTCGGTTTTTTCATGTATGTATATAATATGAATTTGTATCCGTATAGTACCACTGATGTTAATTGATCCATTCCCCCCACCTTTCTTTTTAGTTGAGCATAGTTTCTCTTCTAAGTCTGTGAGTGTCTTCCTCTGTGGAAATATGTTCATTGCTATCAGTAATTAGATAGCGCCTCTAAGTGATATCATAGGATATAGGTCTTTTGCTTTCCGACTTACCTCATGTTTTTTGATTATCACCAGGCTCATCTGTTGTGCCTCAAAGAGCAGTGTTTCATTGTTTTCCATGGCGAATATTCCATCATGTACATGGATCACTTCTTTTTATCCATTCACCTGTGTTTTCAAATTATTTATTTATTTATTTCTGGCTGTGCTGGGTCTTCGTTTCTGTGCGAGGGCTTTCTCTAGTTGCGGGAAGCGGGGGCCACTCTACATCGCGGTGCGCGGGCCTCTCACTATCGCGGCCTCTCTTGTTGGGGGCACAGGCTCCAGACGCGCAGGCTCAGTAGTTGTGGCTCATGGGCTTAGTTGCTCCGCGGCATGTGGGATCCTCCCAGACCGGGGCTCGAACCCATGTTCGCTGCATTGGCAGGCAGATTCTCAACCACTACGCCGCCAGGGAAGTCCCCATTCACCTGTTGATGGACATTTTGGTAGCTTCACTGTCTTGGCTCTTGTGAATAAGGCTGCAGTGCAGCTTTCGCAGCCTGTGTCTTCACGCTTCTGGTCTTCTCAGGTGACAGGCCCTGTGGTTCACCCACTGGATTGAATGGTACCTCAATTTTTACTTTCCAACGAGCTCCTTTCTGATCTCATTATTGGCTGTTTCCCTTTCATATCTCACCAGCAAGTAGAGGGTAGAAAGTTCTCTAAAACGTCTGCAGCGTTTATTGTTTGTAGACCTTTTCCTGATGGTCAGTCGACTGGAGAGAGTTGAAACCTTTTGTAGATTAGATTGCATGAGACTAATACTTCCTGAGGTTGAGCTTTTGTCCATTTTCCTTTTCTTTAAAGAGAGTGAGTAAAACTTACCTCCTCATACCATCTTCCTGAAAGATTTGCCTGTTTTGAATATTTGTGTTCATTCCCGACCTCAGCACAATTTTTGAGGCCAGGTGTCCTTTACAGCCCCGAGTCCTTGTGAATGTTCATTGACCATTAGCTGTGGCTTTAAAGCCGCTCTTGTGGGAAAGGGCCGCAAGGCTGCAGCATGTCTCCTTTACCAAATCTGGTTACTAGGGCAACAGAGCCTTAATGGAAGTGGTGCAGTAGGTTGTAAATTAGAAAGGAATGTGCCAGGAAAAATCCCTTTATGTTTATGGCTCATTACTTCTTGTTCGTATTTGGAACTTAATTTTTATTTTTTATCACAGCAAATTTGATTACAATGTTTTGTGTGTTCTAGGTGTGCAAGATGTGGTTCTTTCATACATATACATATATGTATTATTCGTCGGACCCTTTTCCCATGTAGATTATGACACAATGTTGAGTAGTCTTCTCTTGGTATTCCGTAGGTCTTTGGTGATTACATATTTCACATGTGTTTGTATAGCTCTGTTAACCCCAATGTCGTAATGTATCTAATCCTCACACCTTTCCATTTGGTGAACCATAAGTGTGTTTACTGAATCTATGATTCCCTTTCTCTGTGGAAATATCTTCATTGGTATCGAATTTTAGGTAACACCTATAAGTGATACGATAGGACATGTGTCTTTCGCTTTCTAACTTACCACAAGTTGCCTGATTACTTCTAGACTCCTCTGTGGTGCTGCAAATGGCATTGTTTCATATTTTCGTTAGCTAATATTCCATCTCGACATGTAGCAGTTCTTCTTTGTCCACCCATGTTTTGGTGGACTTTTTGGTTACTTCCATATCTTGGCTATTGTAATACTGTGCAGTGCACATTTGCCTCTCTGTGTCTTTCCAATTCTGTCTTCTTAGGTTATAGGTCCAGGAATGGGCCTGCTGGATCATATGGGCGCTCAATGTTTACCTTTTAAAGGCCCCTCCATTCTGTTCTCATTAGTGGCTCTTTCCAGGTTACGTCCCTCTTAAATTTGAGGGTATGCATTTCTCCACAACACCTTCAGGATTGACTGTTTATAGATTTCTTGCTGATGGTGATTCTGACTGGTGTGAGCTGACACCTCCCTGTGGTTGAATCTGCATGTGTCTCATATTTGGTTGAAATTGACCTTTAAGGCATGTCCTTTTTATTTTTCAAACTGTGATTACAGCTTAGTTCTTCAAAGTGTTTTCTTAAAGTATGTGTCACATTTTAAAATCTTTTCGCCCTTACTTCCCTCAAGACATTTTGAGGGCAGGTTTCGCTTAGAGCCCTGCAGTACTTGTTCATATCAAGTGACCATTAGAACAGGCTTTACAGCTGCTTTTGCAGGTAACGGCCAGGGGGCGGCATCCTTTCTACGTTCCCCACTCTGGTAACTACGGAAAGAGACCCTCCGCCCAGCGGTGTTCCTCGCTTATAAATTAGAGTGGAATGTGACCGGGTAAACCCACAGAAGCTGATATCTCCTTACTTTTGTTTGTTCTTTAAATTTAATTTATAATTTTTATTGGAGTAATATTCCATTGTGTACATGGACCACTTCTTCTTGGTGCATTCCTCTGATGATTGACATTTTCTTTGCTTCAGAGTGTTGGCTCTGGTAAATATTGCTGGAGTGCAGGATTGCCAGCCGGTGACTTTTTGATTCTCATTTTCTCAGGAGATAGGCCCAGCAGTGGGTGTGATTGATGGACTGTTAGCTCAATGTTTCCCTTTTCAAAGCACCTCCATTGTGTTTTCATTAGTGGCTCTTACCACGTCCCCCTTAGAACCGAGGGTACGCAATTCTCTACAATCCCTTCAGCATTTATTGTTTGCAGCGTTTTTGCTAATGGCCATTCTGACTGCTGTGAGCTGATAGGTTTTTCTAATTTGGGTTTGCATGTCTTTAAAAATTCCTAAAATTCATCATTTTTCCACGCCTTTTCCTTTCTGTGAAAAAAAAAAAAACAGAAAAAAGTATGAGTACAATATACGTCTTGAAATTGTCTTCTTGGAAGGTTGCCCTCGTTTTGAATTTCTTGGTCGATTTTCGACCCCAGGCCTTTTTTGGAGGGCAGGTGTCATGTACAGAACTGCAAGTTTGGTGGATATTTAGGGACCTTTAGCAATGGGTTTCAAACTGCTCTTAAGGGAAACGGCCACAAGGAGGCAGCATTTCTCCGTTGTCAAATCTGAGGACTAGGGCAGCAGAGTCTTTCTGGAAGTCGTGGTCCTAGGTTGTAAATTACAGTTGAATGTGCTACGAGAATCCCCCATTAGCGTATGTCTCATTTCTTCTTGTTTTTCTTAAATTTTTTAATCGGGGTATAGATTAGGATATTATTTGTCCTAGGTTTACTATATCTGGTTCATTTGTACATTGTATATGTCTATGCATGTACAGATCCTCTTCCCATGTAAAATATTACAGAGTGTTCCATAGACCTCCCTTGCTATATGGTCGGTTTTTTCATGTATGTATATAATATGAATTTGTATCCGTATAGCACCACTGATGTTAATTGATCCATTCCCCCCACCTTTCTTTTTAGTTGAGCATAGTTTCTCTTCTAAGTCTGTGAGTGTCTTCCTCTGTGGAAATATGTTCATTGCTATCAGTTATTAGATAGCGCCTCTAAGTGATATCATAGGATATAGGTCTTTTGCTTTCCGACTTACCTCATGTTTTTTGATTATCACCAGGCTCATCTGTTGTGCCTCAAAGAGCAGTGTTTCATTGTTTTCCATGGCGAATATTCCATCATGTACATGGATCACTTCTTTTTATCCATTCACCTGTGTTTTCAAATTATTTATTTATTTATTTATGGCTGTGCTGGGTCTTCGTTTCTGTGCGAGGGCTTTCTCTAGTTGCGGGAAGCGGGGGCCACTCTACATCGCGGTGCGCGGGCCTCTCACTATCGCGGCCTCTCTTGTTGGGGGCACAGGCTCCAGACGCGCAGGCTCATTAGTTGTGGCTCATGGGCTTAGTTGCTCCGCGGCATGTGGGATCCTCCCAGACCGGGGCTCGAACCCATGTTCGCTGCATTGGCAGGCAGATTCTCAACCACTACGCCGCCAGGGAAGCCCCCATTCACCTGTTGATGGACATTTTGGTAGCTTCACTGTCTTGGCTCTTGTGAATAAGGCTGCAGTGCAGCTTTCGCAGCCTGTGTCTTCACGCTTCTGGTCTTCTCAGGTGACAGGCCCTGTGGTTCACCCACTGGATTGAATGGTACCTCAATTTTTACTTTCCAACGAGCTCCTTTCTGATCTCATTATTGGCTGTTTCCCTTTCATATCTCACCAGCAAGTAGAGGGTAGAAAGTTCTCTAAAACGTCTGCAGCGTTTATTGTTTGTAGACCTTTTCCTGATGGTCAGTCGACTGGAGAGAGTTGAAACCTTTTGTAGATTAGATTGCATGAGACTAATACTTCCTGAGGTTGAGCTTTTGTCCATTTTCCTTTTCTTTAAAGAGAGTGAGTAAAACTTACCTCCTCATACCATCTTCCTGAAAGATTTGCCTGTTTTGAATATTTGTGTTCATTCCCGACCTCAGCACAATTTTTGAGGCCAGGTGTCCTTTACAGCCCCGAGTCCTTGTGAATGTTCATTGACCATTAGCTGTGGCTTTAAAGCCGCTCTTGTGGGAAAGGGCCGCAAGGCGGCAGCATGTCTCCTTTACCAAATCTGGTTACTAGGGCAACAGAGCCTTAATGGAAGTGGTGCAGTAGGTTGTAAATTAGAAAGGAATGTGCCAGGAAAAATCCCTTTATGTTTATGGCTCATTACTTCTTGTTCGTATTTGGAACTTAATTTTTATTTTTTATCACAGCAAATTTGATTACAATGTTTTGTGTGTTCTAGGTGTGCAAGATGTGGTTCTTTCATACATATACATATATGTATTATTCGTCGGACCCTTTTCCCATGTAGATTATGACACAATGTTGAGTAGTCTTCTCTTGGTATTCCGTAGGTCTTTGGTGATTACATATTTCACATGTGTTTGTATAGCTCTGTTAACCCCAATGTCGTAATGTATCTAATCCTCACACCTTTCCATTTGGTGAACCATAAGTGTGTTTACTGAATCTATGATTCCCTTTCTCTGTGGAAATATCTTCATTGGTATCGAATTTTAGGTAACACCTATAAGTGATACGATAGGACATGTGTCTTTCGCTTTCTAACTTACCACAAGTTGCCTGATTACTTCTAGACTCCTCTGTGGTGCTGCAAATGGCATTGTTTCATATTTTCGTTAGCTAATATTCCATCTCGACATGTAGCAGTTCTTCTTTGTCCACCCATGTTTTGGTGGACTTTTTGGTTACTTCCATATCTTGGCTATTGTAATACTGTGCAGTGCACATTTGCCTCTCTGTGTCTTTCCAATTCTGTCTTCTTAGGTTATAGGTCCAGGAATGGGCCTGCTGGATCATATGGGCGCTCAATGTTTACCTTTTAAAGGCCCCTCCATTCTGTTCTCATTAGTGGCTCTTTCCAGGTTACGTCCCTCTTAAATTTGAGGGTATGCATTTCTCCACAACACCTTCAGGATTGACTGTTTATAGATTTCTTGCTGATGGTGATTCTGACTGGTGTGAGCTGACACCTCCCTGTGGTTGAATCTGCATGTGTCTCATATTTGGTTGAAATTGACCTTTAAGGCATGTCCTTTTTATTTTTCAAACTGTGATTACAGCTTAGTTCTTCAAAGTGTTTTCTTAAAGTATGTGTCACATTTTAAAATCTTTTCGCCCTTACTTCCCTCAAGACATTTTGAGGGCAGGTTTCGCTTAGAGCCCTGCAGTACTTGTTCATATCAAGTGACCATTAGAACAGGCTTTACAGCTGCTTTTGCAGGTAACGGCCAGGGGGCGGCATCCTTTCTACGTTCCCCACTCTGGTAACTACGGAAAGAGACCCTCCGCCCAGCGGTGTTCCTCGCTTATAAATTAGAGTGGAATGTGACCGGGTAAACCCACAGAAGCTGATATCTCCTTACTTTTGTTTGTTCTTTAAATTTAATTTATAATTTTTATTGGAGTAATATTCCATTGTGTACATGGACCACTTCTTCTTGGTGCATTCCTCTGATGATTGACATTTTCTTTGCTTCGGAGTGTTGGCTCTGGTAAATATTGCTGGAGTGCAGGATTGCCAGCCGGTGACTTTTTGATTCTCATTTTCTCAGGAGATAGGCCCAGCAGTGGGTGTGATTGATGGACTGTTAGCTCAATGTTTCCCTTTTCAAAGCACCTCCATTGTGTTTTCATTAGTGGCTCTTACCACGTCCCCCTTAGAACCGAGGGTACGCAATTCTCTACAATCCCTTCAGCATTTATTGTTTGCAGCGTTTTTGCTAATGGCCATTCTGACTGCTGTGAGCTGATAGGTTTTTCTAATTTGGGTTTGCATGTCTTTAAAAATTCCTAAAATTCATCATTTTTCCACGCCTTTTCCTTTCTGTGAAAAAAAAAAAAACAGAAAAAAGTATGAGTACAATATACGTCTTGAAATTGTCTTCTTGGAAGGTTGCCCTCGTTTTGAATTTCTTGGTCGATTTTCGACCCCAGGCCTTTTTTGGAGGGCAGGTGTCATGTACAGAACTGCAAGTTTGGTGGATATTTAGGGACCTTTAGCAATGGGTTTCAAACTGCTCTTAAGGGAAACGGCCACAAGGAGGCAGCATTTCTCCGTTGTCAAATCTGAGGACTAGGGCAGCAGAGTCTTTCTGGAAGTCGTGGTCCTAGGTTGTAAATTACAGTTGAATGTGCTACGAGAATCCCCCATTAGCGTATGTCTCATTTCTTCTTGTTTTTCTTAAATTTTTTAATCGGGGTATAGATTAGGATATTATTTGTCCTAGGTTTACTATATCTGGTTCATTTGTACATTGTATATGTCTATGCATGTACAGATCCTCTTCCCATGTAAAATATTACAGAGTGTTCCATAGACCTCCCTTGCTATATGGTCGGTTTTTTCATGTATGTATATAATATGAATTTGTATCCGTATAGTACCACTGATGTTAATTGATCCATTCCCCCCACCTTTCTTTTTAGTTGAGCATAGTTTCTCTTCTAAGTCTGTGAGTGTCTTCCTCTGTGGAAATATGTTCATTGCTATCAGTTATTAGATAGCGCCTCTAAGTGATATCATAGGATATAGGTCTTTTGCTTTCCGACTTACCTCATGTTTTTTGATTATCACCAGGCTCATCTGTTGTGCCTCAAAGAGCAGTGTTTCATTGTTTTCCATGGCGAATATTCCATCATGTACATGGATCACTTCTTTTTATCCATTCACCTGTGTTTTCAAATTATTTATTTATTTATTTATGGCTGTGCTGGGTCTTCGTTTCTGTGCGAGGGCTTTCTCTAGTTGCGGGAAGCGGGGGCCACTCTACATCGCGGTGCGCGGGCCTCTCACTATCGCGGCCTCTCTTGTTGGGGGCACAGGCTCCAGACGCGCAGGCTCAGTAGTTGTGGCTCATGGGCTTAGTTGCTCCGCGGCATGTGGGATCCTCCCAGACCGGGGCTCGAACCCATGTTCGCTGCATTGGCAGGCAGATTCTCAACCACTACGCCGCCAGGGAAGCCCCCATTCACCTGTTGATGGACATTTTGGTAGCTTCACTGTCTTGGCTCTTGTGAATAAGGCTGCAGTGCAGCTTTCGCAGCCTGTGTCTTCACGCTTCTGGTCTTCTCAGGTGACAGGCCCTGTGGTTCACCCACTGGATTGAATGGTACCTCAATTTTTACTTTCCAACGAGCTCCTTTCTGATCTCATTATTGGCTGTTTCCCTTTCATATCTCACCAGCAAGTAGAGGGTAGAAAGTTCTCTAAAACGTCTGCAGCGTTTATTGTTTGTAGACCTTTTCCTGATGGTCAGTCGACTGGAGAGAGTTGAAACCTTTTGTAGATTAGATTGCATGAGACTAATACTTCCTGAGGTTGAGCTTTTGTCCATTTTCCTTTTCTTTAAAGAGAGTGAGTAAAACTTACCTCCTCATACCATCTTCCTGAAAGATTTGCCTGTTTTGAATATTTGTGTTCATTCCCGACCTCAGCACAATTTTTGAGGCCAGGTGTCCTTTACAGCCCCGAGTCCTTGTGAATGTTCATTGACCATTAGCTGTGGCTTTAAAGCCGCTCTTGTGGGAAAGGGCCGCAAGGCGGCAGCATGTCTCCTTTACCAAATCTGGTTACTAGGGCAACAGAGCCTTAATGGAAGTGGTGCAGTAGGTTGTAAATTAGAAAGGAATGTGCCAGGAAAAATCCCTTTATGTTTATGGCTCATTACTTCTTGTTCGTATTTGGAACTTAATTTTTATTTTTTATCACAGCAAATTTGATTACAATGTTTTGTGTGTTCTAGGTGTGCAAGATGTGGTTCTTTCATACATATACATATATGTATTATTCGTCGGACCCTTTTCCCATGTAGATTATGACACAATGTTGAGTAGTCTTCTCTTGGTATTCCGTAGGTCTTTGGTGATTACATATTTCACATGTGTTTGTATAGCTCTGTTAACCCCAATGTCGTAATGTATCTAATCCTCACACCTTTCCATTTGGTGAACCATAAGTGTGTTTACTGAATCTATGATTCCCTTTCTCTGTGGAAATATCTTCATTGGTATCGAATTTTAGGTAACACCTATAAGTGATACGATAGGACATGTGTCTTTCGCTTTCTAACTTACCACAAGTTGCCTGATTACTTCTAGACTCCTCTGTGGTGCTGCAAATGGCATTGTTTCATATTTTCGTTAGCTAATATTCCATCTCGACATGTAGCAGTTCTTCTTTGTCCACCCATGTTTTGGTGGACTTTTTGGTTACTTCCATATCTTGGCTATTGTAATACTGTGCAGTGCACATTTGCCTCTCTGTGTCTTTCCAATTCTGTCTTCTTAGGTTATAGGTCCAGGAATGGGCCTGCTGGATCATATGGGCGCTCAATGTTTACCTTTTAAAGGCCCCTCCATTCTGTTCTCATTAGTGGCTCTTTCCAGGTTACGTCCCTCTTAAATTTGAGGGTATGCATTTCTCCACAACACCTTCAGGATTGACTGCTTATAGATTTCTTGCTGATGGTGATTCTGACTGGTGTGAGCTGACACCTCCCTGTGGTTGAATCTGCATGTGTCTCATATTTGGTTGAAATTGACCTTTAAGGCATGTCCTTTTTATTTTTCAAACTGTGATTACAGCTTTGTTCTTCAAAGTGTTTTCTTAAAGTATGTGTCACATTTTAAAATCTTTTCGCCCTTACTTCCCTCAAGACATTTTGAGGGCAGGTTTCTCTTACAGCCCTGCAGTACTTGTTCATAGCAAGTGACCATTAGAACAGGCTTTACAGCTGCTTTTGCAGGTAAGGGCCAGGGGGCGGCATCCTTTCTACGTTCCCCACTCTGGTAACTACGGAAAGAGACCCTCCGCCCAGCGGTGTTCCTCGCTTATAAATTAGAGTGGAATGTGACCGGGTAAACCCACAGAAGCTGATATCTCCTTACTTTTGTTTGTTCTTTAAATTTAATTTATAATTTTTATTGGAGTAATATTCCATTGTGTACATGGACCACTTCTTCTTGGTGCATTCCTCTGATGATTGACATTTTCTTTGCTTCGGAGTGTTGGCTCTGGTAAATATTGCTGGAGTGCAGGATTGCCAGCCGGTGACTTTTTGATTCTCATTTTCTCAGGAGATAGGCCCAGCAGTGGGTGTGATTGATGGACTGTTAGCTCAATGTTTCCCTTTTCAAAGCACCTCCATTGTGTTTTCATTAGTGGCTCTTACCACGTCCCCCTTAGAACCGAGGGTACGCAATTCTCTACAATCCCTTCAGCATTTATTGTTTGCAGCGTTTTTGCTAATGGCCATTCTGACTGCTGTGAGCTGATAGGTTTTTCTAATTTGGGTTTGCATGTCTTTAAAAATTCCTAAAATTCATCATTTTTCCACGCCTTTTCCTTTCTGTGAAAAAAAAAAACAGAAAAAAGTATGAGTACAATATACGTCTTGAAATTGTCTTCTTGGAAGGTTGCCCTCTTTTGAATTTCTTGGTCGATTTTCGACCCCAGGCCTTTTTTGGAGGGCAGGTGTCATGTACAGAACTGCAAGTTTGGTGGATATTTAGGGACCTTTAGCAATGGGTTTCAAACTGCTCTTAAGGGAAACGGCCACAAGGAGGCAGCATTTCTCCGTTGTCAAATCTGAGGACTAGGGCAGCAGAGTCTTTCTGGAAGTCGTGGTCCTAGGTTGTAAATTACAATTGAATGTGCTACGAGAATCCCCCATTAGTGTATGTCTCATTTCTTCTTGTTTTTCTTAAATTTTTTAATCGGGGTATAGATTAGGATATTATTTGTCCTAGGTTTACAATATCTGGTTCATTTGTACATTGTATATGTCTATGCATGTACAGATCCTCTTCCCATGTAAAATATTACAGAGTGTTCCATAGACCTCCCTTGCTATATGGTCGGTTTTTTCATGTATGTATAGAATATGAATTTCTATCCGTATAGTACCACTGATGTTAATTGATCCATTCCCCCCACCTTTCTTTTTAGTTGAGCATAGTTTCTCTTCTAAGTCTGTGAGTGTCTTCCTCTGTGGAAATATGTTCATTTCTATCAGTTATTAGATAGCGCCTCTAAGTGATATCATAGGATATAGGTCTTTTGCTTTCCGACTTACCTCATGTTTTTTGATTATCACCAGGCTCATCTGTTGTGCCTCAAAGAGCAGTGTTTCATTGTTTTCCATGGCGAATATTCCATCATGTACATGGATCACTTCTTTTTATCCATTCACCTGTGTTTTCAAATTATTTATTTATTTATTTCTGGCTGTGCTGGGTCTTCGTTTCTGTGCGAGGGCTTTCTCTAGTTGCGGGAAGCGGGGGCCACTCTACATCGCGGTGCGCGGGCCTCTCACTATCGCGGCCTCTCTTGTTGGGGGCACAGGCTCCAGACGCGCAGGCTCAGTAGTTGTGGCTCATGGGCTTAGTTGCTCCGCGGCATGTGGGATCCTCCCAGACCGGGGCTCGAACCCATGTTCGCTGCATTGGCAGGCAGATTCTCAACCACTACGCCGCTAGGGAAGCCCCCATTCACCTGTTGATGGACATTTTGGTAGCTTCACTGTCTTGGCTCTTGTGAATAAGGCTGCAGTGCAGCTTTCGCAGCCTGTGTCTTCACGCTTCTGGTCTTCTCAGGTGACAGGCCCTGTGGTTCACCCACTGGATTGAATGGTACCTCAATTTTTACTTTTCAACGAGCTCCTTTCTGATCTCATTATTGGCTGTTTCCCTTTCATATCTCACCAGCAAGTAGAGGGTAGAAAGTTCTCTAAAACGTCTGCAGCGTTTATTGTTTGTAGACCTTTTCCAGATGGTCAGTCGACTGGAGAGAGTTGAAACCTTTTGTAGATTAGATTGCATGAGACTAATACTTCCTGAGGTTGAGCTTTTGTCCATTTTCCTTTTCTTTAAAGAGAGTGAGTAAAACTTACCTCCTCATACCATCTTCCTGAAAGATTTGCCTGTTTTGAATATTTGTGTTCATTCCCGACCTCAGCACAATTTTTGAGGCCAGGTGTCCTTTACAGCCCCGAGTCCTTGTGAATGTTCACTGACCATTAGCTGTGGCTTTAAAGCCGCTCTTGTGGGAAAGGGCCGCAAGGCGGCAGCATGTCTCCTTTACCAAATCTGGTTACTAGGGCAACAGAGCCTTAATGGAAGTGGTGCAGTAGGTTGTAAATTAGAAAGGAATGTGCCAGGAAAAATCCCTTTATGTTTATGGCTCATTACTTCTTGTTCGTATTTGGAACTTAATTTTTATTTTTCATCACAGCAAATTTGATTACAATGTTTTGTGTGTTCTAGGTGTGCAAGATGTGGTTCTTTTATACATATACATATATGTATTATTCGTCGGACCCTTTTCCCATGTAGATTATGACACAATGTTGAGTAGTCTTCTCTTGGTATTCCGTAGGTCTTTGGTGATTACATATTTCACATGTGTTTGTATAGCTCTGTTAACCCCAATGTCGTAATGTATCTAATCCTCACACCTTTCCATTTGGTGAACCATAAGTGTGTTTACTGAATCTATGATTCCCTTTCTCTGTGGAAATATCTTCATTGCTATCGAATTTTAGGTAACACCTATAAGTGATACGATAGGACATGTGTCTTTCGCTTTCTAACTTACCACAAGTTGCCTGATTACTTCTAGACTCCTCTGTGGTGCTGCAAATGGCATTGTTTCATATTTTCGTTAGCTAATATTCCATCTCGACATGTAGCAGTTCTTCTTTGTCCACCCATGTTTTGGTGGACTTTTTGGTTACTTCCATATCTTGGCTATTGTAATACTGTGCAGTGCACATTTGCCTCTCTGTGTCTTTCCAATTCTGTCTTCTTAGGTTATAGGTCCAGGAATGGGCCTGCTGGATCATATGGGCGCTCAATGTTTACCTTTTAAAGGCCCCTCCATTCTGTTCTCATTAGTGGCTCTTTCCAGGTTACGTCCCTCTTAAATTTGAGGGTATGCATTTCTCCACAACACCTTCAGGATTGACTGTTTATAGATTTCTTGCTGATGGTGATTCTGACTGGTGTGAGCTGACACCTCCCTGTGGTTGAATCTGCATGTGTCTCATATTTGGTTGAAATTGACCTTTAAGGCATGTCCTTTTTATTTTTCAAACTGTGATTACAGCTTAGTTCTTCAAAGTGTTTTCTTAAAGTATGTGTCACATTTTAAAATCTTTTCGCCCTTACTTCCCTCAAGACATTTTGAGGGCAGGTTTCGCTTAGAGCCCTGCAGTACTTGTTCATATCAAGTGACCATTAGAACAGGCTTTACAGCTGCTTTTGCAGGTAACGGCCAGGGGGCGGCATCCTTTCTACGTTCCCCACTCTGGTAACTACGGAAAGAGACCCTCCGCCCAGCGGTGTTCCTCGCTTATAAATTAGAGTGGAATGTGACCGGGTAAACCCACAGAAGCTGATATCTCCTTACTTTTGTTTGTTCTTTAAATTTAATTTATAATTTTTATTGGAGTAATATTCCATTGTGTACATGGACCACTTCTTCTTGGTGCATTCCTCTGATGATTGACATTTTCTTTGCTTCAGAGTGTTGGCTCTGGTAAATATTGCTGGAGTGCAGGATTGCCAGCCGGTGACTTTTTGATTCTCATTTTCTCAGGAGATAGGCCCAGCAGTGGGTGTGATTGATGGACTGTTAGCTCAATGTTTCCCTTTTCAAAGCACCTCCATTGTGTTTTCATTAGTGGCTCTTACCACGTCCCCCTTAGAACCGAGGGTACGCAATTCTCTACAATCCCTTCAGCATTTATTGTTTGCAGCGTTTTTGCTAATGGCCATTCTGACTGCTGTGAGCTGATAGGTTTTTCTAATTTGGGTTTGCATGTCTTTAAAAATTCCTAAAATTCATCATTTTCCCACGCCTTTTCCTTTCTGTGAAAAAAAAAAAAAACAGAAAAAAGTATGAGTACAATATACGTCTTGAAATTGTCTTCTTGGAAGGTTGCCCTCGTTTTGAATTTCTTGGTCGATTTTCGACCCCAGGCCTTTTTTGGAGGGCAGGTGTCATGTACAGAACTGCAAGTTTGGTGGATATTTAGGGACCTTTAGCAATGGGTTTCAAACTGCTCTTAAGGGAAACGGCCACAAGGAGGCAGCATTTCTCCGTTGTCAAATCTGAGGACTAGGGCAGCAGAGTCTTTCTGGAAGTCGTGGTCCTAGGTTGTAAATTACAGTTGAATGTGCTACGAGAATCCCCCATTAGCGTATGTCTCATTTCTTCTTGTTTTTCTTAAATTTTTTAATCGGGGTATAGATTAGGATATTATTTGTCCTAGGTTTACTATATCTGGTTCATTTGTACATTGTATATGTCTATGCATGTACAGATCCTCTTCCCATGTAAAATATTACAGAGTGTTCCATAGACCTCCCTTGCTATATGGTCGGTTTTTTCATGTATGTATATAATATGAATTTGTATCCGTATAGTACCACTGATGTTAATTGATCCATTCCCCCCACCTTTCTTTTTAGTTGAGCATAGTTTCTCTTCTAAGTCTGTGAGTGTCTTCCTCTGTGGAAATATGTTCATTGCTATCAGTAATTAGATAGCGCCTCTAAGTGATATCATAGGATATAGGTCTTTTGCTTTCCGACTTACCTCATGTTTTTTGATTATCACCAGGCTCATCTGTTGTGCCTCAAAGAGCAGTGTTTCATTGTTTTCCATGGCGAATATTCCATCATGTACATGGATCACTTCTTTTTATCCATTCACCTGTGTTTTCAAATTATTTATTTATTTATTTCTGGCTGTGCTGGGTCTTCGTTTCTGTGCGAGGGCTTTCTCTAGTTGCGGGAAGCGGGGGCCACTCTACATCGCGGTGCGCGGGCCTCTCACTATCGCGGCCTCTCTTGTTGGGGGCACAGGCTCCAGACGCGCAGGCTCAGTAGTTGTGGCTCATGGGCTTAGTTGCTCCGCGGCATGTGGGATCCTCCCAGACCGGGGCTCGAACCCATGTTCGCTGCATTGGCAGGCAGATTCTCAACCACTACGCCGCCAGGGAAGTCCCCATTCACCTGTTGATGGACATTTTGGTAGCTTCACTGTCTTGGCTCTTGTGAATAAGGCTGCAGTGCAGCTTTCGCAGCCTGTGTCTTCACGCTTCTGGTCTTCTCAGGTGACAGGCCCTGTGGTTCACCCACTGGATTGAATGGTACCTCAATTTTTACTTTCCAACGAGCTCCTTTCTGATCTCATTATTGGCTGTTTCCCTTTCATATCTCACCAGCAAGTAGAGGGTAGAAAGTTCTCTAAAACGTCTGCAGCGTTTATTGTTTGTAGACCTTTTCCTGATGGTCAGTCGACTGGAGAGAGTTGAAACCTTTTGTAGATTAGATTGCATGAGACTAATACTTCCTGAGGTTGAGCTTTTGTCCATTTTCCTTTTCTTTAAAGAGAGTGAGTAAAACTTACCTCCTCATACCATCTTCCTGAAAGATTTGCCTGTTTTGAATATTTGTGTTCATTCCCGACCTCAGCACAATTTTTGAGGCCAGGTGTCCTTTACAGCCCCGAGTCCTTGTGAATGTTCATTGACCATTAGCTGTGGCTTTAAAGCCGCTCTTGTGGGAAAGGGCCGCAAGGCTGCAGCATGTCTCCTTTACCAAATCTGGTTACTAGGGCAACAGAGCCTTAATGGAAGTGGTGCAGTAGGTTGTAAATTAGAAAGGAATGTGCCAGGAAAAATCCCTTTATGTTTATGGCTCATTACTTCTTGTTCGTATTTGGAACTTAATTTTTATTTTTTATCACAGCAAATTTGATTACAATGTTTTGTGTGTTCTAGGTGTGCAAGATGTGGTTCTTTCATACATATACATATATGTATTATTCGTCGGACCCTTTTCCCATGTAGATTATGACACAATGTTGAGTAGTCTTCTCTTGGTATTCCGTAGGTCTTTGGTGATTACATATTTCACATGTGTTTGTATAGCTCTGTTAACCCCAATGTCGTAATGTATCTAATCCTCACACCTTTCCATTTGGTGAACCATAAGTGTGTTTACTGAATCTATGATTCCCTTTCTCTGTGGAAATATCTTCATTGGTATCGAATTTTAGGTAACACCTATAAGTGATACGATAGGACATGTGTCTTTCGCTTTCTAACTTACCACAAGTTGCCTGATTACTTCTAGACTCCTCTGTGGTGCTGCAAATGGCATTGTTTCATATTTTCGTTAGCTAATATTCCATCTCGACATGTAGCAGTTCTTCTTTGTCCACCCATGTTTTGGTGGACTTTTTGGTTACTTCCATATCTTGGCTATTGTAATACTGTGCAGTGCACATTTGCCTCTCTGTGTCTTTCCAATTCTGTCTTCTTAGGTTATAGGTCCAGGAATGGGCCTGCTGGATCATATGGGCGCTCAATGTTTACCTTTTAAAGGCCCCTCCATTCTGTTCTCATTAGTGGCTCTTTCCAGGTTACGTCCCTCTTAAATTTGAGGGTATGCATTTCTCCACAACACCTTCAGGATTGACTGTTTATAGATTTCTTGCTGATGGTGATTCTGACTGGTGTGAGCTGACACCTCCCTGTGGTTGAATCTGCATGTGTCTCATATTTGGTTGAAATTGACCTTTAAGGCATGTCCTTTTTATTTTTCAAACTGTGATTACAGCTTAGTTCTTCAAAGTGTTTTCTTAAAGTATGTGTCACATTTTAAAATCTTTTCGCCCTTACTTCCCTCAAGACATTTTGAGGGCAGGTTTCGCTTAGAGCCCTGCAGTACTTGTTCATATCAAGTGACCATTAGAACAGGCTTTACAGCTGCTTTTGCAGGTAACGGCCAGGGGGCGGCATCCTTTCTACGTTCCCCACTCTGGTAACTACGGAAAGAGACCCTCCGCCCAGCGGTGTTCCTCGCTTATAAATTAGAGTGGAATGTGACCGGGTAAACCCACAGAAGCTGATATCTCCTTACTTTTGTTTGTTCTTTAAATTTAATTTATAATTTTTATTGGAGTAATATTCCATTGTGTACATGGACCACTTCTTCTTGGTGCATTCCTCTGATGATTGACATTTTCTTTGCTTCGGAGTGTTGGCTCTGGTAAATATTGCTGGAGTGCAGGATTGCCAGCCGGTGACTTTTTGATTCTCATTTTCTCAGGAGATAGGCCCAGCAGTGGGTGTGATTGATGGACTGTTAGCTCAATGTTTCCCTTTTCAAAGCACCTCCATTGTGTTTTCATTAGTGGCTCTTACCACGTCCCCCTTAGAACCGAGGGTACGCAATTCTCTACAATCCCTTCAGCATTTATTGTTTGCAGCGTTTTTGCTAATGGCCATTCTGACTGCTGTGAGCTGATAGGTTTTTCTAATTTGGGTTTGCATGTCTTTAAAAATTCTTAAAATTCATCATTTTTCCACGCCTTTTCCTTTCTGTGAAAAAAAAAAAAAACAGAAAAAAGTATGAGTACAATATACGTCTTGAAATTGTCTTCTTGGAAGGTTGCCCTCGTTTTGAATTTCTTGGTCGATTTTCCACCCCAGGCCTTTTTTGGAGGGCAGGTGTCATGTACAGAACTGCAAGTTTGGTGGATATTTAGGGACCTTTAGCAATGGGTTTCAAACTGCTCTTAAGGGAAACGGCCACAAGGAGGCAGCATTTCTCCGTTGTCAAATCTGAGGACTAGGGCAGCAGAGTCTTTCTGGAAGTCGTGGTCCTAGGTTGTAAATTACAGTTGAATGTGCTACGAGAATCCCCCATTAGCGTATGTCTCATTTCTTCTTGTTTTTCTTAAATTTTTTAATCGGGGTATAGATTAGGATATTATTTGTCCTAGGTTTACTATATCTGGTTCATTTGTACATTGTATATGTCTATGCATGTACAGATCCTCTTCCCATGTAAAATATTACAGAGTGTTCCATAGACCTCCCTTGCTATATGGTCGGTTTTTTCATGTATGTATATAATATGAATTTGTATCCGTATAGTACCACTGATGTTAATTGATCCATTCCCCCCACCTTTCTTTTTAGTTGAGCATAGTTTCTCTTCTAAGTCTGTGAGTGTCTTCCTCTGTGGAAATATGTTCATTGCTATCAGTTATTAGATAGCGCCTCTAAGTGATATCATAGGATATAGGTCTTTTGCTTTCCGACTTACCTCATGTTTTTTGATTATCACCAGGCTCATCTGTTGTGCCTCAAAGAGCAGTGTTTCATTGTTTTCCATGGCGAATATTCCATCATGTACATGGATCACTTCTTTTTATCCATTCACCTGTGTTTTCAAATTATTTATTTATTTATTTATGGCTGTGCTGGGTCTTCGTTTCTGTGCGAGGGCTTTCTCTAGTTGCGGGAAGCGGGGGCCACTCTACATCGCGGTGCGCGGGCCTCTCACTATCGCGGCCTCTCTTGTTGGGGGCACAGGCTCCAGACGCGCAGGCTCAGTAGTTGTGGCTCATGGGCTTAGTTGCTCCGCGGCATGTGGGATCCTCCCAGACCGGGGCTCGAACCCATGTTCGCTGCATTGGCAGGCAGATTCTCAACCACTACGCCGCCAGGGAAGCCCCCATTCACCTGTTGATGGACATTTTGGTAGCTTCACTGTCTTGGCTCTTGTGAATAAGGCTGCAGTGCAGCTTTCGCAGCCTGTGTCTTCACGCTTCTGGTCTTCTCAGGTGACAGGCCCTGTGGTTCACCCACTGGATTGAATGGTACCTCAATTTTTACTTTCCAACGAGCTCCTTTCTGATCTCATTATTGGCTGTTTCCCTTTCATATCTCACCAGCAAGTAGAGGGTAGAAAGTTCTCTAAAACGTCTGCAGCGTTTATTGTTTGTAGACCTTTTCCTGATGGTCAGTCGACTGGAGAGAGTTGAAACCTTTTGTAGATTAGATTGCATGAGACTAATACTTCCTGAGGTTGAGCTTTTGTCCATTTTCCTTTTCTTTAAAGAGAGTGAGTAAAACTTACCTCCTCATACCATCTTCCTGAAAGATTTGCCTGTTTTGAATATTTGTGTTCATTCCCGACCTCAGCACAATTTTTGAGGCCAGGTGTCCTTTACAGCCCCGAGTCCTTGTGAATGTTCATTGACCATTAGCTGTGGCTTTAAAGCCGCTCTTGTGGGAAAGGGCCGCAAGGCGGCAGCATGTCTCCTTTACCAAATCTGGTTACTAGGGCAACAGAGCCTTAATGGAAGTGGTGCAGTAGGTTGTAAATTAGAAAGGAATGTGCCAGGAAAAATCCCTTTATGTTTATGGCTCATTACTTCTTGTTCGTATTTGGAACTTAATTTTTATTTTTTATCACAGCAAATTTGATTACAATGTTTTGTGTGTTCTAGGTGTGCAAGATGTGGTTCTTTCATACATATACATATATGTATTATTCGTCGGACCCTTTTCCCATGTAGATTATGACACAATGTTGAGTAGTCTTCTCTTGGTATTCCGTAGGTCTTTGGTGATTACATATTTCACATGTGTTTGTATAGCTCTGTTAACCCCAATGTCGTAATGTATCTAATCCTCACACCTTTCCATTTGGTGAACCATAAGTGTGTTTACTGAATCTATGATTCCCTTTCTCTGTGGAAATATCTTCATTGGTATCGAATTTTAGGTAACACCTATAAGTGATACGATAGGACATGTGTCTTTCGCTTTCTAACTTACCACAAGTTGCCTGATTACTTCTAGACTCCTCTGTGGTGCTGCAAATGGCATTGTTTCATATTTTCGTTAGCTAATATTCCATCTCGACATGTAGCAGTTCTTCTTTGTCCACCCATGTTTTGGTGGACTTTTTGGTTACTTCCATATCTTGGCTATTGTAATACTGTGCAGTGCACATTTGCCTCTCTGTGTCTTTCCAATTCTGTCTTCTTAGGTTATAGGTCCAGGAATGGGCCTGCTGGATCATATGGGCGCTCAATGTTTACCTTTTAAAGGCCCCTCCATTCTGTTCTCATTAGTGGCTCTTTCCAGGTTACGTCCCTCTTAAATTTGAGGGTATGCATTTCTCCACAACACCTTCAGGATTGACTGCTTATAGATTTCTTGCTGATGGTGATTCTGACTGGTGTGAGCTGACACCTCCCTGTGGTTGAATCTGCATGTGTCTCATATTTGGTTGAAATTGACCTTTAAGGCATGTCCTTTTTATTTTTCAAACTGTGATTACAGCTTTGTTCTTCAAAGTGTTTTCTTAAAGTATGTGTCACATTTTAAAATCTTTTCGCCCTTACTTCCCTCAAGACATTTTGAGGGCAGGTTTCTCTTACAGCCCTGCAGTACTTGTTCATAGCAAGTGACCATTAGAACAGGCTTTACAGCTGCTTTTGCAGGTAAGGGCCAGGGGGCGGCATCCTTTCTACGTTCCCCACTCTGGTAACTACGGAAAGAGACCCTCCGCCCAGCGGTGTTCCTCGCTTATAAATTAGAGTGGAATGTGACCGGGTAAACCCACAGAAGCTGATATCTCCTTACTTTTGTTTGTTCTTTAAATTTAATTTATAATTTTTATTGGAGTAATATTCCATTGTGTACATGGACCACTTCTTCTTGGTGCATTCCTCTGATGATTGACATTTTCTTTGCTTCGGAGTGTTGGCTCTGGTAAATATTGCTGGAGTGCAGGATTGCCAGCCGGTGACTTTTTGATTCTCATTTTCTCAGGAGATAGGCCCAGCAGTGGGTGTGATTGATGGACTGTTAGCTCAATGTTTCCCTTTTCAAAGCACCTCCATTGTGTTTTCATTAGTGGCTCTTACCACGTCCCCCTTAGAACCGAGGGTACGCAATTCTCTACAATCCCTTCAGCATTTATTGTTTGCAGCGTTTTTGCTAATGGCCATTCTGACTGCTGTGAGCTGATAGGTTTTTCTAATTTGGGTTTGCATGTCTTTAAAAATTCCTAAAATTCATCATTTTTCCACGCCTTTTCCTTTCTGTGAAAAAAAAAAACAGAAAAAAGTATGAGTACAATATACGTCTTGAAATTGTCTTCTTGGAAGGTTGCCCTCTTTTGAATTTCTTGGTCGATTTTCGACCCCAGGCCTTTTTTGGAGGGCAGGTGTCATGTACAGAACTGCAAGTTTGGTGGATATTTAGGGACCTTTAGCAATGGGTTTCAAACTGCTCTTAAGGGAAACGGCCACAAGGAGGCAGCATTTCTCCGTTGTCAAATCTGAGGACTAGGGCAGCAGAGTCTTTCTGGAAGTCGTGGTCCTAGGTTGTAAATTACAATTGAATGTGCTACGAGAATCCCCCATTAGTGTATGTCTCATTTCTTCTTGTTTTTCTTAAATTTTTTAATCGGGGTATAGATTAGGATATTATTTGTCCTAGGTTTACAATATCTGGTTCATTTGTACATTGTATATGTCTATGCATGTACAGATCCTCTTCCCATGTAAAATATTACAGAGTGTTCCATAGACCTCCCTTGCTATATGGTCGGTTTTTTCATGTATGTATAGAATATGAATTTCTATCCGTATAGTACCACTGATGTTAATTGATCCATTCCCCCCACCTTTCTTTTTAGTTGAGCATAGTTTCTCTTCTAAGTCTGTGAGTGTCTTCCTCTGTGGAAATATGTTCATTTCTATCAGTTATTAGATAGCGCCTCTAAGTGATATCATAGGATATAGGTCTTTTGCTTTCCGACTTACCTCATGTTTTTTGATTATCACCAGGCTCATCTGTTGTGCCTCAAAGAGCAGTGTTTCATTGTTTTCCATGGCGAATATTCCATCATGTACATGGATCACTTCTTTTTATCCATTCACCTGTGTTTTCAAATTATTTATTTATTTATTTCTGGCTGTGCTGGGTCTTCGTTTCTGTGCGAGGGCTTTCTCTAGTTGCGGGAAGCGGGGGCCACTCTACATCGCGGTGCGCGGGCCTCTCACTATCGCGGCCTCTCTTGTTGGGGGCACAGGCTCCAGACGCGCAGGCTCAGTAGTTGTGGCTCATGGGCTTAGTTGCTCCGCGGCATGTGGGATCCTCCCAGACCGGGGCTCGAACCCATGTTCGCTGCATTGGCAGGCAGATTCTCAACCACTACGCCGCTAGGGAAGCCCCCATTCACCTGTTGATGGACATTTTGGTAGCTTCACTGTCTTGGCTCTTGTGAATAAGGCTGCAGTGCAGCTTTCGCAGCCTGTGTCTTCACGCTTCTGGTCTTCTCAGGTGACAGGCCCTGTGGTTCACCCACTGGATTGAATGGTACCTCAATTTTTACTTTTCAACGAGCTCCTTTCTGATCTCATTATTGGCTGTTTCCCTTTCATATCTCACCAGCAAGTAGAGGGTAGAAAGTTCTCTAAAACGTCTGCAGCGTTTATTGTTTGTAGACCTTTTCCAGATGGTCAGTCGACTGGAGAGAGTACCTTTTGTAGATTAGATTGCATGAGACTAATACTTCCTGAGGTTGAGCTTTTGTCCATTTTCCTTTTCTTTAAAGAGAGCCTGAGTAAAACTTACCTCCTCATACCATCTTCCTGAAAGATTTGCCTGTTTTGAATATTTGTGTTCATTCCCGACCTCAGCACAATTTTTGAGGCCAGGTGTCCTTTACAGCCCCGAGTCCTTGTGAATGTTCACTGACCATTAGCTGTGGCTTTAAAGCCGCTCTTGTGGGAAAGGGCCGCAAGGCGGCAGCATGTCTCCTTTACCAAATCTGGTTACTAGGGCAACAGAGCCTTAATGGAAGTGGTGCAGTAGGTTGTAAATTAGAAAGGAATGTGCCAGGAAAAATCCCTTTATGTTTATGGCTCATTACTTCTTGTTCGTATTTGGAACTTAATTTTTATTTTTCATCACAGCAAATTTGATTACAATGTTTTGTGTGTTCTAGGTGTGCAAGATGTGGTTCTTTCATACATATACATATATGTATTATTCGTCGGACCCTTTTCCCATGTAGATTATGACACAATGTTGAGTAGTCTTCTCTTGGTATTCCGTAGGTCTTTGGTGATTACATATTTCACATGTGTTTGTATAGCTCTGTTAACCCCAATGTCGTAATGTATCTAATCCTCACACCTTTCCATTTGGTGAACCATAAGTGTGTTTACTGAATCTATGATTCCCTTTCTCTGTGGAAATATCTTCATTGGTATCGAATTTTAGGTAACACCTATAAGTGATATGATAGGACATGTGTCTTTCGCTTTCTAACTTACCACAAGTTGCCTGATTACTTCTAGACTCCTCTGTGGTGCTGCAAATGGCATTGTTTCATATTTTCGTTAGCTAATATTCCATCTCGACATGTAGCAGTTCTTCTTTGTCCACCCATGTTTTGGTGAACTTTTTGGTTACTTCCATATCTTGGCTATTGTAATACTGTGCAGTGCACATTTGCCTCTCTGTGTCTTTCCAATTCTGTCTTCTTAGGTTATAGGTCCAGGAATGGGCCTGCTGGATCATATGGGCGCTCAATGTTTACCTTTTAAAGGCCCCTCCATTCTGTTCTCATTAGTGGCTCTTTCCAGGTTACGTCCCTCTTAAATTTGAGGGTATGCATTTCTGCACAACACCTTCAGGATTGACTGTTTATAGATTTCTTGCTGATGGTGATTCTGACTGGTGTGAGCTGACACCTCCCTGTGGTTGAATCTGCATGTGTCTCATATTTGGTTGAAATTGACCTTTAAGGCATGTCCTTTTTATTTTTCAAACTGTGATTACAGCTTAGTTCTTCAAAGTGTTTTCTTAAAGTATGTGTCACATTTTAAAATCTTTTCGCCCTTACTTCCCTCAAGACATTTTGAGGGCAGGTTTCACTTAGAGCCCTGCAGTACTTGTTCATATCAAGTGACCATTAGAACAGGCTTTACAGCTGCTTTTGCAGGTAAGGGCCAGGGGGCGGCATCCTTTCTACGTTCCCCACTCTGGTAACTACGGAAAGAGACCCTCCGCCCAGCGGTGTTCCTCGCTTATAAATTAGAGTGGAATGTGACCGGGTAAACCCACAGAAGCTGATATCTCCTTACTTTTGTTTGTTCTTTAAATTTAATTTATAATTTTTATTGGAGTAATATTCCATTGTGTACATGGACCACTTCTTCTTGGTGCATTCCTCTGATGATTGACATTTTCTTTGCTTCAGAGTGTTGGCTCTGGTAAATATTGCTGGAGTGCAGGATTGCCAGCCGGTGACTTTTTGATTCTCATTTTCTCAGGAGATAGGCCCAGCAGTGGGTGTGATTGATGGACTGTTAGCTCAATGTTTCCCTTTTCAAAGCACCTCCATTGTGTTTTCATTAGTGGCTCTTACCACGTCCCCCTTAGAACCGAGGGTACGCAATTCTCTACAATCCCTTCAGCATTTACTGTTTGCAGCGTTTTTGCTAATGGCCATTCTGACTGCTGTGAGCTGATAGGTTTTTCTAATTTGGGTTTGCATGTCTCTAAAAATTCCTAAAATTCATCATTTTTCCACGCCTTTTCCTTTCTGTGAAAAAAAAAAACAGAAAAAAGTATGAGTACAATATACGTCTTGAAATTGTCTTCTTGGAAGGTTGCCCTCTTTTGAATTTCTTGGTCGATTTTCGACCCCAGGCCTTTTTTGGAGGGCAGGTGTCATGTACAGAACTGCAAGTTTGGTGGATATTTAGGGACCTTTAGCAATGGGTTTCAAACTGCTCTTAAGGGAAACGGCCACAAGGAGGCAGCATTTCTCCGTTGTCAAATCTGAGGACTAGGGCAGCAGAGTCTTTCTGGAAGTCGTGGTCCTAGGTTGTAAATTACAATTGAATGTGCTACGAGAATCCCCCATTAGTGTATGTCTCATTTCTTCTTGTTTTTCTTAAATTTTTTAATCGGGGTATAGATTAGGATATTATTTGTCCTAGGTTTACAATATCTGGTTCATTTGTACATTGTATATGTCTATGCATGTACAGATCCTCTTCCCATGTAAAATATTACAGAGTGTTCCATAGACCTCCCTTGCTATATGGTCGGTTTTTTCATGTATGTATATAATATGAATTTCTATCCGTATAGTACCACTGATGTTAATTGATCCATTCCCCCCACCTTTCTTTTTAGTTGAGCATAGTTTCTCTTCTAAGTCTGTGAGTGTCTTCCTCTGTGGAAATATGTTCATTTCTATCAGTTATTAGATAGCGCCTCTAAGTGATATCATAGGATATAGGTCTTTTGCTTTCCGACTTACCTCATGTTTTTTGATTATCACCAGGCTCATCTGTTGTGCCTCAAAGAGCAGTGTTTCATTGTTTTCCATGGCGAATATTCCATCATGTACATGGATCACTTCTTTGTATCCATTCACCTGTGTTTTCAAATTATTTATTTATTTATTTCTGGCTGTGCTGGGTCTTCGTTTCTGTGCGAGGGCTTTCTCTAGTTGCGGGAAGCGGGGGCCACTCTACATCGCGGTGCGCGGGCCTCTCACTATCGCGGCCTCTCTTGTTGGGGGCACAGGCTCCAGACGCGCAGGCTCATTAGTTGTGGCTCATGGGCTTAGTTGCTCCGCGGCATGTGGGATCCTCCCAGACCGGGGCTCGAACCCATGTTCGCTGCATTGGCAGGCAGATTCTCAACCACTACGCCGCCAGGGAAGCCCCCATTCACCTGTTGATGGACATTTTGGTAGCTTCACTGTCTTGGCTCTTGTGAATAAGGCTGCAGTGCAGCTTTCGCAGCCTGTGTCTTCACGCTTCTGGTCTTCTCAGGTGACAGGCCCTGTGGTTCACCCACTGGATTGAATGGTACCTCAATTTTTACTTTTCAACGAGCTCCTTTCTGATCTCATTATTGGCTGTTTCCCTTTCATATCTCACCAGCAAGTAGAGGGTAGAAAGTTCTCTAAAACGTCTGCAGCGTTTATTGTTTGTAGACCTTTTCCAGATGGTCAGTCGACTGGAGAGAGTTGAAACCTTTTGTAGATTAGATTGCATGAGACTAATACTTCCTGAGGTTGAGCTTTTGTCCATTTTCCTTTTCTTTAAAGAGAGCCTGAGTAAAACTTACCTCCTCATACCATCTTCCTGAAAGATTTGCCTGTTTTGAATATTTGTGTTCATTCCCGACCTCAGCACAATTTTTGAGGCCAGGTGTCCTTTACAGCCCCGAGTCCTTGTGAATGTTCACTGACCATTAGCTGTGGCTTTAAAGCCGCTCTTGTGGGAAAGGGCCGCAAGGCGGCAGCATGTCTCCTTTACCAAATCTGGTTACTAGGGCAACAGAGCCTTAATGGAAGTGGTGCAGTAGGTTGTAAATTAGAAAGGAATGTGCCAGGAAAAATCCCTTTATGTTTATGGCTCATTACTTCTTGTTCGTATTTGGAACTTAATTTTTATTTTTCATCACAGCAAATTTGATTACAATGTTTTGTGTGTTCTAGGTGTGCAAGATGTGGTTCTTTCATACATATACATATATGTATTATTCGTCGGACCCTTTTCCCATGTAGATTATGACACAATGTTGAGTAGTCTTCTCTTGGTATTCCGTAGGTCTTTGGTGATTACATATTTCACATGTGTTTGTATAGCTCTGTTAACCCCAATGTCGTAATGTATCTAATCCTCACACCTTTCCATTTGGTGAACCATAAGTGTGTTTACTGAATCTATGATTCCCTTTCTCTGTGGAAATATCTTCATTGGTATCGAATTTTAGGTAACACCTATAAGTGATACGATAGGACATGTGTCTTTCGCTTTCTAACTTACCACAAGTTGCCTGATTACTTCTAGACTCCTCTGTGGTGCTGCAAATGGCATTGTTTCATATTTTCGTTAGCTAATATTCCATCTCGACATGTAGCAGTTCTTCTTTGTCCACCCATGTTTTGGTGGACTTTTTGGTTACTTCCATATCTTGGCTATTGTAATACTGTGCAGTGCACATTTGCCTCTCTGTGTCTTTCCAATTCTGTCTTCTTAGGTTATAGGTCCAGGAATGGGCCTGCTGGATCATATGGGCGCTCAATGTTTACCTTTTAAAGGCCCCTCCATTCTGTTCTCATTAGTGGCTCTTTCCAGGTTACGTCCCTCTTAAATTTGAGGGTATGCATTTCTGCACAACACCTTCAGGATTGACTGTTTATAGATTTCTTGCTGATGGTGATTCTGACTGGTGTGAGCTGACACCTCCCTGTGGTTGAATCTGCATGTGTCTCATATTTGGTTGAAATTGACCTTTAAGGCATGTCCTTTTTATTTTTCAAACTGTGATTACAGCTTAGTTCTTCAAAGTGTTTTCTTAAAGTATGTGTCACATTTTAAAATCTTTTCGCCCTTACTTCCCTCAAGACATTTTGAGGGCAGGTTTCACTTAGAGCCCTGCAGTACTTGTTCATATCAAGTGACCATTAGAACAGGCTTTACAGCTGCTTTTGCAGGTAAGGGCCAGGGGGCGGCATCCTTTCTACGTTCCCCACTCTGGTAACTACGGAAAGAGACCCTCCGCCCAGCGGTGTTCCTCGCTTATAAATTAGAGTGGAATGTGACCGGGTAAACCCACAGAAGCTGATATCTCCTTACTTTTGTTTGTTCTTTAAATTTAATTTATAATTTTTATTGGAGTAATATTCCATTGTGTACATGGACCACTTCTTCTTGGTGCATTCCTCTGATGATTGACATTTTCTTTGCTTCAGAGTGTTGGCTCTGGTAAATATTGCTGGAGTGCAGGATTGCCAGCCGGTGACTTTTTGATTCTCATTTTCTCAGGAGATAGGCCCAGCAGTGGGTGTGATTGATGGACTGTTAGCTCAATGTTTCCCTTTTCAAAGCACCTCCATTGTGTTTTCATTAGTGGCTCTTACCACGTCCCCCTTAGAACCGAGGGTACGCAATTCTCTACAATCCCTTCAGCATTTACTGTTTGCAGCGTTTTTGCTAATGGCCATTCTGACTGCTGTGAGCTGATAGGTTTTTCTAATTTGGGTTTGCATGTCTTTAAAAATTCCTAAAATTCATCATTTTTCCACGCCTTTTCCTTTCTGTGAAAAAAAAAAACAGAAAAAAGTATGAGTACAATATACGCCTTGAAATTGTCTTCTTGGAAGGTTGCCCTCTTTTGAATTTCTTGGTCGATTTTCGACCCCAGGCCTTTTTTGGAGGGCAGGTGTCATGTACAGAACTGCAAGTTTGGTGGATATTTAGGGACCTTTAGCAATGGGTTTCAAACTGCTCTTAAGGGAAACGGCCACAAGGAGGCAGCATTTCTCCGTTGTCAAATCTGAGGACTAGGGCAGCAGAGTCTTTCTGGAAGTCGTGGTCCTAGGTTGTAAATTACAATTGAATGTGCTACGAGAATCCCCCATTAGTGTATGTCTCATTTCTTCTTGTTTTTCTTAAATTTTTTAATCGGGGTATAGATTAGGATATTATTTGTCCTAGGTTTACAATATCTGGTTCATTTGTACATTGTATATGTCTATGCATGTACAGATCCTCTTCCCATGTAAAATATTACAGAGTGTTCCATAGACCTCCCTTGCTATATGGTCGGTTTTTTCATGTATGTATATAATATGAATTTCTATCCGTATAGTACCACTGATGTTAATTGATCCATTCCCCCCACCTTTCTTTTTAGTTGAGCATAGTTTCTCTTCTAAGTCTGTGAGTGTCTTCCTCTGTGGAAATATGTTCATTTCTATCAGTTATTAGATAGCGCCTCTAAGTGATATCATAGGATATAGGTCTTTTGCTTTCCGACTTACCTCATGTTTTTTGATTATCACCAGGCTCATCTGTTGTGCCTCAAAGAGCATTGTTTCATTGTTTTCCATGGCGAATATTCCATCATGTACATGGATCACTTCTTTTTATCCATTCACCTGTGTTTTCAAATTATTTATTTATTTATTTCTGGCTGTGCTGGGTCTTCGTTTCTGTGCGAGGGCTTTCTCTAGTTGCGGGAAGCGGGGGCCACTCTACATCGCGGTGCGCGGGCCTCTCACTATCGCGGCCTCTCTTGTTGGGGGCACAGGCTCCAGACGCGCAGGCTCATTAGTTGTGGCTCATGGGCTTAGTTGCTCCGCGGCATGTGGGATCCTCCCAGACCGGGGCTCGAACCCATGTTCGCTGCATTGGCAGGCAGATTCTCAACCACTACGCCGCCAGGGAAGCCCCCATTCACCTGTTGATGGACATTTTGGTAGCTTCACTGTCTTGGCTCTTGTGAATAAGGCTGCAGTGCAGCTTTCGCAGCCTGTGTCTTCACGCTTCTGGTCTTCTCAGGTGACAGGCCCTGTGGTTCACCCACTGGATTGAATGGTACCTCAATTTTTACTTTTCAACGAGCTCCTTTCTGATCTCATTATTGGCTGTTTCCCTTTCATATCTCACCAGCAAGTAGAGGGTAGAAAGTTCTCTAAAACGTCTGCAGCGTTTATTGTTTGTAGACCTTTTCCAGATGGTCAGTCGACTGGAGAGAGTTGAAACCTTTTGTAGATTAGATTGCATGAGACTAATACTTCCTGAGGTTGAGCTTTTGTCCATTTTCCTTTTCTTTAAAGAGAGCCTGAGTAAAACTTACCTCCTCATACCATCTTCCTGAAAGATTTGCCTGTTTTGAATATTTGTGTTCATTCCCGACCTCAGCACAATTTTTGAGGCCAGGTGTCCTTTACAGCCCCGAGTCCTTGTGAATGTTCACTGACCATTAGCTGTGGCTTTAAAGCCGCTCTTGTGGGAAAGGGCCGCAAGGCGGCAGCATGTCTCCTTTACCAAATCTGGTTACTAGGGCAACAGAGCCTTAATGGAAGTGGTGCAGTAGGTTGTAAATTAGAAAGGAATGTGCCAGGAAAAATCCCTTTATGTTTATGGCTCATTACTTCTTGTTCGTATTTGGAACTTAATTTTTATTTTTCATCACAGCAAATTTGATTACAATGTTTTGTGTGTTCTAGGTGTGCAAGATGTGGTTCTTTCATACATATACATATATGTATTATTCGTCGGACCCTTTTCCCATGTAGATTATGACACAATGTTGAGTAGTCTTCTCTTGGTATTCCGTAGGTCTTTGGTGATTACATATTTCACATGTGTTTGTATAGCTCTGTTAACCCCAATGTCGTAATGTATCTAATCCTCACACCTTTCCATTTGATGAACCATAAGTGTGTTTACTGAATCTATGATTCCCTTTCTCTGTGGAAATATCTTCATTGGTATCGAATTTTAGGTAACACCTATAAGTGATATGATAGGACATGTGTCTTTCGCTTTCTAACTTACCACAAGTTGCCTGATTACTTCTAGACTCCTCTGTGGTGCTGCAAATGGCATTGTTTCATATTTTCGTTAGCTAATATTCCATCTCGACATGTAGCAGTTCTTCTTTGTCCACCCATGTTTTGGTGAACTTTTTGGTTACTTCCATATCTTGGCTATTGTAATACTGTGCAGTGCACATTTGCCTCTCTGTGTCTTTCCAATTCTGTCTTCTTAGGTTATAGGTCCAGGAATGGGCCTGCTGGATCATATGGGCGCTCAATGTTTACCTTTTAAAGGCCCCTCCATTCTGTTCTCATTAGTGGCTCTTTCCAGGTTACGTCCCTCTTAAATTTGAGGGTATGCATTTCTGCACAACACCTTCAGGATTGACTGTTTATAGATTTCTTGCTGATGGTGATTCTGACTGGTGTGAGCTGACACCTCCCTGTGGTTGAATCTGCATGTGTCTCATATTTGGTTGAAATTGACCTTTAAGGCATGTCCTTTTTATTTTTCAAACTGTGATTACAGCTTAGTTCTTCAAAGTGTTTTCTTAAAGTATGTGTCACATTTTAAAATCTTTTCGCCCTTACTTCCCTCAAGACATTTTGAGGGCAGGTTTCACTTAGAGCCCTGCAGTACTTGTTCATATCAAGTGACCATTAGAACAGGCTTTACAGCTGCTTTTGCAGGTAAGGGCCAGGGGGCGGCATCCTTTCTACGTTCCCCACTCTGGTAACTACGGAAAGAGACCCTCCGCCCAGCGGTGTTCCTCGCTTATAAATTAGAGTGGAATGTGACCGGGTAAACCCACAGAAGCTGATATCTCCTTACTTTTGTTTGTTCTTTAAATTTAATTTATAATTTTTATTGGAGTAATATTCCATTGTGTACATGGACCACTTCTTCTTGGTGCATTCCTCTGATGATTGACATTTTCTTTGCTTCAGAGTGTTGGCTCTGGTAAATATTGCTGGAGTGCAGGATTGCCAGCCGGTGACTTTTTGATTCTCATTTTCTCAGGAGATAGGCCCAGCAGTGGGTGTGATTGATGGACTGTTAGCTCAATGTTTCCCTTTTCAAAGCACCTCCATTGTGTTTTCATTAGTGGCTCTTACCACGTCCCCCTTAGAACCGAGGGTACGCAATTCTCTACAATCCCTTCAGCATTTACTGTTTGCAGCGTTTTTGCTAATGGCCATTCTGACTGCTGTGAGCTGATAGGTTTTTCTAATTTGGGTTTGCATGTCTTTAAAAATTCCTAAAATTCATCATTTTTCCACGCCTTTTCCTTTCTGTGAAAAAAAAAAACAGAAAAAAGTATGAGTACAATATACGTCTTGAAATTGTCTTCTTGGAAGGTTGCCCTCTTTTGAATTTCTTGGTCGATTTTCGACCCCAGGCCTTTTTTGGAGGGCAGGTGTCATGTACAGAACTGCAAGTTTGGTGGATATTTAGGGACCTTTAGCAATGGGTTTCAAACTGCTCTTAAGGGAAACGGCCACAAGGAGGCAGCATTTCTCCGTTGTCAAATCTGAGGACTAGGGCAGCAGAGTCTTTCTGGAAGTCGTGGTCCTAGGTTGTAAATTACAATTGAATGTGCTACGAGAATCCCCCATTAGTGTATGTCTCATTTCTTCTTGTTTTTCTTAAATTTTTTAATCGGGGTATAGATTAGGATATTATTTGTCCTAGGTTTACAATATCTGGTTCATTTGTACATTGTATATGTCTATGCATGTACAGATCCTCTTCCCATGTAAAATATTACAGAGTGTTCCATAGACCTCCCTTGCTATATGGTCGGTTTTTTCATGTATGTATATAATATGAATTTCTATCCGTATAGTACCACTGATGTTAATTGATCCATTCCCCCCACCTTTCTTTTTAGTTGAGCATAGTTTCTCTTCTAAGTCTGTGAGTGTCTTCCTCTGTGGAAATATGTTCATTTCTATCAGTTATTAGATAGCGCCTCTAAGTGATATCATAGGATATAGGTCTTTTGCTTTCCGACTTACCTCAAGTTTTTTGATTATCACCAGGCTCATCTGTTGTGCCTCAAAGAGCAGTGTTTCATTGTTTTCCATGGCGAATATTCCATCATGTACATGGATCACTTCTTTGTATCCATTCACCTGTGTTTTCAAATTATTTATTTATTTATTTCTGGCTGTGCTGGGTCTTCGTTTCTGTGCGAGGGCTTTCTCTAGTTGCGGGAAGCGGGGGCCACT
Source organism: Eschrichtius robustus (assembly GCF_028021215.1). NCBI lineage: Eukaryota > Metazoa > Chordata > Mammalia > Artiodactyla > Eschrichtiidae > Eschrichtius > Eschrichtius robustus. The sequence goes on along the minus strand of NC_090827.1, from coordinate 20,458,351 downwards.
CTACATCGCGGTGCGCGGGCCTCTCACTATCGCGGCCTCTCTTGTTGGGGGCACAGGCTCCAGACGCGCAGGCTCATTAGTTGTGGCTCATGGGCTTAGTTGCTCCGCGGCATGTGGGATCCTCCCAGACCGGGGCTCGAACCCATGTTCGCTGCATTGGCAGGCAGATTCTCAACCACTACGCCGCCAGGGAAGCCCCCATTCACCTGTTGATGGACATTTTGGTAGCTTCACTGTCTTGGCTCTTGTGAATAAGGCTGCAGTGCAGCTTTCGCAGCCTGTGTCTTCACGCTTCTGGTCTTCTCAGGTGACAGGCCCTGTGGTTCACCCACTGGATTGAATGGTACCTCAATTTTTACTTTTCAACGAGCTCCTTTCTGATCTCATTATTGGCTGTTTCCCTTTCATATCTCACCAGCAAGTAGAGGGTAGAAAGTTCTCTAAAACGTCTGCAGCGTTTATTGTTTGTAGACCTTTTCCAGATGGTCAGTCGACTGGAGAGAGTTGAAACCTTTTGTAGATTAGATTGCATGAGACTAATACTTCCTGAGGTTGAGCTTTGGTCCATTTTCCTTTTCTTTAAAGAGAGCCTGAGTAAAACTTACCTCCTCATACCATCTTCCTGAAAGATTTGCCTGTTTTGAATATTTGTGTTCATTCCCGACCTCAGCACAATTTTTGAGGCCAGGTGTCCTTTACAGCCCCGAGTCCTTGTGAATGTTCACTGACCATTAGCTGTGGCTTTAAAGCCGCTCTTGTGGGAAAGGGCCGCAAGGCGGCAGCATGTCTCCTTTACCAAATCTGGTTACTAGGGCAACAGAGCCTTAATGGAAGTGGTGCAGTAGGTTGTAAATTAGAAAGGAATGTGCCAGGAAAAATCCCTTTATGTTTATGGCTCATTACTTCTTGTTCGTATTTGGAACTTAATTTTTATTTTTCATCACAGCAAATTTGATTACAATGTTTTGTGTGTTCTAGGTGTGCAAGATGTGGTTCTTTCATACATATACATATATGTATTATTCGTCGGACCCTTTTCCCATGTAGATTATGACACAATGTTGAGTAGTCTTCTCTTGGTATTCCGTAGGTCTTTGGTGATTACATATTTCACATGTGTTTGTATAGCTCTGTTAACCCCAATGTCGTAATGTATCTAATCCTCACACCTTTCCATTTGGTGAACCATAAGTGTGTTTACTGAATCTATGATTCCCTTTCTCTGTGGAAATATCTTCATTGGTATCGAATTTTAGGTAACACCTATAAGTGATACGATAGGACATGTGTCTTTCGCTTTCTAACTTACCACAAGTTGCCTGATTACTTCTAGACTCCTCTGTGGTGCTGCAAATGGCATTGTTTCATATTTTCGTTAGCTAATATTCCATCTCGACATGTAGCAGTTCTTCTTTGTCCACCCATGTTTTGGTGGACTTTTTGGTTACTTCCATATCTTGGCTATTGTAATACTGTGCAGTGCACATTTGCCTCTCTGTGTCTTTCCAATTCTGTCTTCTTAGGTTATAGGTCCAGGAATGGGCCTGCTGGATCATATGGGCGCTCAATGTTTACCTTTTAAAGGCCCCTCCATTCTGTTCTCATTAGTGGCTCTTTCCAGGTTACGTCCCTCTTAAATTTGAGGGTATGCATTTCTGCACAACACCTTCAGGATTGACTGTTTATAGATTTCTTGCTGATGGTGATTCTGACTGGTGTGAGCTGACACCTCCCTGTGGTTGAATCTGCATGTGTCTCATATTTGGTTGAAATTGACCTTTAAGGCATGTCCTTTTTATTTTTCAAACTGTGATTACAGCTTAGTTCTTCAAAGTGTTTTCTTAAAGTATGTGTCACATTTTAAAATCTTTTCGCCCTTACTTCCCTCAAGACATTTTGAGGGCAGGTTTCACTTAGAGCCCTGCAGTACTTGTTCATATCAAGTGACCATTAGAACAGGCTTTACAGCTGCTTTTGCAGGTAAGGGCCAGGGGGCGGCATCCTTTCTACGTTCCCCACTCTGGTAACTACGGAAAGAGACCCTCCGCCCAGCGGTGTTCCTCGCTTATAAATTAGAGTGGAATGTGACCGGGTAAACCCACAGAAGCTGATATCTCCTTACTTTTGTTTGTTCTTTAAATTTAATTTATAATTTTTATTGGAGTAATATTCCATTGTGTACATGGACCACTTCTTCTTGGTGCATTCCTCTGATGATTGACATTTTCTTTGCTTCAGAGTGTTGGCTCTGGTAAATATTGCTGGAGTGCAGGATTGCCAGCCGGTGACTTTTTGATTCTCATTTTCTCAGGAGATAGGCCCAGCAGTGGGTGTGATTGATGGACTGTTAGCTCAATGTTTCCCTTTTCAAAGCACCTCCATTGTGTTTTCATTAGTGGCTCTTACCACGTCCCCCTTAGAACCGAGGGTACGCAATTCTCTACAATCCCTTCAGCATTTACTGTTTGCAGCGTTTTTGCTAATGGCCATTCTGACTGCTGTGAGCTGATAGGTTTTTCTAATTTGGGTTTGCATGTCTCTAAAAATTCCTAAAATTCATCATTTTTCCACGCCTTTTCCTTTCTGTGAAAAAAAAAAACAGAAAAAAGTATGAGTACAATATACGCCTTGAAATTGTCTTCTTGGAAGGTTGCCCTCTTTTGAATTTCTTGGTCGATTTTCGACCCCAGGCCTTTTTTGGAGGGCAGGTGTCATGTACAGAACTGCAAGTTTGGTGGATATTTAGGGACCTTTAGCAATGGGTTTCAAACTGCTCTTAAGGGAAACGGCCACAAGGAGGCAGCATTTCTCCGTTGTCAAATCTGAGGACTAGGGCAGCAGAGTCTTTCTGGAAGTCGTGGTCCTAGGTTGTAAATTACAATTGAATGTGCTACGAGAATCCCCCATTAGTGTATGTCTCATTTCTTCTTGTTTTTCTTAAATTTTTTAATCGGGGTATAGATTAGGATATTATTTGTCCTAGGTTTACAATATCTGGTTCATTTGTACATTGTATATGTCTATGCATGTACAGATCCTCTTCCCATGTAAAATATTACAGAGTGTTCCATAGACCTCCCTTGCTATATGGTCGGTTTTTTCATGTATGTATATAATATGAATTTCTATCCGTATAGTACCACTGATGTTAATTGATCCATTCCCCCCACCTTTCTTTTTAGTTGAGCATAGTTTCTCTTCTAAGTCTGTGAGTGTCTTCCTCTGTGGAAATATGTTCATTTCTATCAGTTATTAGATAGCGCCTCTAAGTGATATCATAGGATATAGGTCTTTTGCTTTCCGACTTACCTCATGTTTTTTGATTATCACCAGGCTCATCTGTTGTGCCTCAAAGAGCATTGTTTCATTGTTTTCCATGGCGAATATTCCATCATGTACATGGATCACTTCTTTTTATCCATTCACCTGTGTTTTCAAATTATTTATTTATTTATTTCTGGCTGTGCTGGGTCTTCGTTTCTGTGCGAGGGCTTTCTCTAGTTGCGGGAAGCGGGGGCCACTCTACATCGCGGTGCGCGGGCCTCTCACTATCGCGGCCTCTCTTGTTGGGGGCACAGGCTCCAGACGCGCAGGCTCATTAGTTGTGGCTCATGGGCTTAGTTGCTCCGCGGCATGTGGGATCCTCCCAGACCGGGGCTCGAACCCATGTTCGCTGCATTGGCAGGCAGATTCTCAACCACTACGCCGCCAGGGAAGCCCCCATTCACCTGTTGATGGACATTTTGGTAGCTTCACTGTCTTGGCTCTTGTGAATAAGGCTGCAGTGCAGCTTTCGCAGCCTGTGTCTTCACGCTTCTGGTCTTCTCAGGTGACAGGCCCTGTGGTTCACCCACTGGATTGAATGGTACCTCAATTTTTACTTTTCAACGAGCTCCTTTCTGATCTCATTATTGGCTGTTTCCCTTTCATATCTCACCAGCAAGTAGAGGGTAGAAAGTTCTCTAAAACGTCTGCAGCGTTTATTGTTTGTAGACCTTTTCCAGATGGTCAGTCGACTGGAGAGAGTTGAAACCTTTTGTAGATTAGATTGCATGAGACTAATACTTCCTGAGGTTGAGCTTTTGTCCATTTTCCTTTTCTTTAAAGAGAGCCTGAGTAAAACTTACCTCCTCATACCATCTTCCTGAAAGATTTGCCTGTTTTGAATATTTGTGTTCATTCCCGACCTCAGCACAATTTTTGAGGCCAGGTGTCCTTTACAGCCCCGAGTCCTTGTGAATGTTCACTGACCATTAGCTGTGGCTTTAAAGCCGCTCTTGTGGGAAAGGGCCGCAAGGCGGCAGCATGTCTCCTTTACCAAATCTGGTTACTAGGGCAACAGAGCCTTAATGGAAGTGGTGCAGTAGGTTGTAAATTAGAAAGGAATGTGCCAGGAAAAATCCCTTTATGTTTATGGCTCATTACTTCTTGTTCGTATTTGGAACTTAATTTTTATTTTTCATCACAGCAAATTTGATTACAATGTTTTGTGTGTTCTAGGTGTGCAAGATGTGGTTCTTTCATACATATACATATATGTATTATTCGTCGGACCCTTTTCCCATGTAGATTATGACACAATGTTGAGTAGTCTTCTCTTGGTATTCCGTAGGTCTTTGGTGATTACATATTTCACATGTGTTTGTATAGCTCTGTTAACCCCAATGTCGTAATGTATCTAATCCTCACACCTTTCCATTTGGTGAACCATAAGTGTGTTTACTGAATCTATGATTCCCTTTCTCTGTGGAAATATCTTCATTGGTATCGAATTTTAGGTAACACCTATAAGTGATATGATAGGACATGTGTCTTTCGCTTTCTAACTTACCACAAGTTGCCTGATTACTTCTAGACTCCTCTGTGGTGCTGCAAATGGCATTGTTTCATATTTTCGTTAGCTAATATTCCATCTCGACATGTAGCAGTTCTTCTTTGTCCACCCATGTTTTGGTGAACTTTTTGGTTACTTCCATATCTTGGCTATTGTAATACTGTGCAGTGCACATTTGCCTCTCTGTGTCTTTCCAATTCTGTCTTCTTAGGTTATAGGTCCAGGAATGGGCCTGCTGGATCATATGGGCGCTCAATGTTTACCTTTTAAAGGCCCCTCCATTCTGTTCTCATTAGTGGCTCTTTCCAGGTTACGTCCCTCTTAAATTTGAGGGTATGCATTTCTGCACAACACCTTCAGGATTGACTGTTTATAGATTTCTTGCTGATGGTGATTCTGACTGGTGTGAGCTGACACCTCCCTGTGGTTGAATCTGCATGTGTCTCATATTTGGTTGAAATTGACCTTTAAGGCATGTCCTTTTTATTTTTCAAACTGTGATTACAGCTTAGTTCTTCAAAGTGTTTTCTTAAAGTATGTGTCACATTTTAAAATCTTTTCGCCCTTACTTCCCTCAAGACATTTTGAGGGCATGTTTCACTTAGAGCCCTGCAGTACTTGTTCATATCAAGTGACCATTAGAACAGGCTTTACAGCTGCTTTTGCAGGTAAGGGCCAGGGGGCGGCATCCTTTCTACGTTCCCCACTCTGGTAACTACGGAAAGAGACCCTCCGCCCAGCGGTGTTCCTCGCTTATAAATTAGAGTGGAATGTGACCGGGTAAACCCACAGAAGCTGATATCTCCTTACTTTTGTTTGTTCTTTAAATTTAATTTATAATTTTTATTGGAGTAATATTCCATTGTGTACATGGACCACTTCTTCTTGGTGCATTCCTCTGATGATTGACATTTTCTTTGCTTCAGAGTGTTGGCTCTGGTAAATATTGCTGGAGTGCAGGATTGCCAGCCGGTGACTTTTTGATTCTCATTTTCTCAGGAGATAGGCCCAGCAGTGGGTGTGATTGATGGACTGTTAGCTCAATGTTTCCCTTTTCAAAGCACCTCCATTGTGTTTTCATTAGTGGCTCTTACCACGTCCCCCTTAGAACCGAGGGTACGCAATTCTCTACAATCCCTTCAGCATTTACTGTTTGCAGCGTTTTTGCTAATGGCCATTCTGACTGCTGTGAGCTGATAGGTTTTTCTAATTTGGGTTTGCATGTCTTTAAAAATTCCTAAAATTCATCATTTTTCCACGCCTTTTCCTTTCTGTGAAAAAAAAAAACAGAAAAAAGTATGAGTACAATATACGTCTTGAAATTGTCTTCTTGGAAGGTTGCCCTCTTTTGAATTTCTTGGTCGATTTTCGACCCCAGGCCTTTTTTGGAGGGCAGGTGTCATGTACAGAACTGCAAGTTTGGTGGATATTTAGGGACCTTTAGCAATGGGTTTCAAACTGCTCTTAAGGGAAACGGCCACAAGGAGGCAGCATTTCTCCGTTGTCAAATCTGAGGACTAGGGCAGCAGAGTCTTTCTGGAAGTCGTGGTCCTAGGTTGTAAATTACAATTGAATGTGCTACGAGAATCCCCCATTAGTGTATGTCTCATTTCTTCTTGTTTTTCTTAAATTTTTTAATCGGGGTATAGATTAGGATATTATTTGTCCTAGGTTTACAATATCTGGTTCATTTGTACATTGTATATGTCTATGCATGTACAGATCCTCTTCCCATGTAAAATATTACAGAGTGTTCCATAGACCTCCCTTGCTATATGGTCGGTTTTTTCATGTATGTATATAATATGAATTTCTATCCGTATAGTACCACTGATGTTAATTGATCCATTCCCCCCACCTTTCTTTTTAGTTGAGCATAGTTTCTCTTCTAAGTCTGTGAGTGTCTTCCTCTGTGGAAATATGTTCATTTCTATCAGTTATTAGATAGCGCCTCTAAGTGATATCATAGGATATAGGTCTTTTGCTTTCCGACTTACCTCATGTTTTTTGATTATCACCAGGCTCATCTGTTGTGCCTCAAAGAGCATTGTTTCATTGTTTTCCATGGCGAATATTCCATCATGTACATGGATCACTTCTTTTTATCCATTCACCTGTGTTTTCAAATTATTTATTTATTTATTTCTGGCTGTGCTGGGTCTTCGTTTCTGTGCGAGGGCTTTCTCTAGTTGCGGGAAGCGGGGGCCACTCTACATCGCGGTGCGCGGGCCTCTCACTATCGCGGCCTCTCTTGTTGGGGGCACAGGCTCCAGACGCGCAGGCTCAGTAGTTGTGGCTCATGGGCTTAGTTGCTCCGCGGCATGTGGGATCCTCCCAGACCGGGGCTCGAACCCATGTTCGCTGCATTGGCAGGCAGATTCTCAACCACTACGCCGCCAGGGAAGCCCCCATTCACCTGTTGATGGACATTTTGGTAGCTTCACTGTCTTGGCTCTTGTGAATAAGGCTGCAGTGCAGCTTTCGCAGCCTGTGTCTTCACGCTTCTGGTCTTCTCAGGTGACAGGCCCTGTGGTTCACCCACTGGATTGAATGGTACCTCAATTTTTACTTTTCAACGAGCTCCTTTCTGATCTCATTATTGGCTGTTTCCCTTTCATATCTCACCAGCAAGTAGAGGGTAGAAAGTTCTCTAAAACGTCTGCAGCGTTTATTGTTTGTAGACCTTTTCCAGATGGTCAGTCGACTGGAGAGAGTTGAAACCTTTTGTAGATTAGATTGCATGAGACTAATACTTCCTGAGGTTGAGCTTTTGTCCATTTTCCTTTTCTTTAAAGAGAGCCTGAGTAAAACTTACCTCCTCATACCATCTTCCTGAAAGATTTGCCTGTTTTGAATATTTGTGTTCATTCCCGACCTCAGCACAATTTTTGAGGCCAGGTGTCCTTTACAGCCCCGAGTCCTTGTGAATGTTCACTGACCATTAGCTGTGGCTTTAAAGCCGCTCTTGTGGGAAAGGGCCGCAAGGCGGCAGCATGTCTCCTTTACCAAATCTGGTTACTAGGGCAACAGAGCCTTAATGGAAGTGGTGCAGTAGGTTGTAAATTAGAAAGGAATGTGCCAGGAAAAATCCCTTTATGTTTATGGCTCATTACTTCTTGTTCGTATTTGGAACTTAATTTTTATTTTTCATCACAGCAAATTTGATTACAATGTTTTGTGTGTTCTAGGTGTGCAAGATGTGGTTCTTTCATACATATACATATATGTATTATTCGTCGGACCCTTTTCCCATGTAGATTATGACACAATGTTGAGTAGTCTTCTCTTGGTATTCCGTAGGTCTTTGGTGATTACATATTTCACATGTGTTTGTATAGCTCTGTTAACCCCAATGTCGTAATGTATCTAATCCTCACACCTTTCCATTTGGTGAACCATAAGTGTGTTTACTGAATCTATGATTCCCTTTCTCTGTGGAAATATCTTCATTGGTATCGAATTTTAGGTAACACCTATAAGTGATACGATAGGACATGTGTCTTTCGCTTTCTAACTTACCACAAGTTGCCTGATTACTTCTAGACTCCTCTGTGGTGCTGCAAATGGCATTGTTTCATATTTTCGTTAGCTAATATTCCATCTCGACATGTAGCAGTTCTTCTTTGTCCACCCATGTTTTGGTGAACTTTTTGGTTACTTCCATATCTTGGCTATTGTAATACTGTGCAGTGCACATTTGCCTCTCTGTGTCTTTCCAATTCTGTCTTCTTAGGTTATAGGTCCAGGAATGGGCCTGCTGGATCATATGGGCGCTCAATGTTTACCTTTTAAAGGCCCCTCCATTCTGTTCTCATTAGTGGCTCTTTCCAGGTTACGTCCCTCTTAAATTTGAGGGTATGCATTTCTGCACAACACCTTCAGGATTGACTGTTTATAGATTTCTTGCTGATGGTGATTCTGACTGGTGTGAGCTGACACCTCCCTGTGGTTGAATCTGCATGTGTCTCATATTTGGTTGAAATTGACCTTTAAGGCATGTCCTTTTTATTTTTCAAACTGTGATTACAGCTTAGTTCTTCAAAGTGTTTTCTTAAAGTATGTGTCACATTTTAAAATCTTTTCGCCCTTACTTCCCTCAAGACATTTTGAGGGCAGGTTTCACTTAGAGCCCTGCAGTACTTGTTCATATCAAGTGACCATTAGAACAGGCTTTACAGCTGCTTTTGCAGGTAAGGGCCAGGGGGCGGCATCCTTTCTACGTTCCCCACTCTGGTAACTACGGAAAGAGACCCTCCGCCCAGCGGTGTTCCTCGCTTATAAATTAGAGTGGAATGTGACCGGGTAAACCCACAGAAGCTGATATCTCCTTACTTTTGTTTGTTCTTTAAATTTAATTTATAATTTTTATTGGAGTAATATTCCATTGTGTACATGGACCACTTCTTCTTGGTGCATTCCTCTGATGATTGACATTTTCTTTGCTTCAGAGTGTTGGCTCTGGTAAATATTGCTGGAGTGCAGGATTGCCAGCCGGTGACTTTTTGATTCTCATTTTCTCAGGAGATAGGCCCAGCAGTGGGTGTGATTGATGGACTGTTAGCTCAATGTTTCCCTTTTCAAAGCACCTCCATTGTGTTTTCATTAGTGGCTCTTACCACGTCCCCCTTAGAACCGAGGGTACGCAATTCTCTACAATCCCTTCAGCATTTACTGTTTGCAGCGTTTTTGCTAATGGCCATTCTGACTGCTGTGAGCTGATAGGTTTTTCTAATTTGGGTTTGCATGTCTTTAAAAATTCCTAAAATTCATCATTTTTCCACGCCTTTTCCTTTCTGTGAAAAAAAAAAACAGAAAAAAGTATGAGTACAATATACGTCTTGAAATTGTCTTCTTGGAAGGTTGCCCTCTTTTGAATTTCTTGGTCGATTTTCGACCCCAGGCCTTTTTTGGAGGGCAGGTGTCATGTACAGAACTGCAAGTTTGGTGGATATTTAGGGACCTTTAGCAATGGGTTTCAAACTGCTCTTAAGGGAAACGGCCACAAGGAGGCAGCATTTCTCCGTTGTCAAATCTGAGGACTAGGGCAGCAGAGTCTTTCTGGAAGTCGTGGTCCTAGGTTGTAAATTACAATTGAATGTGCTACGAGAATCCCCCATTAGTGTATGTCTCATTTCTTCTTGTTTTTCTTAAATTTTTTAATCGGGGTATAGATTAGGATATTATTTGTCCTAGGTTTACAATATCTGGTTCATTTGTACATTGTATATGTCTATGCATGTACAGATCCTCTTCCCATGTAAAATATTACAGAGTGTTCCATAGACCTCCCTTGCTATATGGTCGGTTTTTTCATGTATGTATATAATATGAATTTCTATCCGTATAGTACCACTGATGTTAATTGATCCATTCCCCCCACCTTTCTTTTTAGTTGAGCATAGTTTCTCTTCTAAGTCTGTGAGTGTCTTCCTCTGTGGAAATATGTTCATTTCTATCAGTTATTAGATAGCGCCTCTAAGTGATATCATAGGATATAGGTCTTTTGCTTTCCGACTTACCTCATGTTTTTTGATTATCACCAGGCTCATCTGTTGTGCCTCAAAGAGCATTGTTTCATTGTTTTCCATGGCGAATATTCCATCATGTACATGGATCACTTCTTTGTATCCATTCACCTGTGTTTTCAAATTATTTATTTATTTATTTCTGGCTGTGCTGGGTCTTCGTTTCTGTGCGAGGGCTTTCTCTAGTTGCGGGAAGCGGGGGCCACTCTACATCGCGGTGCGCGGGCCTCTCACTATCGCGGCCTCTCTTGTTGGGGGCACAGGCTCCAGACGCGCAGGCTCAGTAGTTGTGGCTCATGGGCTTAGTTGCTCCGCGGCATGTGGGATCCTCCCAGACCGGGGCTCGAACCCATGTTCGCTGCATTGGCAGGCAGATTCTCAACCACTACGCCGCCAGGGAAGCCCCCATTCACCTGTTGATGGACATTTTGGTAGCTTCACTGTCTTGGCTCTTGTGAATAAGGCTGCAGTGCAGCTTTCGCAGCCTGTGTCTTCACGCTTCTGGTCTTCTCAGGTGACAGGCCCTGTGGTTCACCCACTGGATTGAATGGTACCTCAATTTTTACTTTTCAACGAGCTCCTTTCTGATCTCATTATTGGCTGTTTCCCTTTCATATCTCACCAGCAAGTAGAGGGTAGAAAGTTCTCTAAAACGTCTGCAGCGTTTATTGTTTGTAGACCTTTTCCAGATGGTCAGTCGACTGGAGAGAGTTGAAACCTTTTGTAGATTAGATTGCATGAGACTAATACTTCCTGAGGTTGAGCTTTTGTCCATTTTCCTTTTCTTTAAAGAGAGCCTGAGTAAAACTTACCTCCTCATACCATCTTCCTGAAAGATTTGCCTGTTTTGAATATTTGTGTTCATTCCCGACCTCAGCACAATTTTTGAGGCCAGGTGTCCTTTACAGCCCCGAGTCCTTGTGAATGTTCACTGACCATTAGCTGTGGCTTTAAAGCCGCTCTTGTGGGAAAGGGCCGCAAGGCGGCAGCATGTCTCCTTTACCAAATCTGGTTACTAGGGCAACAGAGCCTTAATGGAAGTGGTGCAGTAGGTTGTAAATTAGAAAGGAATGTGCCAGGAAAAATCCCTTTATGTTTATGGCTCATTACTTCTTGTTCGTATTTGGAACTTAATTTTTATTTTTCATCACAGCAAATTTGATTACAATGTTTTGTGTGTTCTAGGTGTGCAAGATGTGGTTCTTTCATACATATACATATATGTATTATTCGTCGGACCCTTTTCCCATGTAGATTATGACACAATGTTGAGTAGTCTTCTCTTGGTATTCCGTAGGTCTTTGGTGATTACATATTTCACATGTGTTTGTATAGCTCTGTTAACCCCAATGTCGTAATGTATCTAATCCTCACACCTTTCCATTTGGTGAACCATAAGTGTGTTTACTGAATCTATGATTCCCTTTCTCTGTGGAAATATCTTCATTGGTATCGAATTTTAGGTAACACCTATAAGTGATACGATAGGACATGTGTCTTTCGCTTTCTAACTTACCACAAGTTGCCTGATTACTTCTAGACTCCTCTGTGGTGCTGCAAATGGCATTGTTTCATATTTTCGTTAGCTAATATTCCATCTCGACATGTAGCAGTTCTTCTTTGTCCACCCATGTTTTGGTGAACTTTTTGGTTACTTCCATATCTTGGCTATTGTAATACTGTGCAGTGCACATTTGCCTCTCTGTGTCTTTCCAATTCTGTCTTCTTAGGTTATAGGTCCAGGAATGGGCCTGCTGGATCATATGGGCGCTCAATGTTTACCTTTTAAAGGCCCCTCCATTCTGTTCTCATTAGTGGCTCTTTCCAGGTTACGTCCCTCTTAAATTTGAGGGTATGCATTTCTGCACAACACCTTCAGGATTGACTGTTTATAGATTTCTTGCTGATGGTGATTCTGACTGGTGTGAGCTGACACCTCCCTGTGGTTGAATCTGCATGTGTCTCATATTTGGTTGAAATTGACCTTTAAGGCATGTCCTTTTTATTTTTCAAACTGTGATTACAGCTTAGTTCTTCAAAGTGTTTTCTTAAAGTATGTGTCACATTTTAAAATCTTTTCGCCCTTACTTCCCTCAAGACATTTTGAGGGCAGGTTTCACTTAGAGCCCTGCAGTACTTGTTCATATCAAGTGACCATTAGAACAGGCTTTACAGCTGCTTTTGCAGGTAAGGGCCAGGGGGCGGCATCCTGTCTACGTTCCCCACTCTGGTAACTACGGAAAGAGACCCTCCGCCCAGCGGTGTTCCTCGCTTATAAATTAGAGTGGAATGTGACCGGGTAAACCCACAGAAGCTGATATCTCCTTACTTTTGTTGGTTCTTTAAATTTAATTTATAATTTTTATTGGAGTAATATTCCATTGTGTACATGGACCACTTCTTCTTGGTGCATTCCTCTGATGATTGACATTTTCTTTGCTTCAGAGTGTTGGCTCTGGTAAATATTGCTGGAGTGCAGGATTGCCAGCCGGTGACTTTTTGATTCTCATTTTCTCAGGAGATAGGCCCAGCAGTGGGTGTGATTGATGGACTGTTAGCTCAATGTTTCCCTTTTCAAAGCACCTCCATTGTGTTTTCATTAGTGGCTCTTACCACGTCCCCCTTAGAACCGAGGGTACGCAATTCTCTACAATCCCTTCAGCATTTACTGTTTGCAGCGTTTTTGCTAATGGCCATTCTGACTGCTGTGAGCTGATAGGTTTTTCTAATTTGGGTTTGCATGTCTTTAAAAATTCCTAAAATTCATCATTTTTCCACGCCTTTTCCTTTCTGTGAAAAAAAAAAAACGGAAAAAAGTATGAGTACAATATACGTCTTGAAATTGTCTTCTTGGAAGGTTGCCCTCTTTTGAATTTCTTGGTCGATTTTCGACCCCAGGCCTTTTTTGGAGGGCAGGTGTCATGTACAGAACTGCAAGTTTGGTGGATATTTAGGGACCTTTAGCAATGGGTTTCAAACTGCTCTTAAGGGAAACGGCCACAAGGAGGCAGCATTTCTCCGTTGTCAAATCTGAGGACTAGGGCAGCAGAGTCTTTCTGGAAGTCGTGGTCCTAGGTTGTAAATTACAATTGAATGTGCTACGAGAATCCCCCATTAGTGTATGTCTCATTTCTTCTTGTTTTTCTTAAATTTTTTAATCGGGGTATAGATTAGGATATTATTTGTCCTAGGTTTACAATATCTGGTTCATTTGTACATTGTATATGTCTATGCATGTACAGATCCTCTTCCCATGTAAAATATTACAGAGTGTTCCATAGACCTCCCTTGCTATATGGTCGGTTTTTTCATGTATGTATATAATATGAATTTCTATCCGTATAGTACCACTGATGTTAATTGATCCATTCCCCCCACCTTTCTTTTTAGTTGAGCATAGTTTCTCTTCTAAGTCTGTGAGTGTCTTCCTCTGTGGAAATATGTTCATTTCTATCAGTTATTAGATAACGCCTCTAAGTGATATCATAGGATATAGGTCTTTTGCTTTCCGACTTACCTCGTGTTTTTTGATTATCACCAGGCTCATCTGTTGTGCCTCAAAGAGCAGTGTTTCATTGTTTTCCATGGCGAATATTCCATCATGTACATGGATCACTTCTTTGTATCCATTCACCTGTGTTTTCAAATTATTTATTTATTTATTTCTGGCTGTGCTGGTCTTCGTTTCTGTGCGAGGGCTTTCTCTAGTTGCGGGAAGCGGGGGCCACTCTACATCGCGGTGCGCGGGCCTCTCACTATCGCGGCCTCTCTTGTTGGGGGCACAGGCTCCAGACGCGCAGGCTCAGTAGTTGTGGCTCATGGGCTTAGTTGCTCCGCGGCATGTGGGATCCTCCCAGACCGGGGCTCGAACCCATGTTCGCTGCATTGGCAGGCAGATTCTCAACCACTACGCCGCCAGGGAAGCCCCCATTCACCTGTTGATGGACATTTTGGTAGCTTCACTGTCTTGGCTCTTGTGAATAAGGCTGCAGTGCAGCTTTCGCAGCCTGTGTCTTCACGCTTCTGGTCTTCTCAGGTGACAGGCCCTGTGGTTCACCCACTGGATTGAATGGTACCTCAATTTTTACTTTTCAACGAGCTCCTTTCTGATCTCATTATTGGCTGTTTCCCTTTCATATCTCACCAGCAAGTAGAGCGTAGAAAGTTCTCTAAAACGTCTGCAGCGTTTATTGTTTGTAGACCTTTTCCAGATGGTCAGTCGACTGGAGAGAGTTGAAACCTTTTGTAGATTAGATTGCATGAGACTAATACTTCCTGAGGTTGAGCTTTTGTCCATTTTCCTTTTCTTTAAAGAGAGCCTGAGTAAAACTTACCTCCTCATACCATCTTCCTGAAAGATTTGCCTGTTTTGAATATTTGTGTTCATTCCCGACCTCAGCACAATTTTTGAGGCCAGGTGTCCTTTACAGCCCCGAGTCCTTGTGAATGTTCACTGACCATTAGCTGTGGCTTTAAAGCCGCTCTTGTGGGAAAGGGCCGCAAGGCGGCAGCATGTCTCCTTTACCAAATCTGGTTACTAGGGCAACAGAGCCTTAATGGAAGTGGTGCAGTAGGTTGTAAATTAGAAAGGAATGTGCCAGGAAAAATCCCTTTATGTTTATGGCTCATTACTTCTTGTTCGTATTTGGAACTTAATTTTTATTTTTCATCACAGCAAATTTGATTACAATGTTTTGTGTGTTCTAGGTGTGCAAGATGTGGTTCTTTCATACATATACATATATGTATTATTCGTCGGACCCTTTTCCCATGTAGATTATGACACAATGTTGAGTAGTCTTCTCTTGGTATTCCGTAGGTCTTTGGTGATTACATATTTCACATGTGTTTGTATAGCTCTGTTAACCCCAATGTCGTAATGTATCTAATCCTCACACCTTTCCATTTGGTGAACCATAAGTGTGTTTACTGAATCTATGATTCCCTTTCTCTGTGGAAATATCTTCATTGGTATCGAATTTTAGGTAACACCTATAAGTGATACGATAGGACATGTGTCTTTCGCTTTCTAACTTACCACAAGTTGCCTGATTACTTCTAGACTCCTCTGTGGTGCTGCAAATGGCATTGTTTCATATTTTCGTTAGCTAATATTCCATCTCGACATGTAGCAGTTCTTCTTTGTCCACCCATGTTTTGGTGAACTTTTTGGTTACTTCCATATCTTGGCTATTGTAATACTGTGCAGTGCACATTTGCCTCTCTGTGTCTTTCCAATTCTGTCTTCTTAGGTTATAGGTCCAGGAATGGGCCTGCTGGATCATATGGGCGCTCAATGTTTACCTTTTAAAGGCCCCTCCATTCTGTTCTCATTAGTGGCTCTTTCCAGGTTACGTCCCTCTTAAATTTGAGGGTATGCATTTCTGCACAACACCTTCAGGATTGACTGTTTATAGATTTCTTGCTGATGGTGATTCTGACTGGTGTGAGCTGACACCTCCCTGTGGTTGAATCTGCATGTGTCTCATATTTGGTTGAAATTGACCTTTAAGGCATGTCCTTTTTATTTTTCAAACTGTGATTACAGCTTAGTTCTTCAAAGTGTTTTCTTAAAGTATGTGTCACATTTTAAAATCTTTTCGCCCTTACTTCCCTCAAGACATTTTGAGGGCAGGTTTCACTTAGAGCCCTGCAGTACTTGTTCATATCAAGTGACCATTAGAACAGGCTTTACAGCTGCTTTTGCAGGTAAGGGCCAGGGGGCGGCATCCTTTCTACGTTCCCCACTCTGGTAACTACGGAAAGAGACCCTCCGCCCAGCGGTGTTCCTCGCTTATAAATTAGAGTGGAATGTGACCGGGTAAACCCACAGAAGCTGATATCTCCTTACTTTTGTTTGTTCTTTAAATTTAATTTATAATTTTTATTGGAGTAATATTCCATTGTGTACATGGACCACTTCTTCTTGGTGCATTCCTCTGATGATTGACATTTTCTTTGCTTCAGAGTGTTGGCTCTGGTAAATATTGCTGGAGTGCAGGATTGCCAGCCGGTGACTTTTTGATTCTCATTTTCTCAGGAGATAGGCCCAGCAGTGGGTGTGATTGATGGACTGTTAGCTCAATGTTTCCCTTTTCAAAGCACCTCCATTGTGTTTTCATTAGTGGCTCTTACCACGTCCCCCTTAGAACCGAGGGTACTCAATTCTCTACAATCCCTTCAGCATTTACTGTTTGCAGCGTTTTTGCTAATGGCCATTCTGACTGCTGTGAGCTGATAGGTTTTTCTAATTTGGGTTTGCATGTCTCTAAAAATTCCTAAAATTCATCATTTTTCCACGCCTTTTCCTTTCTGTGAAAAAAAAAACAGAAAAAAGTATGAGTACAATATACGTCTTGAAATTGTCTTCTTGGAAGGTTGCCCTCTTTTGAATTTCTTGGTCGATTTTCGACCCCAGGCCTTTTTTGGAGGGCAGGTGTCATGTACAGAACTGCAAGTTTGGTGGATATTTAGGGACCTTTAGCAATGGGTTTCAAACTGCTCTTAAGGGAAACGGCCACAAGGAGGCAGCATTTCTCCGTTGTCAAATCTGAGGACTAGGGCAGCAGAGTCTTTCTGGAAGTCGTGGTCCTAGGTTGTAAATTACAATTGAATGTGCTACGAGAATCCCCCATTAGTGTATGTCTCATTTCTTCTTGTTTTTCTTAAATTTTTTAATCGGGGTATAGATTAGGATATTATTTGTCCTAGGTTTACAATATCTGGTTCATTTGTACATTGTATATGTCTATGCATGTACAGATCCTCTTCCCATGTAAAATATTACAGAGTGTTCCATAGACCTCCCTTGCTATATGGTCGGTTTTTTCATGTATGTATATAATATGAATTTCTATCCGTATAGTACCACTGATGTTAATTGATCCATTCCCCCCACCTTTCTTTTTAGTTGAGCATAGTTTCTCTTCTAAGTCTGTGAGTGTCTTCCTCTGTGGAAATATGTTCATTTCTATCAGTTATTAGATAGCGCCTCTAAGTGATATCATAGGATATAGGTCTTTTGCTTTCCGACTTACCTCGTGTTTTTTGATTATCACCAGGCTCATCTGTTGTGCCTCAAAGAGCAGTGTTTCATTGTTTTCCATGGCGAATATTCCATCATGTACATGGATCACTTCTTTTTATCCATTCACCTGTGTTTTCAAATTATTTATTTATTTATTTCTGGCTGTGCTGGTCTTCGTTTCTGTGCGAGGGCTTTCTCTAGTTGCGAGAAGCGGGGGCCACTCTACATCGCGGTGCGCGGGCCTCTCACTATCGCGGCCTCTCTTGTTGGGGGCACAGGCTCCAGACGCGCAGGCTCAGTAGTTGTGGCTCATGGGCTTAGTTGCTCCGCGGCATGTGGGATCCTCCCAGACCGGGGCTCGAACCCATGTTCGCTGCATTGGCAGGCAGATTCTCAACCACTACGCCGCCAGGGAAGCCCCCATTCACCTGTTGATGGACATTTTGGTAGCTTCACTGTCTTGGCTCTTGTGAATAAGGCTGCAGTGCAGCTTTCGCAGCCTGTGTCTTCACGCTTCTGGTCTTCTCAGGTGACAGGCCCTGTGGTTCACCCACTGGATTGAATGGTACCTCAATTTTTACTTTTCAACGAGCTCCTTTCTGATCTCATTATTGGCTGTTTCCCTTTCATATCTCACCAGCAAGTAGAGGGTAGAAAGTTCTCTAAAACGTCTGCAGCGTTTATTGTTTGTAGACCTTTTCCAGATGGTCAGTCGACTGGAGAGAGTTGAAACCTTTTGTAGATTAGATTGCATGAGACTAATACTTCCTGAGGTTGAGCTTTTGTCCATTTTCCTTTTCTTTAAAGAGAGCCTGAGTAAAACTTACCTCCTCATACCATCTTCCTGAAAGATTTGCCTGTTTTGAATATTTGTGTTCATTCCCGACCTCAGCACAATTTTTGAGGCCAGGTGTCCTTTACAGCCCCGAGTCCTTGTGAATGTTCACTGACCATTAGCTGTGGCTTTAAAGCCGCTCTTGTGGGAAAGGGCCGCAAGGCGGCAGCATGTCTCCTTTACCAAATCTGGTTACTAGGGCAACAGAGCCTTAATGGAAGTGGTGCAGTAGGTTGTAAATTAGAAAGGAATGTGCCAGGAAAAATCCCTTTATGTTTATGGCTCATTACTTCTTGTTCGTATTTGGAACTTAATTTTTATTTTTCATCACAGCAAATTTGATTACAATGTTTTGTGTGTTCTAGGTGTGCAAGATGTGGTTCTTTCATACATATACATATATGTATTATTCGTCGGACCCTTTTCCCATGTAGATTATGACACAATGTTGAGTAGTCTTCTCTTGGTATTCCGTAGGTCTTTGGTGATTACATATTTCACATGTGTTTGTATAGCTCTGTTAACCCCAATGTCGTAATGTATCTAATCCTCACACCTTTCCATTTGGTGAACCATAAGTGTGTTTACTGAATCTATGATTCCCTTTCTCTGTGGAAATATCTTCATTGGTATCGAATTTTAGGTAACACCTATAAGTGATACGATAGGACATGTGTCTTTCGCTTTCTAACTTACCACAAGTTGCCTGATTACTTCTAGACTCCTCTGTGGTGCTGCAAATGGCATTGTTTCATATTTTCGTTAGCTAATATTCCATCTCGACATGTAGCAGTTCTTCTTTGTCCACCCATGTTTTGGTGAACTTTTTGGTTACTTCCATATCTTGGCTATTGTAATACTGTGCAGTGCACATTTGCCTCTCTGTGTCTTTCCAATTCTGTCTTCTTAGGTTATAGGTCCAGGAATGGGCCTGCTGGATCATATGGGCGCTCAATGTTTACCTTTTAAAGGCCCCTCCATTCTGTTCTCATTAGTGGCTCTTTCCAGGTTACGTCCCTCTTAAATTTGAGGGTATGCATTTCTGCACAACACCTTCAGGATTGACTGTTTATAGATTTCTTGCTGATGGTGATTCTGACTGGTGTGAGCTGACACCTCCCTGTGGTTGAATCTGCATGTGTCTCATATTTGGTTGAAATTGACCTTTAAGGCATGTCCTTTTTATTTTTCAAACTGTGATTACAGCTTAGTTCTTCAAAGTGTTTTCTTAAAGTATGTGTCACATTTTAAAATCTTTTCGCCCTTACTTCCCTCAAGACATTTTGAGGGCAGGTTTCACTTAGAGCCCTGCAGTACTTGTTCATATCAAGTGACCATTAGAACAGGCTTTACAGCTGCTTTTGCAGGTAAGGGCCAGGGGGCGGCATCCTTTCTACGTTCCCCACTCTGGTAACTACGGAAAGAGACCCTCCGCCCAGCGGTGTTCCTCGCTTATAAATTAGAGTGGAATGTGACCGGGTAAACCCACAGAAGCTGATATCTCCTTACTTTTGTTTGTTCTTTAAATTTAATTTATAATTTTTATTGGAGTAATATTCCATTGTGTACATGGACCACTTCTTCTTGGTGCATTCCTCTGATGATTGACATTTTCTTTGCTTCAGAGTGTTGGCTCTGGTAAATATTGCTGGAGTGCAGGATTGCCAGCCGGTGACTTTTTGATTCTCATTTTCTCAGGAGATAGGCCCAGCAGTGGGTGTGATTGATGGACTGTTAGCTCAATGTTTCCCTTTTCAAAGCACCTCCATTGTGTTTTCATTAGTGGCTCTTACCACGTCCCCCTTAGAACCGAGGGTACGCAATTCTCTACAATCCCTTCAGCATTTACTGTTTTCAGCGTTTTTGCTAATGGCCATTCTGACTGCTGTGAGCTGATAGGTTTTTCTAATTTGGGTTTGCATGTCTCTAAAAATTCCTAAAATTCATCATTTTTCCACGCCTTTTCCTTTCTGTGAAAAAAAAAACAGAAAAAAGTATGAGTACAATATACGTCTTGAAATTGTCTTCTTGGAAGGTTGCCCTCTTTTGAATTTCTTGGTCGATTTTCGACCCCAGGCCTTTTTTGGAGGGCAGGTGTCATGTACAGAACTGCAAGTTTGGTGGATATTTAGGGACCTTTAGCAATGGGTTTCAAACTGCTCTTAAGGGAAACGGCCACAAGGAGGCAGCATTTCTCCGTTGTCAAATCTGAGGACTAGGGCAGCAGAGTCTTTCTGGAAGTCGTGGTCCTAGGTTGTAAATTACAATTGAATGTGCTACGAGAATCCCCCATTAGTGTATGTCTCATTTCTTCTTGTTTTTCTTAAATTTTTTAATCGGGGTATAGATTAGGATATTATTTGTCCTAGGTTTACAATATCTGGTTCATTTGTACATTGTATATGTCTATGCATGTACAGATCCTCTTCCCATGTAAAATATTACAGAGTGTTCCATAGACCTCCCTTGCTATATGGTCGGTTTTTTCATGTATGTATATAATATGAATTTCTATCCGTATAGTACCACTGATGTTAATTGATCCATTCCCCCCACCTTTCTTTTTAGTTGAGCATAGTTTCTCTTCTAAGTCTGTGAGTGTCTTCCTCTGTGGAAATATGTTCATTTCTATCAGTTATTAGATAGCGCCTCTAAGTGATATCATAGGATATAGGTCTTTTGCTTTCCGACTTACCTCGTGTTTTTTGATTATCACCAGGCTCATCTGTTGTGCCTCAAAGAGCAGTGTTTCATTGTTTTCCATGGCGAATATTCCATCATGTACATGGATCACTTCTTTTTATCCATTCACCTGTGTTTTCAAATTATTTATTTATTTATTTCTGGCTGTGCTGGTCTTCGTTTCTGTGCGAGGGCTTTCTCTAGTTGCGAGAAGCGGGGGCCACTCTACATCGCGGTGCGCGGGCCTCTCACTATCGCGGCCTCTCTTGTTGGGGGCACAGGCTCCAGACGCGCAGGCTCAGTAGTTGTGGCTCATGGGCTTAGTTGCTCCGCGGCATGTGGGATCCTCCCAGACCGGGGCTCGAACCCATGTTCGCTGCATTGGCAGGCAGATTCTCAACCACTACGCCGCCAGGGAAGCCCCCATTCACCTGTTGATGGACATTTTGGTAGCTTCACTGTCTTGGCTCTTGTGAATAAGGCTGCAGTGCAGCTTTCGCAGCCTGTGTCTTCACGCTTCTGGTCTTCTCAGGTGACAGGCCCTGTGGTTCACCCACTGGATTGAATGGTACCTCAATTTTTACTTTTCAACGAGCTCCTTTCTGATCTCATTATTGGCTGTTTCCCTTTCATATCTCACCAGCAAGTAGAGGGTAGAAAGTTCTCTAAAACGTCTGCAGCGTTTATTGTTTGTAGACCTTTTCCAGATGGTCAGTCGACTGGAGAGAGTTGAAACCTTTTGTAGATTAGATTGCATGAGACTAATACTTCCTGAGGTTGAGCTTTTGTCCATTTTCCTTTTCTTTAAAGAGAGCCTGAGTAAAACTTACCTCCTCATACCATCTTCCTGAAAGATTTGCCTGTTTTGAATATTTGTGTTCATTCCCGACCTCAGCACAATTTTTGAGGCCAGGTGTCCTTTACAGCCCCGAGTCCTTGTGAATGTTCACTGACCATTAGCTGTGGCTTTAAAGCCGCTCTTGTGGGAAAGGGCCGCAAGGCGGCAGCATGTCTCCTTTACCAAATCTGGTTACTAGGGCAACAGAGCCTTAATGGAAGTGGTGCAGTAGGTTGTAAATTAGAAAGGAATGTGCCAGGAAAAATCCCTTTATGTTTATGGCTCATTACTTCTTGTTCGTATTTGGAACTTAATTTTTATTTTTCATCACAGCAAATTTGATTACAATGTTTTGTGTGTTCTAGGTGTGCAAGATGTGGTTCTTTCATACATATACATATATGTATTATTCGTCGGACCCTTTTCCCATGTAGATTATGACACAATGTTGAGTAGTCTTCTCTTGGTATTCCGTAGGTCTTTGGTGATTACATATTTCACATGTGTTTGTATAGCTCTGTTAACCCCAATGTCGTAATGTATCTAATCCTCACACCTTTCCATTTGGTGAACCATAAGTGTGTTTACTGAATCTATGATTCCCTTTCTCTGTGGAAATATCTTCATTGGTATCGAATTTTAGGTAACACCTATAAGTGATATGATAGGACATGTGTCTTTCGCTTTCTAACTTACCACAAGTTGCCTGATTACTTCTAGACTCCTCTGTGGTGCTGCAAATGGCATTGTTTCATATTTTCGTTAGCTAATATTCCATCTCGACATGTAGCAGTTCTTCTTTGTCCACCCATGTTTTGGTGAACTTTTTGGTTACTTCCATATCTTGGCTATTGTAATACTGTGCAGTGCACATTTGCCTCTCTGTGTCTTTCCAATTCTGTCTTCTTAGGTTATAGGTCCAGGAATGGGCCTGCTGGATCATATGGGCGCTCAATGTTTACCTTTTAAAGGCCCCTCCATTCTGTTCTCATTAGTGGCTCTTTCCAGGTTACGTCCCTCTTAAATTTGAGGGTATGCATTTCTGCACAACACCTTCAGGATTGACTGTTTATAGATTTCTTGCTGATGGTGATTCTGACTGGTGTGAGCTGACACCTCCCTGTGGTTGAATCTGCATGTGTCTCATATTTGGTTGAAATTGACCTTTAAGGCATGTCCTTTTTATTTTTCAAACTGTGATTACAGCTTAGTTCTTCAAAGTGTTTTCTTAAAGTATGTGTCACATTTTAAAATCTTTTCGCCCTTACTTCCCTCAAGACATTTTGAGGGCAGGTTTCACTTAGAGCCCTGCAGTACTTGTTCATATCAAGTGACCATTAGAACAGGCTTTACAGCTGCTTTTGCAGGTAAGGGCCAGGGGGCGGCATCCTTTCTACGTTCCCCACTCTGGTAACTACGGAAAGAGACCCTCCGCCCAGCGGTGTTCCTCGCTTATAAATTAGAGTGGAATGTGACCGGGTAAACCCACAGAAGCTGATATCTCCTTACTTTTGTTTGTTCTTTAAATTTAATTTATAATTTTTATTGGAGTAATATTCCATTGTGTACATGGACCACTTCTTCTTGGTGCATTCCTCTGATGATTGACATTTT
Organism: Eschrichtius robustus; assembly: GCF_028021215.1. Lineage (NCBI taxonomy): Eukaryota > Metazoa > Chordata > Mammalia > Artiodactyla > Eschrichtiidae > Eschrichtius > Eschrichtius robustus. Next base: position 20,434,996 of record NC_090827.1, on the reverse strand, counting down.
CTTTGCTTCAGAGTGTTGGCTCTGGTAAATATTGCTGGAGTGCAGGATTGCCAGCCGGTGACTTTTTGATTCTCATTTTCTCAGGAGATAGGCCCAGCAGTGGGTGTGATTGATGGACTGTTAGCTCAATGTTTCCCTTTTCAAAGCACCTCCATTGTGTTTTCATTAGTGGCTCTTACCACGTCCCCCTTAGAACCGAGGGTACGCAATTCTCTACAATCCCTTCAGCATTTACTGTTTGCAGCGTTTTTGCTAATGGCCATTCTGACTGCTGTGAGCTGATAGGTTTTTCTAATTTGGGTTTGCATGTCTCTAAAAATTCCTAAAATTCATCATTTTTCCACGCCTTTTCCTTTCTGTGAAAAAAAAAAACAGAAAAAAGTATGAGTACAATATACGTCTTGAAATTGTCTTCTTGGAAGGTTGCCCTCTTTTGAATTTCTTGGTCGATTTTCGACCCCAGGCCTTTTTTGGAGGGCAGGTGTCATGTACAGAACTGCAAGTTTGGTGGATATTTAGGGACCTTTAGCAATGGGTTTCAAACTGCTCTTAAGGGAAACGGCCACAAGGAGGCAGCATTTCTCCGTTGTCAAATCTGAGGACTAGGGCAGCAGAGTCTTTCTGGAAGTCGTGGTCCTAGGTTGTAAATTACAATTGAATGTGCTACGAGAATCCCCCATTAGTGTATGTCTCATTTCTTCTTGTTTTTCTTAAATTTTTTAATCGGGGTATAGATTAGGATATTATTTGTCCTAGGTTTACAATATCTGGTTCATTTGTACATTGTATATGTCTATGCATGTACAGATCCTCTTCCCATGTAAAATATTACAGAGTGTTCCATAGACCTCCCTTGCTATATGGTCGGTTTTTTCATGTATGTATATAATATGAATTTCTATCCGTATAGTACCACTGATGTTAATTGATCCATTCCCCCCACCTTTCTTTTTAGTTGAGCATAGTTTCTCTTCTAAGTCTGTGAGTGTCTTCCTCTGTGGAAATATGTTCATTTCTATCAGTTATTAGATAGCGCCTCTAAGTGATATCATAGGATATAGGTCTTTTGCTTTCCGACTTACCTCATGTTTTTTGATTATCACCAGGCTCATCTGTTGTGCCTCAAAGAGCAGTGTTTCATTGTTTTCCATGGCGAATATTCCATCATGTACATGGATCACTTCTTTGTATCCATTCACCTGTGTTTTCAAATTATTTATTTATTTATTTCTGGCTGTGCTGGGTCTTCGTTTCTGTGCGAGGGCTTTCTCTAGTTGCGGGAAGCGGGGGCCACTCTACATCGCGGTGCGCGGGCCTCTCACTATCGCGGCCTCTCTTGTTGGGGGCACAGGCTCCAGACGCGCAGGCTCATTAGTTGTGGATCATGGGCTTAGTTGCTCCGCGGCATGTGGGATCCTCCCAGACCGGGGCTCGAACCCATGTTCGCTGCATTGGCAGGCAGATTCTCAACCACTACGCCGCCAGGGAAGCCCCCATTCACCTGTTGATGGACATTTTGGTAGCTTCACTGTCTTGGCTCTTGTGAATAAGGCTGCAGTGCAGCTTTCGCAGCCTGTGTCTTCACGCTTCTGGTCTTCTCAGGTGACAGGCCCTGTGGTTCACCCACTGGATTGAATGGTACCTCAATTTTTACTTTTCAACGAGCTCCTTTCTGATCTCATTATTGGCTGTTTCCCTTTCATATCTCACCAGCAAGTAGAGGGTAGAAAGTTCTCTAAAACGTCTGCAGCGTTTATTGTTTGTAGACCTTTTCCAGATGGTCAGTCGACTGGAGAGAGTTGAAACCTTTTGTAGATTAGATTGCATGAGACTAATACTTCCTGAGGTTGAGCTTTTGTCCATTTTCCTTTTCTTTAAAGAGAGCCTGAGTAAAACTTACCTCCTCATACCATCTTCCTGAAAGATTTGCCTGTTTTGAATATTTGTGTTCATTCCCGACCTCAGCACAATTTTTGAGGCCAGGTGTCCTTTACAGCCCCGAGTCCTTGTGAATGTTCACTGACCATTAGCTGTGGCTTTAAAGCCGCTCTTGTGGGAAAGGGCCGCAAGGCGGCAGCATGTCTCCTTTACCAAATCTGGTTACTAGGGCAACAGAGCCTTAATGGAAGTGGTGCAGTAGGTTGTAAATTAGAAAGGAATGTGCCAGGAAAAATCCCTTTATGTTTATGGCTCATTACTTCTTGTTCGTATTTGGAACTTAATTTTTATTTTTCATCACAGCAAATTTGATTACAATGTTTTGTGTGTTCTAGGTGTGCAAGATGTGGTTCTTTCATACATATACATATATGTATTATTCGTCGGACCCTTTTCCCATGTAGATTATGACACAATGTTGAGTAGTCTTCTCTTGGTATTCCGTAGGTCTTTGGTGATTACATATTTCACATGTGTTTGTATAGCTCTGTTAACCCCAATGTCGTAATGTATCTAATCCTCACACCTTTCCATTTGGTGAACCATAAGTGTGTTTACTGAATCTATGATTCCCTTTCTCTGTGGAAATATCTTCATTGGTATCGAATTTTAGGTAACACCTATAAGTGATACGATAGGACATGTGTCTTTCGCTTTCTAACTTACCACAAGTTGCCTGATTACTTCTAGACTCCTCTGTGGTGCTGCAAATGGCATTGTTTCATATTTTCGTTAGCTAATATTCCATCTCGACATGTAGCAGTTCTTCTTTGTCCACCCATGTTTTGGTGGACTTTTTGGTTACTTCCATATCTTGGCTATTGTAATACTGTGCAGTGCACATTTGCCTCTCTGTGTCTTTCCAATTCTGTCTTCTTAGGTTATAGGTCCAGGAATGGGCCTGCTGGATCATATGGGCGCTCAATGTTTACCTTTTAAAGGCCCCTCCATTCTGTTCTCATTAGTGGCTCTTTCCAGGTTACGTCCCTCTTAAATTTGAGGGTATGCATTTCTGCACAACACCTTCAGGATTGACTGTTTATAGATTTCTTGCTGATGGTGATTCTGACTGGTGTGAGCTGACACCTCCCTGTGGTTGAATCTGCATGTGTCTCATATTTGGTTGAAATTGACCTTTAAGGCATGTCCTTTTTATTTTTCAAACTGTGATTACAGCTTAGTTCTTCAAAGTGTTTTCTTAAAGTATGTGTCACATTTTAAAATCTTTTCGCCCTTACTTCCCTCAAGACATTTTGAGGGCAGGTTTCACTTAGAGCCCTGCAGTACTTGTTCATATCAAGTGACCATTAGAACAGGCTTTACAGCTGCTTTTGCAGGTAAGGGCCAGGGGGCGGCATCCTTTCTACGTTCCCCACTCTGGTAACTACGGAAAGAGACCCTCCGCCCAGCGGTGTTCCTCGCTTATAAATTAGAGTGGAATGTGACCGGGTAAACCCACAGAAGCTGATATCTCCTTACTTTTGTTTGTTCTTTAAATTTAATTTATAATTTTTATTGGAGTAATATTCCATTGTGTACATGGACCACTTCTTCTTGGTGCATTCCTCTGATGATTGACATTTTCTTTGCTTCAGAGTGTTGGCTCTGGTAAATATTGCTGGAGTGCAGGATTGCCAGCCGGTGACTTTTTGATTCTCATTTTCTCAGGAGATAGGCCCAGCAGTGGGTGTGATTGATGGACTGTTAGCTCAATGTTTCCCTTTTCAAAGCACCTCCATTGTGTTTTCATTAGTGGCTCTTACCACGTCCCCCTTAGAACCGAGTGTACGCAATTCTCTACAATCCCTTCAGCATTTACTGTTTGCAGCGTTTTTGCTAATGGCCATTCTGACTGCTGTGAGCTGATAGGTTTTTCTAATTTGGGTTTGCATGTCTTTAAAAATTCCTAAAATTCATCATTTTTCCACGCCTTTTCCTTTCTGTGAAAAAAAAAAACAGAAAAAAGTATGAGTACAATATACGCCTTGAAATTGTCTTCTTGGAAGGTTGCCCTCTTTTGAATTTCTTGGTCGATTTTCGACCCCAGGCCTTTTTTGGAGGGCAGGTGTCATGTACAGAACTGCAAGTTTGGTGGATATTTAGGGACCTTTAGCAATGGGTTTCAAACTGCTCTTAAGGGAAACGGCCACAAGGAGGCAGCATTTCTCCGTTGTCAAATCTGAGGACTAGGGCAGCAGAGTCTTTCTGGAAGTCGTGGTCCTAGGTTGTAAATTACAATTGAATGTGCTACGAGAATCCCCCATTAGTGTATGTCTCATTTCTTCTTGTTTTTCTTAAATTTTTTAATCGGGGTATAGATTAGGATATTATTTGTCCTAGGTTTACAATATCTGGTTCATTTGTACATTGTATATGTCTATGCATGTACAGATCCTCTTCCCATGTAAAATATTACAGAGTGTTCCATAGACCTCCCTTGCTATATGGTCGGTTTTTTCATGTATGTATATAATATGAATTTCTATCCGTATAGTACCACTGATGTTAATTGATCCATTCCCCCCACCTTTCTTTTTAGTTGAGCATAGTTTCTCTTCTAAGTCTGTGAGTGTCTTCCTCTGTGGAAATATGTTCATTTCTATCAGTTATTAGATAGCGCCTCTAAGTGATATCATAGGATATAGGTCTTTTGCTTTCCGACTTACCTCATGTTTTTTGATTATCACCAGGCTCATCTGTTGTGCCTCAAAGAGCATTGTTTCATTGTTTTCCATGGCGAATATTCCATCATGTACATGGATCACTTCTTTTTATCCATTCACCTGTGTTTTCAAATTATTTATTTATTTATTTCTGGCTGTGCTGGGTCTTCGTTTCTGTGCGAGGGCTTTCTCTAGTTGCGGGAAGCGGGGGCCACTCTACATCGCGGTGCGCGGGCCTCTCACTATCGCGGCCTCTCTTGTTGGGGGCACAGGCTCCAGACGCGCAGGCTCATTAGTTGTGGCTCATGGGCTTAGTTGCTCCGCGGCATGTGGGATCCTCCCAGACCGGGGCTCGAACCCATGTTCGCTGCATTGGCAGGCAGATTCTCAACCACTACGCCGCCAGGGAAGCCCCCATTCACCTGTTGATGGACATTTTGGTAGCTTCACTGTCTTGGCTCTTGTGAATAAGGCTGCAGTGCAGCTTTCGCAGCCTGTGTCTTCACGCTTCTGGTCTTCTCAGGTGACAGGCCCTGTGGTTCACCCACTGGATTGAATGGTACCTCAATTTTTACTTTTCAACGAGCTCCTTTCTGATCTCATTATTGGCTGTTTCCCTTTCATATCTCACCAGCAAGTAGAGGGTAGAAAGTTCTCTAAAACGTCTGCAGCGTTTATTGTTTGTAGACCTTTTCCAGATGGTCAGTCGACTGGAGAGAGTTGAAACCTTTTGTAGATTAGATTGCATGAGACTAATACTTCCTGAGGTTGAGCTTTTGTCCATTTTCCTTTTCTTTAAAGAGAGCCTGAGTAAAACTTACCTCCTCATACCATCTTCCTGAAAGATTTGCCTGTTTTGAATATTTGTGTTCATTCCCGACCTCAGCACAATTTTTGAGGCCAGGTGTCCTTTACAGCCCCGAGTCCTTGTGAATGTTCACTGACCATTAGCTGTGGCTTTAAAGCCGCTCTTGTGGGAAAGGGCCGCAAGGCGGCAGCATGTCTCCTTTACCAAATCTGGTTACTAGGGCAACAGAGCCTTAATGGAAGTGGTGCAGTAGGTTGTAAATTAGAAAGGAATGTGCCAGGAAAAATCCCTTTATGTTTATGGCTCATTACTTCTTGTTCGTATTTGGAACTTAATTTTTATTTTTCATCACAGCAAATTTGATTACAATGTTTTGTGTGTTCTAGGTGTGCAAGATGTGGTTCTTTCATACATATACATATATGTATTATTCGTCGGACCCTTTTCCCATGTAGATTATGACACAATGTTGAGTAGTCTTCTCTTGGTATTCCGTAGGTCTTTGGTGATTACATATTTCACATGTGTTTGTATAGCTCTGTTAACCCCAATGTCGTAATGTATCTAATCCTCACACCTTTCCATTTGATGAACCATAAGTGTGTTTACTGAATCTATGATTCCCTTTCTCTGTGGAAATATCTTCATTGGTATCGAATTTTAGGTAACACCTATAAGTGATATGATAGGACATGTGTCTTTCGCTTTCTAACTTACCACAAGTTGCCTGATTACTTCTAGACTCCTCTGTGGTGCTGCAAATGGCATTGTTTCATATTTTCGTTAGCTAATATTCCATCTCGACATGTAGCAGTTCTTCTTTGTCCACCCATGTTTTGGTGAACTTTTTGGTTACTTCCATATCTTGGCTATTGTAATACTGTGCAGTGCACATTTGCCTCTCTGTGTCTTTCCAATTCTGTCTTCTTAGGTTATAGGTCCAGGAATGGGCCTGCTGGATCATATGGGCGCTCAATGTTTACCTTTTAAAGGCCCCTCCATTCTGTTCTCATTAGTGGCTCTTTCCAGGTTACGTCCCTCTTAAATTTGAGGGTATGCATTTCTGCACAACACCTTCAGGATTGACTGTTTATAGATTTCTTGCTGATGGTGATTCTGACTGGTGTGAGCTGACACCTCCCTGTGGTTGAATCTGCATGTGTCTCATATTTGGTTGAAATTGACCTTTAAGGCATGTCCTTTTTATTTTTCAAACTGTGATTACAGCTTAGTTCTTCAAAGTGTTTTCTTAAAGTATGTGTCACATTTTAAAATCTTTTCGCCCTTACTTCCCTCAAGACATTTTGAGGGCAGGTTTCACTTAGAGCCCTGCAGTACTTGTTCATATCAAGTGACCATTAGAACAGGCTTTACAGCTGCTTTTGCAGGTAAGGGCCAGGGGGCGGCATCCTTTCTACGTTCCCCACTCTGGTAACTACGGAAAGAGACCCTCCGCCCAGCGGTGTTCCTCGCTTATAAATTAGAGTGGAATGTGACCGGGTAAACCCACAGAAGCTGATATCTCCTTACTTTTGTTTGTTCTTTAAATTTAATTTATAATTTTTATTGGAGTAATATTCCATTGTGTACATGGACCACTTCTTCTTGGTGCATTCCTCTGATGATTGACATTTTCTTTGCTTCAGAGTGTTGGCTCTGGTAAATATTGCTGGAGTGCAGGATTGCCAGCCGGTGACTTTTTGATTCTCATTTTCTCAGGAGATAGGCCCAGCAGTGGGTGTGATTGATGGACTGTTAGCTCAATGTTTCCCTTTTCAAAGCACCTCCATTGTGTTTTCATTAGTGGCTCTTACCACGTCCCCCTTAGAACCGAGGGTACGCAATTCTCTACAATCCCTTCAGCATTTACTGTTTGCAGCGTTTTTGCTAATGGCCATTCTGACTGCTGTGAGCTGATAGGTTTTTCTAATTTGGGTTTGCATGTCTTTAAAAATTCCTAAAATTCATCATTTTTCCACGCCTTTTCCTTTCTGTGAAAAAAAAAAACAGAAAAAAGTATGAGTACAATATACGTCTTGAAATTGTCTTCTTGGAAGGTTGCCCTCTTTTGAATTTCTTGGTCGATTTTCGACCCCAGGCCTTTTTTGGAGGGCAGGTGTCATGTACAGAACTGCAAGTTTGGTGGATATTTAGGGACCTTTAGCAATGGGTTTCAAACTGCTCTTAAGGGAAACGGCCACAAGGAGGCAGCATTTCTCCGTTGTCAAATCTGAGGACTAGGGCAGCAGAGTCTTTCTGGAAGTCGTGGTCCTAGGTTGTAAATTACAATTGAATGTGCTACGAGAATCCCCCATTAGTGTATGTCTCATTTCTTCTTGTTTTTCTTAAATTTTTTAATCGGGGTATAGATTAGGATATTATTTGTCCTAGGTTTACAATATCTGGTTCATTTGTACATTGTATATGTCTATGCATGTACAGATCCTCTTCCCATGTAAAATATTACAGAGTGTTCCATAGACCTCCCTTGCTATATGGTCGGTTTTTTCATGTATGTATATAATATGAATTTCTATCCGTATAGTACCACTGATGTTAATTGATCCATTCCCCCCACCTTTCTTTTTAGTTGAGCATAGTTTCTCTTCTAAGTCTGTGAGTGTCTTCCTCTGTGGAAATATGTTCATTTCTATCAGTTATTAGATAGCGCCTCTAAGTGATATCATAGGATATAGGTCTTTTGCTTTCCGACTTACCTCATGTTTTTTGATTATCACCAGGCTCATCTGTTGTGCCTCAAAGAGCAGTGTTTCATTGTTTTCCATGGCGAATATTCCATCATGTACATGGATCACTTCTTTTTATCCATTCACCTGTGTTTTCAAATTATTTATTTATTTATTTCTGGCTGTGCTGGGTCTTCGTTTCTGTGCGAGGGCTTTCTCTAGTTGCGGGAAGCGGGGGCCACTCTACATCGCGGTGCGCGGGCCTCTCACTATCGCGGCCTCTCTTGTTGGGGGCACAGGCTCCAGACGCGCAGGCTCATTAGTTGTGGCTCATGGGCTTAGTTGCTCCGCGGCATGTGGGATCCTCCCAGACCGGGGCTCGAACCCATGTTCGCTGCATTGGCAGGCAGATTCTCAACCACTACGCCGCCAGGGAAGCCCCCATTCACCTGTTGATGGACATTTTGGTAGCTTCACTGTCTTGGCTCTTGTGAATAAGGCTGCAGTGCAGCTTTCGCAGCCTGTGTCTTCACGCTTCTGGTCTTCTCAGGTGACAGGCCCTGTGGTTCACCCACTGGATTGAATGGTACCTCAATTTTTACTTTTCAACGAGCTCCTTTCTGATCTCATTATTGGCTGTTTCCCTTTCATATCTCACCAGCAAGTAGAGGGTAGAAAGTTCTCTAAAACGTCTGCAGCGTTTATTGTTTGTAGACCTTTTCCAGATGGTCAGTCGACTGGAGAGAGTTGAAACCTTTTGTAGATTAGATTGCATGAGACTAATACTTCCTGAGGTTGAGCTTTTGTCCATTTTCCTTTTCTTTAAAGAGAGCCTGAGTAAAACTTACCTCCTCATACCATCTTCCTGAAAGATTTGCCTGTTTTGAATATTTGTGTTCATTCCCGACCTCAGCACAATTTTTGAGGCCAGGTGTCCTTTACAGCCCCGAGTCCTTGTGAATGTTCACTGACCATTAGCTGTGGCTTTAAAGCCGCTCTTGTGGGAAAGGGCCGCAAGGCGGCAGCATGTCTCCTTTACCAAATCTGGTTACTAGGGCAACAGAGCCTTAATGGAAGTGGTGCAGTAGGTTGTAAATTAGAAAGGAATGTGCCAGGAAAAATCCCTTTATGTTTATGGCTCATTACTTCTTGTTCGTATTTGGAACTTAATTTTTATTTTTCATCACAGCAAATTTGATTACAATGTTTTGTGTGTTCTAGGTGTGCAAGATGTGGTTCTTTCATACATATACATATATGTATTATTCGTCGGACCCTTTTCCCATGTAGATTATGACACAATGTTGAGTAGTCTTCTCTTGGTATTCCGTAGGTCTTTGGTGATTACATATTTCACATGTGTTTGTATAGCTCTGTTAACCCCAATGTCGTAATGTATCTAATCCTCACACCTTTCCATTTGGTGAACCATAAGTGTGTTTACTGAATCTATGATTCCCTTTCTCTGTGGAAATATCTTCATTGGTATCGAATTTTAGGTAACACCTATAAGTGATACGATAGGACATGTGTCTTTCGCTTTCTAACTTACCACAAGTTGCCTGATTACTTCTAGACTCCTCTGTGGTGCTGCAAATGGCATTGTTTCATATTTTCGTTAGCTAATATTCCATCTCGACATGTAGCAGTTCTTCTTTGTCCACCCATGTTTTGGTGGACTTTTTGGTTACTTCCATATCTTGGCTATTGTAATACTGTGCAGTGCACATTTGCCTCTCTGTGTCTTTCCAATTCTGTCTTCTTAGGTTATAGGTCCAGGAATGGGCCTGCTGGATCATATGGGCGCTCAATGTTTACCTTTTAAAGGCCCCTCCATTCTGTTCTCATTAGTGGCTCTTTCCAGGTTACGTCCCTCTTAAATTTGAGGGTATGCATTTCTGCACAACACCTTCAGGATTGACTGTTTATAGATTTCTTGCTGATGGTGATTCTGACTGGTGTGAGCTGACACCTCCCTGTGGTTGAATCTGCATGTGTCTCATATTTGGTTGAAATTGACCTTTAAGGCATGTCCTTTTTATTTTTCAAACTGTGATTACAGCTTAGTTCTTCAAAGTGTTTTCTTAAAGTATGTGTCACATTTTAAAATCTTTTCGCCCTTACTTCCCTCAAGACATTTTGAGGGCAGGTTTCACTTAGAGCCCTGCAGTACTTGTTCATATCAAGTGACCATTAGAACAGGCTTTACAGCTGCTTTTGCAGGTAAGGGCCAGGGGGCGGCATCCTTTCTACGTTCCCCACTCTGGTAACTACGGAAAGAGACCCTCCGCCCAGCGGTGTTCCTCGCTTATAAATTAGAGTGGAATGTGACCGGGTAAACCCACAGAAGCTGATATCTCCTTACTTTTGTTTGTTCTTTAAATTTAATTTATAATTTTTATTGGAGTAATATTCCATTGTGTACATGGACCACTTCTTCTTGGTGCATTCCTCTGATGATTGACATTTTCTTTGCTTCAGAGTGTTGGCTCTGGTAAATATTGCTGGAGTGCAGGATTGCCAGCCGGTGACTTTTTGATTCTCATTTTCTCAGGAGATAGGCCCAGCAGTGGGTGTGATTGATGGACTGTTAGCTCAATGTTTCCCTTTTCAAAGCACCTCCATTGTGTTTTCATTAGTGGCTCTTACCACGTCCCCCTTAGAACCGAGGGTACGCAATTCTCTACAATCCCTTCAGCATTTACTGTTTGCAGCGTTTTTGCTAATGGCCATTCTGACTGCTGTGAGCTGATAGGTTTTTCTAATTTGGGTTTGCATGTCTCTAAAAATTCCTAAAATTCATCATTTTTCCACGCCTTTTCCTTTCTGTGAAAAAAAAAAACAGAAAAAAGTATGAGTACAATATACGCCTTGAAATTGTCTTCTTGGAAGGTTGCCCTCTTTTGAATTTCTTGGTCGATTTTCGACCCCAGGCCTTTTTTGGAGGGCAGGTGTCATGTACAGAACTGCAAGTTTGGTGGATATTTAGGGACCTTTAGCAATGGGTTTCAAACTGCTCTTAAGGGAAACGGCCACAAGGAGGCAGCATTTCTCCGTTGTCAAATCTGAGGACTAGGGCAGCAGAGTCTTTCTGGAAGTCGTGGTCCTAGGTTGTAAATTACAATTGAATGTGCTACGAGAATCCCCCATTAGTGTATGTCTCATTTCTTCTTGTTTTTCTTAAATTTTTTAATCGGGGTATAGATTAGGATATTATTTGTCCTAGGTTTACAATATCTGGTTCATTTGTACATTGTATATGTCTATGCATGTACAGATCCTCTTCCCATGTAAAATATTACAGAGTGTTCCATAGACCTCCCTTGCTATATGGTCGGTTTTTTCATGTATGTATATAATATGAATTTCTATCCGTATAGTACCACTGATGTTAATTGATCCATTCCCCCCACCTTTCTTTTTAGTTGAGCATAGTTTCTCTTCTAAGTCTGTGAGTGTCTTCCTCTGTGGAAATATGTTCATTTCTATCAGTTATTAGATAGCGCCTCTAAGTGATATCATAGGATATAGGTCTTTTGCTTTCCGACTTACCTCATGTTTTTTGATTATCACCAGGCTCATCTGTTGTGCCTCAAAGAGCATTGTTTCATTGTTTTCCATGGCGAATATTCCATCATGTACATGGATCACTTCTTTTTATCCATTCACCTGTGTTTTCAAATTATTTATTTATTTATTTCTGGCTGTGCTGGGTCTTCGTTTCTGTGCGAGGGCTTTCTCTAGTTGCGGGAAGCGGGGGCCACTCTACATCGCGGTGCGCGGGCCTCTCACTATCGCGGCCTCTCTTGTTGGGGGCACAGGCTCCAGACGCGCAGGCTCATTAGTTGTGGCTCATGGGCTTAGTTGCTCCGCGGCATGTGGGATCCTCCCAGACCGGGGCTCGAACCCATGTTCGCTGCATTGGCAGGCAGATTCTCAACCACTACGCCGCCAGGGAAGCCCCCATTCACCTGTTGATGGACATTTTGGTAGCTTCACTGTCTTGGCTCTTGTGAATAAGGCTGCAGTGCAGCTTTCGCAGCCTGTGTCTTCACGCTTCTGGTCTTCTCAGGTGACAGGCCCTGTGGTTCACCCACTGGATTGAATGGTACCTCAATTTTTACTTTTCAACGAGCTCCTTTCTGATCTCATTATTGGCTGTTTCCCTTTCATATCTCACCAGCAAGTAGAGGGTAGAAAGTTCTCTAAAACGTCTGCAGCGTTTATTGTTTGTAGACCTTTTCCAGATGGTCAGTCGACTGGAGAGAGTTGAAACCTTTTGTAGATTAGATTGCATGAGACTAATACTTCCTGAGGTTGAGCTTTTGTCCATTTTCCTTTTCTTTAAAGAGAGCCTGAGTAAAACTTACCTCCTCATACCATCTTCCTGAAAGATTTGCCTGTTTTGAATATTTGTGTTCATTCCCGACCTCAGCACAATTTTTGAGGCCAGGTGTCCTTTACAGCCCCGAGTCCTTGTGAATGTTCACTGACCATTAGCTGTGGCTTTAAAGCCGCTCTTGTGGGAAAGGGCCGCAAGGCGGCAGCATGTCTCCTTTACCAAATCTGGTTACTAGGGCAACAGAGCCTTAATGGAAGTGGTGCAGTAGGTTGTAAATTAGAAAGGAATGTGCCAGGAAAAATCCCTTTATGTTTATGGCTCATTACTTCTTGTTCGTATTTGGAACTTAATTTTTATTTTTCATCACAGCAAATTTGATTACAATGTTTTGTGTGTTCTAGGTGTGCAAGATGTGGTTCTTTCATACATATACATATATGTATTATTCGTCGGACCCTTTTCCCATGTAGATTATGACACAATGTTGAGTAGTCTTCTCTTGGTATTCCGTAGGTCTTTGGTGATTACATATTTCACATGTGTTTGTATAGCTCTGTTAACCCCAATGTCGTAATGTATCTAATCCTCACACCTTTCCATTTGGTGAACCATAAGTGTGTTTACTGAATCTATGATTCCCTTTCTCTGTGGAAATATCTTCATTGGTATCGAATTTTAGGTAACACCTATAAGTGATATGATAGGACATGTGTCTTTCGCTTTCTAACTTACCACAAGTTGCCTGATTACTTCTAGACTCCTCTGTGGTGCTGCAAATGGCATTGTTTCATATTTTCGTTAGCTAATATTCCATCTCGACATGTAGCAGTTCTTCTTTGTCCACCCATGTTTTGGTGAACTTTTTGGTTACTTCCATATCTTGGCTATTGTAATACTGTGCAGTGCACATTTGCCTCTCTGTGTCTTTCCAATTCTGTCTTCTTAGGTTATAGGTCCAGGAATGGGCCTGCTGGATCATATGGGCGCTCAATGTTTACCTTTTAAAGGCCCCTCCATTCTGTTCTCATTAGTGGCTCTTTCCAGGTTACGTCCCTCTTAAATTTGAGGGTATGCATTTCTGCACAACACCTTCAGGATTGACTGTTTATAGATTTCTTGCTGATGGTGATTCTGACTGGTGTGAGCTGACACCTCCCTGTGGTTGAATCTGCATGTGTCTCATATTTGGTTGAAATTGACCTTTAAGGCATGTCCTTTTTATTTTTCAAACTGTGATTACAGCTTAGTTCTTCAAAGTGTTTTCTTAAAGTATGTGTCACATTTTAAAATCTTTTCGCCCTTACTTCCCTCAAGACATTTTGAGGGCATGTTTCACTTAGAGCCCTGCAGTACTTGTTCATATCAAGTGACCATTAGAACAGGCTTTACAGCTGCTTTTGCAGGTAAGGGCCAGGGGGCGGCATCCTTTCTACGTTCCCCACTCTGGTAACTACGGAAAGAGACCCTCCGCCCAGCGGTGTTCCTCGCTTATAAATTAGAGTGGAATGTGACCGGGTAAACCCACAGAAGCTGATATCTCCTTACTTTTGTTTGTTCTTTAAATTTAATTTATAATTTTTATTGGAGTAATATTCCATTGTGTACATGGACCACTTCTTCTTGGTGCATTCCTCTGATGATTGACATTTTCTTTGCTTCAGAGTGTTGGCTCTGGTAAATATTGCTGGAGTGCAGGATTGCCAGCCGGTGACTTTTTGATTCTCATTTTCTCAGGAGATAGGCCCAGCAGTGGGTGTGATTGATGGACTGTTAGCTCAATGTTTCCCTTTTCAAAGCACCTCCATTGTGTTTTCATTAGTGGCTCTTACCACGTCCCCCTTAGAACCGAGGGTACGCAATTCTCTACAATCCCTTCAGCATTTACTGTTTGCAGCGTTTTTGCTAATGGCCATTCTGACTGCTGTGAGCTGATAGGTTTTTCTAATTTGGGTTTGCATGTCTTTAAAAATTCCTAAAATTCATCATTTTTCCACGCCTTTTCCTTTCTGTGAAAAAAAAAAACAGAAAAAAGTATGAGTACAATATACGTCTTGAAATTGTCTTCTTGGAAGGTTGCCCTCTTTTGAATTTCTTGGTCGATTTTCGACCCCAGGCCTTTTTTGGAGGGCAGGTGTCATGTACAGAACTGCAAGTTTGGTGGATATTTAGGGACCTTTAGCAATGGGTTTCAAACTGCTCTTAAGGGAAACGGCCACAAGGAGGCAGCATTTCTCCGTTGTCAAATCTGAGGACTAGGGCAGCAGAGTCTTTCTGGAAGTCGTGGTCCTAGGTTGTAAATTACAATTGAATGTGCTACGAGAATCCCCCATTAGTGTATGTCTCATTTCTTCTTGTTTTTCTTAAATTTTTTAATCGGGGTATAGATTAGGATATTATTTGTCCTAGGTTTACAATATCTGGTTCATTTGTACATTGTATATGTCTATGCATGTACAGATCCTCTTCCCATGTAAAATATTACAGAGTGTTCCATAGACCTCCCTTGCTATATGGTCGGTTTTTTCATGTATGTATATAATATGAATTTCTATCCGTATAGTACCACTGATGTTAATTGATCCATTCCCCCCACCTTTCTTTTTAGTTGAGCATAGTTTCTCTTCTAAGTCTGTGAGTGTCTTCCTCTGTGGAAATATGTTCATTTCTATCAGTTATTAGATAGCGCCTCTAAGTGATATCATAGGATATAGGTCTTTTGCTTTCCGACTTACCTCATGTTTTTTGATTATCACCAGGCTCATCTGTTGTGCCTCAAAGAGCATTGTTTCATTGTTTTCCATGGCGAATATTCCATCATGTACATGGATCACTTCTTTTTATCCATTCACCTGTGTTTTCAAATTATTTATTTATTTATTTCTGGCTGTGCTGGGTCTTCGTTTCTGTGCGAGGGCTTTCTCTAGTTGCGGGAAGCGGGGGCCACTCTACATCGCGGTGCGCGGGCCTCTCACTATCGCGGCCTCTCTTGTTGGGGGCACAGGCTCCAGACGCGCAGGCTCAGTAGTTGTGGCTCATGGGCTTAGTTGCTCCGCGGCATGTGGGATCCTCCCAGACCGGGGCTCGAACCCATGTTCGCTGCATTGGCAGGCAGATTCTCAACCACTACGCCGCCAGGGAAGCCCCCATTCACCTGTTGATGGACATTTTGGTAGCTTCACTGTCTTGGCTCTTGTGAATAAGGCTGCAGTGCAGCTTTCGCAGCCTGTGTCTTCACGCTTCTGGTCTTCTCAGGTGACAGGCCCTGTGGTTCACCCACTGGATTGAATGGTACCTCAATTTTTACTTTTCAACGAGCTCCTTTCTGATCTCATTATTGGCTGTTTCCCTTTCATATCTCACCAGCAAGTAGAGGGTAGAAAGTTCTCTAAAACGTCTGCAGCGTTTATTGTTTGTAGACCTTTTCCAGATGGTCAGTCGACTGGAGAGAGTTGAAACCTTTTGTAGATTAGATTGCATGAGACTAATACTTCCTGAGGTTGAGCTTTTGTCCATTTTCCTTTTCTTTAAAGAGAGCCTGAGTAAAACTTACCTCCTCATACCATCTTCCTGAAAGATTTGCCTGTTTTGAATATTTGTGTTCATTCCCGACCTCAGCACAATTTTTGAGGCCAGGTGTCCTTTACAGCCCCGAGTCCTTGTGAATGTTCACTGACCATTAGCTGTGGCTTTAAAGCCGCTCTTGTGGGAAAGGGCCGCAAGGCGGCAGCATGTCTCCTTTACCAAATCTGGTTACTAGGGCAACAGAGCCTTAATGGAAGTGGTGCAGTAGGTTGTAAATTAGAAAGGAATGTGCCAGGAAAAATCCCTTTATGTTTATGGCTCATTACTTCTTGTTCGTATTTGGAACTTAATTTTTATTTTTCATCACAGCAAATTTGATTACAATGTTTTGTGTGTTCTAGGTGTGCAAGATGTGGTTCTTTCATACATATACATATATGTATTATTCGTCGGACCCTTTTCCCATGTAGATTATGACACAATGTTGAGTAGTCTTCTCTTGGTATTCCGTAGGTCTTTGGTGATTACATATTTCACATGTGTTTGTATAGCTCTGTTAACCCCAATGTCGTAATGTATCTAATCCTCACACCTTTCCATTTGGTGAACCATAAGTGTGTTTACTGAATCTATGATTCCCTTTCTCTGTGGAAATATCTTCATTGGTATCGAATTTTAGGTAACACCTATAAGTGATACGATAGGACATGTGTCTTTCGCTTTCTAACTTACCACAAGTTGCCTGATTACTTCTAGACTCCTCTGTGGTGCTGCAAATGGCATTGTTTCATATTTTCGTTAGCTAATATTCCATCTCGACATGTAGCAGTTCTTCTTTGTCCACCCATGTTTTGGTGAACTTTTTGGTTACTTCCATATCTTGGCTATTGTAATACTGTGCAGTGCACATTTGCCTCTCTGTGTCTTTCCAATTCTGTCTTCTTAGGTTATAGGTCCAGGAATGGGCCTGCTGGATCATATGGGCGCTCAATGTTTACCTTTTAAAGGCCCCTCCATTCTGTTCTCATTAGTGGCTCTTTCCAGGTTACGTCCCTCTTAAATTTGAGGGTATGCATTTCTGCACAACACCTTCAGGATTGACTGTTTATAGATTTCTTGCTGATGGTGATTCTGACTGGTGTGAGCTGACACCTCCCTGTGGTTGAATCTGCATGTGTCTCATATTTGGTTGAAATTGACCTTTAAGGCATGTCCTTTTTATTTTTCAAACTGTGATTACAGCTTAGTTCTTCAAAGTGTTTTCTTAAAGTATGTGTCACATTTTAAAATCTTTTCGCCCTTACTTCCCTCAAGACATTTTGAGGGCAGGTTTCACTTAGAGCCCTGCAGTACTTGTTCATATCAAGTGACCATTAGAACAGGCTTTACAGCTGCTTTTGCAGGTAAGGGCCAGGGGGCGGCATCCTGTCTACGTTCCCCACTCTGGTAACTACGGAAAGAGACCCTCCGCCCAGCGGTGTTCCTCGCTTATAAATTAGAGTGGAATGTGACCGGGTAAACCCACAGAAGCTGATATCTCCTTACTTTTGTTGGTTCTTTAAATTTAATTTATAATTTTTATTGGAGTAATATTCCATTGTGTACATGGACCACTTCTTCTTGGTGCATTCCTCTGATGATTGACATTTTCTTTGCTTCAGAGTGTTGGCTCTGGTAAATATTGCTGGAGTGCAGGATTGCCAGCCGGTGACTTTTTGATTCTCATTTTCTCAGGAGATAGGCCCAGCAGTGGGTGTGATTGATGGACTGTTAGCTCAATGTTTCCCTTTTCAAAGCACCTCCATTGTGTTTTCATTAGTGGCTCTTACCACGTCCCCCTTAGAACCGAGGGTACGCAATTCTCTACAATCCCTTCAGCATTTACTGTTTGCAGCGTTTTTGCTAATGGCCATTCTGACTGCTGTGAGCTGATAGGTTTTTCTAATTTGGGTTTGCATGTCTTTAAAAATTCCTAAAATTCATCATTTTTCCACGCCTTTTCCTTTCTGTGAAAAAAAAAAAACGGAAAAAAGTATGAGTACAATATACGTCTTGAAATTGTCTTCTTGGAAGGTTGCCCTCTTTTGAATTTCTTGGTCGATTTTCGACCCCAGGCCTTTTTTGGAGGGCAGGTGTCATGTACAGAACTGCAAGTTTGGTGGATATTTAGGGACCTTTAGCAATGGGTTTCAAACTGCTCTTAAGGGAAACGGCCACAAGGAGGCAGCATTTCTCCGTTGTCAAATCTGAGGACTAGGGCAGCAGAGTCTTTCTGGAAGTCGTGGTCCTAGGTTGTAAATTACAATTGAATGTGCTACGAGAATCCCCCATTAGTGTATGTCTCATTTCTTCTTGTTTTTCTTAAATTTTTTAATCGGGGTATAGATTAGGATATTATTTGTCCTAGGTTTACAATATCTGGTTCATTTGTACATTGTATATGTCTATGCATGTACAGATCCTCTTCCCATGTAAAATATTACAGAGTGTTCCATAGACCTCCCTTGCTATATGGTCGGTTTTTTCATGTATGTATATAATATGAATTTCTATCCGTATAGTACCACTGATGTTAATTGATCCATTCCCCCCACCTTTCTTTTTAGTTGAGCATAGTTTCTCTTCTAAGTCTGTGAGTGTCTTCCTCTGTGGAAATATGTTCATTTCTATCAGTTATTAGATAACGCCTCTAAGTGATATCATAGGATATAGGTCTTTTGCTTTCCGACTTACCTCGTGTTTTTTGATTATCACCAGGCTCATCTGTTGTGCCTCAAAGAGCAGTGTTTCATTGTTTTCCATGGCGAATATTCCATCATGTACATGGATCACTTCTTTGTATCCATTCACCTGTGTTTTCAAATTATTTATTTATTTATTTCTGGCTGTGCTGGTCTTCGTTTCTGTGCGAGGGCTTTCTCTAGTTGCGGGAAGCGGGGGCCACTCTACATCGCGGTGCGCGGGCCTCTCACTATCGCGGCCTCTCTTGTTGGGGGCACAGGCTCCAGACGCGCAGGCTCAGTAGTTGTGGCTCATGGGCTTAGTTGCTCCGCGGCATGTGGGATCCTCCCAGACCGGGGCTCGAACCCATGTTCGCTGCATTGGCAGGCAGATTCTCAACCACTACGCCGCCAGGGAAGCCCCCATTCACCTGTTGATGGACATTTTGGTAGCTTCACTGTCTTGGCTCTTGTGAATAAGGCTGCAGTGCAGCTTTCGCAGCCTGTGTCTTCACGCTTCTGGTCTTCTCAGGTGACAGGCCCTGTGGTTCACCCACTGGATTGAATGGTACCTCAATTTTTACTTTTCAACGAGCTCCTTTCTGATCTCATTATTGGCTGTTTCCCTTTCATATCTCACCAGCAAGTAGAGCGTAGAAAGTTCTCTAAAACGTCTGCAGCGTTTATTGTTTGTAGACCTTTTCCAGATGGTCAGTCGACTGGAGAGAGTTGAAACCTTTTGTAGATTAGATTGCATGAGACTAATACTTCCTGAGGTTGAGCTTTTGTCCATTTTCCTTTTCTTTAAAGAGAGCCTGAGTAAAACTTACCTCCTCATACCATCTTCCTGAAAGATTTGCCTGTTTTGAATATTTGTGTTCATTCCCGACCTCAGCACAATTTTTGAGGCCAGGTGTCCTTTACAGCCCCGAGTCCTTGTGAATGTTCACTGACCATTAGCTGTGGCTTTAAAGCCGCTCTTGTGGGAAAGGGCCGCAAGGCGGCAGCATGTCTCCTTTACCAAATCTGGTTACTAGGGCAACAGAGCCTTAATGGAAGTGGTGCAGTAGGTTGTAAATTAGAAAGGAATGTGCCAGGAAAAATCCCTTTATGTTTATGGCTCATTACTTCTTGTTCGTATTTGGAACTTAATTTTTATTTTTCATCACAGCAAATTTGATTACAATGTTTTGTGTGTTCTAGGTGTGCAAGATGTGGTTCTTTCATACATATACATATATGTATTATTCGTCGGACCCTTTTCCCATGTAGATTATGACACAATGTTGAGTAGTCTTCTCTTGGTATTCCGTAGGTCTTTGGTGATTACATATTTCACATGTGTTTGTATAGCTCTGTTAACCCCAATGTCGTAATGTATCTAATCCTCACACCTTTCCATTTGGTGAACCATAAGTGTGTTTACTGAATCTATGATTCCCTTTCTCTGTGGAAATATCTTCATTGGTATCGAATTTTAGGTAACACCTATAAGTGATACGATAGGACATGTGTCTTTCGCTTTCTAACTTACCACAAGTTGCCTGATTACTTCTAGACTCCTCTGTGGTGCTGCAAATGGCATTGTTTCATATTTTCGTTAGCTAATATTCCATCTCGACATGTAGCAGTTCTTCTTTGTCCACCCATGTTTTGGTGAACTTTTTGGTTACTTCCATATCTTGGCTATTGTAATACTGTGCAGTGCACATTTGCCTCTCTGTGTCTTTCCAATTCTGTCTTCTTAGGTTATAGGTCCAGGAATGGGCCTGCTGGATCATATGGGCGCTCAATGTTTACCTTTTAAAGGCCCCTCCATTCTGTTCTCATTAGTGGCTCTTTCCAGGTTACGTCCCTCTTAAATTTGAGGGTATGCATTTCTGCACAACACCTTCAGGATTGACTGTTTATAGATTTCTTGCTGATGGTGATTCTGACTGGTGTGAGCTGACACCTCCCTGTGGTTGAATCTGCATGTGTCTCATATTTGGTTGAAATTGACCTTTAAGGCATGTCCTTTTTATTTTTCAAACTGTGATTACAGCTTAGTTCTTCAAAGTGTTTTCTTAAAGTATGTGTCACATTTTAAAATCTTTTCGCCCTTACTTCCCTCAAGACATTTTGAGGGCAGGTTTCACTTAGAGCCCTGCAGTACTTGTTCATATCAAGTGACCATTAGAACAGGCTTTACAGCTGCTTTTGCAGGTAAGGGCCAGGGGGCGGCATCCTTTCTACGTTCCCCACTCTGGTAACTACGGAAAGAGACCCTCCGCCCAGCGGTGTTCCTCGCTTATAAATTAGAGTGGAATGTGACCGGGTAAACCCACAGAAGCTGATATCTCCTTACTTTTGTTTGTTCTTTAAATTTAATTTATAATTTTTATTGGAGTAATATTCCATTGTGTACATGGACCACTTCTTCTTGGTGCATTCCTCTGATGATTGACATTTTCTTTGCTTCAGAGTGTTGGCTCTGGTAAATATTGCTGGAGTGCAGGATTGCCAGCCGGTGACTTTTTGATTCTCATTTTCTCAGGAGATAGGCCCAGCAGTGGGTGTGATTGATGGACTGTTAGCTCAATGTTTCCCTTTTCAAAGCACCTCCATTGTGTTTTCATTAGTGGCTCTTACCACGTCCCCCTTAGAACCGAGGGTACTCAATTCTCTACAATCCCTTCAGCATTTACTGTTTGCAGCGTTTTTGCTAATGGCCATTCTGACTGCTGTGAGCTGATAGGTTTTTCTAATTTGGGTTTGCATGTCTCTAAAAATTCCTAAAATTCATCATTTTTCCACGCCTTTTCCTTTCTGTGAAAAAAAAAACAGAAAAAAGTATGAGTACAATATACGTCTTGAAATTGTCTTCTTGGAAGGTTGCCCTCTTTTGAATTTCTTGGTCGATTTTCGACCCCAGGCCTTTTTTGGAGGGCAGGTGTCATGTACAGAACTGCAAGTTTGGTGGATATTTAGGGACCTTTAGCAATGGGTTTCAAACTGCTCTTAAGGGAAACGGCCACAAGGAGGCAGCATTTCTCCGTTGTCAAATCTGAGGACTAGGGCAGCAGAGTCTTTCTGGAAGTCGTGGTCCTAGGTTGTAAATTACAATTGAATGTGCTACGAGAATCCCCCATTAGTGTATGTCTCATTTCTTCTTGTTTTTCTTAAATTTTTTAATCGGGGTATAGATTAGGATATTATTTGTCCTAGGTTTACAATATCTGGTTCATTTGTACATTGTATATGTCTATGCATGTACAGATCCTCTTCCCATGTAAAATATTACAGAGTGTTCCATAGACCTCCCTTGCTATATGGTCGGTTTTTTCATGTATGTATATAATATGAATTTCTATCCGTATAGTACCACTGATGTTAATTGATCCATTCCCCCCACCTTTCTTTTTAGTTGAGCATAGTTTCTCTTCTAAGTCTGTGAGTGTCTTCCTCTGTGGAAATATGTTCATTTCTATCAGTTATTAGATAGCGCCTCTAAGTGATATCATAGGATATAGGTCTTTTGCTTTCCGACTTACCTCGTGTTTTTTGATTATCACCAGGCTCATCTGTTGTGCCTCAAAGAGCAGTGTTTCATTGTTTTCCATGGCGAATATTCCATCATGTACATGGATCACTTCTTTTTATCCATTCACCTGTGTTTTCAAATTATTTATTTATTTATTTCTGGCTGTGCTGGTCTTCGTTTCTGTGCGAGGGCTTTCTCTAGTTGCGAGAAGCGGGGGCCACTCTACATCGCGGTGCGCGGGCCTCTCACTATCGCGGCCTCTCTTGTTGGGGGCACAGGCTCCAGACGCGCAGGCTCAGTAGTTGTGGCTCATGGGCTTAGTTGCTCCGCGGCATGTGGGATCCTCCCAGACCGGGGCTCGAACCCATGTTCGCTGCATTGGCAGGCAGATTCTCAACCACTACGCCGCCAGGGAAGCCCCCATTCACCTGTTGATGGACATTTTGGTAGCTTCACTGTCTTGGCTCTTGTGAATAAGGCTGCAGTGCAGCTTTCGCAGCCTGTGTCTTCACGCTTCTGGTCTTCTCAGGTGACAGGCCCTGTGGTTCACCCACTGGATTGAATGGTACCTCAATTTTTACTTTTCAACGAGCTCCTTTCTGATCTCATTATTGGCTGTTTCCCTTTCATATCTCACCAGCAAGTAGAGGGTAGAAAGTTCTCTAAAACGTCTGCAGCGTTTATTGTTTGTAGACCTTTTCCAGATGGTCAGTCGACTGGAGAGAGTTGAAACCTTTTGTAGATTAGATTGCATGAGACTAATACTTCCTGAGGTTGAGCTTTTGTCCATTTTCCTTTTCTTTAAAGAGAGCCTGAGTAAAACTTACCTCCTCATACCATCTTCCTGAAAGATTTGCCTGTTTTGAATATTTGTGTTCATTCCCGACCTCAGCACAATTTTTGAGGCCAGGTGTCCTTTACAGCCCCGAGTCCTTGTGAATGTTCACTGACCATTAGCTGTGGCTTTAAAGCCGCTCTTGTGGGAAAGGGCCGCAAGGCGGCAGCATGTCTCCTTTACCAAATCTGGTTACTAGGGCAACAGAGCCTTAATGGAAGTGGTGCAGTAGGTTGTAAATTAGAAAGGAATGTGCCAGGAAAAATCCCTTTATGTTTATGGCTCATTACTTCTTGTTCGTATTTGGAACTTAATTTTTATTTTTCATCACAGCAAATTTGATTACAATGTTTTGTGTGTTCTAGGTGTGCAAGATGTGGTTCTTTCATACATATACATATATGTATTATTCGTCGGACCCTTTTCCCATGTAGATTATGACACAATGTTGAGTAGTCTTCTCTTGGTATTCCGTAGGTCTTTGGTGATTACATATTTCACATGTGTTTGTATAGCTCTGTTAACCCCAATGTTGTAATGTATCTAATCCTCACACCTTTCCATTTGGTGAACCATAAGTGTGTTTACTGAATCTATGATTCCCTTTCTCTGTGGAAATATCTTCATTGGTATCGAATTTTAGGTAACACCTATAAGTGATATGATAGGACATGTGTCTTTCGCTTTCTAACTTACCACAAGTTGCCTGATTACTTCTAGACTCCTCTGTGGTGCTGCAAATGGCATTGTTTCATATTTTCGTTAGCTAATATTCCATCTCGACATGTAGCAGTTCTTCTTTGTCCACCCATGTTTTGGTGAACTTTTTGGTTACTTCCATATCTTGGCTATTGTAATACTGTGCAGTGCACATTTGCCTCTCTGTGTCTTTCCAATTCTGTCTTCTTAGGTTATAGGTCCAGGAATGGGCCTGCTGGATCATATGGGCGCTCAATGTTTACCTTTTAAAGGCCCCTCCATTCTGTTCTCATTAGTGGCTCTTTCCAGGTTACGTCCCTCTTAAATTTGAGGGTATGCATTTCTGCACAACACCTTCAGGATTGACTGTTTATAGATTTCTTGCTGATGGTGATTCTGACTGGTGTGAGCTGACACCTCCCTGTGGTTGAATCTGCATGTGTCTCATATTTGGTTGAAATTCACCTTTAAGGCATGTCCTTTTTATTTTTCAAACTGTGATTACAGCTTAGTTCTTCAAAGTGTTTTCTTAAAGTATGTGTCACATTTTAAAATCTTTTCGCCCTTACTTCCCTCAAGACATTTTGAGGGCAGGTTTCACTTAGAGCCCTGCAGTACTTGTTCATATCAAGTGACCATTAGAACAGGCTTTACAGCTGCTTTTGCAGGTAAGGGCCAGGGGGCGGCATCCTGTCTACGTTCCCCACTCTGGTAACTACGGAAAGAGACCCTCCGCCCAGCGGTGTTCCTCGCTTATGAATTAGAGTGGAATGTGACCGGGTAAACCCACAGAAGCTGATATCTCCTTACTTTTGTTTGTTCTTTAAATTTAATTTATAATTTTTATTGGAGTAATATTCCATTGTGTACATGGACCACTTCTTCTTGGTGCATTCCTCTGATGATTGACATTTTCTTTGCTTCAGAGTGTTGGCTCTGGTAAATATTGCTGGAGTGCAGGATTGCCAGCCGGTGACTTTTTGATTCTCATTTTCTCAGGAGATAGGCCCAGCAGTGGGTGTGATTGATGGACTGTTAGCTCAATGTTTCCCTTTTCAAAGCACCTCCATTGTGTTTTCATTAGTGGCTCTTACCACGTCCCCCTTAGAACCGAGGGTACGCAATTCTCTACAATCCCTTCAGCATTTACTGTTTGCAGCGTTTTTGCTAATGGCCATTCTGACTGCTGTGAGCTGATAGGTTTTTCTAATTTGGGTTTGCATGTCTCTAAAAATTCCTAAAATTCATCATTTTTCCACGCCTTTTCCTTTCTGTGGAAAAAAAAAACAGAAAAAAGTATGAGTACAATATACGTCTTGAAATTGTCTTCTTGGAAGGTTGCCCTCTTTTGAATTTCTTGGTCGATTTTCGACCCCAGGCCTTTTTTGGAGGGCAGGTGTCATGTACAGAACTGCAAGTTTGGTGGATATTTAGGGACCTTTAGCAATGGGTTTCAAACTGCTCTTAAGGGAAACGGCCACAAGGAGGCAGCATTTCTCCGTTGTCAAATCTGAGGACTAGGGCAGCAGAGTCTTTCTGGAAGTCGTGGTCCTAGGTTGTAAATTACAATTGAATGTGCTACGAGAATCCCCCATTAGTGTATGTCTCATTTCTTCTTGTTTTTCTTAAATTTTTTAATCGGGGTATAGATTAGGATATTATTTGTCCTAGGTTTACAATATCTGGTTCATTTGTACATTGTATATGTCTATGCATGTACAGATCCTCTTCCCATGTAAAATATTACAGAGTGTTCCATAGACCTCCCTTGCTATATGGTCGGTTTTTTCATGTATGTATATAATATGAATTTCTATCCGTATAGTACCACTGATGTTAATTGATCCATTCCCCCCACCTTTCTTTTTAGTTGAGCATAGTTTCTCTTCTAAGTCTGTGAGTGTCTTCCTCTGTGGAAATATGTTCATTTCTATCAGTTATTAGATAGCGCCTCTAAGTGATATCATAGGATATAGGTCTTTTGCTTTCCGACTTACCTCGTGTTTTTTGATTATCACCAGGCTCATCTGTTGTGCCTCAAAGAGCAGTGTTTCATTGTTTTCCATGGCGAATATTCCATCATGTACATGGATCACTTCTTTTTATCCATTCACCTGTGTTTTCAAATTATTTATTTATTTATTTATGGCTGTGCTGGGTCTTCGTTTCTGTGCGAGGGCTTTCTCTAGTTGCGGGAAGCGGGGGCCACTCTACATCGCGGTGCGCGGGCCTCTCACTATCGCGGCCTCTCTTGTTGGGGGCACAGGCTCCAGACGCGCAGGCTCAGTAGTTGTGGCTCATGGGCTTAGTTGCTCCGCGGCATGTGGGATCCTCCCAGACCGGGGCTCGAACCCATGTTCGCTGCATTGGCAGGCAGATTCTCAACCACTACGCCGCCAGGGAAGCCCCCATTCACCTGTTGATGGACATTTTGGTAGCTTCACTGTCTTGGCTCTTGTGAATAAGGCTGCAGTGCAGCTTTCGCAGCCTGTGTCTTCACGCTTCTGGTCTTCTCAGGTGACAGGCCCTGTGGTTCACCCACTGGATTGAATGGTACCTCAATTTTTACTTTTCAACGAGCTCCTTTCTGATCTCATTATTGGCTGTTTCCCTTTCATATCTCACCAGCAAGTAGAGGGTAGAAAGTTCTCTAAAACGTCTGCAGCGTTTATTGTTTGTAGACCTTTTCCAGATGGTCAGTCGACTGGAGAGAGTTGAAACCTTTTGTAGATTAGATTGCATGAGACTAATACTTCCTGAGGTTGAGCTTTTGTCCATTTTCCTTTTCTTTAAAGAGAGCCTGAGTAAAACTTACCTCCTCATACCATCTTCCTGAAAGATTTGCCTGTTTTGAATATTTGTGTTCATTCCCGACCTCAGCACAATTTTTGAGGCCAGGTGTCCTTTACAGCCCCGAGTCCTTGTGAATGTTCACTGACCATTAGCTGTGGCTTTAAAGCCGCTCTTGTGGGAAAGGGCCGCAAGGCGGCAGCATGTCTCCTTTACCAAATCTGGTTACTAGGGCAACAGAGCCTTAATGGAAGTGGTGCAGTAGGTTGTAAATTAGAAAGGAATGTGCCAGGAAAAATCCCTTTATGTTTATGGCTCATTACTTCTTGTTCGTATTTGGAACTTAATTTTTATTTTTCATCACAGCAAATTTGATTACAATGTTTTGTGTGTTCTAGGTGTGCAAGATGTGGTTCTTTCATACATATACATATATGTATTATTCGTCGGACCCTTTTCCCATGTAGATTATGACACAATGTTGAGTAGTCTTCTCTTGGTATTCCGTAGGTCTTTGGTGATTACATATTTCACATGTGTTTGTATAGCTCTGTTAACCCCAATGTCGTAATGTATCTAATCCTCACACCTTTCCATTTGGTGAACCATAAGTGTGTTTACTGAATCTATGATTCCCTTTCTCTGTGGAAATATCTTCATTGGTATCGAATTTTAGGTAACACCTATAAGTGATACGATAGGACATGTGTCTTTCGCTTTCTAACTTACCACAAGTTGCCTGATTACTTCTAGACTCCTCTGTGGTGCTGCAAATGGCATTGTTTCATATTTTCGTTACCTAATATTCCATCTCGACATGTAGCAGTTCTTCTTTGTCCACCCATGTTTTGGTGGACTTTTTGGTTACTTCCATATCTTGGCTATTGTAATACTGTGCAGTGCACATTTGCCTCTCTGTGTCTTTCCAATTCTGTCTTCTTAGGTTATAGGTCCAGGAATGGGCCTGCTGGATCATATGGGCGCTCAATGTTTACCTTTTAAAGGCCCCTCCATTCTGTTCTCATTAGTGGCTCTTTCCAGGTTACGTCCCTGTTAAATTTGAGGGTATGCATTTCTCCACAACACCTTCAGGATTGACTGTTTATAGATTTCTTGCTGATGGTGATTCTGACTGGTGTGAGCTGACACCTCCCTGTGGTTGAATCTGCATGTGTCTCATATTTGGTTGAAATTCACCTTTAAGGCATGTCCTTTTTATTTTTCAAACTGTGATTACAGCTTAGTTCTTCAAAGTGTTTTCTTAAAGTATGTGTCACATTTTAAAATCTTTTCGCCCTTACTTCCCTCAAGACATTTTGAGGGCAGGTTTCACTTAGAGCCCTGCAGTACTTGTTCATATCAAGTGACCATTAGAACAGGCTTTACAGCTGCTTTTGCAGGTAAGGGCCAGGGGGCGGCATCCTGTCTACGTTCCCCACTCTGGTAACTACGGAAAGAGACCCTCCGCCCAGCGGTGTTCCTCGCTTATAAATTAGAGTGGAATGTGACCGGGTAAACCCACAGAAGCTGATATCTCCTTACTTTTGTTGGTTCTTTAAATTTAATTTATAATTTTTATTGGAGTAATATTCCATTGTGTACATGGACCACTTCTTCTTGGTGCATTCCTCTGATGATTGACATTTTCTTTGCTTCAGAGTGTTGGCTCTGGTAAATATTGCTGGAGTGCAGGATTGCCAGCCGGTGACTTTTTGATTCTCATTTTCTCAGGAGATAGGCCCAGCAGTGGGTGTGATTGATGGACTGTTAGCTCAATGTTTCCCTTTTCAAAGCACCTCCATTGTGTTTTCATTAGTGGCTCTTACCACGTCCCCCTTAGAACCGAGGGTACGCAATTCTCTACAATCCCTTCAGCATTTATTGTTTGCAGCGTTTTTGCTAATGGCCATTCTGACTGCTGTGAGCTGATAGGTTTTTCTAATTTGGGTTTGCATGTCTTTAAAAATTCCTAAAATTCATCATTTTTCCACACCTTTTCCTTTCTGTGAAAAAAAAAACAGAAAAAAGTATGAGTACAATATACGTCTTGAAATTGTCTTCTTGGAAGGTTGCCCTCTTTTGAATTTCTTGGTCGATTTTCGACCCCAGGCCTTTTTTGGAGGGCAGGTGTCATGTACAGAACTGCAAGTTTGGTGGATATTTAGGGACCTTTAGCAATGGGTTTCAAACTGCTCTTAAGGGAAACGGCCACAAGGAGGCAGCATTTCTCCGTTGTCAAATCTGAGGACTAGGGCAGCAGAGTCTTTCTGGAAGTCGTGGTCCTAGGTTGTAAATTACAATTGAATGTGCTACGAGAATCCCCCATTAGTGTATGTCTCATTTCTTCTTGTTTTTCTTAAATTTTTTAATCGGGGTATAGATTAGGATATTATTTGTCCTAGGTTTACAATATCTGGTTCATTTGTACATTGTATATGTCTATGCATGTACAGATCCTCTTCCCATGTAAAATATTACAGAGTGTTCCATAGACCTCCCTTGCTATATGGTCGGTTTTTTCATGTATGTATATAATATGAATTTCTATCCGTATAGTACCACTGATGTTAATTGATCCATTCCCCCCACCTTTCTTTTTAGTTGAGCATAGTTTCTCTTCTAAGTCTGTGAGTGTCTTCCTCTGTGGAAATATGTTCATTTCTATCAGTTATTAGATAGTGCCTCTAAGTGATATCATAGGATATAGGTCTTTTCCTTTCCGACTTACCTCATGTTTTTTGATTATCACCAGGCTCATCTGTTGTGCCTCAAAGAGCAGTGTTTCATTGTTTTCCATGGCGAATATTCCATCATGTACATGGATCACTTCTTTTTATCCATTCACCTGTGTTTTCAAATTATTTATTTATTTATTTCTGGCTGTGCTGGGTCTTCGTTTCTGTGCGAGGGCTTTCTCTAGTTGCGGGAAGCGGGGGCCACTCTACATCGCGGTGTGCGGGCCTCTCACTATCGCGGCCTCTCTTGTTGGGGGCACAGGCTCCAGACGCGCAGGCTCATTAGTTGTGGCTCATGGGCTTAGTTGCTCTGCGGCATGTGGGATCCTCCCAGACCGGGGCTCGAACCCATGTTCGCTGCATTGGCAGGCAGATTCTCAACCACTACGCCTCCAGGGAAGCCCCCATTCACCTGTTGATGGACATTTTGGTAGCTTCACTGTCTTGGCTCTTGTGAATAAGGCTGCAGTGCAGCTTTCGCAGCCTGTGTCTTCACGCTTCTGGTCTTCTCAGGTGACAGGCCCTGTGGTTCACCCACTGGATTGAATGGTACCTCAATTTTTACTTTTCAACGAGCTCCTTTCTGATCTCATTATTGGCTGTTTCCCTTTCATATCTCACCAGCAAGTAGAGGGTAGAAAGTTCTCTAAAACGTCTGCAGCGTTTATTGTTTGTAGACCTTTTCCAGATGGTCAGTCGACTGGAGAGAGTTGAAACCTTTTGTAGATTAGATTGCATGAGACTAATACTTCCTGAGGTTGAGCTTTTGTCCATTTTCCTTTTCTTTAAAGAGAGCCTGAGTAAAACTTACCTCCTCATACCATCTTCCTGAAAGATTTGCCTGTTTTGAATATTTGTGTTCATTCCCGACCTCAGCACAATTTTTGAGGCCAGGTGTCCTTTACAGCCCCGAGTCCTTGTGAATGTTCACTGACCATTAGCTGTGGCTTTAAAGCCGCTCTTGTGGGAAAGGGCCGCAAGGCGGCAGCATGTCTCCTTTACCAAATCTGGTTACTAGGGCAACAGAGCCTTAATGGAAGTGGTGCAGTAGGTTGTAAATTAGAAAGGAATGTGCCAGGAAAAATCCCTTTATGTTTATGGCTCATTACTTCTTGTTCGTATTTGGAACTTAATTTTTATTTTTCATCACAGCAAATTTGATTACAATGTTTTGTGTGTTCTAGGTGTACAAGATGTGGTTCTTTCATACATATACATATATGTATTATTCGTCGGACCCTTTTCCCATGTAGATTATGACACAATGTTGAGTAGTCTTCTCTTGGTATTCCGTAGGTCTTTGGTGATTACATATTTCACATGTGTTTGTATAGCTCTGTTAACCCCAATGTCGTAATGTATCTAATCCTCACACCTTTCCATTTGGTGAACCATAAGTGTGTTTACTGAATCTATGATTCCCTTTCTCTGTGGAAATATCTTCATTGGTATCGAATTTTAGGTAACACCTATAAGTGATATGATAGGACATGTGTCTTTCGCTTTCTAACTTACCACAAGTTGCCTGATTACTTCTAGACTCCTCTGTGGTGCTGCAAATGGCATTGTTTCATATTTTCGTTAGCTAATATTCCATCTCGACATGTAGCAGTTCTTCTTTGTCCACCCATGTTTTGGTGAACTTTTTGGTTACTTCCATATCTTGGCTATTGTAATACTGTGCAGTGCACATTTGCCTCTCTGTGTCTTTCCAATTCTGTCTTCTTAGGTTATAGGTCCAGGAATGGGCCTGCTGGATCATATGGGCGCTCAATGTTTACCTTTTAAAGGCCCCTCCATTCTGTTCTCATTAGTGGCTCTTTCCAGGTTACGTCCCTCTTAAATTTGAGGGTATGCATTTCTGCACAACACCTTCAGGATTGACTGTTTATAGATTTCTTGCTGATGGTGATTCTGACTGGTGTGAGCTGACACCTCCCTGTGGTTGAATCTGCATGTGTCTCATATTTGGTTGAAATTGACCTTTAAGGCATGTCCTTTTTATTTTTCAAACTGTGATTACAGCTTAGTTCTTCAAAGTGTTTTCTTAAAGTATGTGTCACATTTTAAAATCTTTTCGCCCTTACTTCCCTCAAGACATTTTGAGGGCAGGTTTCACTTAGAGCCCTGCAGTACTTGTTCATATCAAGTGACCATTAGAACAGGCTTTACAGCTGCTTTTGCAGGTAAGGGCCAGGGGGCGGCATCCTGTCTACGTTCCCCACTCTGGTAACTACGGAAAGAGACCCTCCGCCCAGCGGTGTTCCTCGCTTATAAATTAGAGTGGAATGTGACCGGGTAAACCCACAGAAGCTGATATCTCCTTACTTTTGTTTGTTCTTTAAATTTAATTTATAATTTTTATTGGAGTAATATTCCATTGTGTACATGGACCACTTCTTCTTGGTGCATTCCTCTGATGATTGACATTTTCTTTGCTTCAGAGTGTTGGCTCTGGTAAATATTGCTGGAGTGCAGGATTGCCAGCCGGTGACTTTTTGATTCTCATTTTCTCAGGAGATAGGCCCAGCAGTGGGTGTGATTGATGGGCTGTTAGCTCAATGTTTCCCTTTTCAAAGCACCTCCATTGTGTTTTCATTAGTGGCTCTTACCACGTCCCCCTTAGAACCGAGGGTACGCAATTCTCTACAATCCCTTCAGCATTTACTGTTTGCAGCGTTTTTGCTAATGGCCATTCTGACTGCTGTGAGCTGATAGGTTTTTCTAATTTGGGTTTGCATGTCTCTAAAAATTCCTAAAATTCATCATTTTTCCACGCCTTTTCCTTTCTGTGGAAAAAAAAAACAGAAAAAAGTATGAGTACAATATACGTCTTGAAATTGTCTTCTTGGAAGGTTGCCCTCTTTTGAATTTCTTGGTCGATTTTCGACCCCAGGCCTTTTTTGGAGGGCAGGTGTCATGTACAGAACTGCAAGTTTGGTGGATATTTAGGGACCTTTAGCAATGGGTTTCAAACTGCTCTTAAGGGAAACGGCCACAAGGAGGCAGCATTTCTCCGTTGTCAAATCTGAGGACTAGGGCAGCAGAGTCTTTCTGGAAGTCGTGGTCCTAGGTTGTAAATTACAATTGAATGTGCTACGAGAATCCCCCATTAGTGTATGTCTCATTTCTTCTTGTTTTTCTTAAATTTTTTAATCGGGGTATAGATTAGGATATTATTTGTCCTAGGTTTACAATATCTGGTTCATTTGTACATTGTATATGTCTATGCATGTACAGATCCTCTTCCCATGTAAAATATTACAGAGTGTTCCATAGACCTCCCTTGCTATATGGTCGGTTTTTTCATGTATGTATATAATATGAATTTCTATCCGTATAGTACCACTGATGTTAATTGATCCATTCCCCCCACCTTTCTTTTTAGTTGAGCATAGTTTCTCTTCTAAGTCTGTGAGTGTCTTCCTCTGTGGAAATATGTTCATTTCTATCAGTTATTAGATAGCGCCTCTAAGTGATATCATAGGATATAGGTCTTTTGCTTTCCGACTTACCTCGTGTTTTTTGATTATCACCAGGCTCATCTGTTGTGCCTCAAAGAGCAGTGTTTCATTGTTTTCCATGGCGAATATTCCATCATGTACATGGATCACTTCTTTGTATCCATTCACCTGTGTTTTCAAATTATTTATTTATTTATTTCTGGCTGTGCTGGGTCTTCGTTTCTGTGCGAGGGCTTTCTCTAGTTGCGGGAAGCGGGGGCCACTCTACATCGCGGTGCGCGGGCCTCTCACTATCGCGGCCTCTCTTGTTGGGGGCACAGGCTCCAGACGCGCAGGCTCAGTAGTTGTGGCTCATGGGCTTAGTTGCTCCGCGGCATGTGGGATCCTCCCAGACCGGGGCTCGAACCCATGTTCGCTGCATTGGCAGGCAGATTCTCAACCACTACGCCGCCAGGGAAGCCCCCATTCACCTGTTGATGGACATTTTGGTAGCTTCACTGTCTTGGCTCTTGTGAATAAGGCTGCAGTGCAGCTTTCGCAGCCTGTGTCTTCACGCTTCTGGTCTTCTCAGGTGACAGGCCCTGTGGTTCACCCACTGGATTGAATGGTACCTCAATTTTTACTTTTCAACGAGCTCCTTTCTGATCTCATTATTGGCTGTTTCCCTTTCATATCTCACCAGCAAGTAGAGGGTAGAAAGTTCTCTAAAACGTCTGCAGCGTTTATTGTTTGTAGACCTTTTCCAGATGGTCAGTCGACTGGAGAGAGTTGAAACCTTTTGTAGATTAGATTGCATGAGACTAATACTTCCTGAGGTTGAGCTTTTGTCCATTTTCCTTTTCTTTAAAGAGAGCCTGAGTAAAACTTACCTCCTCATACCATCTTCCTGAAAGATTTGCCTGTTTTGAATATTTGTGTTCATTCCCGACCTCAGCACAATTTTTGAGGCCAGGTGTCCTTTACAGCCCCGAGTCCTTGTGAATGTTCACTGACCATTAGCTGTGGCTTTAAAGCCGCTCTTGTGGGAAAGGGCCGCAAGGCGGCAGCATGTCTCCTTTACCAAATCTGGTTACTAGGGCAACAGAGCCTTAATGGAAGTGGTGCAGTAGGTTGTAAATTAGAAAGGAATGTGCCAGGAAAAATCCCTTTATGTTTATGGCTCATTACTTCTTGTTCGTATTTGGAACTTAATTTTTATTTTTCATCACAGCAAATTTGATTACAATGTTTTGTGTGTTCTAGGTGTGCAAGATGTGGTTCTTTCATACATATACATATATGTATTATTCGTCGGACCCTTTTCCCATGTAGATTATGACACAATGTTGAGTAGTCTTCTCTTGGTATTCCGTAGGTCTTTGGTGATTACATATTTCACATGTGTTTGTATAGCTCTGTTAACCCCAATGTCGTAATGTATCTAATCCTCACACCTTTCCATTTGGTGAACCATAAGTGTGTTTACTGAATCTATGATTCCCTTTCTCTGTGGAAATATCTTCATTGGTATCGAATTTTAGGTAACACCTATAAGTGATACGATAGGACATGTGTCTTTCGCTTTCTAACTTACCACAAGTTGCCTGATTACTTCTAGACTCCTCTGTGGTGCTGCAAATGGCATTGTTTCATATTTTCGTTAGCTAATATTCCATCTCGACATGTAGCAGTTCTTCTTTGTCCACCCATGTTTTGGTGAACTTTTTGGTTACTTCCATATCTTGGCTATTGTAATACTGTGCAGTGCACATTTGCCTCTCTGTGTCTTTCCAATTCTGTCTTCTTAGGTTATAGGTCCAGGAATGGGCCTGCTGGATCATATGGGCGCTCAATGTTTACCTTTTAAAGGCCCCTCCATTCTGTTCTCATTAGTGGCTCTTTCCAGGTTACGTCCCTCTTAAATTTGAGGGTATGCATTTCTGCACAACACCTTCAGGATTGACTGTTTATAGATTTCTTGCTGATGGTGATTCTGACTGGTGTGAGCTGACACCTCCCTGTGGTTGAATCTGCATGTGTCTCATATTTGGTTGAAATTGACCTTTAAGGCATGTCCTTTTTATTTTTCAAACTGTGATTACAGCTTAGTTCTTCAAAGTGTTTTCTTAAAGTATGTGTCACATTTTAAAATCTTTTCGCCCTTACTTCCCTCAAGACATTTTGAGGGCAGGTTTCACTTAGAGCCCTGCAGTACTTGTTCATATCAAGTGACCATTAGAACAGGCTTTACAGCTGCTTTTGCAGGTAAGGGCCAGGGGGCGGCATCCTTTCTACGTTCCCCACTCTGGTAACTACGGAAAGAGACCCTCCGCCCAGCGGTGTTCCTCGCTTATAAATTAGAGTGGAATGTGACCGGGTAAACCCACAGAAGCTGATATCTCCTTACTTTTGTTGGTTCTTTAAATTTAATTTATAATTTTTATTGGAGTAATATTCCATTGTGTACATGGACCACTTCTTCTTGGTGCATTCCTCTGATGATTGACATTTTCTTTGCTTCAGAGTGTTGGCTCTGGTAAATATTGCTGGAGTGCAGGATTGCCAGCCGGTGACTTTTTGATTCTCATTTTCTCAGGAGATAGGCCCAGCAGTGGGTGTGATTGATGGACTGTTAGCTCAATGTTTCCCTTTTCAAAGCACCTCCATTGTGTTTTCATTAGTGGCTCTTACCACGTCCCCCTTAGAACCGAGGGTACGCAATTCTCTACAATCCCTTCAGCATTTACTGTTTGCAGCGTTTTTGCTAATGGCCATTCTGACTGCTGTGAGCTGATAGGTTTTTCTAATTTGGGTTTGCATGTCTTTAAAAATTCCTAAAATTCATCATTTTTCCACGCCTTTTCCTTTCTGTGAAAAAAAAAAACGGAAAAAAGTATGAGTACAATATACGTCTTGAAATTGTCTTCTTGGAAGGTTGCCCTCTTTTGAATTTCTTGGTCGATTTTCGACCCCAGGCCTTTTTTGGAGGGCAGGTGTCATGTACAGAACTGCAAGTTTGGTGGATATTTAGGGACCTTTAGCAATGGGTTTCAAACTGCTCTTAAGGGAAACGGCCACAAGGAGGCAGCATTTCTCCGTTGTCAAATCTGAGGACTAGGGCAGCAGAGTCTTTCTGGAAGTCGTGGTCCTAGGTTGTAAATTACAATTGAATGTGCTACGAGAATCCCCCATTAGTGTATGTCTCATTTCTTCTTGTTTTTCTTAAATTTTTTAATCGGGGTATAGATTAGGATATTATTTGTCCTAGGTTTACAATATCTGGTTCATTTGTACATTGTATATGTCTATGCATGTACAGATCCTCTTCCCATGTAAAATATTACAGAGTGTTCCATAGACCTCCCTTGCTATATGGTCGGTTTTTTCATGTATGTATATAATATGAATTTCTATCCGTATAGTACCACTGATGTTAATTGATCCATTCCCCCCACCTTTCTTTTTAGTTGAGCATAGTTTCTCTTCTAAGTCTGTGAGTGTCTTCCTCTGTGGAAATATGTTCATTTCTATCAGTTATTAGATAGCGCCTCTAAGTGATATCATAGGATATAGGTCTTTTGCTTTCCGACTTACCTCGTATTTTTTGATTATCACCAGGCTCATCTGTTGTGCCTCAAAGAGCAGTGTTTCATTGTTTTCCATGGCGAATATTCCATCATGTACATGGATCACTTCTTTTTATCCATTCACCTGTGTTTTCAAATTATTTATTTATTTATTTATGGCTGTGCTGGGTCTTCGTTTCTGTGCGAGGGCTTTCTCTAGTTGCGGGAAGCGGGGGCCACTCTACATCGCGGTGCGCGGGCCTCTCACTATCGCGGCCTCTCTTGTTGGGGGCACAGGCTCCAGACGCGCAGGCTCAGTAGTTGTGGCTCATGGGCTTAGTTGCTCCGCGGCATGTGGGATCCTCCCAGACCGGGGCTCGAACCCATGTTTGCTGCATTGGCAGGCAGATTCTCAACCACTACGCCGCCAGGGAAGCCCCCATTCACCTGTTGATGGACATTTTGGTAGCTTCACTGTCTTGGCTCTTGTGAATAAGGCTGCAGTGCAGCTTTCGCAGCCTGTGTCTTCACGCTTCTGGTCTTCTCAGGTGACAGGCCCTGTGGTTCACCCACTGGATTGAATGGTACCTCAATTTTTACTTTTCAACGAGCTCCTTTCTGATCTCATTATTGGCTGTTTCCCTTTCATATCTCACCAGCAAGTAGAGGGTAGAAAGTTCTCTAAAACGTCTGCAGCGTTTATTGTTTGTAGACCTTTTCCTGATGGTCAGTCGACTGGAGAGAGTTGAAACCTTTTGTAGATTTGATTGCATGAGACTAATACTTCCTGAGGTTGAGCTTTTGTCCATTTTCCTTTTCTTTAAAGAGAGTGAGTAAAACTTACCTCCTCATACCATCTTCCTGAAAGATTTGCCTGTTTTGAATATTTGTGTTCATTCCCGACCTCAGCACAATTTTTGAGGCCAGGTGTCCTTTACAGCCCCGAGTCCTTGTGAATGTTCATTGACCATTAGCTGTGGCTTTAAAGCCGCTCTTGTGGGAAAGGGCCGCAAGGCGGCAGCATGTCTCCTTTACCAAATCTGGTTACTAGGGCAACAGAGCCTTAATGGAAGTGGTGCAGTAGGTTGTAAATTAGAAAGGAATGTGCCAGGAAAAATCCCTTTATGTTTATGGCTCATTACTTCTTGTTCGTATTTGGAACTTAATTTTTATTTTTCATCACAGCAAATTTGATTACAATGTTTTGTGTGTTCTAGGTGTGCAAGATGTGGTTCTTTCATACATATACATATATGTATTATTCGTCGGACCCTTTTCCCATGTAGATTATGACACAATGTTGAGTAGTCTTCTCTTGGTATTCCGTAGGTCTTTGGTGATTACATATTTCACATGTGTTTGTATAGCTCTGTTAACCCCAATGTCGTAATGTATCTAATCCTCACACCTTTCCATTTGGTGAACCATAAGTGTGTTTACTGAATCTATGATTCCCTTTCTCTGTGGAAATATCTTCATTGCTATCGAATTTTAGGTAACACCTATAAGTGATACGATAGGACATGTGTCTTTCGCTTTCTAACTTACCACAAGTTGCCTGATTACTTCTAGACTCCTCTGTGGTGCTGCAAATGGCATTGTTTCATATTTTCGTTAGCTAATATTCCATCTCGACATGTAGCAGTTCTTCTTTGTCCACCCATGTTTTGGTGGACTTTTTGGTTACTTCCATATCTTGGCTATTGTAATACTGTGCAGTGCACATTTGCCTCTCTGTGTCTTTCCAATTCTGTCTTCTTAGGTTATAGGTCCAGGAATGGGCATGCTGGATCATATGGGCGCTCAATGTTTACCTTTTAAAGGCCCCTCCATTCTGTTCTCATTAGTGGCTCTTTCCAGGTTACGTCCCTCTTAAATTTGAGGGTATGCATTTCTCCACAACACCTTCAGGATTGACTGTTTATAGATTTCTTGCTGATGGTGATTCTGACTGGTGTGAGCTGACACCTCCCTGTGGTTGAATCTGCATGTGTCTCATATTTGGTTGAAATTGACCTTTAAGGCATGTCCTTTTTATTTTTCAAACTGTGATTACAGCTTAGTTCTTCAAAGTGTTTTCTTAAAGTATGTGTCACATTTTAAAATCTTTTCGCCCTTACTTCCCTCAAGACATTTTGAGGGCAGGTTTCACTTAGAGCCCTGCAGTACTTGTTCATATCAAGTGACCATTAGAACAGGCTTTACAGCTGCTTTTGCAGGTAAGGGCCAGGGGGCGGCATCCTGTCTACGTTCCCCACTCTGGTAACTACGGAAAGAGACCCTCCGCCCAGCGGTGTTCCTCGCTTATAAATTAGAGTGGAATGTGACCGGGTAAACCCACAGAAGCTGATATCTCCTTACTTTTGTTGGTTCTTTAAATTTAATTTATAATTTTTATTGGAGTAATATTCCATTGTGTACATGGACCACTTCTTCTTGGTGCATTCCTCTGATGATTGACATTTTCTTTGCTTCAGAGTGTTGGCTCTGGTAAATATTGCTGGAGTGCAGGATTGCCAGCCGGTGACTTTTTGATTCTCATTTTCTCAGGAGATAGGCCCAGCAGTGGGTGTGATTGATGGACTGTTAGCTCAATGTTTCCCTTTTCAAAGCACCTCCATTGTGTTTTCATTAGTGGCTCTTACCACGTCCCCCTTAGAACCGAGGGTACGCAATTCTCTACAATCCCTTCAGCATTTACTGTTTGCAGCGTTTTTGCTAATGGCCATTCTGACTGCTGTGAGCTGATAGGTTTTTCTAATTTGGGTTTGCATGTCTCTAAAAATTCCTAAAATTCATCATTTTTCCACGCCTTTTCCTTTCTGTGAAAAAAAAAAAACAGAAAAAAGTATGAGTACAATATACGTCTTGAAATTGTCTTCTTGGAAGGTTGCCCTCTTTTGAATTTCTTGGTCGATTTTCGACCCCAGGCCTTTTTTGGAGGGCAGGTGTCATGTACAGAACTGCAAGTTTGGTGGATATTTAGGGACCTTTAGCAATGGGTTTCAAACTGCTCTTAAGGGAAACGGCCACAAGGAGGCAGCATTTCTCCGTTGTCAAATCTGAGGACTAGGGCAGCAGAGTCTTTCTGGAAGTCGTGGTCCTAGGTTGTAAATTACAATTGAATGTGCTACGAGAATCCCCCATTAGTGTATGTCTCATTTCTTCTTGTTTTTCTTAAATTTTTTAATCGGGGTATAGATTAGGATATTATTTGTCCTAGGTTTACAATATCTGGTTCATTTGTACATTGTATATGTCTATGCATGTACAGATCCTCTTCCCATGTAAAATATTACAGAGTGTTCCATAGACCTCCCTTGCTATATGGTCGGTTTTTTCATGTATGTATAGAATATGAATTTCTATCCGTATAGTACCACTGATGTTAATTGATCCATTCCCCCCACCTTTCTTTTTAGTTGAGCATAGTTTCTCTTCTAAGTCTGTGAGTGTCTTCCTCTGTGGAAATATGTTCATTTCTATCAGTTATTAGATAGCGCCTCTAAGTGATATCATAGGATATAGGTCTTTTGCTTTCCGACTTACCTCGTGTTTTTTGATTATCACCAGGCTCATCTGTTGTGCCTCAAAGAGCAGTGTTTCATTGTTTTCCATGGCGAATATTCCATCATGTACATGGATCACTTCTTTTTATCCATTCACCTGTGTTTTCAAATTATTTATTTATTTATTTATGGCTGTGCTGGGTCTTCGTTTCTGTGCGAGGGCTTTCTCTAGTTGCGGGAAGCGGGGGCCACTCTACATCGCGGTGCGCGGGCCTCTCACTATCGCGGCCTCTCTTGTTGGGGGCACAGGCTCCAGACGCGCAGGCTCAGTAGTTGTGGCTCATGGGCTTAGTTGCTCCGCGGCATGTGGGATCCTCCCAGACCGGGGCTCGAACCCATGTTTGCTGCATTGGCAGGCAGATTCTCAACCACTACGCCGCCAGGGAAGCCCCCATTCACCTGTTGATGGACATTTTGGTAGCTTCACTGTCTTGGCTCTTGTGAATAAGGCTGCAGTGCAGCTTTCGCAGCCTGTGTCTTCACGCTTCTGGTCTTCTCAGGTGACAGGCCCTGTGGTTCACCCACTGGATTGAATGGTACCTCAATTTTTACTTTTCAACGAGCTCCTTTCTGATCTCATTATTGGCTGTTTCCCTTTCATATCTCACCAGCAAGTAGAGGGTAGAAAGTTCTCTAAAACGTCTGCAGCGTTTATTGTTTGTAGACCTTTTCCTGATGGTCAGTCGACTGGAGAGAGTTGAAACCTTTTGTAGATTTGATTGCATGAGACTAATACTTCCTGAGGTTGAGCTTTTGTCCATTTTCCTTTTCTTTAAAGAGAGTGAGTAAAACTTACCTCCTCATACCATCTTCCTGAAAGATTTGCCTGTTTTGAATATTTGTGTTCATTCCCGACCTCAGCACAATTTTTGAGGCCAGGTGTCCTTTACAGCCCCGAGTCCTTGTGAATGTTCATTGACCATTAGCTGTGGCTTTAAAGCCGCTCTTGTGGGAAAGGGCCGCAAGGCGGCAGCATGTCTCCTTTACCAAATCTGGTTACTAGGGCAACAGAGCCTTAATGGAAGTGGTGCAGTAGGTTGTAAATTAGAAAGGAATGTGCCAGGAAAAATCCCTTTATGTTTATGGCTCATTACTTCTTGTTCGTATTTGGAACTTAATTTTTATTTTTCATCACAGCAAATTTGATTACAATGTTTTGTGTGTTCTAGGTGTGCAAGATGTGGTTCTTTCATACATATACATATATGTATTATTCGTCGGACCCTTTTCCCATGTAGATTATGACACAATGTTGAGTAGTCTTCTCTTGGTATTCCGTAGGTCTTTGGTGATTACATATTTCACATGTGTTTGTATAGCTCTGTTAACCCCAATGTCGTAATGTATCTAATCCTCACACCTTTCCATTTGGTGAACCATAAGTGTGTTTACTGAATCTATGATTCCCTTTCTCTGTGGAAATATCTTCATTGCTATCGAATTTTAGGTAACACCTATAAGTGATACGATAGGACATGTGTCTTTCGCTTTCTAACTTACCACAAGTTGCCTGATTACTTCTAGACTCCTCTGTGGTGCTGCAAATGGCATTGTTTCATATTTTCGTTAGCTAATATTCCATCTCGACATGTAGCAGTTCTTCTTTGTCCACCCATGTTTTGGTGGACTTTTTGGTTACTTCCATATCTTGGCTATTGTAATACTGTGCAGTGCACATTTGCCTCTCTGTGTCTTTCCAATTCTGTCTTCTTAGGTTATAGGTCCAGGAATGGGCATGCTGGATCATATGGGCGCTCAATGTTTACCTTTTAAAGGCCCCTCCATTCTGTTCTCATTAGTGGCTCTTTCCAGGTTACGTCCCTCTTAAATTTGAGGGTATGCATTTCTCCACAACACCTTCAGGATTGACTGTTTATAGATTTCTTGCTGATGGTGATTCTGACTGGTGTGAGCTGACACCTCCCTGTGGTTGAATCTGCATGTGTCTCATATTTGGTTGAAATTGACCTTTAAGGCATGTCCTTTTTATTTTTCAAACTGTGATTACAGCTTAGTTCTTCAAAGTGTTTTCTTAAAGTATGTGTCACATTTTAAAATCTTTTCGCCCTTACTTCCCTCAAGACATTTTGAGGGCAGGTTTCACTTAGAGCCCTGCAGTACTTGTTCATATCAAGTGACCATTAGAACAGGCTTTACAGCTGCTTTTGCAGGTAAGGGCCAGGGGGCGGCATCCTGTCTACGTTCCCCACTCTGGTAACTACGGAAAGAGACCCTCCGCCCAGCGGTGTTCCTCGCTTATAAATTAGAGTGGAATGTGACCGGGTAAACCCACAGAAGCTGATATCTCCTTACTTTTGTTGGTTCTTTAAATTTAATTTATAATTTTTATTGGAGTAATATTCCATTGTGTACATGGACCACTTCTTCTTGGTGCATTCCTCTGATGATTGACATTTTCTTTGCTTCAGAGTGTTGGCTCTGGTAAATATTGCTGGAGTGCAGGATTGCCAGCCGGTGACTTTTTGATTCTCATTTTCTCAGGAGATAGGCCCAGCAGTGGGTGTGATTGATGGACTGTTAGCTCAATGTTTCCCTTTTCAAAGCACCTCCATTGTGTTTTCATTAGTGGCTCTTACCACGTCCCCCTTAGAACCGAGGGTACGCAATTCTCTACAATCCCTTCAGCATTTACTGTTTGCAGCGTTTTTGCTAATGGCCATTCTGACTGCTGTGAGCTGATAGGTTTTTCTAATTTGGGTTTGCATGTCTCTAAAAATTCCTAAAATTCATCATTTTTCCACGCCTTTTCCTTTCTGTGAAAAAAAAAAAACAGAAAAAAGTATGAGTACAATATACGTCTTGAAATTGTCTTCTTGGAAGGTTGCCCTCTTTTGAATTTCTTGGTCGATTTTCGACCCCAGGCCTTTTTTGGAGGGCAGGTGTCATGTACAGAACTGCAAGTTTGGTGGATATTTAGGGACCTTTAGCAATGGGTTTCAAACTGCTCTTAAGGGAAACGGCCACAAGGAGGCAGCATTTCTCCGTTGTCAAATCTGAGGACTAGGGCAGCAGAGTCTTTCTGGAAGTCGTGGTCCTAGGTTGTAAATTACAATTGAATGTGCTACGAGAATCCCCCATTAGTGTATGTCTCATTTCTTCTTGTTTTTCTTAAATTTTTTAATCGGGGTATAGATTAGGATATTATTTGTCCTAGGTTTACAATATCTGGTTCATTTGTACATTGTATATGTCTATGCATGTACAGATCCTCTTCCCATGTAAAATATTACAGAGTGTTCCATAGACCTCCCTTGCTATATGGTCGGTTTTTTCATGTATGTATAGAATATGAATTTCTATCCGTATAGTACCACTGATGTTAATTGATCCATTCCCCCCACCTTTCTTTTTAGTTGAGCATAGTTTCTCTTCTAAGTCTGTGAGTGTCTTCCTCTGTGGAAATATGTTCATTTCTATCAGTTA
The DNA here is from genome assembly GCF_028021215.1 of Eschrichtius robustus. Taxonomy (NCBI): domain Eukaryota; kingdom Metazoa; phylum Chordata; class Mammalia; order Artiodactyla; family Eschrichtiidae; genus Eschrichtius; species Eschrichtius robustus. The sequence goes on along the minus strand of NC_090827.1, from coordinate 20,391,712 downwards.
TTAGATAGCGCCTCTAAGTGATATCATAGGATATAGGTCTTTTGCTTTCCGACTTACCTCGTGTTTTTTGATTATCACCAGGCTCATCTGTTGTGCCTCAAAGAGCAGTGTTTCATTGTTTTCCATGGCGAATATTCCATCATGTACATGGATCACTTCTTTTTATCCATTCACCTGTGTTTTCAAATTATTTATTTATTTATTTCTGGCTGTGCTGGTCTTCGTTTCTGTGCGAGGGCTTTCTCTAGTTGCGAGAAGCGGGGGCCACTCTACATCGCGGTGCGCGGGCCTCTCACTATCGCGGCCTCTCTTGTTGGGGGCACAGGCTCCAGACGCGCAGGCTCAGTAGTTGTGGCTCATGGGCTTAGTTGCTCCGCGGCATGTGGGATCCTCCCAGACCGGGGCTCGAACCCATGTTCGCTGCATTGGCAGGCAGATTCTCAACCACTACGCCGCCAGGGAAGCCCCCATTCACCTGTTGATGGACATTTTGGTAGCTTCACTGTCTTGGCTCTTGTGAATAAGGCTGCAGTGCAGCTTTCGCAGCCTGTGTCTTCACGCTTCTGGTCTTCTCAGGTGACAGGCCCTGTGGTTCACCCACTGGATTGAATGGTACCTCAATTTTTACTTTTCAACGAGCTCCTTTCTGATCTCATTATTGGCTGTTTCCCTTTCATATCTCACCAGCAAGTAGAGGGTAGAAAGTTCTCTAAAACGTCTGCAGCGTTTATTGTTTGTAGACCTTTTCCAGATGGTCAGTCGACTGGAGAGAGTTGAAACCTTTTGTAGATTAGATTGCATGAGACTAATACTTCCTGAGGTTGAGCTTTTGTCCATTTTCCTTTTCTTTAAAGAGAGCCTGAGTAAAACTTACCTCCTCATACCATCTTCCTGAAAGATTTGCCTGTTTTGAATATTTGTGTTCATTCCCGACCTCAGCACAATTTTTGAGGCCAGGTGTCCTTTACAGCCCCGAGTCCTTGTGAATGTTCACTGACCATTAGCTGTGGCTTTAAAGCCGCTCTTGTGGGAAAGGGCCGCAAGGCGGCAGCATGTCTCCTTTACCAAATCTGGTTACTAGGGCAACAGAGCCTTAATGGAAGTGGTGCAGTAGGTTGTAAATTAGAAAGGAATGTGCCAGGAAAAATCCCTTTATGTTTATGGCTCATTACTTCTTGTTCGTATTTGGAACTTAATTTTTATTTTTCATCACAGCAAATTTGATTACAATGTTTTGTGTGTTCTAGGTGTGCAAGATGTGGTTCTTTCATACATATACATATATGTATTATTCGTCGGACCCTTTTCCCATGTAGATTATGACACAATGTTGAGTAGTCTTCTCTTGGTATTCCGTAGGTCTTTGGTGATTACATATTTCACATGTGTTTGTATAGCTCTGTTAACCCCAATGTCGTAATGTATCTAATCCTCACACCTTTCCATTTGGTGAACCATAAGTGTGTTTACTGAATCTATGATTCCCTTTCTCTGTGGAAATATCTTCATTGGTATCGAATTTTAGGTAACACCTATAAGTGATACGATAGGACATGTGTCTTTCGCTTTCTAACTTACCACAAGTTGCCTGATTACTTCTAGACTCCTCTGTGGTGCTGCAAATGGCATTGTTTCATATTTTCGTTAGCTAATATTCCATCTCGACATGTAGCAGTTCTTCTTTGTCCACCCATGTTTTGGTGGACTTTTTGGTTACTTCCATATCTTGGCTATTGTAATACTGTGCAGTGCACATTTGCCTCTCTGTGTCTTTCCAATTCTGTCTTCTTAGGTTATAGGTCCAGGAATGGGCATGCTGGATCATATGGGCGCTCAATGTTTACCTTTTAAAGGCCCCTCCATTCTGTTCTCATTAGTGGCTCTTTCCAGGTTACGTCCCTCTTAAATTTGAGGGTATGCATTTCTCCACAACACCTTCAGGATTGACTGTTTATAGATTTCTTGCTGATGGTGATTCTGACTGGTGTGAGCTGACACCTCCCTGTGGTTGAATCTGCATGTGTCTCATATTTGGTTGAAATTGACCTTTAAGGCATGTCCTTTTTATTTTTCAAACTGTGATTACAGCTTAGTTCTTCAAAGTGTTTTCTTAAAGTATGTGTCACATTTTAAAATCTTTTCGCCCTTACTTCCCTCAAGACATTTTGAGGGCAGGTTTCACTTAGAGCCCTGCAGTACTTGTTCATATCAAGTGACCATTAGAACAGGCTTTACAGCTGCTTTTGCAGGTAAGGGCCAGGGGGCGGCATCCTTTCTACGTTCCCCACTCTGGTAACTACGGAAAGAGACCCTCCGCCCAGCGGTGTTCCTCGCTTATAAATTAGAGTGGAATGTGACCGGGTAAACCCACAGAAGCTGATATCTCCTTACTTTTGTTTGTTCTTTAAATTTAATTTATAATTTTTATTGGAGTAATATTCCATTGTGTACATGGACCACTTCTTCTTGGTGCATTCCTCTGATGATTGACATTTTCTTTGCTTCAGAGTGTTGGCTCTGGTAAATATTGCTGGAGTGCAGGATTGCCAGCCGGTGACTTTTTGATTCTCATTTTCTCAGGAGATAGGCCCAGCAGTGGGTGTGATTGATGGACTGTTAGCTCAATGTTTCCCTTTTCAAAGCACCTCCATTGTGTTTTCATTAGTGGCTCTTACCACGTCCCCCTTAGAACCGAGGGTACGCAATTCTCTACAATCCCTTCAGCATTTACTGTTTGCAGCGTTTTTGCTAATGGCCATTCTGACTGCTGTGAGCTGATAGGTTTTTCTAATTTGGGTTTGCATGTCTTTAAAAATTCCTAAAATTCATCATTTTTCCACGCCTTTTCCTTTCTGTGAAAAAAAAAAACGGAAAAAAGTATGAGTACAATATACGTCTTGAAATTGTCTTCTTGGAAGGTTGCCCTCTTTTGAATTTCTTGGTCGATTTTCGACCCCAGGCCTTTTTTGGAGGGCAGGTGTCATGTACAGAACTGCAAGTTTGGTGGATATTTAGGGACCTTTAGCAATGGGTTTCAAACTGCTCTTAAGGGAAACGGCCACAAGGAGGCAGCATTTCTCCGTTGTCAAATCTGAGGACTAGGGCAGCAGAGTCTTTCTGGAAGTCGTGGTCCTAGGTTGTAAATTACAATTGAATGTGCTACGAGAATCCCCCATTAGTGTATGTCTCATTTCTTCTTGTTTTTCTTAAATTTTTTAATCGGGGTATAGATTAGGATATTATTTGTCCTAGGTTTACAATATCTGGTTCATTTGTACATTGTATATGTCTATGCATGTACAGATCCTCTTCCCATGTAAAATATTACAGAGTGTTCCATAGACCTCCCTTGCTATATGGTCGGTTTTTTCATGTATGTATAGAATATGAATTTCTATCCGTATAGTACCACTGATGTTAATTGATCCATTCCCCCCACCTTTCTTTTTAGTTGAGCATAGTTTCTCTTCTAAGTCTGTGAGTGTCTTCCTCTGTGGAAATATGTTCATTTCTATCAGTTATTAGATAGCGCCTCTAAGTGATATCATAGGATATAGGTCTTTTGCTTTCCGACTTACCTCGTATTTTTTGATTATCACCAGGCTCATCTGTTGTGCCTCAAAGAGCAGTGTTTCATTGTTTTCCATGGCGAATATTCCATCATGTACATGGATCACTTCTTTTTATCCATTCACCTGTGTTTTCAAATTATTTATTTATTTATTTATGGCTGTGCTGGGTCTTTGTTTCTGTGCGAGGGCTTTCTCTAGTTGCGGGAAGCGGGGGCCACTCTACATCGCGGTGCGCGGGCCTCTCACTATCGCGGCCTCTCTTGTTGGGGGCACAGGCTCCAGACGTGCAGGCTCAGTAGTTGTGGCTCATGGGCTTAGTTGCTCCGCGGCATGTGGGATCCTCCCAGACCGGGGCTCGAACCCATGTTTGCTGCATTGGCAGGCAGATTCTCAACCACTACGCCGCCAGGGAAGCCCCCATTCACCTGTTGATGGACATTTTGGTAGCTTCACTGTCTTGGCTCTTGTGAATAAGGCTGCAGTGCAGCTTTCGCAGCCTGTGTCTTCACGCTTCTGGTCTTCTCAGGTGACAGGCCCTGTGGTTCACCCACTGGATTGAATGGTACCTCAATTTTTACTTTTCAATGAGCTCCTTTCTGATCTCATTATTGGCTGTTTCCCTTTCATATCTCACCAGCAAGTAGAGGGTAGAAAGTTCTCTAAAACGTCTGCAGCGTTTATTGTTTGTAGACCTTTTCCTGATGGTCAGTCGACTGGAGAGAGTTGAAACCTTTTGTAGATTTGATTGCATGAGACTAATACTTCCTGAGGTTGAGCTTTTGTCCATTTTCCTTTTCTTTAAAGAGAGTGAGTAAAACTTACCTCCTCATACCATCTTCCTGAAAGATTTGCCTGTTTTGAATATTTGTGTTCATTCCCGACCTCAGCACAATTTTTGAGGCCAGGTGTCCTTTACAGCCCCGAGTCCTTGTGAATGTTCATTGACCATTAGCTGTGGCTTTAAAGCCGCTCTTGTGGGAAAGGGCCGCAAGGCGGCAGCATGTCTCCTTTACCAAATCTGGTTACTAGGGCAACAGAGCCTTAATGGAAGTGGTGCAGTAGGTTGTAAATTAGAAAGGAATGTGCCAGGAAAAATCCCTTTATGTTTATGGCTCATTACTTCTTGTTCGTATTTGGAACTTAATTTTTATTTTTCATCACAGCAAATTTGATTACAATGTTTTGTGTGTTCTAGGTGTGCAAGATGTGGTTCTTTCATACATATACATATATGTATTATTCGTCGGACCCTTTTCCCATGTAGATTATGACACAATGTTGAGTAGTCTTCTCTTGGTATTCCGTAGGTCTTTGGTGATTACATATTTCACATGTGTTTGTATAGCTCTGTTAACCCCAATGTCGTAATGTATCTAATCCTCACACCTTTCCATTTGGTGAACCATAAGTGTGTTTACTGAATCTATGATTCCCTTTCTCTGTGGAAATATCTTCATTGCTATCGAATTTTAGGTAACACCTATAAGTGATACGATAGGACATGTGTCTTTCGCTTTCTAACTTACCACAAGTTGCCTGATTACTTCTAGACTCCTCTGTGGTGCTGCAAATGGCATTGTTTCATATTTTCGTTAGCTAATATTCCATCTCGACATGTAGCAGTTCTTCTTTGTCCACCCATGTTTTGGTGGACTTTTTGGTTACTTCCATATCTTGGCTATTGTAATACTGTGCAGTGCACATTTGCCTCTCTGTGTCTTTCCAATTCTGTCTTCTTAGGTTATAGGTCCAGGAATGGGCCTGCTGGATCATATGGGCGCTCAATGTTTACCTTTTAAAGGCCCCTCCATTCTGTTCTCATTAGTGGCTCTTTCCAGGTTACGTCCCTCTTAAATTTGAGGGTATGCATTTCTCCACAACACCTTCAGGATTGACTGTTTATAGATTTCTTGCTGATGGTGATTCTGACTGGTGTGAGCTGACACCTCCCTGTGGCTGAATCTGCATGTGTCTCATATTTGGTTGAAATTGACCTTTAAGGCATGTCCTTTTTATTTTTCAAACTGTGATTACAGCTTAGTTCTTCAAAGTGTTTTCTTAAAGTATGTGTCACATTTTAAAATCTTTTCGCCCTTACTTCCCTCAAGACATTTTGAGGGCAGGTTTCACTTAGAGCCCTGCAGTACTTGTTCATATCAAGTGACCATTAGAACAGGCTTTACAGCTGCTTTTGCAGGTAAGGGCCAGGGGGCGGCATCCTGTCTACGTTCCCCACTCTGGTAACTACGGAAAGAGACCCTCCGCCCAGCGGTGTTCCTCGCTTATAAATTAGAGTGGAATGTGACCGGGTAAACCCACAGAAGCTGATATCTCCTTACTTTTGTTGGTTCTTTAAATTTAATTTATAATTTTTATTGGAGTAATATTCCATTGTGTACATGGACCACTTCTTCTTGGTGCATTCCTCTGATGATTGACATTTTCTTTGCTTCAGAGTGTTGGCTCTGGTAAATATTGCTGGAGTGCAGGATTGCCAGCCGGTGACTTTTTGATTCTCATTTTCTCAGGAGATAGGCCCAGCAGTGGGTGTGATTGATGGACTGTTAGCTCAATGTTTCCCTTTTCAAAGCACCTCCATTGTGTTTTCATTAGTGGCTCTTACCACGTCCCCCTTAGAACCGAGGGTACGCAATTCTCTACAATCCCTTCAGCATTTACTGTTTGCAGCGTTTTTGCTAATGGCCATTCTGACTGCTGTGAGCTGATAGGTTTTTCTAATTTGGGTTTGCATGTCTTTAAAAATTCCTAAAATTCATCATTTTTCCACGCCTTTTCCTTTCTGTGAAAAAAAAAAACGGAAAAAAGTATGAGTACAATATACGTCTTGAAATTGTCTTCTTGGAAGGTTGCCCTCTTTTGAATTTCTTGGTCGATTTTCGACCCCAGGCCTTTTTTGGAGGGCAGGTGTCATGTACAGAACTGCAAGTTTGGTGGATATTTAGGGACCTTTAGCAATGGGTTTCAAACTGCTCTTAAGGGAAACGGCCACAAGGAGGCAGCATTTCTCCGTTGTCAAATCTGAGGACTAGGGCAGCAGAGTCTTTCTGGAAGTCGTGGTCCTAGGTTGTAAATTACAATTGAATGTGCTACGAGAATCCCCCATTAGTGTATGTCTCATTTCTTCTTGTTTTTCTTAAATTTTTTAATCGGGGTATAGATTAGGATATTATTTGTCCTAGGTTTACAATATCTGGTTCATTTGTACATTGTATATGTCTATGCATGTACAGATCCTCTTCCCATGTAAAATATTACAGAGTGTTCCATAGACCTCCCTTGCTATATGGTCGGTTTTTTCATGTATGTATAGAATATGAATTTCTATCCGTATAGTACCACTGATGTTAATTGATCCATTCCCCCCACCTTTCTTTTTAGTTGAGCATAGTTTCTCTTCTAAGTCTGTGAGTGTCTTCCTCTGTGGAAATATGTTCATTTCTATCAGTTATTAGATAGCGCCTCTAAGTGATATCATAGGATATAGGTCTTTTGCTTTCCGACTTACCTCGTATTTTTTGATTATCACCAGGCTCATCTGTTGTGCCTCAAAGAGCAGTGTTTCATTGTTTTCCATGGCGAATATTCCATCATGTACATGGATCACTTCTTTTTATCCATTCACCTGTGTTTTCAAATTATTTATTTATTTATTTATGGCTGTGCTGGGTCTTTGTTTCTGTGCGAGGGCTTTCTCTAGTTGCGGGAAGCGGGGGCCACTCTACATCGCGGTGCGCGGGCCTCTCACTATCGCGGCCTCTCTTGTTGGGGGCACAGGCTCCAGACGTGCAGGCTCAGTAGTTGTGGCTCATGGGCTTAGTTGCTCCGCGGCATGTGGGATCCTCCCAGACCGGGGCTCGAACCCATGTTTGCTGCATTGGCAGGCAGATTCTCAACCACTACGCCGCCAGGGAAGCCCCCATTCACCTGTTGATGGACATTTTGGTAGCTTCACTGTCTTGGCTCTTGTGAATAAGGCTGCAGTGCAGCTTTCGCAGCCTGTGTCTTCACGCTTCTGGTCTTCTCAGGTGACAGGCCCTGTGGTTCACCCACTGGATTGAATGGTACCTCAATTTTTACTTTTCAATGAGCTCCTTTCTGATCTCATTATTGGCTGTTTCCCTTTCATATCTCACCAGCAAGTAGAGGGTAGAAAGTTCTCTAAAACGTCTGCAGCGTTTATTGTTTGTAGACCTTTTCCTGATGGTCAGTCGACTGGAGAGAGTTGAAACCTTTTGTAGATTTGATTGCATGAGACTAATACTTCCTGAGGTTGAGCTTTTGTCCATTTTCCTTTTCTTTAAAGAGAGTGAGTAAAACTTACCTCCTCATACCATCTTCCTGAAAGATTTGCCTGTTTTGAATATTTGTGTTCATTCCCGACCTCAGCACAATTTTTGAGGCCAGGTGTCCTTTACAGCCCCGAGTCCTTGTGAATGTTCATTGACCATTAGCTGTGGCTTTAAAGCCGCTCTTGTGGGAAAGGGCCGCAAGGCGGCAGCATGTCTCCTTTACCAAATCTGGTTACTAGGGCAACAGAGCCTTAATGGAAGTGGTGCAGTAGGTTGTAAATTAGAAAGGAATGTGCCAGGAAAAATCCCTTTATGTTTATGGCTCATTACTTCTTGTTCGTATTTGGAACTTAATTTTTATTTTTCATCACAGCAAATTTGATTACAATGTTTTGTGTGTTCTAGGTGTGCAAGATGTGGTTCTTTCATACATATACATATATGTATTATTCGTCGGACCCTTTTCCCATGTAGATTATGACACAATGTTGAGTAGTCTTCTCTTGGTATTCCGTAGGTCTTTGGTGATTACATATTTCACATGTGTTTGTATAGCTCTGTTAACCCCAATGTCGTAATGTATCTAATCCTCACACCTTTCCATTTGGTGAACCATAAGTGTGTTTACTGAATCTATGATTCCCTTTCTCTGTGGAAATATCTTCATTGCTATCGAATTTTAGGTAACACCTATAAGTGATACGATAGGACATGTGTCTTTCGCTTTCTAACTTACCACAAGTTGCCTGATTACTTCTAGACTCCTCTGTGGTGCTGCAAATGGCATTGTTTCATATTTTCGTTAGCTAATATTCCATCTCGACATGTAGCAGTTCTTCTTTGTCCACCCATGTTTTGGTGGACTTTTTGGTTACTTCCATATCTTGGCTATTGTAATACTGTGCAGTGCACATTTGCCTCTCTGTGTCTTTCCAATTCTGTCTTCTTAGGTTATAGGTCCAGGAATGGGCCTGCTGGATCATATGGGCGCTCAATGTTTACCTTTTAAAGGCCCCTCCATTCTGTTCTCATTAGTGGCTCTTTCCAGGTTACGTCCCTCTTAAATTTGAGGGTATGCATTTCTCCACAACACCTTCAGGATTGACTGTTTATAGATTTCTTGCTGATGGTGATTCTGACTGGTGTGAGCTGACACCTCCCTGTGGCTGAATCTGCATGTGTCTCATATTTGGTTGAAATTGACCTTTAAGGCATGTCCTTTTTATTTTTCAAACTGTGATTACAGCTTAGTTCTTCAAAGTGTTTTCTTAAAGTATGTGTCACATTTTAAAATCTTTTCGCCCTTACTTCCCTCAAGACATTTTGAGGGCAGGTTTCACTTAGAGCCCTGCAGTACTTGTTCATATCAAGTGACCATTAGAACAGGCTTTACAGCTGCTTTTGCAGGTAAGGGCCAGGGGGCGGCATCCTGTCTACGTTCCCCACTCTGGTAACTACGGAAAGAGACCCTCCGCCCAGCGGTGTTCCTCGCTTATAAATTAGAGTGGAATGTGACCGGGTAAACCCACAGAAGCTGATATCTCCTTACTTTTGTTGGTTCTTTAAATTTAATTTATAATTTTTATTGGAGTAATATTCCATTGTGTACATGGACCACTTCTTCTTGGTGCATTCCTCTGATGATTGACATTTTCTTTGCTTCAGAGTGTTGGCTCTGGTAAATATTGCTGGAGTGCAGGATTGCCAGCCGGTGACTTTTTGATTCTCATTTTCTCAGGAGATAGGCCCAGCAGTGGGTGTGATTGATGGACTGTTAGCTCAATGTTTCCCTTTTCAAAGCACCTCCATTGTGTTTTCATTAGTGGCTCTTACCACGTCCCCCTTAGAACCGAGGGTACGCAATTCTCTACAATCCCTTCAGCATTTACTGTTTGCAGCGTTTTTGCTAATGGCCATTCTGACTGCTGTGAGCTGATAGGTTTTTCTAATTTGGGTTTGCATGTCTCTAAAAATTCCTAAAATTCATCATTTTTCCACGCCTTTTCCTTTCTGTGAAAAAAAAAAAACAGAAAAAAGTATGAGTACAATATACGTCTTGAAATTGTCTTCTTGGAAGGTTGCCCTCTTTTGAATTTCTTGGTCGATTTTCGACCCCAGGCCTTTTGTGGAGGGCAGGTGTCATGTACAGAACTGCAAGTTTGGTGGATATTTAGGGACCTTTAGCAATGGGTTTCAAACTGCTCTTAAGGGAAACGGCCACAAGGAGGCAGCATTTCTCCGTTGTCAAATCTGAGGACTAGGGCAGCAGAGTCTTTCTGGAAGTCGTGGTCCTAGGTTGTAAATTACAATTGAATGTGCTACGAGAATCCCCCATTAGTGTATGTCTCATTTCTTCTTGTTTTTCTTAAATTTTTTAATCGGGGTATAGATTAGGATATTATTTGTCCTAGGTTTACAATATCTGGTTCATTTGTACATTGTATATGTCTATGCATGTACAGATCCTCTTCCCATGTAAAATATTACAGAGTGTTCCATAGACCTCCCTTGCTATATGGTCGGTTTTTTCATGTATGTATATAATATGAATTTCTATCCGTATAGTACCACTGATGTTAATTGATCCATTCCCCCCACCTTTCTTTTTAGTTGAGCATAGTTTCTCTTCTAAGTCTGTGAGTGTCTTCCTCTGTGGAAATATGTTCATTTCTATCAGTTATTAGATAGCGCCTCTAAGTGATATCATAGGATATAGGTCTTTTGCTTTCCGACTTACCTCATGTTTTTTGATTATCACCAGGCTCATCTGTTGTGCCTCAAAGAGCAGTGTTTCATTGTTTTCCATGGCGAATATTCCATCATGTACATGGATCACTTCTTTTTATCCATTCACCTGTGTTTTCAAATTATTTATTTATTTATTTCTGGCTGTGCTGGGTCTTCGTTTCTGTGCGAGGGCTTTCTCTAGTTGCGGGAAGCGGGGGCCACTCTACATCGCGGTGCGCGGGCCTCTCACTATCGCGGCCTCTCTTGTTGGGGGCACAGGCTCCAGACGCGCAGGCTCACTAGTTGTGGCTCATGGGCTTAGTTGCTCCGCGGCATGTGGGATCCTCCCAGACCGGGGCTCGAACCCATGTTCGCTGCATTGGCAGGCAGATTCTCAACCACTACGCCGCCAGGGAAGCCCCCATTCACCTGTTGATGGACATTTTGGTAGCTTCACTGTCTTGGCTCTTGTGAATAAGGCTGCAGTGCAGCTTTCGCAGCCTGTGTCTTCACGCTTCTGGTCTTCTCAGGTGACAGGCCCTGTGGTTCACCCACTGGATTGAATGGTACCTCAATTTTTACTTTTCAACGAGCTCCTTTCTGATCTCATTATTGGCTGTTTCCCTTTCATATCTCACCAGCAAGTAGAGGGTAGAAAGTTCTCTAAAACGTCTGCAGCGTTTATTGTTTGTAGACCTTTTCCAGATGGTCAGTCGACTGGAGAGAGTTGAAACCTTTTGTAGATTAGATTGCATGAGACTAATACTTCCTGAGGTTAAGCTTTTGTCCATTTTCCTTTTCTTTAAAGAGAGTGAGTAAAACTTACCTCCTCATACCATCTTCCTGAAAGATTTGCCTGTTTTGAATATTTGTGTTCATTCCCGACCTCAGCACAATTTTTGAGGCCAGGTGTCCTTTACAGCCCCGAGTCCTTGTGAATGTTCACTGACCATTAGCTGTGGCTTTAAAGCCGCTCTTGTGGGAAAGGGCCGCAAGGCGGCAGCATGTCTCCTTTACCAAATCTGGTTACTAGGGCAACAGAGCCTTAATGGAAGTGGTGCAGTAGGTTGTAAATTAGAAAGGAATGTGCCAGGAAAAATCCCTTTATGTTTATGGCTCATTACTTCTTGTTCGTATTTGGAACTTAATTTTTATTTTTCATCACAGCAAATTTGATTACAATGTTTTGTGTGTTCTAGGTGTGCAAGATGTGGTTCTTTCATACATATACATATATGTATTATTCGTCGGACCCTTTTCCCATGTAGATTATGACACAATGTTGAGTAGTCTTCTCTTGGTATTCCGTAGGTCTTTGGTGATTACATATTTCACATGTGTTTGTATAGCTCTGTTAACCCCAATGTCGTAATGTATCTAATCCTCACACCTTTCCATTTGGTGAACCATAAGTGTGTTTACTGAATCTATGATTCCCTTTCTCTGTGGAAATATCTTCATTGCTATCGAATTTTAGGTAACACCTATAAGTGATACGATAGGACATGTGTCTTTCGCTTTCTAACTTACCACAAGTTGCCTGATTACTTCTAGACTCCTCTGTGGTGCTGCAAATGGCATTGTTTCATATTTTCGTTAGCTAATATTCCATCTCGACATGTAGCAGTTCTTCTTTGTCCACCCATGTTTTGGTGGACTTTTTGGTTACTTCCATATCTTGGCTATTGTAATACTGTGCAGTGCACATTTGCCTCTCTGTGTCTTTCCAATTCTGTCTTCTTAGGTTATAGGTCCAGGAATGGGCCTGCTGGATCATATGGGCGCTCAATGTTTACCTTTTAAAGGCCCCTCCATTCTGTTCTCATTAGTGGCTCTTTCCAGGTTACGTCCCTCTTAAATTTGAGGGTATGCATTTCTGCACAACACCTTCAGGATTGACTGTTTATAGATTTCTTGCTGATGGTGATTCTGACTGGTGTGAGCTGACACCTCCCTGTGGTTGAATCTGCATGTGTCTCATATTTGGTTGAAATTGACCTTTAAGGCATGTCCTTTTAATTTTTCAAACTGTGATTACAGCTTAGTTCTTCAAAGTGTTTTCTTAAAGTATGTGTCACATTTTAAAATCTTTTCGCCCTTACTTCCCTCAAGACATTTTGAGGGCAGGTTTCACTTAGAGCCCTGCAGTACTTGTTCATATCAAGTGACCATTAGAACAGGCTTTACAGCTGCTTTTGCAGGTAAGGGCCAGGGGGCGGCATCCTTTCTACGTTCCCCACTCTGGTAACTACGGAAAGAGACCCTCCGCCCAGCGGTGTTCCTCGCTTATAAATTAGAGTGGAATGTGACCGGGTAAACCCACAGAAGCTGATATCTCCTTACTTTTGTTTGTTCTTTAAATTTAATTTATAATTTTTATTGGAGTAATATTCCATTGTGTACATGGACCACTTCTTCTTGGTGCATTCCTCTGATGATTGACATTTTCTTTGCTTCAGAGTGTTGGCTCTGGTAAATATTGCTGGAGTGCAGGATTGCCAGCCGGTGACTTTTTGATTCTCATTTTCTCAGGAGATAGGCCCAGCAGTGGGTGTGATTGATGGACTGTTAGCTCAATGTTTCCCTTTTCAAAGCACCTCCATTGTGTTTTCATTAGTGGCTCTTACCACGTCCCCCTTAGAACCGAGGGTACGCAATTCTCTACAATCCCTTCAGCATTTACTGTTTGCAGCGTTTTTGCTAATGGCCATTCTGACTGCTGTGAGCTGATAGGTTTTTCTAATTTGGGTTTGCATGTCTTTAAAAATTCCTAAAATTCATCATTTTTCCACGCCTTTTCCTTTCTGTGAAAAAAAAAACGGAAAAAAGTATGAGTACAATATACGTCTTGAAATTGTCTTCTTGGAAGGTTGCCCTCTTTTGAATTTCTTGGTCGATTTTCGACCCCAGGCCTTTTTTGGAGGGCAGGTGTCATGTACAGAACTGCAAGTTTGGTGGATATTTAGGGACCTTTAGCAATGGGTTTCAAACTGCTCTTAAGGGAAACGGCCACAAGGAGGCAGCATTTCTCCGTTGTCAAATCTGAGGACTAGGGCAGCAGAGTCTTTCTGGAAGTCGTGGTCCTAGGTTGTAAATTACAATTGAATGTGCTACGAGAATCCCCCATTAGTGTATGTCTCATTTCTTCTTGTTTTTCTTAAATTTTTTAATCGGGGTATAGATTAGGATATTATTTGTCCTAGGTTTACAATATCTGGTTCATTTGTACATTGTATATGTCTATGCATGTACAGATCCTCTTCCCATGTAAAATATTACAGAGTGTTCCATAGACCTCCCTTGCTATATGGTCGGTTTTTTCATGTATGTATATAATATGAATTTCTATCCGTATAGTACCACTGATGTTAATTGATCCATTCCCCCCACCTTTCTTTTTAGTTGAGCATAGTTTCTCTTCTAAGTCTGTGAGTGTCTTCCTCTGTGGAAATATGTTCATTTCTATCAGTTATTAGATAGCGCCTCTAAGTGATATCATAGGATATAGGTCTTTTGCTTTCCGACTTACCTCATGTTTTTTGATTATCACCAGGCTCATCTGTTGTGCCTCAAAGAGCAGTGTTTCATTGTTTTCCATGGCGAATATTCCATCATGTACATGGATCACTTCTTTTTATCCATTCACCTGTGTTTTCAAATTATTTATTTATTTATTTCTGGCTGTGCTGGGTCTTCGTTTCTGTGCGAGGGCTTTCTCTAGTTGCGGGAAGCGGGGGCCACTCTACATCGCGGTGCGCGGGCCTCTCACTATCGCGGCCTCTCTTGTTGGGGGCACAGGCTCCAGACGCGCAGGCTCATTAGTTGTGGCTCATGGGCTTAGTTGCTCCGCGGCATGTGGGATCCTCCCAGACCGGGGCTCGAACCCATGTTCGCTGCATTGGCAGGCAGATTCTCAACCACTACGCCGCCAGGGAAGCCCCCATTCACCTGTTGATGGACATTTTGGTAGCTTCACTGTCTTGGCTCTTGTGAATAAGGCTGCAGTGCAGCTTTCGCAGCCTGTGTCTTCACGCTTCTGGTCTTCTCAGGTGACAGGCCCTGTGGTTCACCCACTGGATTGAATGGTACCTCAATTTTTACTTTTCAACGAGCTCCTTTCTGATCTCATTATTGGCTGTTTCCCTTTCATATCTCACCAGCAAGTAGAGGGTAGAAAGTTCTCTAAAACGTCTGCAGCGTTTATTGTTTGTAGACCTTTTCCAGATGGTCAGTCGACTGGAGAGAGTTGAAACCTTTTGTAGATTAGATTGCATGAGACTAATACTTCCTGAGGTTGAGCTTTTGTCCATTTTCCTTTTCTTTAAAGAGAGCCTGAGTAAAACTTACCTCCTCATACCATCTTCCTGAAAGATTTGCCTGTTTTGAATATTTGTGTTCATTCCCGACCTCAGCACAATTTTTGAGGCCAGGTGTCCTTTACAGCCCCGAGTCCTTGTGAATGTTCACTGACCATTAGCTGTGGCTTTAAAGCCGCTCTTGTGGGAAAGGGCCGCAAGGCGGCAGCATGTCTCCTTTACCAAATCTGGTTACTAGGGCAACAGAGCCTTAATGGAAGTGGTGCAGTAGGTTGTAAATTAGAAAGGAATGTGCCAGGAAAAATCCCTTTATGTTTATGGCTCATTACTTCTTGTTCGTATTTGGAACTTAATTTTTATTTTTCATCACAGCAAATTTGATTACAATGTTTTGTGTGTTCTAGGTGTGCAAGATGTGGTTCTTTCATACATATACATATATGTATTATTCGTCGGACCCTTTTCCCATGTAGATTATGACACAATGTTGAGTAGTCTTCTCTTGGTATTCCGTAGGTCTTTGGTGATTACATATTTCACATGTGTTTGTATAGCTCTGTTAACCCCAATGTCGTAATGTATCTAATCCTCACACCTTTCCATTTGGTGAACCATAAGTGTGTTTACTGAATCTATGATTCCCTTTCTCTGTGGAAATATCTTCATTGGTATCGAATTTTAGGTAACACCTATAAGTGATACGATAGGACATGTGTCTTTCGCTTTCTAACTTACCACAAGTTGCCTGATTACTTCTAGACTCCTCTGTGGTGCTGCAAATGGCATTGTTTCATATTTTCGTTAGCTAATATTCCATCTCGACATGTAGCAGTTCTTCTTTGTCCACCCATGTTTTGGTGAACTTTTTGGTTACTTCCATATCTTGGCTATTGTAATACTGTGCAGTGCACATTTGCCTCTCTGTGTCTTTCCAATTCTGTCTTCTTAGGTTATAGGTCCAGGAATGGGCCTGCTGGATCATATGGGCGCTCAATGTTTACCTTTTAAAGGCCCCTCCATTCTGTTCTCATTAGTGGCTCTTTCCAGGTTACGTCCCTCTTAAATTTGAGGGTATGCATTTCTCCACAACACCTTCAGGATTGACTGTTTATAGATTTCTTGCTGATGGTGATTCTGACTGGTGTGAGCTGACACCTCCCTGTGGTTGAATCTGCATGTGTCTCATATTTGGTTGAAATTGACCTTTAAGGCATGTCCTTTTTATTTTTCAAACTGTGATTACAGCTTAGTTCTTCAAAGTGTTTTCTTAAAGTATGTGTCACATTTTAAAATCTTTTCGCCCTTACTTCCCTCAAGACATTTTGAGGGCAGGTTTCACTTAGAGCCCTGCAGTACTTGTTCATATCAAGTGACCATTAGAACAGGCTTTACAGCTGCTTTTGCAGGTAAGGGCCAGGGGGCGGCATCCTTTCTACGTTCCCCACTCTGGTAACTACGGAAAGAGACCCTCCGCCCAGCGGTGTTCCTCGCTTATAAATTAGAGTGGAATGTGACCGGGTAAACCCACAGAAGCTGATATCTCCTTACTTTTGTTTGTTCTTTAAATTTAATTTATAATTTTTATTGGAGTAATATTCCATTGTGTACATGGACCACTTCTTCTTGGTGCATTCCTCTGATGATTGACATTTTCTTTGCTTCAGAGTGTTGGCTCTGGTAAATATTGCTGGAGTGCAGGATTGCCAGCCGGTGACTTTTTGATTCTCATTTTCTCAGGAGATAGGCCCAGCAGTGGGTGTGATTGATGGACTGTTAGCTCAATGTTTCCCTTTTCAAAGCACCTCCATTGTGTTTTCATTAGTGGCTCTTACCACGTCCCCCTTAGAACCGAGGGTACGCAATTCTCTACAATCCCTTCAGCATTTACTGTTTGCAGCGTTTTTGCTAATGGCCATTCTGACTGCTGTGAGCTGATAGGTTTTTCTAATTTGGGTTTGCATGTCTTTAAAAATTCCTAAAATTCATCATTTTTCCACGCCTTTTCCTTTCTGTGAAAAAAAAAAACGGAAAAAAGTATGAGTACAATATACGTCTTGAAATTGTCTTCTTGGAAGGTTGCCCTCTTTTGAATTTCTTGGTCGATTTTCGACCCCAGGCCTTTTTTGGAGGGCAGGTGTCATGTACAGAACTGCAAGTTTGGTGGATATTTAGGGACCTTTAGCAATGGGTTTCAAACTGCTCTTAAGGGAAACGGCCACAAGGAGGCAGCATTTCTCCGTTGTCAAATCTGAGGACTAGGGCAGCAGAGTCTTTCTGGAAGTCGTGGTCCTAGGTTGTAAATTACAATTGAATGTGCTACGAGAATCCCCCATTAGTGTATGTCTCATTTCTTCTTGTTTTTCTTAAATTTTTTAATCGGGGTATAGATTAGGATATTATTTGTCCTAGGTTTACAATATCTGGTTCATTTGTACATTGTATATGTCTATGCATGTACAGATCCTCTTCCCATGTAAAATATTACAGAGTGTTCCATAGACCTCCCTTGCTATATGGTCGGTTTTTTCATGTATGTATATAATATGAATTTCTATCCGTATAGTACCACTGATGTTAATTGATCCATTCCCCCCACCTTTCTTTTTAGTTGAGCATAGTTTCTCTTCTAAGTCTGTGAGTGTCTTCCTCTGTGGAAATATGTTCATTTCTATCAGTTATTAGATAGTGCCTCTAAGTGATATCATAGGATATAGGTCTTTTCCTTTCCGACTTACCTCGTGTTTTTTGATTATCACCAGGCTCATCTGTTGTGCCTCAAAGAGCAGTGTTTCATTGTTTTCCATGGCGAATATTCCATCATGTACATGGATCACTTCTTTTTATCCATTCACCTGTGTTTTCAAATTATTTATTTATTTATTTCTGGCTGTGCTGGGTCTTCGTTTCTGTGCGAGGGCTTTCTCTAGTTGCGGGAAGCGGGGGCCACTCTACATCGCGGTGTGTGGGCCTCTCACTATCGCGGCCTCTCTTGTTGGGGGCACAGGCTCCAGACGCGCAGGCTCATTAGTTGTGGCTCATGGGCTTAGTTGCTCCGCGGCATGTGGGATCCTCCCAGACCGGGGCTCGAACCCATGTTCGCTGCATTGGCAGGCAGATTCTCAACCACTACGCCGCCAGGGAAGCCCCCATTCACCTGTTGATGGACATTTTGGTAGCTTCACTGTCTTGGCTCTTGTGAATAAGGCTGCAGTGCAGCTTTCGCAGCCTGTGTCTTCACGCTTCTGGTCTTCTCAGGTGACAGGCCCTGTGGTTCACCCACTGGATTGAATGGTACCTCAATTTTTACTTTTCAACGAGCTCCTTTCTGATCTCATTATTGGCTGTTTCCCTTTCATATCTCACCAGCAAGTAGAGGGTAGAAAGTTCTCTAAAACGTCTGCAGCGTTTATTGTTTGTAGACCTTTTCCAGATGGTCAGTCGACTGGAGAGAGTTGAAACCTTTTGTAGATTAGATTGCATGAGACTAATACTTCCTGAGGTTGAGCTTTTGTCCATTTTCCTTTTCTTTAAAGAGAGCCTGAGTAAAACTTACCTCCTCATACCATCTTCCTGAAAGATTTGCCTGTTTTGAATATTTGTGTTCATTCCCGACCTCAGCACAATTTTTGAGGCCAGGTGTCCTTTACAGCCCCGAGTCCTTGTGAATGTTCACTGACCATTAGCTGTGGCTTTAAAGCCGCTCTTGTGGGAAAGGGCCGCAAGGCGGCAGCATGTCTCCTTTACCAAATCTGGTTACTAGGGCAACAGAGCCTTAATGGAAGTGGTGCAGTAGGTTGTAAATTAGAAAGGAATGTGCCAGGAAAAATCCCTTTATGTTTATGGCTCATTACTTCTTGTTCGTATTTGGAACTTAATTTTTATTTTTCATCACAGCAAATTTGATTACAATGTTTTGTGTGTTCTAGGTGTACAAGATGTGGTTCTTTCATACATATACATATATGTATTATTCGTCGGACCCTTTTCCCATGTAGATTATGACACAATGTTGAGTAGTCTTCTCTTGGTATTCCGTAGGTCTTTGGTGATTACATATTTCACATGTGTTTGTATAGCTCTGTTAACCCCAATGTCGTAATGTATCTAATCCTCACACCTTTCCATTTGGTGAACCATAAGTGTGTTTACTGAATCTATGATTCCCTTTCTCTGTGGAAATATCTTCATTGGTATCGAATTTTAGGTAACACCTATAAGTGATACGATAGGACATGTGTCTTTCGCTTTCTAACTTACCACAAGTTGCCTGATTACTTCTAGACTCCTCTGTGGTGCTGCAAATGGCATTGTTTCATATTTTCGTTAGCTAATATTCCATCTCGACATGTAGCAGTTCTTCTTTGTCCACCCATGTTTTGGTGAACTTTTTGGTTACTTCCATATCTTGGCTATTGTAATACTGTGCAGTGCACATTTGCCTCTCTGTGTCTTTCCAATTCTGTCTTCTTAGGTTATAGGTCCAGGAATGGGCCTGCTGGATCATATGGGCGCTCAATGTTTACCTTTTAAAGGCCCCTCCATTCTGTTCTCATTAGTGGCTCTTTCCAGGTTACGTCCCTCTTAAATTTGAGGGTATGCATTTCTGCACAACACCTTCAGGATTGACTGTTTATAGATTTCTTGCTGATGGTGATTCTGACTGGTGTGAGCTGACACCTCCCTGTGGTTGAATCTGCATGTGTCTCATATTTGGTTGAAATTGACCTTTAAGGCATGTCCTTTTAATTTTTCAAACTGTGATTACAGCTTAGTTCTTCAAAGTGTTTTCTTAAAGTATGTGTCACATTTTAAAATCTTTTCGCCCTTACTTCCCTCAAGACATTTTGAGGGCAGGTTTCACTTAGAGCCCTGCAGTACTTGTTCATATCAAGTGACCATTAGAACAGGCTTTACAGCTGCTTTTGCAGGTAAGGGCCAGGGGGCGGCATCCTTTCTACGTTCCCCACTCTGGTAACTACGGAAAGAGACCCTCCGCCCAGCGGTGTTCCTCGCTTATAAATTAGAGTGGAATGTGACCGGGTAAACCCACAGAAGCTGATATCTCCTTACTTTTGTTTGTTCTTTAAATTTAATTTATAATTTTTATTGGAGTAATATTCCATTGTGTACATGGACCACTTCTTCTTGGTGCATTCCTCTGATGATTGACATTTTCTTTGCTTCAGAGTGTTGGCTCTGGTAAATATTGCTGGAGTGCAGGATTGCCAGCCGGTGACTTTTTGATTCTCATTTTCTCAGGAGATAGGCCCAGCAGTGGGTGTGATTGATGGACTGTTAGCTCAATGTTTCCCTTTTCAAAGCACCTCCATTGTGTTTTCATTAGTGGCTCTTACCACGTCCCCCTTAGAACCGAGGGTACGCAATTCTCTACAATCCCTTCAGCATTTACTGTTTGCAGCGTTTTTGCTAATGGCCATTCTGACTGCTGTGAGCTGATAGGTTTTTCTAATTTGGGTTTGCATGTCTTTAAAAATTCCTAAAATTCATCATTTTTCCACGCCTTTTCCTTTCTGTGAAAAAAAAAAACGGAAAAAAGTATGAGTACAATATACGTCTTGAAATTGTCTTCTTGGAAGGTTGCCCTCTTTTGAATTTCTTGGTCGATTTTCGACCCCAGGCCTTTTTTGGAGGGCAGGTGTCATGTACAGAACTGCAAGTTTGGTGGATATTTAGGGACCTTTAGCAATGGGTTTCAAACTGCTCTTAAGGGAAACGGCCACAAGGAGGCAGCATTTCTCCGTTGTCAAATCTGAGGACTAGGGCAGCAGAGTCTTTCTGGAAGTCGTGGTCCTAGGTTGTAAATTACAATTGAATGTGCTACGAGAATCCCCCATTAGTGTATGTCTCATTTCTTCTTGTTTTTCTTAAATTTTTTAATCGGGGTATAGATTAGGATATTATTTGTCCTAGGTTTACAATATCTGGTTCATTTGTACATTGTATATGTCTATGCATGTACAGATCCTCTTCCCATGTAAAATATTACAGAGTGTTCCATAGACCTCCCTTGCTATATGGTCGGTTTTTTCATGTATGTATATAATATGAATTTCTATCCGTATAGTACCACTGATGTTAATTGATCCATTCCCCCCACCTTTCTTTTTAGTTGAGCATAGTTTCTCTTCTAAGTCTGTGAGTGTCTTCCTCTGTGGAAATATGTTCATTTCTATCAGTTATTAGATAGCGCCTCTAAGTGATATCATAGGATATAGGTCTTTTGCTTTCCGACTTACCTCATGTTTTTTGATTATCACCAGGCTCATCTGTTGTGCCTCAAAGAGCAGTGTTTCATTGTTTTCCATGGCGAATATTCCATCATGTACATGGATCACTTCTTTTTATCCATTCACCTGTGTTTTCAAATTATTTATTTATTTATTTCTGGCTGTGCTG
Organism: Eschrichtius robustus; assembly: GCF_028021215.1. Taxonomy (NCBI): domain Eukaryota; kingdom Metazoa; phylum Chordata; class Mammalia; order Artiodactyla; family Eschrichtiidae; genus Eschrichtius; species Eschrichtius robustus. Next base: position 20,370,370 of record NC_090827.1, on the reverse strand, counting down.
GGTCTTCGTTTCTGTGCGAGGGCTTTCTCTAGTTGCGGGAAGCGGGGGCCACTCTACATCGCGGTGCGCGGGCCTCTCACTATCGCGGCCTCTCTTGTTGGGGGCACAGGCTCCAGACGCGCAGGCTCATTAGTTGTGGCTCATGGGCTTAGTTGCTCCGCGGCATGTGGGATCCTCCCAGACCGGGGCTCGAACCCATGTTCGCTGCATTGGCAGGCAGATTCTCAACCACTACGCCGCCAGGGAAGCCCCCATTCACCTGTTGATGGACATTTTGGTAGCTTCACTGTCTTGGCTCTTGTGAATAAGGCTGCAGTGCAGCTTTCGCAGCCTGTGTCTTCACGCTTCTGGTCTTCTCAGGTGACAGGCCCTGTGGTTCACCCACTGGATTGAATGGTACCTCAATTTTTACTTTTCAACGAGCTCCTTTCTGATCTCATTATTGGCTGTTTCCCTTTCATATCTCACCAGCAAGTAGAGGGTAGAAAGTTCTCTAAAACGTCTGCAGCGTTTATTGTTTGTAGACCTTTTCCAGATGGTCAGTCGACTGGAGAGAGTTGAAACCTTTTGTAGATTAGATTGCATGAGACTAATACTTCCTGAGGTTGAGCTTTTGTCCATTTTCCTTTTCTTTAAAGAGAGCCTGAGTAAAACTTACCTCCTCATACCATCTTCCTGAAAGATTTGCCTGTTTTGAATATTTGTGTTCATTCCCGACCTCAGCACAATTTTTGAGGCCAGGTGTCCTTTACAGCCCCGAGTCCTTGTGAATGTTCACTGACCATTAGCTGTGGCTTTAAAGCCGCTCTTGTGGGAAAGGGCCGCAAGGCGGCAGCATGTCTCCTTTACCAAATCTGGTTACTAGGGCAACAGAGCCTTAATGGAAGTGGTGCAGTAGGTTGTAAATTAGAAAGGAATGTGCCAGGAAAAATCCCTTTATGTTTATGGCTCATTACTTCTTGTTCGTATTTGGAACTTAATTTTTATTTTTCATCACAGCAAATTTGATTACAATGTTTTGTGTGTTCTAGGTGTGCAAGATGTGGTTCTTTCATACATATACATATATGTATTATTCGTCGGACCCTTTTCCCATGTAGATTATGACACAATGTTGAGTAGTCTTCTCTTGGTATTCCGTAGGTCTTTGGTGATTACATATTTCACATGTGTTTGTATAGCTCTGTTAACCCCAATGTCGTAATGTATCTAATCCTCACACCTTTCCATTTGGTGAACCATAAGTGTGTTTACTGAATCTATGATTCCCTTTCTCTGTGGAAATATCTTCATTGGTATCGAATTTTAGGTAACACCTATAAGTGATACGATAGGACATGTGTCTTTCGCTTTCTAACTTACCACAAGTTGCCTGATTACTTCTAGACTCCTCTGTGGTGCTGCAAATGGCATTGTTTCATATTTTCGTTAGCTAATATTCCATCTCGACATGTAGCAGTTCTTCTTTGTCCACCCATGTTTTGGTGAACTTTTTGGTTACTTCCATATCTTGGCTATTGTAATACTGTGCAGTGCACATTTGCCTCTCTGTGTCTTTCCAATTCTGTCTTCTTAGGTTATAGGTCCAGGAATGGGCCTGCTGGATCATATGGGCGCTCAATGTTTACCTTTTAAAGGCCCCTCCATTCTGTTCTCATTAGTGGCTCTTTCCAGGTTACGTCCCTCTTAAATTTGAGGGTATGCATTTCTCCACAACACCTTCAGGATTGACTGTTTATAGATTTCTTGCTGATGGTGATTCTGACTGGTGTGAGCTGACACCTCCCTGTGGTTGAATCTGCATGTGTCTCATATTTGGTTGAAATTGACCTTTAAGGCATGTCCTTTTTATTTTTCAAACTGTGATTACAGCTTAGTTCTTCAAAGTGTTTTCTTAAAGTATGTGTCACATTTTAAAATCTTTTCGCCCTTACTTCCCTCAAGACATTTTGAGGGCAGGTTTCACTTAGAGCCCTGCAGTACTTGTTCATATCAAGTGACCATTAGAACAGGCTTTACAGCTGCTTTTGCAGGTAAGGGCCAGGGGGCGGCATCCTTTCTACGTTCCCCACTCTGGTAACTACGGAAAGAGACCCTCCGCCCAGCGGTGTTCCTCGCTTATAAATTAGAGTGGAATGTGACCGGGTAAACCCACAGAAGCTGATATCTCCTTACTTTTGTTTGTTCTTTAAATTTAATTTATAATTTTTATTGGAGTAATATTCCATTGTGTACATGGACCACTTCTTCTTGGTGCATTCCTCTGATGATTGACATTTTCTTTGCTTCAGAGTGTTGGCTCTGGTAAATATTGCTGGAGTGCAGGATTGCCAGCCGGTGACTTTTTGATTCTCATTTTCTCAGGAGATAGGCCCAGCAGTGGGTGTGATTGATGGGCTGTTAGCTCAATGTTTCCCTTTTCAAAGCACCTCCATTGTGTTTTCATTAGTGGCTCTTACCACGTCCCCCTTAGAACCGAGGGTACGCAATTCTCTACAATCCCTTCAGCATTTACTGTTTGCAGCGTTTTTGCTAATGGCCATTCTGACTGCTGTGAGCTGATAGGTTTTTCTAATTTGGGTTTGCATGTCTCTAAAAATTCCTAAAATTCATCATTTTTCCACGCCTTTTCCTTTCTGTGAAAAAAAAAAACAGAAAAAAGTATGAGTACAATATACGTCTTGAAATTGTCTTCTTGGAAGGTTGCCCTCTTTTGAATTTCTTGGTCGATTTTCGACCCCAGGCCTTTTTTGGAGGGCAGGTGTCATGTACAGAACTGCAAGTTTGGTGGATATTTAGGGACCTTTAGCAATGGGTTTCAAACTGCTCTTAAGGGAAACGGCCACAAGGAGGCAGCATTTCTCCGTTGTCAAATCTGAGGACTAGGGCAGCAGAGTCTTTCTGGAAGTCGTGGTCCTAGGTTGTAAATTACAATTGAATGTGCTACGAGAATCCCCCATTAGTGTATGTCTCATTTCTTCTTGTTTTTCTTAAATTTTTTAATCGGGGTATAGATTAGGATATTATTTGTCCTAGGTTTACAATATCTGGTTCATTTGTACATTGTATATGTCTATGCATGTACAGATCCTCTTCCCATGTAAAATATTACAGAGTGTTCCATAGACCTCCCTTGCTATATGGTCGGTTTTTTCATGTATGTATATAATATGAATTTCTATCCGTATAGTACCACTGATGTTAATTGATCCATTCCCCCCACCTTTCTTTTTAGTTGAGCATAGTTTCTCTTCTAAGTCTGTGAGTGTCTTCCTCTGTGGAAATATGTTCATTTCTATCAGTTATTAGATAGCGCCTCTAAGTGATATCATAGGATATAGGTCTTTTGCTTTCCGACTTACCTCATGTTTTTTGATTATCACCAGGCTCATCTGTTGTGCCTCAAAGAGCAGTGTTTCATTGTGTTCCATGGCGAATATTCCATCATGTACATGGATCACTTCTTTGTATCCATTCACCTGTGTTTTCAAATTATTTATTTATTTATTTCTGGCTGTGCTGGTCTTCGTTTCTGTGCGAGGGCTTTCTCTAGTTGCGGGAAGCGGGGGCCACTCTACATCGCGGTGCGCGGGCCTCTCACTATCGCGGCCTCTCTTGTTGGGGGCACAGGCTCCAGACGCGCAGGCTCAGTAGTTGTGGCTCATGGGCTTAGTTGCTCCGCGGCATGTGGGATCCTCCCAGACCGGGGCTCGAACCCATGTTCGCTGCATTGGCAGGCAGATTCTCAACCACTACGCCGCCAGGGAAGCCCCCATTCACCTGTTGATGGACATTTTGGTAGCTTCACTGTCTTGGCTCTTGTGAATAAGGCTGCAGTGCAGCTTTCGCAGCCTGTGTCTTCACGCTTCTGGTCTTCTCAGGTGACAGGCCCTGTGGTTCACCCACTGGATTGAATGGTACCTCAATTTTTACTTTTCAACGAGCTCCTTTCTGATCTCATTATTGGCTGTTTCCCTTTCATATCTCACCAGCAAGTAGAGGGTAGAAAGTTCTCTAAAACGTCTGCAGCGTTTATTGTTTGTAGACCTTTTCCAGATGGTCAGTCGACTGGAGAGAGTTGAAACCTTTTGTAGATTAGATTGCATGAGACTAATACTTCCTGAGGTTGAGCTTTTGTCCATTTTCCTTTTCTTTAAAGAGAGCCTGAGTAAAACTTACCTCCTCATACCATCTTCCTGAAAGATTTGCCTGTTTTGAATATTTGTGTTCATTCCCGACCTCAGCACAATTTTTGAGGCCAGGTGTCCTTTACAGCCCCGAGTCCTTGTGAATGTTCACTGACCATTAGCTGTGGCTTTAAAGCCGCTCTTGTGGGAAAGGGCCGCAAGGCGGCAGCATGTCTCCTTTACCAAATCTGGTTACTAGGGCAACAGAGCCTTAATGGAAGTGGTGCAGTAGGTTGTAAATTAGAAAGGAATGTGCCAGGAAAAATCCCTTTATGTTTATGGCTCATTACTTCTTGTTCGTATTTGGAACTTAATTTTTATTTTTCATCACAGCAAATTTGATTACAATGTTTTGTGTGTTCTAGGTGTGCAAGATGTGGTTCTTTCATACATATACATATATGTATTATTCGTCGGACCCTTTTCCCATGTAGATTATGACACAATGTTGAGTAGTCTTCTCTTGGTATTCCGTAGGTCTTTGGTGATTACATATTTCACATGTGTTTGTATAGCTCTGTTAACCCCAATGTCGTAATGTATCTAATCCTCACACCTTTCCATTTGGTGAACCATAAGTGTGTTTACTGAATCTATGATTCCCTTTCTCTGTGGAAATATCTTCATTGGTATCGAATTTTAGGTAACACCTATAAGTGATACGATAGGACATGTGTCTTTCGCTTTCTAACTTACCACAAGTTGCCTGATTACTTCTAGACTCCTCTGTGGTGCTGCAAATGGCATTGTTTCATATTTTCGTTAGCTAATATTCCATCTCGACATGTAGCAGTTCTTCTTTGTCCACCCATGTTTTGGTGAACTTTTTGGTTACTTCCATATCTTGGCTATTGTAATACTGTGCAGTGCACATTTGCCTCTCTGTGTCTTTCCAATTCTGTCTTCTTAGGTTATAGGTCCAGGAATGGGCCTGCTGGATCATATGGGCGCTCAATGTTTACCTTTTAAAGGCCCCTCCATTCTGTTCTCATTAGTGGCTCTTTCCAGGTTACGTCCCTCTTAAATTTGAGGGTATGCATTTCTCCACAACACCTTCAGGATTGACTGTTTATAGATTTCTTGCTGATGGTGATTCTGACTGGTGTGAGCTGACACCTCCCTGTGGTTGAATCTGCATGTGTCTCATATTTGGTTGAAATTGACCTTTAAGGCATGTCCTTTTTATTTTTCAAACTGTGATTACAGCTTAGTTCTTCAAAGTGTTTTCTTAAAGTATGTGTCACATTTTAAAATCTTTTCGCCCTTACTTCCCTCAAGACATTTTGAGGGCAGGTTTCACTTAGAGCCCTGCAGTACTTGTTCATATCAAGTGACCATTAGAACAGGCTTTACAGCTGCTTTTGCAGGTAAGGGCCAGGGGGCGGCATCCTTTCTACGTTCCCCACTCTGGTAACTACGGAAAGAGACCCTCCGCCCAGCGGTGTTCCTCGCTTATAAATTAGAGTGGAATGTGACCGGGTAAACCCACAGAAGCTGATATCTCCTTACTTTTGTTTGTTCTTTAAATTTAATTTATAATTTTTATTGGAGTAATATTCCATTGTGTACATGGACCACTTCTTCTTGGTGCATTCCTCTGATGATTGACATTTTCTTTGCTTCAGAGTGTTGGCTCTGGTAAATATTGCTGGAGTGCAGGATTGCCAGCCGGTGACTTTTTGATTCTCATTTTCTCAGGAGATAGGCCCAGCAGTGGGTGTGATTGATGGGCTGTTAGCTCAATGTTTCCCTTTTCAAAGCACCTCCATTGTGTTTTCATTAGTGGCTCTTACCACGTCCCCCTTAGAACCGAGGGTACGCAATTCTCTACAATCCCTTCAGCATTTACTGTTTGCAGCGTTTTTGCTAATGGCCATTCTGACTGCTGTGAGCTGATAGGTTTTTCTAATTTGGGTTTGCATGTCTCTAAAAATTCCTAAAATTCATCATTTTTCCACGCCTTTTCCTTTCTGTGAAAAAAAAAAACAGAAAAAAGTATGAGTACAATATACGTCTTGAAATTGTCTTCTTGGAAGGTTGCCCTCTTTTGAATTTCTTGGTCGATTTTCGACCCCAGGCCTTTTTTGGAGGGCAGGTGTCATGTACAGAACTGCAAGTTTGGTGGATATTTAGGGACCTTTAGCAATGGGTTTCAAACTGCTCTTAAGGGAAACGGCCACAAGGAGGCAGCATTTCTCCGTTGTCAAATCTGAGGACTAGGGCAGCAGAGTCTTTCTGGAAGTCGTGGTCCTAGGTTGTAAATTACAATTGAATGTGCTACGAGAATCCCCCATTAGTGTATGTCTCATTTCTTCTTGTTTTTCTTAAATTTTTTAATCGGGGTATAGATTAGGATATTATTTGTCCTAGGTTTACAATATCTGGTTCATTTGTACATTGTATATGTCTATGCATGTACAGATCCTCTTCCCATGTAAAATATTACAGAGTGTTCCATAGACCTCCCTTGCTATATGGTCGGTTTTTTCATGTATGTATATAATATGAATTTCTATCCGTATAGTACCACTGATGTTAATTGATCCATTCCCCCCACCTTTCTTTTTAGTTGAGCATAGTTTCTCTTCTAAGTCTGTGAGTGTCTTCCTCTGTGGAAATATGTTCATTTCTATCAGTTATTAGATAGCGCCTCTAAGTGATATCATAGGATATAGGTCTTTTGCTTTCCGACTTACCTCATGTTTTTTGATTATCACCAGGCTCATCTGTTGTGCCTCAAAGAGCAGTGTTTCATTGTGTTCCATGGCGAATATTCCATCATGTACATGGATCACTTCTTTGTATCCATTCACCTGTGTTTTCAAATTATTTATTTATTTATTTCTGGCTGTGCTGGTCTTCGTTTCTGTGCGAGGGCTTTCTCTAGTTGCGGGAAGCGGGGGCCACTCTACATCGCGGTGCGCGGGCCTCTCACTATCGCGGCCTCTCTTGTTGGGGGCACAGGCTCCAGACGCGCAGGCTCAGTAGTTGTGGCTCATGGGCTTAGTTGCTCCGCGGCATGTGGGATCCTCCCAGACCGGGGCTCGAACCCATGTTCGCTGCATTGGCAGGCAGATTCTCAACCACTACGCCGCCAGGGAAGCCCCCATTCACCTGTTGATGGACATTTTGGTAGCTTCACTGTCTTGGCTCTTGTGAATAAGGCTGCAGTGCAGCTTTCGCAGCCTGTGTCTTCACGCTTCTGGTCTTCTCAGGTGACAGGCCCTGTGGTTCACCCACTGGATTGAATGGTACCTCAATTTTTACTTTTCAACGAGCTCCTTTCTGATCTCATTATTGGCTGTTTCCCTTTCATATCTCACCAGCAAGTAGAGGGTAGAAAGTTCTCTAAAACGTCTGCAGCGTTTATTGTTTGTAGACCTTTTCCAGATGGTCAGTCGACTGGAGAGAGTTGAAACCTTTTGTAGATTAGATTGCATGAGACTAATACTTCCTGAGGTTGAGCTTTTGTCCATTTTCCTTTTCTTTAAAGAGAGCCTGAGTAAAACTTACCTCCTCATACCATCTTCCTGAAAGATTTGCCTGTTTTGAATATTTGTGTTCATTCCCGACCTCAGCACAATTTTTGAGGCCAGGTGTCCTTTACAGCCCCGAGTCCTTGTGAATGTTCACTGACCATTAGCTGTGGCTTTAAAGCCGCTCTTGTGGGAAAGGGCCGCAAGGCGGCAGCATGTCTCCTTTACCAAATCTGGTTACTAGGGCAACAGAGCCTTAATGGAAGTGGTGCAGTAGGTTGTAAATTAGAAAGGAATGTGCCAGGAAAAATCCCTTTATGTTTATGGCTCATTACTTCTTGTTCGTATTTGGAACTTAATTTTTATTTTTCATCACAGCAAATTTGATTACAATGTTTTGTGTGTTCTAGGTGTGCAAGATGTGGTTCTTTCATACATATACATATATGTATTATTCGTCGGACCCTTTTCCCATGTAGATTATGACACAATGTTGAGTAGTCTTCTCTTGGTATTCCGTAGGTCTTTGGTGATTACATATTTCACATGTGTTTGTATAGCTCTGTTAACCCCAATGTCGTAATGTATCTAATCCTCACACCTTTCCATTTGGTGAACCATAAGTGTGTTTACTGAATCTATGATTCCCTTTCTCTGTGGAAATATCTTCATTGGTATCGAATTTTAGGTAACACCTATAAGTGATACGATAGGACATGTGTCTTTCGCTTTCTAACTTACCACAAGTTGCCTGATTACTTCTAGACTCCTCTGTGGTGCTGCAAATGGCATTGTTTCATATTTTCGTTAGCTAATATTCCATCTCGACATGTAGCAGTTCTTCTTTGTCCACCCATGTTTTGGTGAACTTTTTGGTTACTTCCATATCTTGGCTATTGTAATACTGTGCAGTGCACATTTGCCTCTCTGTGTCTTTCCAATTCTGTCTTCTTAGGTTATAGGTCCAGGAATGGGCCTGCTGGATCATATGGGCGCTCAATGTTTACCTTTTAAAGGCCCCTCCATTCTGTTCTCATTAGTGGCTCTTTCCAGGTTACGTCCCTCTTAAATTTGAGGGTATGCATTTCTCCACAACACCTTCAGGATTGACTGTTTATAGATTTCTTGCTGATGGTGATTCTGACTGGTGTGAGCTGACACCTCCCTGTGGTTGAATCTGCATGTGTCTCATATTTGGTTGAAATTGACCTTTAAGGCATGTCCTTTTTATTTTTCAAACTGTGATTACAGCTTAGTTCTTCAAAGTGTTTTCTTAAAGTATGTGTCACATTTTAAAATCTTTTCGCCCTTACTTCCCTCAAGACATTTTGAGGGCAGGTTTCACTTAGAGCCCTGCAGTACTTGTTCATATCAAGTGACCATTAGAACAGGCTTTACAGCTGCTTTTGCAGGTAAGGGCCAGGGGGCGGCATCCTTTCTACGTTCCCCACTCTGGTAACTACGGAAAGAGACCCTCCGCCCAGCGGTGTTCCTCGCTTATAAATTAGAGTGGAATGTGACCGGGTAAACCCACAGAAGCTGATATCTCCTTACTTTTGTTTGTTCTTTAAATTTAATTTATAATTTTTATTGGAGTAATATTCCATTGTGTACATGGACCACTTCTTCTTGGTGCATTCCTCTGATGATTGACATTTTCTTTGCTTCAGAGTGTTGGCTCTGGTAAATATTGCTGGAGTGCAGGATTGCCAGCCGGTGACTTTTTGATTCTCATTTTCTCAGGAGATAGGCCCAGCAGTGGGTGTGATTGATGGACTGTTAGCTCAATGTTTCCCTTTTCAAAGCACCTCCATTGTGTTTTCATTAGTGGCTCTTACCACGTCCCCCTTAGAACCGAGGGTACGCAATTCTCTACAATCCCTTCAGCATTTACTGTTTGCAGCGTTTTTGCTAATGGCCATTCTGACTGCTGTGAGCTGATAGGTTTTTCTAATTTGGGTTTGCATGTCTTTAAAAATTCCTAAAATTCATCATTTTTCCACGCCTTTTCCTTTCTGTGAAAAAAAAAAACGGAAAAAAGTATGAGTACAATATACGTCTTGAAATTGTCTTCTTGGAAGGTTGCCCTCTTTTGAATTTCTTGGTCGATTTTCGACCCCAGGCCTTTTTTGGAGGGCAGGTGTCATGTACAGAACTGCAAGTTTGGTGGATATTTAGGGACCTTTAGCAATGGGTTTCAAACTGCTCTTAAGGGAAACGGCCACAAGGAGGCAGCATTTCTCCGTTGTCAAATCTGAGGACTAGGGCAGCAGAGTCTTTCTGGAAGTCGTGGTCCTAGGTTGTAAATTACAATTGAATGTGCTACGAGAATCCCCCATTAGTGTATGTCTCATTTCTTCTTGTTTTTCTTAAATTTTTTAATCGGGGTATAGATTAGGATATTATTTGTCCTAGGTTTACAATATCTGGTTCATTTGTACATTGTATATGTCTATGCATGTACAGATCCTCTTCCCATGTAAAATATTACAGAGTGTTCCATAGACCTCCCTTGCTATATGGTCGGTTTTTTCATGTATGTATATAATATGAATTTCTATCCGTATAGTACCACTGATGTTAATTGATCCATTCCCCCCACCTTTCTTTTTAGTTGAGCATAGTTTCTCTTCTAAGTCTGTGAGTGTCTTCCTCTGTGGAAATATGTTCATTTCTATCAGTTATTAGATAGTGCCTCTAAGTGATATCATAGGATATAGGTCTTTTCCTTTCCGACTTACCTCGTGTTTTTTGATTATCACCAGGCTCATCTGTTGTGCCTCAAAGAGCAGTGTTTCATTGTTTTCCATGGCGAATATTCCATCATGTACATGGATCACTTCTTTTTATCCATTCACCTGTGTTTTCAAATTATTTATTTATTTATTTCTGGCTGTGCTGGGTCTTCGTTTCTGTGCGAGGGCTTTCTCTAGTTGCGGGAAGCGGGGGCCACTCTACATCGCGGTGTGTGGGCCTCTCACTATCGCGGCCTCTCTTGTTGGGGGCACAGGCTCCAGACGCGCAGGCTCATTAGTTGTGGCTCATGGGCTTAGTTGCTCCGCGGCATGTGGGATCCTCCCAGACCGGGGCTCGAACCCATGTTCGCTGCATTGGCAGGCAGATTCTCAACCACTACGCCGCCAGGGAAGCCCCCATTCACCTGTTGATGGACATTTTGGTAGCTTCACTGTCTTGGCTCTTGTGAATAAGGCTGCAGTGCAGCTTTCGCAGCCTGTGTCTTCACGCTTCTGGTCTTCTCAGGTGACAGGCCCTGTGGTTCACCCACTGGATTGAATGGTACCTCAATTTTTACTTTTCAACGAGCTCCTTTCTGATCTCATTATTGGCTGTTTCCCTTTCATATCTCACCAGCAAGTAGAGGGTAGAAAGTTCTCTAAAACGTCTGCAGCGTTTATTGTTTGTAGACCTTTTCCAGATGGTCAGTCGACTGGAGAGAGTTGAAACCTTTTGTAGATTAGATTGCATGAGACTAATACTTCCTGAGGTTGAGCTTTTGTCCATTTTCCTTTTCTTTAAAGAGAGCCTGAGTAAAACTTACCTCCTCATACCATCTTCCTGAAAGATTTGCCTGTTTTGAATATTTGTGTTCATTCCCGACCTCAGCACAATTTTTGAGGCCAGGTGTCCTTTACAGCCCCGAGTCCTTGTGAATGTTCACTGACCATTAGCTGTGGCTTTAAAGCCGCTCTTGTGGGAAAGGGCCGCAAGGCGGCAGCATGTCTCCTTTACCAAATCTGGTTACTAGGGCAACAGAGCCTTAATGGAAGTGGTGCAGTAGGTTGTAAATTAGAAAGGAATGTGCCAGGAAAAATCCCTTTATGTTTATGGCTCATTACTTCTTGTTCGTATTTGGAACTTAATTTTTATTTTTCATCACAGCAAATTTGATTACAATGTTTTGTGTGTTCTAGGTGTACAAGATGTGGTTCTTTCATACATATACATATATGTATTATTCGTCGGACCCTTTTCCCATGTAGATTATGACACAATGTTGAGTAGTCTTCTCTTGGTATTCCGTAGGTCTTTGGTGATTACATATTTCACATGTGTTTGTATAGCTCTGTTAACCCCAATGTCGTAATGTATCTAATCCTCACACCTTTCCATTTGGTGAACCATAAGTGTGTTTACTGAATCTATGATTCCCTTTCTCTGTGGAAATATCTTCATTGGTATCGAATTTTAGGTAACACCTATAAGTGATACGATAGGACATGTGTCTTTCGCTTTCTAACTTACCACAAGTTGCCTGATTACTTCTAGACTCCTCTGTGGTGCTGCAAATGGCATTGTTTCATATTTTCGTTAGCTAATATTCCATCTCGACATGTAGCAGTTCTTCTTTGTCCACCCATGTTTTGGTGAACTTTTTGGTTACTTCCATATCTTGGCTATTGTAATACTGTGCAGTGCACATTTGCCTCTCTGTGTCTTTCCAATTCTGTCTTCTTAGGTTATAGGTCCAGGAATGGGCCTGCTGGATCATATGGGCGCTCAATGTTTACCTTTTAAAGGCCCCTCCATTCTGTTCTCATTAGTGGCTCTTTCCAGGTTACGTCCCTCTTAAATTTGAGGGTATGCATTTCTCCACAACACCTTCAGGATTGACTGTTTATAGATTTCTTGCTGATGGTGATTCTGACTGGTGTGAGCTGACACCTCCCTGTGGTTGAATCTGCATGTGTCTCATATTTGGTTGAAATTGACCTTTAAGGCATGTCCTTTTTATTTTTCAAACTGTGATTACAGCTTAGTTCTTCAAAGTGTTTTCTTAAAGTATGTGTCACATTTTAAAATCTTTTCGCCCTTACTTCCCTCAAGACATTTTGAGGGCAGGTTTCACTTAGAGCCCTGCAGTACTTGTTCATATCAAGTGACCATTAGAACAGGCTTTACAGCTGCTTTTGCAGGTAAGGGCCAGGGGGCGGCATCCTTTCTACGTTCCCCACTCTGGTAACTACGGAAAGAGACCCTCCGCCCAGCGGTGTTCCTCGCTTATAAATTAGAGTGGAATGTGACCGGGTAAACCCACAGAAGCTGATATCTCCTTACTTTTGTTTGTTCTTTAAATTTAATTTATAATTTTTATTGGAGTAATATTCCATTGTGTACATGGACCACTTCTTCTTGGTGCATTCCTCTGATGATTGACATTTTCTTTGCTTCAGAGTGTTGGCTCTGGTAAATATTGCTGGAGTGCAGGATTGCCAGCCGGTGACTTTTTGATTCTCATTTTCTCAGGAGATAGGCCCAGCAGTGGGTGTGATTGATGGACTGTTAGCTCAGTGTTTCCCTTTTCAAAGCACCTCCATTGTGTTTTCATTAGTGGCTCTTACCACGTCCCCCTTAGAACCGAGGGTACGCAATTCTCTACAATCCCTTCAGCATTTACTGTTTGCAGCGTTTTTGCTAATGGCCATTCTGACTGCTGTGAGCTGATAGGTTTTTCTAATTTGGGTTTGCATGTCTCTAAAAATTCCTAAAATTCATCATTTTTCCACGCCTTTTCCTTTCTGTGAAAAAAAAACAGAAAAAAGTATGAGTACAATATACGTCTTGAAATTGTCTTCTTGGAAGGTTGCCCTCTTTTGAATTTCTTGGTCGATTTTCGACCCCAGGCCTTTTTTGGAGGGCAGGTGTCATGTACAGAACTGCAAGTTTGGTGGATATTTAGGGACCTTTAGCAATGGGTTTCAAACTGCTCTTAAGGGAAACGGCCACAAGGAGGCAGCATTTCTCCGTTGTCAAATCTGAGGACTAGGGCAGCAGAGTCTTTCTGGAAGTCGTGGTCCTAGGTTGTAAATTACAATTGAATGTGCTACGAGAATCCCCCATTAGTGTATGTCTCATTTCTTCTTGTTTTTCTTAAATTTTTTAAACGGGGTATAGATTAGGATATTATTTGTCCTAGGTTTACAATATCTGGTTCATTTGTACATTGTATATGTCTATGCATGTACAGATCCTCTTCCCATGTAAAATATTACAGAGTGTTCCATAGACCTCCCTTGCTATATGGTCGGTTTTTTCGTGTATGTATATAATATGAATTTCTATCCGTATAGTACCACTGATGTTAATTGATCCATTCCCCCCACCTTTCTTTTTAGTTGAGCATAGTTTCTCTTCTAAGTCTGTGAGTGTCTTCCTCTGTGGAAATATGTTCATTTCTATCAGTTATTAGATAGCGCCTCTAAGTGATATCATAGGATATAGGTCTTTTGCTTTCCGACTTACCTCGTGTTTTTTGATTATCACCAGGCTCATCTGTTGTGCCTCAAAGAGCAGTGTTTCATTGTTTTCCATGGCGAATATTCCATCATGTACATGGATCACTTCTTTTTATCCATTCACCTGTGTTTTCAAATTATTTATTTATTTATTTCTGGCTGTGCTGGTCTTCGTTTCTGTGCGAGGGCTTTCTCTAGTTGCGAGAAGCGGGGGCCACTCTACATCGCGGTGCGCGGGCCTCTCACTATCGCGGCCTCTCTTGTTGGGGGCACAGGCTCCAGACGCGCAGGCTCAGTAGTTGTGGCTCATGGGCTTAGTTGCTCCGCGGCATGTGGGATCCTCCCAGACCGGGGCTCGAACCCATGTTCGCTGCATTGGCAGGCAGATTCTCAACCACTACGCCGCCAGGGAAGCCCCCATTCACCTGTTGATGGACATTTTGGTAGCTTCACTGTCTTGGCTCTTGTGAATAAGGCTGCAGTGCAGCTTTCGCAGCCTGTGTCTTCACGCTTCTGGTCTTCTCAGGTGACAGGCCCTGTGGTTCACCCACTGGATTGAATGGTACCTCAATTTTTACTTTTCAACGAGCTCCTTTCTGATCTCATTATTGGCTGTTTCCCTTTCATATCTCACCAGCAAGTAGAGGGTAGAAAGTTCTCTAAAACGTCTGCAGCGTTTATTGTTTGTAGACCTTTTCCAGATGGTCAGTCGACTGGAGAGAGTTGAAACCTTTTGTAGATTAGATTGCATGAGACTAATACTTCCTGAGGTTGAGCTTTTGTCCATTTTCCTTTTCTTTAAAGAGAGCCTGAGTAAAACTTACCTCCTCATACCATCTTCCTGAAAGATTTGCCTGTTTTGAATATTTGTGTTCATTCCCGACCTCAGCACAATTTTTGAGGCCAGGTGTCCTTTACAGCCCCGAGTCCTTGTGAATGTTCACTGACCATTAGCTGTGGCTTTAAAGCCGCTCTTGTGGGAAAGGGCCGCAAGGCGGCAGCATGTCTCCTTTACCAAATCTGGTTACTAGGGCAACAGAGCCTTAATGGAAGTGGTGCAGTAGGTTGTAAATTAGAAAGGAATGTGCCAGGAAAAATCCCTTTATGTTTATGGCTCATTACTTCTTGTTCGTATTTGGAACTTAATTTTTATTTTTCATCACAGCAAATTTGATTACAATGTTTTGTGTGTTCTAGGTGTGCAAGATGTGGTTCTTTCATACATATACATATATGTATTATTCGTCGGACCCTTTTCCCATGTAGATTATGACACAATGTTGAGTAGTCTTCTCTTGGTATTCCGTAGGTCTTTGGTGATTACATATTTCACATGTGTTTGTATAGCTCTGTTAACCCCAATGTCGTAATGTATCTAATCCTCACACCTTTCCATTTGGTGAACCATAAGTGTGTTTACTGAATCTATGATTCCCTTTCTCTGTGGAAATATCTTCATTGCTATCGAATTTTAGGTAACACCTATAAGTGATACGATAGGACATGTGTCTTTCGCTTTCTAACTTACCACAAGTTGCCTGATTACTTCTAGACTCCTCTGTGGTGCTGCAAATGGCATTGTTTCATATTTTCGTTAGCTAATATTCCATCTCGACATGTAGCAGTTCTTCTTTGTCCACCCATGTTTTGGTGGACTTTTTGGTTACTTCCATATCTTGGCTATTGTAATACTGTGCAGTGCACATTTGCCTCTCTGTGTCTTTCCAATTCTGTCTTCTTAGGTTATAGGTCCAGGAATGGGCCTGCTGGATCATATGGGCGCTCAATGTTTACCTTTTAAAGGCCCCTCCATTCTGTTCTCATTAGTGGCTCTTTCCAGATTACGTCCCTCTTAAATTTGAGGGTATGCATTTCTCCACAACACCTTCAGGATTGACTGTTTATAGATTTCTTGCTGATGGTGATTCTGACTGGTGTGAGCTGACACCTCCCTGTGGTTGAATCTGCATGTGTCTCATATTTGGTTGAAATTGACCTTTAAGGCATGTCCTTTTTATTTTTCAAACTGTGATTACAGCTTAGTTCTTCAAAGTGTTTTCTTAAAGTATGTGTCACATTTTAAAATCTTTTCGCCCTTACTTCCCTCAAGACATTTTGAGGGCAGGTTTCACTTAGAGCCCTGCAGTACTTGTTCATATCAAGTGACCATTAGAACAGGCTTTACAGCTGCTTTTGCAGGTAAGGGCCAGGGGGCGGCATCCTTTCTACGTTCCCCACTCTGGTAACTACGGAAAGAGACCCTCCGCCCAGCGGTGTTCCTCGCTTATAAATTAGAGTGGAATGTGACCGGGTAAACCCACAGAAGCTGATATCTCCTTACTTTTGTTTGTTCTTTAAATTTAATTTATAATTTTTATTGGAGTAATATTCCATTGTGTACATGGACCACTTCTTCTTGGTGCATTCCTCTGATGATTGACATTTTCTTTGCTTCAGAGTGTTGGCTCTGGTAAATATTGCTGGAGTGCAGGATTGCCAGCCGGTGACTTTTTGATTCTCATTTTCTCAGGAGATAGGCCCAGCAGTGGGTGTGATTGATGGACTGTTAGCTCAATGTTTCCCTTTTCAAAGCACCTCCATTGTGTTTTCATTAGTGGCTCTTACCACGTCCCCCTTAGAACCGAGGGTACGCAATTCTCTACAATCCCTTCAGCATTTACTGTTTGCAGCGTTTTTGCTAATGGCCATTCTGACTGCTGTGAGCTGATAGGTTTTTCTAATTTGGGTTTGCATGTCTCTAAAAATTCCTAAAATTCATCATTTTTCCACGCCTTTTCCTTTCTGTGAAAAAAAAAACAGAAAAAAGTATGAGTACAATATACGTCTTGAAATTGTCTTCTTGGAAGGTTGCCCTCTTTTGAATTTCTTGGTCGATTTTCGACCCCAGGCCTTTTTTGGAGGGCAGGTGTCATGTACAGAACTGCAAGTTTGGTGGATATTTAGGGACCTTTAGCAATGGGTTTCAAACTGCTCTTAAGGGAAACGGCCACAAGGAGGCAGCATTTCTCCGTTGTCAAATCTGAGGACTAGGGCAGCAGAGTCTTTCTGGAAGTCGTGGTCCTAGGTTGTAAATTACAATTGAATGTGCTACGAGAATCCCCCATTAGTGTATGTCTCATTTCTTCTTGTTTTTCTTAAATTTTTTAATCGGGGTATAGATTAGGATATTATTTGTCCTAGGTTTACAATATCTGGTTCATTTGTACATTGTATATGTCTATGCATGTACAGATCCTCTTCCCATGTAAAATATTACAGAGTGTTCCATAGACCTCCCTTGCTATATGGTCGGTTTTTTCGTGTATGTATATAATATGAATTTCTATCCGTATAGTACCACTGATGTTAATTGATCCATTCCCCCCACCTTTCTTTTTAGTTGAGCATAGTTTCTCTTCTAAGTCTGTGAGTGTCTTCCTCTGTGGAAATATGTTCATTTCTATCAGTTATTAGATAGCGCCTCTAAGTGATATCATAGGATATAGGTCTTTTGCTTTCCGACTTACCTCGTGTTTTTTGATTATCACCAGGCTCATCTGTTGTGCCTCAAAGAGCAGTGTTTCATTGTTTTCCATGGCGAATATTCCATCATGTACATGGATCACTTCTTTTTATCCATTCACCTGTGTTTTCAAATTATTTATTTATTTATTTCTGGCTGTGCTGGGTCTTCGTTTCTGTGCGAGGGCTTTCTCTAGTTGCGGGAAGCGGGGGCCACTCTACATCGCGGTGCGCGGGCCTCTCACTATCGCGGCCTCTCTTGTTGGGGGCACAGGCTCCAGACGCGCAGGCTCACTAGTTGTGGCTCATGGGCTTAGTTGCTCCGCGGCATGTGGGATCCTCCCAGACCGGGGCTCGAACCCATGTTCGCTGCATTGGCAGGCAGATTCTCAACCACTACGCCGCCAGGGAAGCCCCCATTCACCTGTTGATGGACATTTTGGTAGCTTCACTGTCTTGGCTCTTGTGAATAAGGCTGCAGTGCAGCTTTCGCAGCCTGTGTCTTCACGCTTCTGGTCTTCTCAGGTGACAGGCCCTGTGGTTCACCCACTGGATTGAATGGTACCTCAATTTTTACTTTTCAACGAGCTCCTTTCTGATCTCATTATTGGCTGTTTCCCTTTCATATCTCACCAGCAAGTAGAGGGTAGAAAGTTCTCTAAAACGTCTGCAGCGTTTATTGTTTGTAGACCTTTTCCAGATGGTCAGTCGACTGGAGAGAGTTGAAACCTTTTGTAGATTAGATTGCATGAGACTAATACTTCCTGAGGTTGAGCTTTTGTCCATTTTCCTTTTCTTTAAAGAGAGCCTGAGTAAAACTTACCTCCTCATACCATCTTCCTGAAAGATTTGCCTGTTTTGAATATTTGTGTTCATTCCCGACCTCAGCACAATTTTTGAGGCCAGGTGTCCTTTACAGCCCCGAGTCCTTGTGAATGTTCACTGACCATTAGCTGTGGCTTTAAAGCCGCTCTTGTGGGAAAGGGCCGCAAGGCGGCAGCATGTCTCCTTTACCAAATCTGGTTACTAGGGCAACAGAGCCTTAATGGAAGTGGTGCAGTAGGTTGTAAATTAGAAAGGAATGTGCCAGGAAAAATCCCTTTATGTTTATGGCTCATTACTTCTTGTTCGTATTTGGAACTTAATTTTTATTTTTCATCACAGCAAATTTGATTACAATGTTTTGTGTGTTCTAGGTGTGCAAGATGTGGTTCTTTCATACATATACATATATGTATTATTCGTCGGACCCTTTTCCCATGTAGATTATGACACAATGTTGAGTAGTCTTCTCTTGGTATTCCGTAGGTCTTTGGTGATTACATATTTCACATGTGTTTGTATAGCTCTGTTAACCCCAATGTCGTAATGTATCTAATCCTCACACCTTTCCATTTGGTGAACCATAAGTGTGTTTACTGAATCTATGATTCCCTTTCTCTGTGGAAATATCTTCATTGGTATCGAATTTTAGGTAACACCTATAAGTGATACGATAGGACATGTGTCTTTCGCTTTCTAACTTACCACAAGTTGCCTGATTACTTCTAGACTCCTCTGTGGTGCTGCAAATGGCATTGTTTCATATTTTCGTTAGCTAATATTCCATCTCGACATGTAGCAGTTCTTCTTTGTCCACCCATGTTTTGGTGAACTTTTTGGTTACTTCCATATCTTGGCTATTGTAATACTGTGCAGTGCACATTTGCCTCTCTGTGTCTTTCCAATTCTGTCTTCTTAGGTTATAGGTCCAGGAATGGGCCTGCTGGATCATATGGGCGCTCAATGTTTACCTTTTAAAGGCCCCTCCATTCTGTTCTCATTAGTGGCTCTTTCCAGGTTACGTCCCTCTTAAATTTGAGGGTATGCATTTCTCCACAACACCTTCAGGATTGACTGTTTATAGATTTCTTGCTGATGGTGATTCTGACTGGTGTGAGCTGACACCTCCCTGTGGTTGAATCTGCATGTGTCTCATATTTGGTTGAAATTGACCTTTAAGGCATGTCCTTTTTATTTTTCAAACTGTGATTACAGCTTAGTTCTTCAAAGTGTTTTCTTAAAGTATGTGTCACATTTTAAAATCTTTTCGCCCTTACTTCCCTCAAGACATTTTGAGGGCAGGTTTCACTTAGAGCCCTGCAGTACTTGTTCATATCAAGTGACCATTAGAACAGGCTTTACAGCTGCTTTTGCAGGTAAGGGCCAGGGGGCGGCATCCTTTCTACGTTCCCCACTCTGGTAACTACGGAAAGAGACCCTCCGCCCAG
Source organism: Eschrichtius robustus (assembly GCF_028021215.1). Lineage (NCBI taxonomy): Eukaryota > Metazoa > Chordata > Mammalia > Artiodactyla > Eschrichtiidae > Eschrichtius > Eschrichtius robustus. Next base: position 20,350,661 of record NC_090827.1, on the reverse strand, counting down.
CGGTGTTCCTCGCTTATAAATTAGAGTGGAATGTGACCGGGTAAACCCACAGAAGCTGATATCTCCTTACTTTTGTTTGTTCTTTAAATTTAATTTATAATTTTTATTGGAGTAATATTCCATTGTGTACATGGACCACTTCTTCTTGGTGCATTCCTCTGATGATTGACATTTTCTTTGCTTCAGAGTGTTGGCTCTGGTAAATATTGCTGGAGTGCAGGATTGCCAGCCGGTGACTTTTTGATTCTCATTTTCTCAGGAGATAGGCCCAGCAGTGGGTGTGATTGATGGGCTGTTAGCTCAATGTTTCCCTTTTCAAAGCACCTCCATTGTGTTTTCTTTAGTGGCTCTTACCACGTCCCCCTTAGAACCGAGGGTACGCAATTCTCTACAATCCCTTCAGCATTTACTGTTTGCAGCGTTTTTGCTAATGGCCATTCTGACTGCTGTGAGCTGATAGGTTTTTCTAATTTGGGTTTGCATGTCTCTAAAAATTCCTAAAATTCATCATTTTTCCACGCCTTTTCCTTTCTGTGAAAAAAAAAAAACAGAAAAAAGTATGAGTACAATATACGTCTTGAAATTGTCTTCTTGGAAGGTTGCCCTCTTTTGAATTTCTTGGTCGATTTTCGACCCCAGGCCTTTTTTGGAGGGCAGGTGTCATGTACAGAACTGCAAGTTTGGTGGATATTTAGGGACCTTTAGCAATGGGTTTCAAACTGCTCTTAAGGGAAACGGCCACAAGGAGGCAGCATTTCTCCGTTGTCAAATCTGAGGACTAGGGCAGCAGAGTCTTTCTGGAAGTCGTGGTCCTAGGTTGTAAATTACAATTGAATGTGCTACGAGAATCCCCCATTAGTGTATGTCTCATTTCTTCTTGTTTTTCTTAAATTTTTTAATCGGGGTATAGATTAGGATATTATTTGTCCTAGGTTTACAATATCTGGTTCATTTGTACATTGTATATGTCTATGCATGTACAGATCCTCTTCCCATGTAAAATATTACAGAGTGTTCCATAGACCTCCCTTGCTATATGGTCGGTTTTTTCGTGTATGTATAGAATATGAATTTCTATCCGTATAGTACCACTGATGTTAATTGATCCATTCCCCCCACCTTTCTTTTTAGTTGAGCATAGTTTCTCTTCTAAGTCTGTGAGTGTCTTCCTCTGTGGAAATATGTTCATTTCTATCAGTTATTAGATAGCGCCTCTAAGTGATATCATAGGATATAGGTCTTTTGCTTTCCGACTTACCTCGTGTTTTTTGATTATCACCAGGCTCATCTGTTGTGCCTCAAAGAGCAGTGTTTCATTGTTTTCCATGGCGAATATTCCATCATGTACATGGATCACTTCTTTTTATCCATTCACCTGTGTTTTCAAATTATTTATTTATTTATTTCTGGCTGTGCTGGTCTTCGTTTCTGTGCGAGGGCTTTCTCTAGTTGCGAGAAGCGGGGGCCACTCTACATCGCGGTGCGCGGGCCTCTCACTATCGCGGCCTCTCTTGTTGGGGGCACAGGCTCCAGACGCGCAGGCTCAGTAGTTGTGGCTCATGGGCTTAGTTGCTCCGCGGCATGTGGGATCCTCCCAGACCGGGGCTCGAACCCATGTTCGCTGCATTGGCAGGCAGATTCTCAACCACTACGCCGCCAGGGAAGCCCCCATTCACCTGTTGATGGACATTTTGGTAGCTTCACTGTCTTGGCTCTTGTGAATAAGGCTGCAGTGCAGCTTTCGCAGCCTGTGTCTTCACGCTTCTGGTCTTCTCAGGTGACAGGCCCTGTGGTTCACCCACTGGATTGAATGGTACCTCAATTTTTACTTTTCAACGAGCTCCTTTCTGATCTCATTATTGGCTGTTTCCCTTTCATATCTCACCAGCAAGTAGAGGGTAGAAAGTTCTCTAAAACGTCTGCAGCGTTTATTGTTTGTAGACCTTTTCCAGATGGTCAGTCGACTGGAGAGAGTTGAAACCTTTTGTAGATTAGATTGCATGAGACTAATACTTCCTGAGGTTGAGCTTTTGTCCATTTTCCTTTTCTTTAAAGAGAGCCTGAGTAAAACTTACCTCCTCATACCATCTTCCTGAAAGATTTGCCTGTTTTGAATATTTGTGTTCATTCCCGACCTCAGCACAATTTTTGAGGCCAGGTGTCCTTTACAGCCCCGAGTCCTTGTGAATGTTCACTGACCATTAGCTGTGGCTTTAAAGCCGCTCTTGTGGGAAAGGGCCGCAAGGCGGCAGCATGTCTCCTTTACCAAATCTGGTTACTAGGGCAACAGAGCCTTAATGGAAGTGGTGCAGTAGGTTGTAAATTAGAAAGGAATGTGCCAGGAAAAATCCCTTTATGTTTATGGCTCATTACTTCTTGTTCGTATTTGGAACTTAATTTTTATTTTTCATCACAGCAAATTTGATTACAATGTTTTGTGTGTTCTAGGTGTGCAAGATGTGGTTCTTTCATACATATACATATATGTATTATTCGTCGGACCCTTTTCCCATGTAGATTATGACACAATGTTGAGTAGTCTTCTCTTGGTATTCCGTAGGTCTTTGGTGATTACATATTTCACATGTGTTTGTATAGCTCTGTTAACCCCAATGTCGTAATGTATCTAATCCTCACACCTTTCCATTTGGTGAACCATAAGTGTGTTTACTGAATCTATGATTCCCTTTCTCTGTGGAAATATCTTCATTGCTATCGAATTTTAGGTAACACCTATAAGTGATACGATAGGACATGTGTCTTTCGCTTTCTAACTTACCACAAGTTGCCTGATTACTTCTAGACTCCTCTGTGGTGCTGCAAATGGCATTGTTTCATATTTTCGTTAGCTAATATTCCATCTCGACATGTAGCAGTTCTTCTTTGTCCACCCATGTTTTGGTGGACTTTTTGGTTACTTCCATATCTTGGCTATTGTAATACTGTGCAGTGCACATTTGCCTCTCTGTGTCTTTCCAATTCTGTCTTCTTAGGTTATAGGTCCAGGAATGGGCATGCTGGATCATATGGGCGCTCAATGTTTACCTTTTAAAGGCCCCTCCATTCTGTTCTCATTAGTGGCTCTTTCCAGGTTACGTCCCTCTTAAATTTGAGGGTATGCATTTCTCCACAACACCTTCAGGATTGACTGTTTATAGATTTCTTGCTGATGGTGATTCTGACTGGTGTGAGCTGACACCTCCCTGTGGTTGAATCTGCATGTGTCTCATATTTGGTTGAAATTGACCTTTAAGGCATGTCCTTTTTATTTTTCAAACTGTGATTACAGCTTAGTTCTTCAAAGTGTTTTCTTAAAGTATGTGTCACATTTTAAAATCTTTTCGCCCTTACTTCCCTCAAGACATTTTGAGGGCAGGTTTCACTTAGAGCCCTGCAGTACTTGTTCATATCAAGTGACCATTAGAACAGGCTTTACAGCTGCTTTTGCAGGTAAGGGCCAGGGGGCGGCATCCTTTCTACGTTCCCCACTCTGGTAACTACGGAAAGAGACCCTCCGCCCAGCGGTGTTCCTCGCTTATAAATTAGAGTGGAATGTGACCGGGTAAACCCACAGAAGCTGATATCTCCTTACTTTTGTTTGTTCTTTAAATTTAATTTATAATTTTTATTGGAGTAATATTCCATTGTGTACATGGACCACTTCTTCTTGGTGCATTCCTCTGATGATTGACATTTTCTTTGCTTCAGAGTGTTGGCTCTGGTAAATATTGCTGGAGTGCAGGATTGCCAGCCGGTGACTTTTTGATTCTCATTTTCTCAGGAGATAGGCCCAGCAGTGGGTGTGATTGATGGACTGTTAGCTCAATGTTTCCCTTTTCAAAGCACCTCCATTGTGTTTTCATTAGTGGCTCTTACCACGTCCCCCTTAGAACCGAGGGTACGCAATTCTCTACAATCCCTTCAGCATTTACTGTTTGCAGCGTTTTTGCTAATGGCCATTCTGACTGCTGTGAGCTGATAGGTTTTTCTAATTTGGGTTTGCATGTCTTTAAAAATTCCTAAAATTCATCATTTTTCCACGCCTTTTCCTTTCTGTGAAAAAAAAAAACGGAAAAAAGTATGAGTACAATATACGTCTTGAAATTGTCTTCTTGGAAGGTTGCCCTCTTTTGAATTTCTTGGTCGATTTTCGACCCCAGGCCTTTTTTGGAGGGCAGGTGTCATGTACAGAACTGCAAGTTTGGTGGATATTTAGGGACCTTTAGCAATGGGTTTCAAACTGCTCTTAAGGGAAACGGCCACAAGGAGGCAGCATTTCTCCGTTGTCAAATCTGAGGACTAGGGCAGCAGAGTCTTTCTGGAAGTCGTGGTCCTAGGTTGTAAATTACAATTGAATGTGCTACGAGAATCCCCCATTAGTGTATGTCTCATTTCTTCTTGTTTTTCTTAAATTTTTTAATCGGGGTATAGATTAGGATATTATTTGTCCTAGGTTTACAATATCTGGTTCATTTGTACATTGTATATGTCTATGCATGTACAGATCCTCTTCCCATGTAAAATATTACAGAGTGTTCCATAGACCTCCCTTGCTATATGGTCGGTTTTTTCGTGTATGTATAGAATATGAATTTCTATCCGTATAGTACCACTGATGTTAATTGATCCATTCCCCCCACCTTTCTTTTTAGTTGAGCATAGTTTCTCTTCTAAGTCTGTGAGTGTCTTCCTCTGTGGAAATATGTTCATTTCTATCAGTTATTAGATAGCGCCTCTAAGTGATATCATAGGATATAGGTCTTTTGCTTTCCGACTTACCTCGTATTTTTTGATTATCACCAGGCTCATCTGTTGTGCCTCAAAGAGCAGTGTTTCATTGTTTTCCATGGCGAATATTCCATCATGTACATGGATCACTTCTTTTTATCCATTCACCTGTGTTTTCAAATTATTTATTTATTTATTTATGGCTGTGCTGGGTCTTTGTTTCTGTGCGAGGGCTTTCTCTAGTTGCGGGAAGCTTGGGCCACTCTACATCGCGGTGCGCGGGCCTCTCACTATCGCGGCCTCTCTTGTTGGGGGCACAGGCTCCAGACGTGCAGGCTCAGTAGTTGTGGCTCATGGGCTTAGTTGCTCCGCGGCATGTGGGATCCTCCCAGACCGGGGCTCGAACCCATGTTTGCTGCATTGGCAGGCAGATTCTCAACCACTACGCCGCCAGGGAAGCCCCCATTCACCTGTTGATGGACATTTTGGTAGCTTCACTGTCTTGGCTCTTGTGAATAAGGCTGCAGTGCAGCTTTCGCAGCCTGTGTCTTCACGCTTCTGGTCTTCTCAGGTGACAGGCCCTGTGGTTCACCCACTGGATTGAATGGTACCTCAATTTTTACTTTTCAATGAGCTCCTTTCTGATCTCATTATTGGCTGTTTCCCTTTCATATCTCACCAGCAAGTAGAGGGTAGAAAGTTCTCTAAAACGTCTGCAGCGTTTATTGTTTGTAGACCTTTTCCTGATGGTCAGTCGACTGGAGAGAGTTGAAACCTTTTGTAGATTTGATTGCATGAGACTAATACTTCCTGAGGTTGAGCTTTTGTCCATTTTCCTTTTCTTTAAAGAGAGTGAGTAAAACTTACCTCCTCATACCATCTTCCTGAAAGATTTGCCTGTTTTGAATATTTGTGTTCATTCCCGACCTCAGCACAATTTTTGAGGCCAGGTGTCCTTTACAGCCCCGAGTCCTTGTGAATGTTCATTGACCATTAGCTGTGGCTTTAAAGCCGCTCTTGTGGGAAAGGGCCGCAAGGCGGCAGCATGTCTCCTTTACCAAATCTGGTTACTAGGGCAACAGAGCCTTAATGGAAGTGGTGCAGTAGGTTGTAAATTAGAAAGGAATGTGCCAGGAAAAATCCCTTTATGTTTATGGCTCATTACTTCTTGTTCGTATTTGGAACTTAATTTTTATTTTTCATCACAGCAAATTTGATTACAATGTTTTGTGTGTTCTAGGTGTGCAAGATGTGGTTCTTTCATACATATACATATATGTATTATTCGTCGGACCCTTTTCCCATGTAGATTATGACACAATGTTGAGTAGTCTTCTCTTGGTATTCCGTAGGTCTTTGGTGATTACATATTTCACATGTGTTTGTATAGCTCTGTTAACCCCAATGTCGTAATGTATCTAATCCTCACACCTTTCCATTTGGTGAACCATAAGTGTGTTTACTGAATCTATGATTCCCTTTCTCTGTGGAAATATCTTCATTGCTATCGAATTTTAGGTAACACCTATAAGTGATACGATAGGACATGTGTCTTTCGCTTTCTAACTTACCACAAGTTGCCTGATTACTTCTAGACTCCTCTGTGGTGCTGCAAATGGCATTGTTTCATATTTTCGTTAGCTAATATTCCATCTCGACATGTAGCAGTTCTTCTTTGTCCACCCATGTTTTGGTGGACTTTTTGGTTACTTCCATATCTTGGCTATTGTAATACTGTGCAGTGCACATTTGCCTCTCTGTGTCTTTCCAATTCTGTCTTCTTAGGTTATAGGTCCAGGAATGGGCCTGCTGGATCATATGGGCGCTCAATGTTTACCTTTTAAAGGCCCCTCCATTCTGTTCTCATTAGTGGCTCTTTCCAGGTTACGTCCCTCTTAAATTTGAGGGTATGCATTTCTCCACAACACCTTCAGGATTGACTGTTTATAGATTTCTTGCTGATGGTGATTCTGACTGGTGTGAGCTGACACCTCCCTGTGGTTGAATCTGCATGTGTCTCATATTTGGTTGAAATTGACCTTTAAGGCATGTCCTTTTTATTTTTCAAACTGTGATTACAGCTTAGTTCTTCAAAGTGTTTTCTTAAAGTATGTGTCACATTTTAAAATCTTTTCGCCCTTACTTCCCTCAAGACATTTTGAGGGCAGGTTTCACTTAGAGCCCTGCAGTACTTGTTCATATCAAGTGACCATTAGAACAGGCTTTACAGCTGCTTTTGCAGGTAAGGGCCAGGGGGCGGCATCCTGTCTACGTTCCCCACTCTGGTAACTACGGAAAGAGACCCTCCGCCCAGCGGTGTTCCTCGCTTATAAATTAGAGTGGAATGTGACCGGGTAAACCCACAGAAGCTGATATCTCCTTACTTTTGTTGGTTCTTTAAATTTAATTTATAATTTTTATTGGAGTAATATTCCATTGTGTACATGGACCACTTCTTCTTGGTGCATTCCTCTGATGATTGACATTTTCTTTGCTTCAGAGTGTTGGCTCTGGTAAATATTGCTGGAGTGCAGGATTGCCAGCCGGTGACTTTTTGATTCTCATTTTCTCAGGAGATAGGCCCAGCAGTGGGTGTGATTGATGGACTGTTAGCTCAATGTTTCCCTTTTCAAAGCACCTCCATTGTGTTTTCATTAGTGGCTCTTACCACGTCCCCCTTAGAACCGAGGGTACGCAATTCTCTACAATCCCTTCAGCATTTACTGTTTGCAGCGTTTTTGCTAATGGCCATTCTGACTGCTGTGAGCTGATAGGTTTTTCTAATTTGGGTTTGCATGTCTCTAAAAATTCCTAAAATTCATCATTTTTCCACGCCTTTTCCTTTCTGTGAAAAAAAAAAAACAGAAAAAAGTATGAGTACAATATACGTCTTGAAATTGTCTTCTTGGAAGGTTGCCCTCTTTTGAATTTCTTGGTCGATTTTCGACCCCAGGCCTTTTTTGGAGGGCAGGTGTCATGTACAGAACTGCAAGTTTGGTGGATATTTAGGGACCTTTAGCAATGGGTTTCAAACTGCTCTTAAGGGAAACGGCCACAAGGAGGCAGCATTTCTCCGTTGTCAAATCTGAGGACTAGGGCAGCAGAGTCTTTCTGGAAGTCGTGGTCCTAGGTTGTAAATTACAATTGAATGTGCTACGAGAATCCCCCATTAGTGTATGTCTCATTTCTTCTTGTTTTTCTTAAATTTTTTAATCGGGGTATAGATTAGGATATTATTTGTCCTAGGTTTACAATATCTGGTTCATTTGTACATTGTATATGTCTATGCATGTACAGATCCTCTTCCCATGTAAAATATTACAGAGTGTTCCATAGACCTCCCTTGCTATATGGTCGGTTTTTTCATGTATGTATATAATATGAATTTCTATCCGTATAGTACCACTGATGTTAATTGATCCATTCCCCCCACCTTTCTTTTTAGTTGAGCATAGTTTCTCTTCTAAGTCTGTGAGTGTCTTCCTCTGTGGAAATATGTTCATTTCTATCAGTTATTAGATAGCGCCTCTAAGTGATATCATAGGATATAGGTCTTTTGCTTTCCGACTTACCTCATGTTTTTTGATTATCACCAGGCTCATCTGTTGTGCCTCAAAGAGCAGTGTTTCATTGTTTTCCATGGCGAATATTCCATCATGTACATGGATCACTTCTTTTTATCCATTCACCTGTGTTTTCAAATTATTTATTTATTTATTTCTGGCTGTGCTGGGTCTTCGTTTCTGTGCGAGGGCTTTCTCTAGTTGCGGGAAGCGGGGGCCACTCTACATCGCGGTGCGCGGGCCTCTCACTATCGCGGCCTCTCTTGTTGGGGGCACAGGCTCCAGACGCGCAGGCTCACTAGTTGTGGCTCATGGGCTTAGTTGCTCCGCGGCATGTGGGATCCTCCCAGACCGGGGCTCGAACCCATGTTCGCTGCATTGGCAGGCAGATTCTCAACCACTACGCCGCCAGGGAAGCCCCCATTCACCTGTTGATGGACATTTTGGTAGCTTCACTGTCTTGGCTCTTGTGAATAAGGCTGCAGTGCAGCTTTCGCAGCCTGTGTCTTCACGCTTCTGGTCTTCTCAGGTGACAGGCCCTGTGGTTCACCCACTGGATTGAATGGTACCTCAATTTTTACTTTTCAACGAGCTCCTTTCTGATCTCATTATTGGCTGTTTCCCTTTCATATCTCACCAGCAAGTAGAGGGTAGAAAGTTCTCTAAAACGTCTGCAGCGTTTATTGTTTGTAGACCTTTTCCAGATGGTCAGTCGACTGGAGAGAGTTGAAACCTTTTGTAGATTAGATTGCATGAGACTAATACTTCCTGAGGTTAAGCTTTTGTCCATTTTCCTTTTCTTTAAAGAGAGTGAGTAAAACTTACCTCCTCATACCATCTTCCTGAAAGATTTGCCTGTTTTGAATATTTGTGTTCATTCCCGACCTCAGCACAATTTTTGAGGCCAGGTGTCCTTTACAGCCCCGAGTCCTTGTGAATGTTCACTGACCATTAGCTGTGGCTTTAAAGCCGCTCTTGTGGGAAAGGGCCGCAAGGCGGCAGCATGTCTCCTTTACCAAATCTGGTTACTAGGGCAACAGAGCCTTAATGGAAGTGGTGCAGTAGGTTGTAAATTAGAAAGGAATGTGCCAGGAAAAATCCCTTTATGTTTATGGCTCATTACTTCTTGTTCGTATTTGGAACTTAATTTTTATTTTTCATCACAGCAAATTTGATTACAATGTTTTGTGTGTTCTAGGTGTGCAAGATGTGGTTCTTTCATACATATACATATATGTATTATTCGTCGGACCCTTTTCCCATGTAGATTATGACACAATGTTGAGTAGTCTTCTCTTGGTATTCCGTAGGTCTTTGGTGATTACATATTTCACATGTGTTTGTATAGCTCTGTTAACCCCAATGTCGTAATGTATCTAATCCTCACACCTTTCCATTTGGTGAACCATAAGTGTGTTTACTGAATCTATGATTCCCTTTCTCTGTGGAAATATCTTCATTGCTATCGAATTTTAGGTAACACCTATAAGTGATACGATAGGACATGTGTCTTTCGCTTTCTAACTTACCACAAGTTGCCTGATTACTTCTAGACTCCTCTGTGGTGCTGCAAATGGCATTGTTTCATATTTTCGTTAGCTAATATTCCATCTCGACATGTAGCAGTTCTTCTTTGTCCACCCATGTTTTGGTGGACTTTTTGGTTACTTCCATATCTTGGCTATTGTAATACTGTGCAGTGCACATTTGCCTCTCTGTGTCTTTCCAATTCTGTCTTCTTAGGTTATAGGTCCAGGAATGGGCCTGCTGGATCATATGGGCGCTCAATGTTTACCTTTTAAAGGCCCCTCCATTCTGTTCTCATTAGTGGCTCTTTCCAGGTTACGTCCCTCTTAAATTTGAGGGTATGCATTTCTGCACAACACCTTCAGGATTGACTGTTTATAGATTTCTTGCTGATGGTGATTCTGACTGGTGTGAGCTGACACCTCCCTGTGGTTGAATCTGCATGTGTCTCATATTTGGTTGAAATTGACCTTTAAGGCATGTCCTTTTAATTTTTCAAACTGTGATTACAGCTTAGTTCTTCAAAGTGTTTTCTTAAAGTATGTGTCACATTTTAAAATCTTTTCGCCCTTACTTCCCTCAAGACATTTTGAGGGCAGGTTTCACTTAGAGCCCTGCAGTACTTGTTCATATCAAGTGACCATTAGAACAGGCTTTACAGCTGCTTTTGCAGGTAAGGGCCAGGGGGCGGCATCCTTTCTACGTTCCCCACTCTGGTAACTACGGAAAGAGACCCTCCGCCCAGCGGTGTTCCTCGCTTATAAATTAGAGTGGAATGTGACCGGGTAAACCCACAGAAGCTGATATCTCCTTACTTTTGTTTGTTCTTTAAATTTAATTTATAATTTTTATTGGAGTAATATTCCATTGTGTACATGGACCACTTCTTCTTGGTGCATTCCTCTGATGATTGACATTTTCTTTGCTTCAGAGTGTTGGCTCTGGTAAATATTGCTGGAGTGCAGGATTGCCAGCCGGTGACTTTTTGATTCTCATTTTCTCAGGAGATAGGCCCAGCAGTGGGTGTGATTGATGGACTGTTAGCTCAATGTTTCCCTTTTCAAAGCACCTCCATTGTGTTTTCATTAGTGGCTCTTACCACGTCCCCCTTAGAACCGAGGGTACGCAATTCTCTACAATCCCTTCAGCATTTACTGTTTGCAGCGTTTTTGCTAATGGCCATTCTGACTGCTGTGAGCTGATAGGTTTTTCTAATTTGGGTTTGCATGTCTTTAAAAATTCCTAAAATTCATCATTTTTCCACGCCTTTTCCTTTCTGTGAAAAAAAAAACGGAAAAAAGTATGAGTACAATATACGTCTTGAAATTGTCTTCTTGGAAGGTTGCCCTCTTTTGAATTTCTTGGTCGATTTTCGACCCCAGGCCTTTTTTGGAGGGCAGGTGTCATGTACAGAACTGCAAGTTTGGTGGATATTTAGGGACCTTTAGCAATGGGTTTCAAACTGCTCTTAAGGGAAACGGCCACAAGGAGGCAGCATTTCTCCGTTGTCAAATCTGAGGACTAGGGCAGCAGAGTCTTTCTGGAAGTCGTGGTCCTAGGTTGTAAATTACAATTGAATGTGCTACGAGAATCCCCCATTAGTGTATGTCTCATTTCTTCTTGTTTTTCTTAAATTTTTTAATCGGGGTATAGATTAGGATATTATTTGTCCTAGGTTTACAATATCTGGTTCATTTGTACATTGTATATGTCTATGCATGTACAGATCCTCTTCCCATGTAAAATATTACAGAGTGTTCCATAGACCTCCCTTGCTATATGGTCGGTTTTTTCATGTATGTATATAATATGAATTTCTATCCGTATAGTACCACTGATGTTAATTGATCCATTCCCCCCACCTTTCTTTTTAGTTGAGCATAGTTTCTCTTCTAAGTCTGTGAGTGTCTTCCTCTGTGGAAATATGTTCATTTCTATCAGTTATTAGATAGCGCCTCTAAGTGATATCATAGGATATAGGTCTTTTGCTTTCCGACTTACCTCATGTTTTTTGATTATCACCAGGCTCATCTGTTGTGCCTCAAAGAGCAGTGTTTCATTGTTTTCCATGGCGAATATTCCATCATGTACATGGATCACTTCTTTTTATCCATTCACCTGTGTTTTCAAATTATTTATTTATTTATTTCTGGCTGTGCTGGGTCTTCGTTTCTGTGCGAGGGCTTTCTCTAGTTGCGGGAAGCGGGGGCCACTCTACATCGCGGTGCGCGGGCCTCTCACTATCGCGGCCTCTCTTGTTGGGGGCACAGGCTCCAGACGCGCAGGCTCATTAGTTGTGGCTCATGGGCTTAGTTGCTCCGCGGCATGTGGGATCCTCCCAGACCGGGGCTCGAACCCATGTTCGCTGCATTGGCAGGCAGATTCTCAACCACTACGCCGCCAGGGAAGCCCCCATTCACCTGTTGATGGACATTTTGGTAGCTTCACTGTCTTGGCTCTTGTGAATAAGGCTGCAGTGCAGCTTTCGCAGCCTGTGTCTTCACGCTTCTGGTCTTCTCAGGTGACAGGCCCTGTGGTTCACCCACTGGATTGAATGGTACCTCAATTTTTACTTTTCAACGAGCTCCTTTCTGATCTCATTATTGGCTGTTTCCCTTTCATATCTCACCAGCAAGTAGAGGGTAGAAAGTTCTCTAAAACGTCTGCAGCGTTTATTGTTTGTAGACCTTTTCCAGATGGTCAGTCGACTGGAGAGAGTTGAAACCTTTTGTAGATTAGATTGCATGAGACTAATACTTCCTGAGGTTGAGCTTTTGTCCATTTTCCTTTTCTTTAAAGAGAGCCTGAGTAAAACTTACCTCCTCATACCATCTTCCTGAAAGATTTGCCTGTTTTGAATATTTGTGTTCATTCCCGACCTCAGCACAATTTTTGAGGCCAGGTGTCCTTTACAGCCCCGAGTCCTTGTGAATGTTCACTGACCATTAGCTGTGGCTTTAAAGCCGCTCTTGTGGGAAAGGGCCGCAAGGCGGCAGCATGTCTCCTTTACCAAATCTGGTTACTAGGGCAACAGAGCCTTAATGGAAGTGGTGCAGTAGGTTGTAAATTAGAAAGGAATGTGCCAGGAAAAATCCCTTTATGTTTATGGCTCATTACTTCTTGTTCGTATTTGGAACTTAATTTTTATTTTTCATCACAGCAAATTTGATTACAATGTTTTGTGTGTTCTAGGTGTGCAAGATGTGGTTCTTTCATACATATACATATATGTATTATTCGTCGGACCCTTTTCCCATGTAGATTATGACACAATGTTGAGTAGTCTTCTCTTGGTATTCCGTAGGTCTTTGGTGATTACATATTTCACATGTGTTTGTATAGCTCTGTTAACCCCAATGTCGTAATGTATCTAATCCTCACACCTTTCCATTTGGTGAACCATAAGTGTGTTTACTGAATCTATGATTCCCTTTCTCTGTGGAAATATCTTCATTGGTATCGAATTTTAGGTAACACCTATAAGTGATACGATAGGACATGTGTCTTTCGCTTTCTAACTTACCACAAGTTGCCTGATTACTTCTAGACTCCTCTGTGGTGCTGCAAATGGCATTGTTTCATATTTTCGTTAGCTAATATTCCATCTCGACATGTAGCAGTTCTTCTTTGTCCACCCATGTTTTGGTGAACTTTTTGGTTACTTCCATATCTTGGCTATTGTAATACTGTGCAGTGCACATTTGCCTCTCTGTGTCTTTCCAATTCTGTCTTCTTAGGTTATAGGTCCAGGAATGGGCCTGCTGGATCATATGGGCGCTCAATGTTTACCTTTTAAAGGCCCCTCCATTCTGTTCTCATTAGTGGCTCTTTCCAGGTTACGTCCCTCTTAAATTTGAGGGTATGCATTTCTCCACAACACCTTCAGGATTGACTGTTTATAGATTTCTTGCTGATGGTGATTCTGACTGGTGTGAGCTGACACCTCCCTGTGGTTGAATCTGCATGTGTCTCATATTTGGTTGAAATTGACCTTTAAGGCATGTCCTTTTTATTTTTCAAACTGTGATTACAGCTTAGTTCTTCAAAGTGTTTTCTTAAAGTATGTGTCACATTTTAAAATCTTTTCGCCCTTACTTCCCTCAAGACATTTTGAGGGCAGGTTTCACTTAGAGCCCTGCAGTACTTGTTCATATCAAGTGACCATTAGAACAGGCTTTACAGCTGCTTTTGCAGGTAAGGGCCAGGGGGCGGCATCCTTTCTACGTTCCCCACTCTGGTAACTACGGAAAGAGACCCTCCGCCCAGCGGTGTTCCTCGCTTATAAATTAGAGTGGAATGTGACCGGGTAAACCCACAGAAGCTGATATCTCCTTACTTTTGTTTGTTCTTTAAATTTAATTTATAATTTTTATTGGAGTAATATTCCATTGTGTACATGGACCACTTCTTCTTGGTGCATTCCTCTGATGATTGACATTTTCTTTGCTTCAGAGTGTTGGCTCTGGTAAATATTGCTGGAGTGCAGGATTGCCAGCCGGTGACTTTTTGATTCTCATTTTCTCAGGAGATAGGCCCAGCAGTGGGTGTGATTGATGGGCTGTTAGCTCAATGTTTCCCTTTTCAAAGCACCTCCATTGTGTTTTCATTAGTGGCTCTTACCACGTCCCCCTTAGAACCGAGGGTACGCAATTCTCTACAATCCCTTCAGCATTTACTGTTTGCAGCGTTTTTGCTAATGGCCATTCTGACTGCTGTGAGCTGATAGGTTTTTCTAATTTGGGTTTGCATGTCTCTAAAAATTCCTAAAATTCATCATTTTTCCACGCCTTTTCCTTTCTGTGAAAAAAAAAAACAGAAAAAAGTATGAGTACAATATACGTCTTGAAATTGTCTTCTTGGAAGGTTGCCCTCTTTTGAATTTCTTGGTCGATTTTCGACCCCAGGCCTTTTTTGGAGGGCAGGTGTCATGTACAGAACTGCAAGTTTGGTGGATATTTAGGGACCTTTAGCAATGGGTTTCAAACTGCTCTTAAGGGAAACGGCCACAAGGAGGCAGCATTTCTCCGTTGTCAAATCTGAGGACTAGGGCAGCAGAGTCTTTCTGGAAGTCGTGGTCCTAGGTTGTAAATTACAATTGAATGTGCTACGAGAATCCCCCATTAGTGTATGTCTCATTTCTTCTTGTTTTTCTTAAATTTTTTAATTGGGGTATAGATTAGGATATTATTTGTCCTAGGTTTACAATATCTGGTTCATTTGTACATTGTATATGTCTATGCATGTACAGATCCTCTTCCCATGTAAAATATTACAGAGTGTTCCATAGACCTCCCTTGCTATATGGTCGGTTTTTTCATGTATGTATATAATATGAATTTCTATCCGTATAGTACCACTGATGTTAATTGATCCATTCCCCCCACCTTTCTTTTTAGTTGAGCATAGTTTCTCTTCTAAGTCTGTGAGTGTCTTCCTCTGTGGAAATATGTTCATTTCTATCAGTTATTAGATAGCGCCTCTAAGTGATATCATAGGATATAGGTCTTTTGCTTTCCGACTTACCTCATGTTTTTTGATTATCACCAGGCTCATCTGTTGTGCCTCAAAGAGCAGTGTTTCATTGTGTTCCATGGCGAATATTCCATCATGTACATGGATCACTTCTTTGTATCCATTCACCTGTGTTTTCAAATTATTTATTTATTTATTTCTGGCTGTGCTGGTCTTCGTTTCTGTGCGAGGGCTTTCTCTAGTTGCGGGAAGCGGGGGCCACTCTACATCGCGGTGCGCGGGCCTCTCACTATCGCGGCCTCTCTTGTTGGGGGCACAGGCTCCAGACGCGCAGGCTCAGTAGTTGTGGCTCATGGGCTTAGTTGCTCCGCGGCATGTGGGATCCTCCCAGACCGGGGCTCGAACCCATGTTCGCTGCATTGGCAGGCAGATTCTCAACCACTACGCCGCCAGGGAAGCCCCCATTCACCTGTTGATGGACATTTTGGTAGCTTCACTGTCTTGGCTCTTGTGAATAAGGCTGCAGTGCAGCTTTCGCAGCCTGTGTCTTCACGCTTCTGGTCTTCTCAGGTGACAGGCCCTGTGGTTCACCCACTGGATTGAATGGTACCTCAATTTTTACTTTTCAACGAGCTCCTTTCTGATCTCATTATTGGCTGTTTCCCTTTCATATCTCACCAGCAAGTAGAGGGTAGAAAGTTCTCTAAAACGTCTGCAGCGTTTATTGTTTGTAGACCTTTTCCAGATGGTCAGTCGACTGGAGAGAGTTGAAACCTTTTGTAGATTAGATTGCATGAGACTAATACTTCCTGAGGTTGAGCTTTTGTCCATTTTCCTTTTCTTTAAAGAGAGCCTGAGTAAAACTTACCTCCTCATACCATCTTCCTGAAAGATTTGCCTGTTTTGAATATTTGTGTTCATTCCCGACCTCAGCACAATTTTTGAGGCCAGGTGTCCTTTACAGCCCCGAGTCCTTGTGAATGTTCACTGACCATTAGCTGTGGCTTTAAAGCCGCTCTTGTGGGAAAGGGCCGCAAGGCGGCAGCATGTCTCCTTTACCAAATCTGGTTACTAGGGCAACAGAGCCTTAATGGAAGTGGTGCAGTAGGTTGTAAATTAGAAAGGAATGTGCCAGGAAAAATCCCTTTATGTTTATGGCTCATTACTTCTTGTTCGTATTTGGAACTTAATTTTTATTTTTCATCACAGCAAATTTGATTACAATGTTTTGTGTGTTCTAGGTGTGCAAGATGTGGTTCTTTCATACATATACATATATGTATTATTCGTCGGACCCTTTTCCCATGTAGATTATGACACAATGTTGAGTAGTCTTCTCTTGGTATTCCGTAGGTCTTTGGTGATTACATATTTCACATGTGTTTGTATAGCTCTGTTAACCCCAATGTCGTAATGTATCTAATCCTCACACCTTTCCATTTGGTGAACCATAAGTGTGTTTACTGAATCTATGATTCCCTTTCTCTGTGGAAATATCTTCATTGGTATCGAATTTTAGGTAACACCTATAAGTGATACGATAGGACATGTGTCTTTCGCTTTCTAACTTACCACAAGTTGCCTGATTACTTCTAGACTCCTCTGTGGTGCTGCAAATGGCATTGTTTCATATTTTCGTTAGCTAATATTCCATCTCGACATGTAGCAGTTCTTCTTTGTCCACCCATGTTTTGGTGAACTTTTTGGTTACTTCCATATCTTGGCTATTGTAATACTGTGCAGTGCACATTTGCCTCTCTGTGTCTTTCCAATTCTGTCTTCTTAGGTTATAGGTCCAGGAATGGGCCTGCTGGATCATATGGGCGCTCAATGTTTACCTTTTAAAGGCCCCTCCATTCTGTTCTCATTAGTGGCTCTTTCCAGGTTACGTCCCTCTTAAATTTGAGGGTATGCATTTCTCCACAACACCTTCAGGATTGACTGTTTATAGATTTCTTGCTGATGGTGATTCTGACTGGTGTGAGCTGACACCTCCCTGTGGTTGAATCTGCATGTGTCTCATATTTGGTTGAAATTGACCTTTAAGGCATGTCCTTTTTATTTTTCAAACTGTGATTACAGCTTAGTTCTTCAAAGTGTTTTCTTAAAGTATGTGTCACATTTTAAAATCTTTTCGCCCTTACTTCCCTCAAGACATTTTGAGGGCAGGTTTCACTTAGAGCCCTGCAGTACTTGTTCATATCAAGTGACCATTAGAACAGGCTTTACAGCTGCTTTTGCAGGTAAGGGCCAGGGGGCGGCATCCTTTCTACGTTCCCCACTCTGGTAACTACGGAAAGAGACCCTCCGCCCAGCGGTGTTCCTCGCTTATAAATTAGAGTGGAATGTGACCGGGTAAACCCACAGAAGCTGATATCTCCTTACTTTTGTTTGTTCTTTAAATTTAATTTATAATTTTTATTGGAGTAATATTCCATTGTGTACATGGACCACTTCTTCTTGGTGCATTCCTCTGATGATTGACATTTTCTTTGCTTCAGAGTGTTGGCTCTGGTAAATATTGCTGGAGTGCAGGATTGCCAGCCGGTGACTTTTTGATTCTCATTTTCTCAGGAGATAGGCCCAGCAGTGGGTGTGATTGATGGACTGTTAGCTCAATGTTTCCCTTTTCAAAGCACCTCCATTGTGTTTTCATTAGTGGCTCTTACCACGTCCCCCTTAGAACCGAGGGTACGCAATTCTCTACAATCCCTTCAGCATTTACTGTTTGCAGCGTTTTTGCTAATGGCCATTCTGACTGCTGTGAGCTGATAGGTTTTTCTAATTTGGGTTTGCATGTCTTTAAAAATTCCTAAAATTCATCATTTTTCCACGCCTTTTCCTTTCTGTGAAAAAAAAAAACGGAAAAAAGTATGAGTACAATATACGTCTTGAAATTGTCTTCTTGGAAGGTTGCCCTCTTTTGAATTTCTTGGTCGATTTTCGACCCCAGGCCTTTTTTGGAGGGCAGGTGTCATGTACAGAACTGCAAGTTTGGTGGATATTTAGGGACCTTTAGCAATGGGTTTCAAACTGCTCTTAAGGGAAACGGCCACAAGGAGGCAGCATTTCTCCGTTGTCAAATCTGAGGACTAGGGCAGCAGAGTCTTTCTGGAAGTCGTGGTCCTAGGTTGTAAATTACAATTGAATGTGCTACGAGAATCCCCCATTAGTGTATGTCTCATTTCTTCTTGTTTTTCTTAAATTTTTTAATCGGGGTATAGATTAGGATATTATTTGTCCTAGGTTTACAATATCTGGTTCATTTGTACATTGTATATGTCTATGCATGTACAGATCCTCTTCCCATGTAAAATATTACAGAGTGTTCCATAGACCTCCCTTGCTATATGGTCGGTTTTTTCATGTATGTATATAATATGAATTTCTATCCGTATAGTACCACTGATGTTAATTGATCCATTCCCCCCACCTTTCTTTTTAGTTGAGCATAGTTTCTCTTCTAAGTCTGTGAGTGTCTTCCTCTGTGGAAATATGTTCATTTCTATCAGTTATTAGATAGTGCCTCTAAGTGATATCATAGGATATAGGTCTTTTCCTTTCCGACTTACCTCGTGTTTTTTGATTATCACCAGGCTCATCTGTTGTGCCTCAAAGAGCAGTGTTTCATTGTTTTCCATGGCGAATATTCCATCATGTACATGGATCACTTCTTTTTATCCATTCACCTGTGTTTTCAAATTATTTATTTATTTATTTCTGGCTGTGCTGGGTCTTCGTTTCTGTGCGAGGGCTTTCTCTAGTTGCGGGAAGCGGGGGCCACTCTACATCGCGGTGTGTGGGCCTCTCACTATCGCGGCCTCTCTTGTTGGGGGCACAGGCTCCAGACGCGCAGGCTCATTAGTTGTGGCTCATGGGCTTAGTTGCTCCGCGGCATGTGGGATCCTCCCAGACCGGGGCTCGAACCCATGTTCGCTGCATTGGCAGGCAGATTCTCAACCACTACGCCGCCAGGGAAGCCCCCATTCACCTGTTGATGGACATTTTGGTAGCTTCACTGTCTTGGCTCTTGTGAATAAGGCTGCAGTGCAGCTTTCGCAGCCTGTGTCTTCACGCTTCTGGTCTTCTCAGGTGACAGGCCCTGTGGTTCACCCACTGGATTGAATGGTACCTCAATTTTTACTTTTCAACGAGCTCCTTTCTGATCTCATTATTGGCTGTTTCCCTTTCATATCTCACCAGCAAGTAGAGGGTAGAAAGTTCTCTAAAACGTCTGCAGCGTTTATTGTTTGTAGACCTTTTCCAGATGGTCAGTCGACTGGAGAGAGTTGAAACCTTTTGTAGATTAGATTGCATGAGACTAATACTTCCTGAGGTTGAGCTTTTGTCCATTTTCCTTTTCTTTAAAGAGAGCCTGAGTAAAACTTACCTCCTCATACCATCTTCCTGAAAGATTTGCCTGTTTTGAATATTTGTGTTCATTCCCGACCTCAGCACAATTTTTGAGGCCAGGTGTCCTTTACAGCCCCGAGTCCTTGTGAATGTTCACTGACCATTAGCTGTGGCTTTAAAGCCGCTCTTGTGGGAAAGGGCCGCAAGGCGGCAGCATGTCTCCTTTACCAAATCTGGTTACTAGGGCAACAGAGCCTTAATGGAAGTGGTGCAGTAGGTTGTAAATTAGAAAGGAATGTGCCAGGAAAAATCCCTTTATGTTTATGGCTCATTACTTCTTGTTCGTATTTGGAACTTAATTTTTATTTTTCATCACAGCAAATTTGATTACAATGTTTTGTGTGTTCTAGGTGTACAAGATGTGGTTCTTTCATACATATACATATATGTATTATTCGTCGGACCCTTTTCCCATGTAGATTATGACACAATGTTGAGTAGTCTTCTCTTGGTATTCCGTAGGTCTTTGGTGATTACATATTTCACATGTGTTTGTATAGCTCTGTTAACCCCAATGTCGTAATGTATCTAATCCTCACACCTTTCCATTTGGTGAACCATAAGTGTGTTTACTGAATCTATGATTCCCTTTCTCTGTGGAAATATCTTCATTGGTATCGAATTTTAGGTAACACCTATAAGTGATACGATAGGACATGTGTCTTTCGCTTTCTAACTTACCACAAGTTGCCTGATTACTTCTAGACTCCTCTGTGGTGCTGCAAATGGCATTGTTTCATATTTTCGTTAGCTAATATTCCATCTCGACATGTAGCAGTTCTTCTTTGTCCACCCATGTTTTGGTGAACTTTTTGGTTACTTCCATATCTTGGCTATTGTAATACTGTGCAGTGCACATTTGCCTCTCTGTGTCTTTCCAATTCTGTCTTCTTAGGTTATAGGTCCAGGAATGGGCCTGCTGGATCATATGGGCGCTCAATGTTTACCTTTTAAAGGCCCCTCCATTCTGTTCTCATTAGTGGCTCTTTCCAGGTTACGTCCCTCTTAAATTTGAGGGTATGCATTTCTGCACAACACCTTCAGGATTGACTGTTTATAGATTTCTTGCTGATGGTGATTCTGACTGGTGTGAGCTGACACCTCCCTGTGGTTGAATCTGCATGTGTCTCATATTTGGTTGAAATTGACCTTTAAGGCATGTCCTTTTAATTTTTCAAACTGTGATTACAGCTTAGTTCTTCAAAGTGTTTTCTTAAAGTATGTGTCACATTTTAAAATCTTTTCGCCCTTACTTCCCTCAAGACATTTTGAGGGCAGGTTTCACTTAGAGCCCTGCAGTACTTGTTCATATCAAGTGACCATTAGAACAGGCTTTACAGCTGCTTTTGCAGGTAAGGGCCAGGGGGCGGCATCCTTTCTACGTTCCCCACTCTGGTAACTACGGAAAGAGACCCTCCGCCCAGCGGTGTTCCTCGCTTATAAATTAGAGTGGAATGTGACCGGGTAAACCCACAGAAGCTGATATCTCCTTACTTTTGTTTGTTCTTTAAATTTAATTTATAATTTTTATTGGAGTAATATTCCATTGTGTACATGGACCACTTCTTCTTGGTGCATTCCTCTGATGATTGACATTTTCTTTGCTTCAGAGTGTTGGCTCTGGTAAATATTGCTGGAGTGCAGGATTGCCAGCCGGTGACTTTTTGATTCTCATTTTCTCAGGAGATAGGCCCAGCAGTGGGTGTGATTGATGGACTGTTAGCTCAATGTTTCCCTTTTCAAAGCACCTCCATTGTGTTTTCATTAGTGGCTCTTACCACGTCCCCCTTAGAACCGAGGGTACGCAATTCTCTACAATCCCTTCAGCATTTACTGTTTGCAGCGTTTTTGCTAATGGCCATTCTGACTGCTGTGAGCTGATAGGTTTTTCTAATTTGGGTTTGCATGTCTTTAAAAATTCCTAAAATTCATCATTTTTCCACGCCTTTTCCTTTCTGTGAAAAAAAAAAACGGAAAAAAGTATGAGTACAATATACGTCTTGAAATTGTCTTCTTGGAAGGTTGCCCTCTTTTGAATTTCTTGGTCGATTTTCGACCCCAGGCCTTTTTTGGAGGGCAGGTGTCATGTACAGAACTGCAAGTTTGGTGGATATTTAGGGACCTTTAGCAATGGGTTTCAAACTGCTCTTAAGGGAAACGGCCACAAGGAGGCAGCATTTCTCCGTTGTCAAATCTGAGGACTAGGGCAGCAGAGTCTTTCTGGAAGTCGTGGTCCTAGGTTGTAAATTACAATTGAATGTGCTACGAGAATCCCCCATTAGTGTATGTCTCATTTCTTCTTGTTTTTCTTAAATTTTTTAATCGGGGTATAGATTAGGATATTATTTGTCCTAGGTTTACAATATCTGGTTCATTTGTACATTGTATATGTCTATGCATGTACAGATCCTCTTCCCATGTAAAATATTACAGAGTGTTCCATAGACCTCCCTTGCTATATGGTCGGTTTTTTCATGTATGTATATAATATGAATTTCTATCCGTATAGTACCACTGATGTTAATTGATCCATTCCCCCCACCTTTCTTTTTAGTTGAGCATAGTTTCTCTTCTAAGTCTGTGAGTGTCTTCCTCTGTGGAAATATGTTCATTTCTATCAGTTATTAGATAGCGCCTCTAAGTGATATCATAGGATATAGGTCTTTTGCTTTCCGACTTACCTCATGTTTTTTGATTATCACCAGGCTCATCTGTTGTGCCTCAAAGAGCAGTGTTTCATTGTTTTCCATGGCGAATATTCCATCATGTACATGGATCACTTCTTTTTATCCATTCACCTGTGTTTTCAAATTATTTATTTATTTATTTCTGGCTGTGCTGGGTCTTCGTTTCTGTGCGAGGGCTTTCTCTAGTTGCGGGAAGCGGGGGCCACTCTACATCGCGGTGCGCGGGCCTCTCACTATCGCGGCCTCTCTTGTTGGGGGCACAGGCTCCAGACGCGCAGGCTCAGTAGTTGTGGCTCATGGGCTTAGTTGCTCCGCGGCATGTGGGATCCTCCCAGACCGGGGCTCGAACCCATGTTCGCTGCATTGGCAGGCAGATTCTCAACCACTACGCCGCCAGGGAAGCCCCCATTCACCTGTTGATGGACATTTTGGTAGCTTCACTGTCTTGGCTCTTGTGAATAAGGCTGCAGTGCAGCTTTCGCAGCCTGTGTCTTCACGCTTCTGGTCTTCTCAGGTGACAGGCCCTGTGGTTCACCCACTGGATTGAATGGTACCTCAATTTTTACTTTTCAACGAGCTCCTTTCTGATCTCATTATTGGCTGTTTCCCTTTCATATCTCACCAGCAAGTAGAGGGTAGAAAGTTCTCTAAAACGTCTGCAGCGTTTATTGTTTGTAGACCTTTTCCAGATGGTCAGTCGACTGGAGAGAGTTGAAACCTTTTGTAGATTAGATTGCATGAGACTAATACTTCCTGAGGTTGAGCTTTTGTCCATTTTCCTTTTCTTTAAAGAGAGCCTGAGTAAAACTTACCTCCTCATACCATCTTCCTGAAAGATTTGCCTGTTTTGAATATTTGTGTTCATTCCCGACCTCAGCACAATTTTTGAGGCCAGGTGTCCTTTACAGCCCCGAGTCCTTGTGAATGTTCACTGACCATTAGCTGTGGCTTTAAAGCCGCTCTTGTGGGAAAGGGCCGCAAGGCGGCAGCATGTCTCCTTTACCAAATCTGGTTACTAGGGCAACAGAGCCTTAATGGAAGTGGTGCAGTAGGTTGTAAATTAGAAAGGAATGTGCCAGGAAAAATCCCTTTATGTTTATGGCTCATTACTTCTTGTTCGTATTTGGAACTTAATTTTTATTTTTCATCACAGCAAATTTGATTACAATGTTTTGTGTGTTCTAGGTGTGCAAGATGTGGTTCTTTCATACATATACATATATGTATTATTCGTCGGACCCTTTTCCCATGTAGATTATGACACAATGTTGAGTAGTCTTCTCTTGGTATTCCGTAGGTCTTTGGTGATTACATATTTCACATGTGTTTGTATAGCTCTGTTAACCCCAATGTCGTAATGTATCTAATCCTCACACCTTTCCATTTGGTGAACCATAAGTGTGTTTACTGAATCTATGATTCCCTTTCTCTGTGGAAATATCTTCATTGGTATCGAATTTTAGGTAACACCTATAAGTGATACGATAGGACATGTGTCTTTCGCTTTCTAACTTACCACAAGTTGCCTGATTACTTCTAGACTCCTCTGTGGTGCTGCAAATGGCATTGTTTCATATTTTCGTTAGCTAATATTCCATCTCGACATGTAGCAGTTCTTCTTTGTCCACCCATGTTTTGGTGAACTTTTTGGTTACTTCCATATCTTGGCTATTGTAATACTGTGCAGTGCACATTTGCCTCTCTGTGTCTTTCCAATTCTGTCTTCTTAGGTTATAGGTCCAGGAATGGGCCTGCTGGATCATATGGGCGCTCAATGTTTACCTTTTAAAGGCCCCTCCATTCTGTTCTCATTAGTGGCTCTTTCCAGGTTACGTCCCTCTTAAATTTGAGGGTATGCATTTCTCCACAACACCTTCAGGATTGACTGTTTATAGATTTCTTGCTGATGGTGATTCTGACTGGTGTGAGCTGACACCTCCCTGTGGTTGAATCTGCATGTGTCTCATATTTGGTTGAAATTGACCTTTAAGGCATGTCCTTTTTATTTTTCAAACTGTGATTACAGCTTAGTTCTTCAAAGTGTTTTCTTAAAGTATGTGTCACATTTTAAAATCTTTTCGCCCTTACTTCCCTCAAGACATTTTGAGGGCAGGTTTCACTTAGAGCCCTGCAGTACTTGTTCATATCAAGTGACCATTAGAACAGGCTTTACAGCTGCTTTTGCAGGTAAGGGCCAGGGGGCGGCATCCTTTCTACGTTCCCCACTCTGGTAACTACGGAAAGAGACCCTCCGCCCAGCGGTGTTCCTCGCTTATAAATTAGAGTGGAATGTGACCGGGTAAACCCACAGAAGCTGATATCTCCTTACTTTTGTTTGTTCTTTAAATTTAATTTATAATTTTTATTGGAGTAATATTCCATTGTGTACATGGACCACTTCTTCTTGGTGCATTCCTCTGATGATTGACATTTTCTTTGCTTCAGAGTGTTGGCTCTGGTAAATATTGCTGGAGTGCAGGATTGCCAGCCGGTGACTTTTTGATTCTCATTTTCTCAGGAGATAGGCCCAGCAGTGGGTGTGATTGATGGACTGTTAGCTCAATGTTTCCCTTTTCAAAGCACCTCCATTGTGTTTTCATTAGTGGCTCTTACCACGTCCCCCTTAGAACCGAGGGTACGCAATTCTCTACAATCCCTTCAGCATTTACTGTTTGCAGCGTTTTTGCTAATGGCCATTCTGACTGCTGTGAGCTGATAGGTTTTTCTAATTTGGGTTTGCATGTCTTTAAAAATTCCTAAAATTCATCATTTTTCCACGCCTTTTCCTTTCTGTGAAAAAAAAAAACGGAAAAAAGTATGAGTACAATATACGTCTTGAAATTGTCTTCTTGGAAGGTTGCCCTCTTTTGAATTTCTTGGTCGATTTTCGACCCCAGGCCTTTTTTGGAGGGCAGGTGTCATGTACAGAACTGCAAGTTTGGTGGATATTTAGGGACCTTTAGCAATGGGTTTCAAACTGCTCTTAAGGGAAACGGCCACAAGGAGGCAGCATTTCTCCGTTGTCAAATCTGAGGACTAGGGCAGCAGAGTCTTTCTGGAAGTCGTGGTCCTAGGTTGTAAATTACAATTGAATGTGCTACGAGAATCCCCCATTAGTGTATGTCTCATTTCTTCTTGTTTTTCTTAAATTTTTTAATCGGGGTATAGATTAGGATATTATTTGTCCTAGGTTTACAATATCTGGTTCATTTGTACATTGTATATGTCTATGCATGTACAGATCCTCTTCCCATGTAAAATATTACAGAGTGTTCCATAGACCTCCCTTGCTATATGGTCGGTTTTTTCATGTATGTATATAATATGAATTTCTATCCGTATAGTACCACTGATGTTAATTGATCCATTCCCCCCACCTTTCTTTTTAGTTGAGCATAGTTTCTCTTCTAAGTCTGTGAGTGTCTTCCTCTGTGGAAATATGTTCATTTCTATCAGTTATTAGATAGTGCCTCTAAGTGATATCATAGGATATAGGTCTTTTCCTTTCCGACTTACCTCGTGTTTTTTGATTATCACCAGGCTCATCTGTTGTGCCTCAAAGAGCAGTGTTTCATTGTTTTCCATGGCGAATATTCCATCATGTACATGGATCACTTCTTTTTATCCATTCACCTGTGTTTTCAAATTAT
Organism: Eschrichtius robustus; assembly: GCF_028021215.1. Taxonomy (NCBI): domain Eukaryota; kingdom Metazoa; phylum Chordata; class Mammalia; order Artiodactyla; family Eschrichtiidae; genus Eschrichtius; species Eschrichtius robustus. Next base: position 20,324,621 of record NC_090827.1, on the reverse strand, counting down.
TTATTTATTTATTTCTGGCTGTGCTGGGTCTTCGTTTCTGTGCGAGGGCTTTCTCTAGTTGCGGGAAGCGGGGGCCACTCTACATCGCGGTGTGTGGGCCTCTCACTATCGCGGCCTCTCTTGTTGGGGGCACAGGCTCCAGACGCGCAGGCTCATTAGTTGTGGCTCATGGGCTTAGTTGCTCCGCGGCATGTGGGATCCTCCCAGACCGGGGCTCGAACCCATGTTCGCTGCATTGGCAGGCAGATTCTCAACCACTACGCCGCCAGGGAAGCCCCCATTCACCTGTTGATGGACATTTTGGTAGCTTCACTGTCTTGGCTCTTGTGAATAAGGCTGCAGTGCAGCTTTCGCAGCCTGTGTCTTCACGCTTCTGGTCTTCTCAGGTGACAGGCCCTGTGGTTCACCCACTGGATTGAATGGTACCTCAATTTTTACTTTTCAACGAGCTCCTTTCTGATCTCATTATTGGCTGTTTCCCTTTCATATCTCACCAGCAAGTAGAGGGTAGAAAGTTCTCTAAAACGTCTGCAGCGTTTATTGTTTGTAGACCTTTTCCAGATGGTCAGTCGACTGGAGAGAGTTGAAACCTTTTGTAGATTAGATTGCATGAGACTAATACTTCCTGAGGTTGAGCTTTTGTCCATTTTCCTTTTCTTTAAAGAGAGCCTGAGTAAAACTTACCTCCTCATACCATCTTCCTGAAAGATTTGCCTGTTTTGAATATTTGTGTTCATTCCCGACCTCAGCACAATTTTTGAGGCCAGGTGTCCTTTACAGCCCCGAGTCCTTGTGAATGTTCACTGACCATTAGCTGTGGCTTTAAAGCCGCTCTTGTGGGAAAGGGCCGCAAGGCGGCAGCATGTCTCCTTTACCAAATCTGGTTACTAGGGCAACAGAGCCTTAATGGAAGTGGTGCAGTAGGTTGTAAATTAGAAAGGAATGTGCCAGGAAAAATCCCTTTATGTTTATGGCTCATTACTTCTTGTTCGTATTTGGAACTTAATTTTTATTTTTCATCACAGCAAATTTGATTACAATGTTTTGTGTGTTCTAGGTGTGCAAGATGTGGTTCTTTCATACATATACATATATGTATTATTCGTCGGACCCTTTTCCCATGTAGATTATGACACAATGTTGAGTAGTCTTCTCTTGGTATTCCGTAGGTCTTTGGTGATTACATATTTCACATGTGTTTGTATAGCTCTGTTAACCCCAATGTCGTAATGTATCTAATCCTCACACCTTTCCATTTGGTGAACCATAAGTGTGTTTACTGAATCTATGATTCCCTTTCTCTGTGGAAATATCTTCATTGGTATCGAATTTTAGGTAACACCTATAAGTGATACGATAGGACATGTGTCTTTCGCTTTCTAACTTACCACAAGTTGCCTGATTACTTCTAGACTCCTCTGTGGTGCTGCAAATGGCATTGTTTCATATTTTCGTTAGCTAATATTCCATCTCGACATGTAGCAGTTCTTCTTTGTCCACCCATGTTTTGGTGAACTTTTTGGTTACTTCCATATCTTGGCTATTGTAATACTGTGCAGTGCACATTTGCCTCTCTGTGTCTTTCCAATTCTGTCTTCTTAGGTTATAGGTCCAGGAATGGGCCTGCTGGATCATATGGGCGCTCAATGTTTACCTTTTAAAGGCCCCTCCATTCTGTTCTCATTAGTGGCTCTTTCCAGGTTACGTCCCTCTTAAATTTGAGGGTATGCATTTCTGCACAACACCTTCAGGATTGACTGTTTATAGATTTCTTGCTGATGGTGATTCTGACTGGTGTGAGCTGACACCTCCCTGTGGTTGAATCTGCATGTGTCTCATATTTGGTTGAAATTGACCTTTAAGGCATGTCCTTTTAATTTTTCAAACTGTGATTACAGCTTAGTTCTTCAAAGTGTTTTCTTAAAGTATGTGTCACATTTTAAAATCTTTTCGCCCTTACTTCCCTCAAGACATTTTGAGGGCAGGTTTCACTTAGAGCCCTGCAGTACTTGTTCATATCAAGTGACCATTAGAACAGGCTTTACAGCTGCTTTTGCAGGTAAGGGCCAGGGGGCGGCATCCTTTCTACGTTCCCCACTCTGGTAACTACGGAAAGAGACCCTCCGCCCAGCGGTGTTCCTCGCTTATAAATTAGAGTGGAATGTGACCGGGTAAACCCACAGAAGCTGATATCTCCTTACTTTTGTTTGTTCTTTAAATTTAATTTATAATTTTTATTGGAGTAATATTCCATTGTGTACATGGACCACTTCTTCTTGGTGCATTCCTCTGATGATTGACATTTTCTTTGCTTCAGAGTGTTGGCTCTGGTAAATATTGCTGGAGTGCAGGATTGCCAGCCGGTGACTTTTTGATTCTCATTTTCTCAGGAGATAGGCCCAGCAGTGGGTGTGATTGATGGACTGTTAGCTCAATGTTTCCCTTTTCAAAGCACCTCCATTGTGTTTTCATTAGTGGCTCTTACCACGTCCCCCTTAGAACCGAGGGTACGCAATTCTCTACAATCCCTTCAGCATTTACTGTTTGCAGCGTTTTTGCTAATGGCCATTCTGACTGCTGTGAGCTGATAGGTTTTTCTAATTTGGGTTTGCATGTCTTTAAAAATTCCTAAAATTCATCATTTTTCCACGCCTTTTCCTTTCTGTGAAAAAAAAAAACGGAAAAAAGTATGAGTACAATATACGTCTTGAAATTGTCTTCTTGGAAGGTTGCCCTCTTTTGAATTTCTTGGTCGATTTTCGACCCCAGGCCTTTTTTGGAGGGCAGGTGTCATGTACAGAACTGCAAGTTTGGTGGATATTTAGGGACCTTTAGCAATGGGTTTCAAACTGCTCTTAAGGGAAACGGCCACAAGGAGGCAGCATTTCTCCGTTGTCAAATCTGAGGACTAGGGCAGCAGAGTCTTTCTGGAAGTCGTGGTCCTAGGTTGTAAATTACAATTGAATGTGCTACGAGAATCCCCCATTAGTGTATGTCTCATTTCTTCTTGTTTTTCTTAAATTTTTTAATCGGGGTATAGATTAGGATATTATTTGTCCTAGGTTTACAATATCTGGTTCATTTGTACATTGTATATGTCTATGCATGTACAGATCCTCTTCCCATGTAAAATATTACAGAGTGTTCCATAGACCTCCCTTGCTATATGGTCGGTTTTTTCATGTATGTATATAATATGAATTTCTATCCGTATAGTACCACTGATGTTAATTGATCCATTCCCCCCACCTTTCTTTTTAGTTGAGCATAGTTTCTCTTCTAAGTCTGTGAGTGTCTTCCTCTGTGGAAATATGTTCATTTCTATCAGTTATTAGATAGCGCCTCTAAGTGATATCATAGGATATAGGTCTTTTGCTTTCCGACTTACCTCATGTTTTTTGATTATCACCAGGCTCATCTGTTGTGCCTCAAAGAGCAGTGTTTCATTGTTTTCCATGGCGAATATTCCATCATGTACATGGATCACTTCTTTTTATCCATTCACCTGTGTTTTCAAATTATTTATTTATTTATTTCTGGCTGTGCTGGGTCTTCGTTTCTGTGCGAGGGCTTTCTCTAGTTGCGGGAAGCGGGGGCCACTCTACATCGCGGTGCGCGGGCCTCTCACTATCGCGGCCTCTCTTGTTGGGGGCACAGGCTCCAGACGCGCAGGCTCATTAGTTGTGGCTCATGGGCTTAGTTGCTCCGCGGCATGTGGGATCCTCCCAGACCGGGGCTCGAACCCATGTTCGCTGCATTGGCAGGCAGATTCTCAACCACTACGCCGCCAGGGAAGCCCCCATTCACCTGTTGATGGACATTTTGGTAGCTTCACTGTCTTGGCTCTTGTGAATAAGGCTGCAGTGCAGCTTTCGCAGCCTGTGTCTTCACGCTTCTGGTCTTCTCAGGTGACAGGCCCTGTGGTTCACCCACTGGATTGAATGGTACCTCAATTTTTACTTTTCAACGAGCTCCTTTCTGATCTCATTATTGGCTGTTTCCCTTTCATATCTCACCAGCAAGTAGAGGGTAGAAAGTTCTCTAAAACGTCTGCAGCGTTTATTGTTTGTAGACCTTTTCCAGATGGTCAGTCGACTGGAGAGAGTTGAAACCTTTTGTAGATTAGATTGCATGAGACTAATACTTCCTGAGGTTGAGCTTTTGTCCATTTTCCTTTTCTTTAAAGAGAGCCTGAGTAAAACTTACCTCCTCATACCATCTTCCTGAAAGATTTGCCTGTTTTGAATATTTGTGTTCATTCCCGACCTCAGCACAATTTTTGAGGCCAGGTGTCCTTTACAGCCCCGAGTCCTTGTGAATGTTCACTGACCATTAGCTGTGGCTTTAAAGCCGCTCTTGTGGGAAAGGGCCGCAAGGCGGCAGCATGTCTCCTTTACCAAATCTGGTTACTAGGGCAACAGAGCCTTAATGGAAGTGGTGCAGTAGGTTGTAAATTAGAAAGGAATGTGCCAGGAAAAATCCCTTTATGTTTATGGCTCATTACTTCTTGTTCGTATTTGGAACTTAATTTTTATTTTTCATCACAGCAAATTTGATTACAATGTTTTGTGTGTTCTAGGTGTGCAAGATGTGGTTCTTTCATACATATACATATATGTATTATTCGTCGGACCCTTTTCCCATGTAGATTATGACACAATGTTGAGTAGTCTTCTCTTGGTATTCCGTAGGTCTTTGGTGATTACATATTTCACATGTGTTTGTATAGCTCTGTTAACCCCAATGTCGTAATGTATCTAATCCTCACACCTTTCCATTTGGTGAACCATAAGTGTGTTTACTGAATCTATGATTCCCTTTCTCTGTGGAAATATCTTCATTGGTATCGAATTTTAGGTAACACCTATAAGTGATACGATAGGACATGTGTCTTTCGCTTTCTAACTTACCACAAGTTGCCTGATTACTTCTAGACTCCTCTGTGGTGCTGCAAATGGCATTGTTTCATATTTTCGTTAGCTAATATTCCATCTCGACATGTAGCAGTTCTTCTTTGTCCACCCATGTTTTGGTGAACTTTTTGGTTACTTCCATATCTTGGCTATTGTAATACTGTGCAGTGCACATTTGCCTCTCTGTGTCTTTCCAATTCTGTCTTCTTAGGTTATAGGTCCAGGAATGGGCCTGCTGGATCATATGGGCGCTCAATGTTTACCTTTTAAAGGCCCCTCCATTCTGTTCTCATTAGTGGCTCTTTCCAGGTTACGTCCCTCTTAAATTTGAGGGTATGCATTTCTGCACAACACCTTCAGGATTGACTGTTTATAGATTTCTTGCTGATGGTGATTCTGACTGGTGTGAGCTGACACCTCCCTGTGGTTGAATCTGCATGTGTCTCATATTTGGTTGAAATTGACCTTTAAGGCATGTCCTTTTAATTTTTCAAACTGTGATTACAGCTTAGTTCTTCAAAGTGTTTTCTTAAAGTATGTGTCACATTTTAAAATCTTTTCGCCCTTACTTCCCTCAAGACATTTTGAGGGCAGGTTTCACTTAGAGCCCTGCAGTACTTGTTCATATCAAGTGACCATTAGAACAGGCTTTACAGCTGCTTTTGCAGGTAAGGGCCAGGGGGCGGCATCCTTTCTACGTTCCCCACTCTGGTAACTACGGAAAGAGACCCTCCGCCCAGCGGTGTTCCTCGCTTATAAATTAGAGTGGAATGTGACCGGGTAAACCCACAGAAGCTGATATCTCCTTACTTTTGTTTGTTCTTTAAATTTAATTTATAATTTTTATTGGAGTAATATTCCATTGTGTACATGGACCACTTCTTCTTGGTGCATTCCTCTGATGATTGACATTTTCTTTGCTTCAGAGTGTTGGCTCTGGTAAATATTGCTGGAGTGCAGGATTGCCAGCCGGTGACTTTTTGATTCTCATTTTCTCAGGAGATAGGCCCAGCAGTGGGTGTGATTGATGGGCTGTTAGCTCAATGTTTCCCTTTTCAAAGCACCTCCATTGTGTTTTCATTAGTGGCTCTTACCACGTCCCCCTTAGAACCGAGGGTACGCAATTCTCTACAATCCCTTCAGCATTTACTGTTTGCAGCGTTTTTGCTAATGGCCATTCTGACTGCTGTGAGCTGATAGGTTTTTCTAATTTGGGTTTGCATGTCTCTAAAAATTCCTAAAATTCATCATTTTTCCACGCCTTTTCCTTTCTGTGAAAAAAAAAAACAGAAAAAAGTATGAGTACAATATACGTCTTGAAATTGTCTTCTTGGAAGGTTGCCCTCTTTTGAATTTCTTGGTCGATTTTCGACCCCAGGCCTTTTTTGGAGGGCAGGTGTCATGTACAGAACTGCAAGTTTGGTGGATATTTAGGGACCTTTAGCAATGGGTTTCAAACTGCTCTTAAGGGAAACGGCCACAAGGAGGCAGCATTTCTCCGTTGTCAAATCTGAGGACTAGGGCAGCAGAGTCTTTCTGGAAGTCGTGGTCCTAGGTTGTAAATTACAATTGAATGTGCTACGAGAATCCCCCATTAGTGTATGTCTCATTTCTTCTTGTTTTTCTTAAATTTTTTAATCGGGGTATAGATTAGGATATTATTTGTCCTAGGTTTACAATATCTGGTTCATTTGTACATTGTATATGTCTATGCATGTACAGATCCTCTTCCCATGTAAAATATTACAGAGTGTTCCATAGACCTCCCTTGCTATATGGTCGGTTTTTTCATGTATGTATATAATATGAATTTCTATCCGTATAGTACCACTGATGTTAATTGATCCATTCCCCCCACCTTTCTTTTTAGTTGAGCATAGTTTCTCTTCTAAGTCTGTGAGTGTCTTCCTCTGTGGAAATATGTTCATTTCTATCAGTTATTAGATAGCGCCTCTAAGTGATATCATAGGATATAGGTCTTTTGCTTTCCGACTTACCTCATGTTTTTTGATTATCACCAGGCTCATCTGTTGTGCCTCAAAGAGCAGTGTTTCATTGTGTTCCATGGCGAATATTCCATCATGTACATGGATCACTTCTTTGTATCCATTCACCTGTGTTTTCAAATTATTTATTTATTTATTTCTGGCTGTGCTGGTCTTCGTTTCTGTGCGAGGGCTTTCTCTAGTTGCGGGAAGCGGGGGCCACTCTACATCGCGGTGCGCGGGCCTCTCACTATCGCGGCCTCTCTTGTTGGGGGCACAGGCTCCAGACGCGCAGGCTCAGTAGTTGTGGCTCATGGGCTTAGTTGCTCCGCGGCATGTGGGATCCTCCCAGACCGGGGCTCGAACCCATGTTCGCTGCATTGGCAGGCAGATTCTCAACCACTACGCCGCCAGGGAAGCCCCCATTCACCTGTTGATGGACATTTTGGTAGCTTCACTGTCTTGGCTCTTGTGAATAAGGCTGCAGTGCAGCTTTCGCAGCCTGTGTCTTCACGCTTCTGGTCTTCTCAGGTGACAGGCCCTGTGGTTCACCCACTGGATTGAATGGTACCTCAATTTTTACTTTTCAACGAGCTCCTTTCTGATCTCATTATTGGCTGTTTCCCTTTCATATCTCACCAGCAAGTAGAGGGTAGAAAGTTCTCTAAAACGTCTGCAGCGTTTATTGTTTGTAGACCTTTTCCAGATGGTCAGTCGACTGGAGAGAGTTGAAACCTTTTGTAGATTAGATTGCATGAGACTAATACTTCCTGAGGTTGAGCTTTTGTCCATTTTCCTTTTCTTTAAAGAGAGCCTGAGTAAAACTTACCTCCTCATACCATCTTCCTGAAAGATTTGCCTGTTTTGAATATTTGTGTTCATTCCCGACCTCAGCACAATTTTTGAGGCCAGGTGTCCTTTACAGCCCCGAGTCCTTGTGAATGTTCACTGACCATTAGCTGTGGCTTTAAAGCCGCTCTTGTGGGAAAGGGCCGCAAGGCGGCAGCATGTCTCCTTTACCAAATCTGGTTACTAGGGCAACAGAGCCTTAATGGAAGTGGTGCAGTAGGTTGTAAATTAGAAAGGAATGTGCCAGGAAAAATCCCTTTATGTTTATGGCTCATTACTTCTTGTTCGTATTTGGAACTTAATTTTTATTTTTCATCACAGCAAATTTGATTACAATGTTTTGTGTGTTCTAGGTGTGCAAGATGTGGTTCTTTCATACATATACATATATGTATTATTCGTCGGACCCTTTTCCCATGTAGATTATGACACAATGTTGAGTAGTCTTCTCTTGGTATTCCGTAGGTCTTTGGTGATTACATATTTCACATGTGTTTGTATAGCTCTGTTAACCCCAATGTCGTAATGTATCTAATCCTCACACCTTTCCATTTGGTGAACCATAAGTGTGTTTACTGAATCTATGATTCCCTTTCTCTGTGGAAATATCTTCATTGGTATCGAATTTTAGGTAACACCTATAAGTGATACGATAGGACATGTGTCTTTCGCTTTCTAACTTACCACAAGTTGCCTGATTACTTCTAGACTCCTCTGTGGTGCTGCAAATGGCATTGTTTCATATTTTCGTTAGCTAATATTCCATCTCGACATGTAGCAGTTCTTCTTTGTCCACCCATGTTTTGGTGAACTTTTTGGTTACTTCCATATCTTGGCTATTGTAATACTGTGCAGTGCACATTTGCCTCTCTGTGTCTTTCCAATTCTGTCTTCTTAGGTTATAGGTCCAGGAATGGGCCTGCTGGATCATATGGGCGCTCAATGTTTACCTTTTAAAGGCCCCTCCATTCTGTTCTCATTAGTGGCTCTTTCCAGGTTACGTCCCTCTTAAATTTGAGGGTATGCATTTCTCCACAACACCTTCAGGATTGACTGTTTATAGATTTCTTGCTGATGGTGATTCTGACTGGTGTGAGCTGACACCTCCCTGTGGTTGAATCTGCATGTGTCTCATATTTGGTTGAAATTGACCTTTAAGGCATGTCCTTTTTATTTTTCAAACTGTGATTACAGCTTAGTTCTTCAAAGTGTTTTCTTAAAGTATGTGTCACATTTTAAAATCTTTTCGCCCTTACTTCCCTCAAGACATTTTGAGGGCAGGTTTCACTTAGAGCCCTGCAGTACTTGTTCATATCAAGTGACCATTAGAACAGGCTTTACAGCTGCTTTTGCAGGTAAGGGCCAGGGGGCGGCATCCTTTCTACGTTCCCCACTCTGGTAACTACGGAAAGAGACCCTCCGCCCAGCGGTGTTCCTCGCTTATAAATTAGAGTGGAATGTGACCGGGTAAACCCACAGAAGCTGATATCTCCTTACTTTTGTTTGTTCTTTAAATTTAATTTATAATTTTTATTGGAGTAATATTCCATTGTGTACATGGACCACTTCTTCTTGGTGCATTCCTCTGATGATTGACATTTTCTTTGCTTCAGAGTGTTGGCTCTGGTAAATATTGCTGGAGTGCAGGATTGCCAGCCGGTGACTTTTTGATTCTCATTTTCTCAGGAGATAGGCCCAGCAGTGGGTGTGATTGATGGACTGTTAGCTCAATGTTTCCCTTTTCAAAGCACCTCCATTGTGTTTTCATTAGTGGCTCTTACCACGTCCCCCTTAGAACCGAGGGTACGCAATTCTCTACAATCCCTTCAGCATTTACTGTTTGCAGCGTTTTTGCTAATGGCCATTCTGACTGCTGTGAGCTGATAGGTTTTTCTAATTTGGGTTTGCATGTCTTTAAAAATTCCTAAAATTCATCATTTTTCCACGCCTTTTCCTTTCTGTGAAAAAAAAAAACGGAAAAAAGTATGAGTACAATATACGTCTTGAAATTGTCTTCTTGGAAGGTTGCCCTCTTTTGAATTTCTTGGTCGATTTTCGACCCCAGGCCTTTTTTGGAGGGCAGGTGTCATGTACAGAACTGCAAGTTTGGTGGATATTTAGGGACCTTTAGCAATGGGTTTCAAACTGCTCTTAAGGGAAACGGCCACAAGGAGGCAGCATTTCTCCGTTGTCAAATCTGAGGACTAGGGCAGCAGAGTCTTTCTGGAAGTCGTGGTCCTAGGTTGTAAATTACAATTGAATGTGCTACGAGAATCCCCCATTAGTGTATGTCTCATTTCTTCTTGTTTTTCTTAAATTTTTTAATCGGGGTATAGATTAGGATATTATTTGTCCTAGGTTTACAATATCTGGTTCATTTGTACATTGTATATGTCTATGCATGTACAGATCCTCTTCCCATGTAAAATATTACAGAGTGTTCCATAGACCTCCCTTGCTATATGGTCGGTTTTTTCATGTATGTATATAATATGAATTTCTATCCGTATAGTACCACTGATGTTAATTGATCCATTCCCCCCACCTTTCTTTTTAGTTGAGCATAGTTTCTCTTCTAAGTCTGTGAGTGTCTTCCTCTGTGGAAATATGTTCATTTCTATCAGTTATTAGATAGTGCCTCTAAGTGATATCATAGGATATAGGTCTTTTCCTTTCCGACTTACCTCGTGTTTTTTGATTATCACCAGGCTCATCTGTTGTGCCTCAAAGAGCAGTGTTTCATTGTTTTCCATGGCGAATATTCCATCATGTACATGGATCACTTCTTTTTATCCATTCACCTGTGTTTTCAAATTATTTATTTATTTATTTCTGGCTGTGCTGGGTCTTCGTTTCTGTGCGAGGGCTTTCTCTAGTTGCGGGAAGCGGGGGCCACTCTACATCGCGGTGTGTGGGCCTCTCACTATCGCGGCCTCTCTTGTTGGGGGCACAGGCTCCAGACGCGCAGGCTCATTAGTTGTGGCTCATGGGCTTAGTTGCTCCGCGGCATGTGGGATCCTCCCAGACCGGGGCTCGAACCCATGTTCGCTGCATTGGCAGGCAGATTCTCAACCACTACGCCGCCAGGGAAGCCCCCATTCACCTGTTGATGGACATTTTGGTAGCTTCACTGTCTTGGCTCTTGTGAATAAGGCTGCAGTGCAGCTTTCGCAGCCTGTGTCTTCACGCTTCTGGTCTTCTCAGGTGACAGGCCCTGTGGTTCACCCACTGGATTGAATGGTACCTCAATTTTTACTTTTCAACGAGCTCCTTTCTGATCTCATTATTGGCTGTTTCCCTTTCATATCTCACCAGCAAGTAGAGGGTAGAAAGTTCTCTAAAACGTCTGCAGCGTTTATTGTTTGTAGACCTTTTCCAGATGGTCAGTCGACTGGAGAGAGTTGAAACCTTTTGTAGATTAGATTGCATGAGACTAATACTTCCTGAGGTTGAGCTTTTGTCCATTTTCCTTTTCTTTAAAGAGAGCCTGAGTAAAACTTACCTCCTCATACCATCTTCCTGAAAGATTTGCCTGTTTTGAATATTTGTGTTCATTCCCGACCTCAGCACAATTTTTGAGGCCAGGTGTCCTTTACAGCCCCGAGTCCTTGTGAATGTTCACTGACCATTAGCTGTGGCTTTAAAGCCGCTCTTGTGGGAAAGGGCCGCAAGGCGGCAGCATGTCTCCTTTACCAAATCTGGTTACTAGGGCAACAGAGCCTTAATGGAAGTGGTGCAGTAGGTTGTAAATTAGAAAGGAATGTGCCAGGAAAAATCCCTTTATGTTTATGGCTCATTACTTCTTGTTCGTATTTGGAACTTAATTTTTATTTTTCATCACAGCAAATTTGATTACAATGTTTTGTGTGTTCTAGGTGTACAAGATGTGGTTCTTTCATACATATACATATATGTATTATTCGTCGGACCCTTTTCCCATGTAGATTATGACACAATGTTGAGTAGTCTTCTCTTGGTATTCCGTAGGTCTTTGGTGATTGCATATTTCACATGTGTTTGTATAGCTCTGTTAACCCCAATGTCGTAATGTATCTAATCCTCACACCTTTCCATTTGGTGAACCATAAGTGTGTTTACTGAATCTATGATTCCCTTTCTCTGTGGAAATATCTTCATTGGTATCGAATTTTAGGTAACACCTATAAGTGATACGATAGGACATGTGTCTTTCGCTTTCTAACTTACCACAAGTTGCCTGATTACTTCTAGACTCCTCTGTGGTGCTGCAAATGGCATTGTTTCATATTTTCGTTAGCTAATATTCCATCTCGACATGTAGCAGTTCTTCTTTGTCCACCCATGTTTTGGTGAACTTTTTGGTTACTTCCATATCTTGGCTATTGTAATACTGTGCAGTGCACATTTGCCTCTCTGTGTCTTTCCAATTCTGTCTTCTTAGGTTATAGGTCCAGGAATGGGCCTGCTGGATCATATGGGCGCTCAATGTTTACCTTTTAAAGGCCCCTCCATTCTGTTCTCATTAGTGGCTCTTTCCAGGTTACGTCCCTCTTAAATTTGAGGGTATGCATTTCTCCACAACACCTTCAGGATTGACTGTTTATAGATTTCTTGCTGATGGTGATTCTGACTGGTGTGAGCTGACACCTCCCTGTGGTTGAATCTGCATGTGTCTCATATTTGGTTGAAATTGACCTTTAAGGCATGTCCTTTTTATTTTTCAAACTGTGATTACAGCTTAGTTCTTCAAAGTGTTTTCTTAAAGTATGTGTCACATTTTAAAATCTTTTCGCCCTTACTTCCCTCAAGACATTTTGAGGGCAGGTTTCACTTAGAGCCCTGCAGTACTTGTTCATATCAAGTGACCATTAGAACAGGCTTTACAGCTGCTTTTGCAGGTAAGGGCCAGGGGGCGGCATCCTTTCTACGTTCCCCACTCTGGTAACTACGGAAAGAGACCCTCCGCCCAGCGGTGTTCCTCGCTTATAAATTAGAGTGGAATGTGACCGGGTAAACCCACAGAAGCTGATATCTCCTTACTTTTGTTTGTTCTTTAAATTTAATTTATAATTTTTATTGGAGTAATATTCCATTGTGTACATGGACCACTTCTTCTTGGTGCATTCCTCTGATGATTGACATTTTCTTTGCTTCAGAGTGTTGGCTCTGGTAAATATTGCTGGAGTGCAGGATTGCCAGCCGGTGACTTTTTGATTCTCATTTTCTCAGGAGATAGGCCCAGCAGTGGGTGTGATTGATGGACTGTTAGCTCAGTGTTTCCCTTTTCAAAGCACCTCCATTGTGTTTTCATTAGTGGCTCTTACCACGTCCCCCTTAGAACCGAGGGTACGCAATTCTCTACAATCCCTTCAGCATTTACTGTTTGCAGCGTTTTTGCTAATGGCCATTCTGACTGCTGTGAGCTGATAGGTTTTTCTAATTTGGGTTTGCATGTCTCTAAAAATTCCTAAAATTCATCATTTTTCCACGCCTTTTCCTTTCTGTGAAAAAAAAACAGAAAAAAGTATGAGTACAATATACGTCTTGAAATTGTCTTCTTGGAAGGTTGCCCTCTTTTGAATTTCTTGGTCGATTTTCGACCCCAGGCCTTTTTTGGAGGGCAGGTGTCATGTACAGAACTGCAAGTTTGGTGGATATTTAGGGACCTTTAGCAATGGGTTTCAAACTGCTCTTAAGGGAAACGGCCACAAGGAGGCAGCATTTCTCCGTTGTCAAATCTGAGGACTAGGGCAGCAGAGTCTTTCTGGAAGTCGTGGTCCTAGGTTGTAAATTACAATTGAATGTGCTACGAGAATCCCCCATTAGTGTATGTCTCATTTCTTCTTGTTTTTCTTAAATTTTTTAAACGGGGTATAGATTAGGATATTATTTGTCCTAGGTTTACAATATCTGGTTCATTTGTACATTGTATATGTCTATGCATGTACAGATCCTCTTCCCATGTAAAATATTACAGAGTGTTCCATAGACCTCCCTTGCTATATGGTCGGTTTTTTCGTGTATGTATATAATATGAATTTCTATCCGTATAGTACCACTGATGTTAATTGATCCATTCCCCCCACCTTTCTTTTTAGTTGAGCATAGTTTCTCTTCTAAGTCTGTGAGTGTCTTCCTCTGTGGAAATATGTTCATTTCTATCAGTTATTAGATAGCGCCTCTAAGTGATATCATAGGATATAGGTCTTTTGCTTTCCGACTTACCTCGTGTTTTTTGATTATCACCAGGCTCATCTGTTGTGCCTCAAAGAGCAGTGTTTCATTGTTTTCCATGGCGAATATTCCATCATGTACATGGATCACTTCTTTTTATCCATTCACCTGTGTTTTCAAATTATTTATTTATTTATTTCTGGCTGTGCTGGTCTTCGTTTCTGTGCGAGGGCTTTCTCTAGTTGCGAGAAGCGGGGGCCACTCTACATCGCGGTGCGCGGGCCTCTCACTATCGCGGCCTCTCTTGTTGGGGGCACAGGCTCCAGACGCGCAGGCTCAGTAGTTGTGGCTCATGGGCTTAGTTGCTCCGCGGCATGTGGGATCCTCCCAGACCGGGGCTCGAACCCATGTTCGCTGCATTGGCAGGCAGATTCTCAACCACTACGCCGCCAGGGAAGCCCCCATTCACCTGTTGATGGACATTTTGGTAGCTTCACTGTCTTGGCTCTTGTGAATAAGGCTGCAGTGCAGCTTTCGCAGCCTGTGTCTTCACGCTTCTGGTCTTCTCAGGTGACAGGCCCTGTGGTTCACCCACTGGATTGAATGGTACCTCAATTTTTACTTTTCAACGAGCTCCTTTCTGATCTCATTATTGGCTGTTTCCCTTTCATATCTCACCAGCAAGTAGAGGGTAGAAAGTTCTCTAAAACGTCTGCAGCGTTTATTGTTTGTAGACCTTTTCCAGATGGTCAGTCGACTGGAGAGAGTTGAAACCTTTTGTAGATTAGATTGCATGAGACTAATACTTCCTGAGGTTGAGCTTTTGTCCATTTTCCTTTTCTTTAAAGAGAGCCTGAGTAAAACTTACCTCCTCATACCATCTTCCTGAAAGATTTGCCTGTTTTGAATATTTGTGTTCATTCCCGACCTCAGCACAATTTTTGAGGCCAGGTGTCCTTTACAGCCCCGAGTCCTTGTGAATGTTCACTGACCATTAGCTGTGGCTTTAAAGCCGCTCTTGTGGGAAAGGGCCGCAAGGCGGCAGCATGTCTCCTTTACCAAATCTGGTTACTAGGGCAACAGAGCCTTAATGGAAGTGGTGCAGTAGGTTGTAAATTAGAAAGGAATGTGCCAGGAAAAATCCCTTTATGTTTATGGCTCATTACTTCTTGTTCGTATTTGGAACTTAATTTTTATTTTTCATCACAGCAAATTTGATTACAATGTTTTGTGTGTTCTAGGTGTGCAAGATGTGGTTCTTTCATACATATACATATATGTATTATTCGTCGGACCCTTTTCCCATGTAGATTATGACACAATGTTGAGTAGTCTTCTCTTGGTATTCCGTAGGTCTTTGGTGATTACATATTTCACATGTGTTTGTATAGCTCTGTTAACCCCAATGTCGTAATGTATCTAATCCTCACACCTTTCCATTTGGTGAACCATAAGTGTGTTTACTGAATCTATGATTCCCTTTCTCTGTGGAAATATCTTCATTGCTATCGAATTTTAGGTAACACCTATAAGTGATACGATAGGACATGTGTCTTTCGCTTTCTAACTTACCACAAGTTGCCTGATTACTTCTAGACTCCTCTGTGGTGCTGCAAATGGCATTGTTTCATATTTTCGTTAGCTAATATTCCATCTCGACATGTAGCAGTTCTTCTTTGTCCACCCATGTTTTGGTGGACTTTTTGGTTACTTCCATATCTTGGCTATTGTAATACTGTGCAGTGCACATTTGCCTCTCTGTGTCTTTCCAATTCTGTCTTCTTAGGTTATAGGTCCAGGAATGGGCCTGCTGGATCATATGGGCGCTCAATGTTTACCTTTTAAAGGCCCCTCCATTCTGTTCTCATTAGTGGCTCTTTCCAGATTACGTCCCTCTTAAATTTGAGGGTATGCATTTCTCCACAACACCTTCAGGATTGACTGTTTATAGATTTCTTGCTGATGGTGATTCTGACTGGTGTGAGCTGACACCTCCCTGTGGTTGAATCTGCATGTGTCTCATATTTGGTTGAAATTGACCTTTAAGGCATGTCCTTTTTATTTTTCAAACTGTGATTACAGCTTAGTTCTTCAAAGTGTTTTCTTAAAGTATGTGTCACATTTTAAAATCTTTTCGCCCTTACTTCCCTCAAGACATTTTGAGGGCAGGTTTCACTTAGAGCCCTGCAGTACTTGTTCATATCAAGTGACCATTAGAACAGGCTTTACAGCTGCTTTTGCAGGTAAGGGCCAGGGGGCGGCATCCTTTCTACGTTCCCCACTCTGGTAACTACGGAAAGAGACCCTCCGCCCAGCGGTGTTCCTCGCTTATAAATTAGAGTGGAATGTGACCGGGTAAACCCACAGAAGCTGATATCTCCTTACTTTTGTTTGTTCTTTAAATTTAATTTATAATTTTTATTGGAGTAATATTCCATTGTGTACATGGACCACTTCTTCTTGGTGCATTCCTCTGATGATTGACATTTTCTTTGCTTCAGAGTGTTGGCTCTGGTAAATATTGCTGGAGTGCAGGATTGCCAGCCGGTGACTTTTTGATTCTCATTTTCTCAGGAGATAGGCCCAGCAGTGGGTGTGATTGATGGACTGTTAGCTCAATGTTTCCCTTTTCAAAGCACCTCCATTGTGTTTTCATTAGTGGCTCTTACCACGTCCCCCTTAGAACCGAGGGTACGCAATTCTCTACAATCCCTTCAGCATTTACTGTTTGCAGCGTTTTTGCTAATGGCCATTCTGACTGCTGTGAGCTGATAGGTTTTTCTAATTTGGGTTTGCATGTCTCTAAAAATTCCTAAAATTCATCATTTTTCCACGCCTTTTCCTTTCTGTGAAAAAAAAAACAGAAAAAAGTATGAGTACAATATACGTCTTGAAATTGTCTTCTTGGAAGGTTGCCCTCTTTTGAATTTCTTGGTCGATTTTCGACCCCAGGCCTTTTTTGGAGGGCAGGTGTCATGTACAGAACTGCAAGTTTGGTGGATATTTAGGGACCTTTAGCAATGGGTTTCAAACTGCTCTTAAGGGAAACGGCCACAAGGAGGCAGCATTTCTCCGTTGTCAAATCTGAGGACTAGGGCAGCAGAGTCTTTCTGGAAGTCGTGGTCCTAGGTTGTAAATTACAATTGAATGTGCTACGAGAATCCCCCATTAGTGTATGTCTCATTTCTTCTTGTTTTTCTTAAATTTTTTAATCGGGGTATAGATTAGGATATTATTTGTCCTAGGTTTACAATATCTGGTTCATTTGTACATTGTATATGTCTATGCATGTACAGATCCTCTTCCCATGTAAAATATTACAGAGTGTTCCATAGACCTCCCTTGCTATATGGTCGGTTTTTTCGTGTATGTATATAATATGAATTTCTATCCGTATAGTACCACTGATGTTAATTGATCCATTCCCCCCACCTTTCTTTTTAGTTGAGCATAGTTTCTCTTCTAAGTCTGTGAGTGTCTTCCTCTGTGGAAATATGTTCATTTCTATCAGTTATTAGATAGCGCCTCTAAGTGATATCATAGGATATAGGTCTTTTGCTTTCCGACTTACCTCGTGTTTTTTGATTATCACCAGGCTCATCTGTTGTGCCTCAAAGAGCAGTGTTTCATTGTTTTCCATGGCGAATATTCCATCATGTACATGGATCACTTCTTTTTATCCATTCACCTGTGTTTTCAAATTATTTATTTATTTATTTCTGGCTGTGCTGGGTCTTCGTTTCTGTGCGAGGGCTTTCTCTAGTTGCGGGAAGCGGGGGCCACTCTACATCGCGGTGCGCGGGCCTCTCACTATCGCGGCCTCTCTTGTTGGGGGCACAGGCTCCAGACGCGCAGGCTCAGTAGTTGTGGCTCATGGGCTTAGTTGCTCCGCGGCATGTGGGATCCTCCCAGACCGGGGCTCGAACCCATGTTCGCTGCATTGGCAGGCAGATTCTCAACCACTACGCCGCCAGGGAAGCCCCCATTCACCTGTTGATGGACATTTTGGTAGCTTCACTGTCTTGGCTCTTGTGAATAAGGCTGCAGTGCAGCTTTCGCAGCCTGTGTCTTCACGCTTCTGGTCTTCTCAGGTGACAGGCCCTGTGGTTCACCCACTGGATTGAATGGTACCTCAATTTTTACTTTTCAACGAGCTCCTTTCTGATCTCATTATTGGCTGTTTCCCTTTCATATCTCACCAGCAAGTAGAGGGTAGAAAGTTCTCTAAAACGTCTGCAGCGTTTATTGTTTGTAGACCTTTTCCAGATGGTCAGTCGACTGGAGAGAGTTGAAACCTTTTGTAGATTAGATTGCATGAGACTAATACTTCCTGAGGTTGAGCTTTTGTCCATTTTCCTTTTCTTTAAAGAGAGCCTGAGTAAAACTTACCTCCTCATACCATCTTCCTGAAAGATTTGCCTGTTTTGAATATTTGTGTTCATTCCCGACCTCAGCACAATTTTTGAGGCCAGGTGTCCTTTACAGCCCCGAGTCCTTGTGAATGTTCACTGACCATTAGCTGTGGCTTTAAAGCCGCTCTTGTGGGAAAGGGCCGCAAGGCGGCAGCATGTCTCCTTTACCAAATCTGGTTACTAGGGCAACAGAGCCTTAATGGAAGTGGTGCAGTAGGTTGTAAATTAGAAAGGAATGTGCCAGGAAAAATCCCTTTATGTTTATGGCTCATTACTTCTTGTTCGTATTTGGAACTTAATTTTTATTTTTCATCACAGCAAATTTGATTACAATGTTTTGTGTGTTCTAGGTGTGCAAGATGTGGTTCTTTCATACATATACATATATGTATTATTCGTCGGACCCTTTTCCCATGTAGATTATGACACAATGTTGAGTAGTCTTCTCTTGGTATTCCGTAGGTCTTTGGTGATTACATATTTCACATGTGTTTGTATAGCTCTGTTAACCCCAATGTCGTAATGTATCTAATCCTCACACCTTTCCATTTGGTGAACCATAAGTGTGTTTACTGAATCTATGATTCCCTTTCTCTGTGGAAATATCTTCATTGGTATCGAATTTTAGGTAACACCTATAAGTGATACGATAGGACATGTGTCTTTCGCTTTCTAACTTACCACAAGTTGCCTGATTACTTCTAGACTCCTCTGTGGTGCTGCAAATGGCATTGTTTCATATTTTCGTTAGCTAATATTCCATCTCGACATGTAGCAGTTCTTCTTTGTCCACCCATGTTTTGGTGAACTTTTTGGTTACTTCCATATCTTGGCTATTGTAATACTGTGCAGTGCACATTTGCCTCTCTGTGTCTTTCCAATTCTGTCTTCTTAGGTTATAGGTCCAGGAATGGGCCTGCTGGATCATATGGGCGCTCAATGTTTACCTTTTAAAGGCCCCTCCATTCTGTTCTCATTAGTGGCTCTTTCCAGGTTACGTCCCTCTTAAATTTGAGGGTATGCATTTCTCCACAACACCTTCAGGATTGACTGTTTATAGATTTCTTGCTGATGGTGATTCTGACTGGTGTGAGCTGACACCTCCCTGTGGTTGAATCTGCATGTGTCTCATATTTGGTTGAAATTGACCTTTAAGGCATGTCCTTTTTATTTTTCAAACTGTGATTACAGCTTAGTTCTTCAAAGTGTTTTCTTAAAGTATGTGTCACATTTTAAAATCTTTTCGCCCTTACTTCCCTCAAGACATTTTGAGGGCAGGTTTCACTTAGAGCCCTGCAGTACTTGTTCATATCAAGTGACCATTAGAACAGGCTTTACAGCTGCTTTTGCAGGTAAGGGCCAGGGGGCGGCATCCTTTCTACGTTCCCCACTCTGGTAACTACGGAAAGAGACCCTCCGCCCAGCGGTGTTCCTCGCTTATAAATTAGAGTGGAATGTGACCGGGTAAACCCACAGAAGCTGATATCTCCTTACTTTTGTTTGTTCTTTAAATTTAATTTATAATTTTTATTGGAGTAATATTCCATTGTGTACATGGACCACTTCTTCTTGGTGCATTCCTCTGATGATTGACATTTTCTTTGCTTCAGAGTGTTGGCTCTGGTAAATATTGCTGGAGTGCAGGATTGCCAGCCGGTGACTTTTTGATTCTCATTTTCTCAGGAGATAGGCCCAGCAGTGGGTGTGATTGATGGGCTGTTAGCTCAATGTTTCCCTTTTCAAAGCACCTCCATTGTGTTTTCTTTAGTGGCTCTTACCACGTCCCCCTTAGAACCGAGGGTACGCAATTCTCTACAATCCCTTCAGCATTTACTGTTTGCAGCGTTTTTGCTAATGGCCATTCTGACTGCTGTGAGCTGATAGGTTTTTCTAATTTGGGTTTGCATGTCTCTAAAAATTCCTAAAATTCATCATTTTTCCACGCCTTTTCCTTTCTGTGAAAAAAAAAAAACAGAAAAAAGTATGAGTACAATATACGTCTTGAAATTGTCTTCTTGGAAGGTTGCCCTCTTTTGAATTTCTTGGTCGATTTTCGACCCCAGGCCTTTTTTGGAGGGCAGGTGTCATGTACAGAACTGCAAGTTTGGTGGATATTTAGGGACCTTTAGCAATGGGTTTCAAACTGCTCTTAAGGGAAACGGCCACAAGGAGGCAGCATTTCTCCGTTGTCAAATCTGAGGACTAGGGCAGCAGAGTCTTTCTGGAAGTCGTGGTCCTAGGTTGTAAATTACAATTGAATGTGCTACGAGAATCCCCCATTAGTGTATGTCTCATTTCTTCTTGTTTTTCTTAAATTTTTTAATCGGGGTATAGATTAGGATATTATTTGTCCTAGGTTTACAATATCTGGTTCATTTGTACATTGTATATGTCTATGCATGTACAGATCCTCTTCCCATGTAAAATATTACAGAGTGTTCCATAGACCTCCCTTGCTATATGGTCGGTTTTTTCGTGTATGTATATAATATGAATTTCTATCCGTATAGTACCACTGATGTTAATTGATCCATTCCCCCCACCTTTCTTTTTAGTTGAGCATAGTTTCTCTTCTAAGTCTGTGAGTGTCTTCCTCTGTGGAAATAT
The DNA here is from genome assembly GCF_028021215.1 of Eschrichtius robustus. NCBI lineage: Eukaryota > Metazoa > Chordata > Mammalia > Artiodactyla > Eschrichtiidae > Eschrichtius > Eschrichtius robustus. The sequence continues at coordinate 20,303,702 of NC_090827.1, read as the reverse complement.
GTTCATTTCTATCAGTTATTAGATAGCGCCTCTAAGTGATATCATAGGATATAGGTCTTTTGCTTTCCGACTTACCTCGTGTTTTTTGATTATCACCAGGCTCATCTGTTGTGCCTCAAAGAGCAGTGTTTCATTGTTTTCCATGGCGAATATTCCATCATGTACATGGATCACTTCTTTTTATCCATTCACCTGTGTTTTCAAATTATTTATTTATTTATTTCTGGCTGTGCTGGTCTTCGTTTCTGTGCGAGGGCTTTCTCTAGTTGCGAGAAGCGGGGGCCACTCTACATCGCGGTGCGCGGGCCTCTCACTATCGCGGCCTCTCTTGTTGGGGGCACAGGCTCCAGACGCGCAGGCTCAGTAGTTGTGGCTCATGGGCTTAGTTGCTCCGCGGCATGTGGGATCCTCCCAGACCGGGGCTCGAACCCATGTTCGCTGCATTGGCAGGCAGATTCTCAACCACTACGCCGCCAGGGAAGCCCCCATTCACCTGTTGATGGACATTTTGGTAGCTTCACTGTCTTGGCTCTTGTGAATAAGGCTGCAGTGCAGCTTTCGCAGCCTGTGTCTTCACGCTTCTGGTCTTCTCAGGTGACAGGCCCTGTGGTTCACCCACTGGATTGAATGGTACCTCAATTTTTACTTTTCAACGAGCTCCTTTCTGATCTCATTATTGGCTGTTTCCCTTTCATATCTCACCAGCAAGTAGAGGGTAGAAAGTTCTCTAAAACGTCTGCAGCGTTTATTGTTTGTAGACCTTTTCCAGATGGTCAGTCGACTGGAGAGAGTTGAAACCTTTTGTAGATTAGATTGCATGAGACTAATACTTCCTGAGGTTGAGCTTTTGTCCATTTTCCTTTTCTTTAAAGAGAGCCTGAGTAAAACTTACCTCCTCATACCATCTTCCTGAAAGATTTGCCTGTTTTGAATATTTGTGTTCATTCCCGACCTCAGCACAATTTTTGAGGCCAGGTGTCCTTTACAGCCCCGAGTCCTTGTGAATGTTCACTGACCATTAGCTGTGGCTTTAAAGCCGCTCTTGTGGGAAAGGGCCGCAAGGCGGCAGCATGTCTCCTTTACCAAATCTGGTTACTAGGGCAACAGAGCCTTAATGGAAGTGGTGCAGTAGGTTGTAAATTAGAAAGGAATGTGCCAGGAAAAATCCCTTTATGTTTATGGCTCATTACTTCTTGTTCGTATTTGGAACTTAATTTTTATTTTTCATCACAGCAAATTTGATTACAATGTTTTGTGTGTTCTAGGTGTACAAGATGTGGTTCTTTCATACATATACATATATGTATTATTCGTCGGACCCTTTTCCCATGTAGATTATGACACAATGTTGAGTAGTCTTCTCTTGGTATTCCGTAGGTCTTTGGTGATTACATATTTCACATGTGTTTGTATAGCTCTGTTAACCCCAATGTCGTAATGTATCTAATCCTCACACCTTTCCATTTGGTGAACCATAAGTGTGTTTACTGAATCTATGATTCCCTTTCTCTGTGGAAATATCTTCATTGGTATCGAATTTTAGGTAACACCTATAAGTGATACGATAGGACATGTGTCTTTCGCTTTCTAACTTACCACAAGTTGCCTGATTACTTCTAGACTCCTCTGTGGTGCTGCAAATGGCATTGTTTCATATTTTCGTTAGCTAATATTCCATCTCGACATGTAGCAGTTCTTCTTTGTCCACCCATGTTTTGGTGAACTTTTTGGTTACTTCCATATCTTGGCTATTGTAATACTGTGCAGTGCACATTTGCCTCTCTGTGTCTTTCCAATTCTGTCTTCTTAGGTTATAGGTCCAGGAATGGGCCTGCTGGATCATATGGGCGCTCAATGTTTACCTTTTAAAGGCCCCTCCATTCTGTTCTCATTAGTGGCTCTTTCCAGGTTACGTCCCTCTTAAATTTGAGGGTATGCATTTCTCCACAACACCTTCAGGATTGACTGTTTATAGATTTCTTGCTGATGGTGATTCTGACTGGTGTGAGCTGACACCTCCCTGTGGTTGAATCTGCATGTGTCTCATATTTGGTTGAAATTGACCTTTAAGGCATGTCCTTTTTATTTTTCAAACTGTGATTACAGCTTAGTTCTTCAAAGTGTTTTCTTAAAGTATGTGTCACATTTTAAAATCTTTTCGCCCTTACTTCCCTCAAGACATTTTGAGGGCAGGTTTCACTTAGAGCCCTGCAGTACTTGTTCATATCAAGTGACCATTAGAACAGGCTTTACAGCTGCTTTTGCAGGTAAGGGCCAGGGGGCGGCATCCTTTCTACGTTCCCCACTCTGGTAACTACGGAAAGAGACCCTCCGCCCAGCGGTGTTCCTCGCTTATAAATTAGAGTGGAATGTGACCGGGTAAACCCACAGAAGCTGATATCTCCTTACTTTTGTTTGTTCTTTAAATTTAATTTATAATTTTTATTGGAGTAATATTCCATTGTGTACATGGACCACTTCTTCTTGGTGCATTCCTCTGATGATTGACATTTTCTTTGCTTCAGAGTGTTGGCTCTGGTAAATATTGCTGGAGTGCAGGATTGCCAGCCGGTGACTTTTTGATTCTCATTTTCTCAGGAGATAGGCCCAGCAGTGGGTGTGATTGATGGGCTGTTAGCTCAATGTTTCCCTTTTCAAAGCACCTCCATTGTGTTTTCATTAGTGGCTCTTACCACGTCCCCCTTAGAACCGAGGGTACGCAATTCTCTACAATCCCTTCAGCATTTACTGTTTGCAGCGTTTTTGCTAATGGCCATTCTGACTGCTGTGAGCTGATAGGTTTTTCTAATTTGGGTTTGCATGTCTCTAAAAATTCCTAAAATTCATCATTTTTCCACGCCTTTTCCTTTCTGTGAAAAAAAAAAAACAGAAAAAAGTATGAGTACAATATACGTCTTGAAATTGTCTTCTTGGAAGGTTGCCCTCTTTTGAATTTCTTGGTCGATTTTCGACCCCAGGCCTTTTTTGGAGGGCAGGTGTCATGTACAGAACTGCAAGTTTGGTGGATATTTAGGGACCTTTAGCAATGGGTTTCAAACTGCTCTTAAGGGAAACGGCCACAAGGAGGCAGCATTTCTCCGTTGTCAAATCTGAGGACTAGGGCAGCAGAGTCTTTCTGGAAGTCGTGGTCCTAGGTTGTAAATTACAATTGAATGTGCTACGAGAATCCCCCATTAGTGTATGTCTCATTTCTTCTTGTTTTTCTTAAATTTTTTAATCGGGGTATAGATTAGGATATTATTTGTCCTAGGTTTACAATATCTGGTTCATTTGTACATTGTATATGTCTATGCATGTACAGATCCTCTTCCCATGTAAAATATTACAGAGTGTTCCATAGACCTCCCTTGCTATATGGTCGGTTTTTTCATGTATGTATATAATATGAATTTCTATCCGTATAGTACCACTGATGTTAATTGATCCATTCCCCCCACCTTTCTTTTTAGTTGAGCATAGTTTCTCTTCTAAGTCTGTGAGTGTCTTCCTCTGTGGAAATATGTTCATTTCTATCAGTTATTAGATAGCGCCTCTAAGTGATATCATAGGATATAGGTCTTTTGCTTTCCGACTTACCTCATGTTTTTTGATTATCACCAGGCTCATCTGTTGTGCCTCAAAGAGCAGTGTTTCATTGTTTTCCATGGCGAATATTCCATCATGTACATGGATCACTTCTTTGTATCCATTCACCTGTGTTTTCAAATTATTTATTTATTTATTTCTGGCTGTGCTGGTCTTCGTTTCTGTGCGAGGGCTTTCTCTAGTTGCGGGAAGCGGGGGCCACTCTACATCGCGGTGCGCGGGCCTCTCACTATCGCGGCCTCTCTTGTTGGGGGCACAGGCTCCAGACGCGCAGGCTCAGTAGTTGTGGCTCATGGGCTTAGTTGCTCCGCGGCATGTGGGATCCTCCCAGACCGGGGCTCGAACCCATGTTCGCTGCATTGGCAGGCAGATTCTCAACCACTACGCCGCCAGGGAAGCCCCCATTCACCTGTTGATGGACATTTTGGTAGCTTCACTGTCTTGGCTCTTGTGAATAAGGCTGCAGTGCAGCTTTCGCAGCCTGTGTCTTCACGCTTCTGGTCTTCTCAGGTGACAGGCCCTGTGGTTCACCCACTGGATTGAATGGTACCTCAATTTTTACTTTTCAACGAGCTCCTTTCTGATCTCATTATTGGCTGTTTCCCTTTCATATCTCACCAGCAAGTAGAGGGTAGAAAGTTCTCTAAAACGTCTGCAGCGTTTATTGTTTGTAGACCTTTTCCAGATGGTCAGTCGACTGGAGAGAGTTGAAACCTTTTGTAGATTAGATTGCATGAGACTAATACTTCCTGAGGTTGAGCTTTTGTCCATTTTCCTTTTCTTTAAAGAGAGCCTGAGTAAAACTTACCTCCTCATACCATCTTCCTGAAAGATTTGCCTGTTTTGAATATTTGTGTTCATTCCCGACCTCAGCACAATTTTTGAGGCCAGGTGTCCTTTACAGCCCCGAGTCCTTGTGAATGTTCACTGACCATTAGCTGTGGCTTTAAAGCCGCTCTTGTGGGAAAGGGCCGCAAGGCGGCAGCATGTCTCCTTTACCAAATCTGGTTACTAGGGCAACAGAGCCTTAATGGAAGTGGTGCAGTAGGTTGTAAATTAGAAAGGAATGTGCCAGGAAAAATCCCTTTATGTTTATGGCTCATTACTTCTTGTTCGTATTTGGAACTTAATTTTTATTTTTCATCACAGCAAATTTGATTACAATGTTTTGTGTGTTCTAGGTGTGCAAGATGTGGTTCTTTCATACATATACATATATGTATTATTCGTCGGACCCTTTTCCCATGTAGATTATGACACAATGTTGAGTAGTCTTCTCTTGGTATTCCGTAGGTCTTTGGTGATTACATATTTCACATGTGTTTGTATAGCTCTGTTAACCCCAATGTCGTAATGTATCTAATCCTCACACCTTTCCATTTGGTGAACCATAAGTGTGTTTACTGAATCTATGATTCCCTTTCTCTGTGGAAATATCTTCATTGGTATCGAATTTTAGGTAACACCTATAAGTGATATGATAGGACATGTGTCTTTCGCTTTCTAACTTACCACAAGTTGCCTGATTACTTCTAGACTCCTCTGTGGTGCTGCAAATGGCATTGTTTCATATTTTCGTTAGCTAATATTCCATCTCGACATGTAGCAGTTCTTCTTTGTCCACCCATGTTTTGGTGAACTTTTTGGTTACTTCCATATCTTGGCTATTGTAATACTGTGCAGTGCACATTTGCCTCTCTGTGTCTTTCCAATTCTGTCTTCTTAGGTTATAGGTCCAGGAATGGGCCTGCTGGATCATATGGGCGCTCAATGTTTACCTTTTAAAGGCCCCTCCATTCTGTTCTCATTAGTGGCTCTTTCCAGGTTACGTCCCTCTTAAATTTGAGGGTATGCATTTCTCCACAACACCTTCAGGATTGACTGTTTATAGATTTCTTGCTGATGGTGATTCTGACTGGTGTGAGCTGACACCTCCCTGTGGTTGAATCTGCATGTGTCTCATATTTGGTTGAAATTGACCTTTAAGGCATGTCCTTTTTATTTTTCAAACTGTGATTACAGCTTAGTTCTTCAAAGTGTTTTCTTAAAGTATGTGTCACATTTTAAAATCTTTTCGCCCTTACTTCCCTCAAGACATTTTGAGGGCAGGTTTCACTTAGAGCCCTGCAGTACTTGTTCATATCAAGTGACCATTAGAACAGGCTTTACAGCTGCTTTTGCAGGTAAGGGCCAGGGGGCGGCATCCTTTCTACGTTCCCCACTCTGGTAACTACGGAAAGAGACCCTCCGCCCAGCGGTGTTCCTCGCTTATAAATTAGAGTGGAATGTGACCGGGTAAACCCACAGAAGCTGATATCTCCTTACTTTTGTTTGTTCTTTAAATTTAATTTATAATTTTTATTGGAGTAATATTCCATTGTGTACATGGACCACTTCTTCTTGGTGCATTCCTCTGATGATTGACATTTTCTTTGCTTCAGAGTGTTGGCTCTGGTAAATATTGCTGGAGTGCAGGATTGCCAGCCGGTGACTTTTTGATTCTCATTTTCTCAGGAGATAGGCCCAGCAGTGGGTGTGATTGATGGGCTGTTAGCTCAATGTTTCCCTTTTCAAAGCACCTCCATTGTGTTTTCATTAGTGGCTCTTACCACGTCCCCCTTAGAACCGAGGGTACGCAATTCTCTACAATCCCTTCAGCATTTACTGTTTGCAGCGTTTTTGCTAATGGCCATTCTGACTGCTGTGAGCTGATAGGTTTTTCTAATTTGGGTTTGCATGTCTCTAAAAATTCCTAAAATTCATCATTTTTCCACGCCTTTTCCTTTCTGTGAAAAAAAAAAACAGAAAAAAGTATGAGTACAATATACGTCTTGAAATTGTCTTCTTGGAAGGTTGCCCTCTTTTGAATTTCTTGGTCGATTTTCGACCCCAGGCCTTTTTTGGAGGGCAGGTGTCATGTACAGAACTGCAAGTTTGGTGGATATTTAGGGACCTTTAGCAATGGGTTTCAAACTGCTCTTAAGGGAAACGGCCACAAGGAGGCAGCATTTCTCCGTTGTCAAATCTGAGGACTAGGGCAGCAGAGTCTTTCTGGAAGTCGTGGTCCTAGGTTGTAAATTACAATTGAATGTGCTACGAGAATCCCCCATTAGTGTATGTCTCATTTCTTCTTGTTTTTCTTAAATTTTTTAATCGGGGTATAGATTAGGATATTATTTGTCCTAGGTTTACAATATCTGGTTCATTTGTACATTGTATATGTCTATGCATGTACAGATCCTCTTCCCATGTAAAATATTACAGAGTGTTCCATAGACCTCCCTTGCTATATGGTCGGTTTTTTCATGTATGTATATAATATGAATTTCTATCCGTATAGTACCACTGATGTTAATTGATCCATTCCCCCCACCTTTCTTTTTAGTTGAGCATAGTTTCTCTTCTAAGTCTGTGAGTGTCTTCCTCTGTGGAAATATGTTCATTTCTATCAGTTATTAGATAGCGCCTCTAAGTGATATCATAGGATATAGGTCTTTTGCTTTCCGACTTACCTCGTGTTTTTTGATTATCACCAGGCTCATCTGTTGTGCCTCAAAGAGCAGTGTTTCATTGTTTTCCATGGCGAATATTCCATCATGTACATGGATCACTTCTTTTTATCCATTCACCTGTGTTTTCAAATTATTTATTTATTTATTTCTGGCTGTGCTGGTCTTCGTTTCTGTGCGAGGGCTTTCTCTAGTTGCGAGAAGCGGGGGCCACTCTACATCGCGGTGCGCGGGCCTCTCACTATCGCGGCCTCTCTTGTTGGGGGCACAGGCTCCAGACGCGCAGGCTCAGTAGTTGTGGCTCATGGGCTTAGTTGCTCCGCGGCATGTGGGATCCTCCCAGACCGGGGCTCGAACCCATGTTCGCTGCATTGGCAGGCAGATTCTCAACCACTACGCCGCCAGGGAAGCCCCCATTCACCTGTTGATGGACATTTTGGTAGCTTCACTGTCTTGGCTCTTGTGAATAAGGCTGCAGTGCAGCTTTCGCAGCCTGTGTCTTCACGCTTCTGGTCTTCTCAGGTGACAGGCCCTGTGGTTCACCCACTGGATTGAATGGTACCTCAATTTTTACTTTTCAACGAGCTCCTTTCTGATCTCATTATTGGCTGTTTCCCTTTCATATCTCACCAGCAAGTAGAGGGTAGAAAGTTCTCTAAAACGTCTGCAGCGTTTATTGTTTGTAGACCTTTTCCAGATGGTCAGTCGACTGGAGAGAGTTGAAACCTTTTGTAGATTAGATTGCATGAGACTAATACTTCCTGAGGTTGAGCTTTTGTCCATTTTCCTTTTCTTTAAAGAGAGCCTGAGTAAAACTTACCTCCTCATACCATCTTCCTGAAAGATTTGCCTGTTTTGAATATTTGTGTTCATTCCCGACCTCAGCACAATTTTTGAGGCCAGGTGTCCTTTACAGCCCCGAGTCCTTGTGAATGTTCACTGACCATTAGCTGTGGCTTTAAAGCCGCTCTTGTGGGAAAGGGCCGCAAGGCGGCAGCATGTCTCCTTTACCAAATCTGGTTACTAGGGCAACAGAGCCTTAATGGAAGTGGTGCAGTAGGTTGTAAATTAGAAAGGAATGTGCCAGGAAAAATCCCTTTATGTTTATGGCTCATTACTTCTTGTTCGTATTTGGAACTTAATTTTTATTTTTCATCACAGCAAATTTGATTACAATGTTTTGTGTGTTCTAGGTGTGCAAGATGTGGTTCTTTCATACATATACATATATGTATTATTCGTCGGACCCTTTTCCCATGTAGATTATGACACAATGTTGAGTAGTCTTCTCTTGGTATTCCGTAGGTCTTTGGTGATTACATATTTCACATGTGTTTGTATAGCTCTGTTAACCCCAATGTCGTAATGTATCTAATCCTCACACCTTTCCATTTGGTGAACCATAAGTGTGTTTACTGAATCTATGATTCCCTTTCTCTGTGGAAATATCTTCATTGGTATCGAATTTTAGGTAACACCTATAAGTGATATGATAGGACATGTGTCTTTCGCTTTCTAACTTACCACAAGTTGCCTGATTACTTCTAGACTCCTCTGTGGTGCTGCAAATGGCATTGTTTCATATTTTCGTTAGCTAATATTCCATCTCGACATGTAGCAGTTCTTCTTTGTCCACCCATGTTTTGGTGAACTTTTTGGTTACTTCCATATCTTGGCTATTGTAATACTGTGCAGTGCACATTTGCCTCTCTGTGTCTTTCCAATTCTGTCTTCTTAGGTTATAGGTCCAGGAATGGGCCTGCTGGATCATATGGGCGCTCAATGTTTACCTTTTAAAGGCCCCTCCATTCTGTTCTCATTAGTGGCTCTTTCCAGGTTACGTCCCTCTTAAATTTGAGGGTATGCATTTCTCCACAACACCTTCAGGATTGACTGTTTATAGATTTCTTGCTGATGGTGATTCTGACTGGTGTGAGCTGACACCTCCCTGTGGTTGAATCTGCATGTGTCTCATATTTGGTTGAAATTGACCTTTAAGGCATGTCCTTTTAATTTTTCAAACTGTGATTACAGCTTAGTTCTTCAAAGTGTTTTCTTAAAGTATGTGTCACATTTTAAAATCTTTTCGCCCTTACTTCCCTCAAGACATTTTGAGGGCAGGTTTCACTTAGAGCCCTGCAGTACTTGTTCATATCAAGTGACCATTAGAACAGGCTTTACAGCTGCTTTTGCAGGTAAGGGCCAGGGGGCGGCATCCTTTCTACGTTCCCCACTCTGGTAATTACAGAAAGAGACCCTCCGCCCAGCGGTGTTCCTCGCTTATAAATTAGAGTGGAATGTGACCGGGTAAACCCACAGAAGCTGATATCTCCTTACTTTTGTTTGTTCTTTAAATTTAATTTATAATTTTTATTGGAGTAATATTCCATTGTGTACATGGACCACTTCTTCTTGGTGCATTCCTCTGATGATTGACATTTTCTTTGCTTCAGAGTGTTGGCTCTGGTAAATATTGCTGGAGTGCAGGATTGCCAGCCGGTGACTTTTTGATTCTCATTTTCTCAGGAGATAGGCCCAGCAGTGGGTGTGATTGATGGACTGTTAGCTCAATGTTTCCCTTTTCAAAGCACCTCCATTGTGTTTTCATTAGTGGCTCTTACCACGTCCCCCTTAGAACCGAGGGTACGCAATTCTCTACAATCCCTTCAGCATTTACTGTTTGCAGCGTTTTTGCTAATGGCCATTCTGACTGCTGTGAGCTGATAGGTTTTTCTAATTTGGGTTTGCATGTCTTTAAAAATTCCTAAAATTCATCATTTTTCCACGCCTTTTCCTTTCTGTGAAAAAAAAAACGGAAAAAAGTATGAGTACAATATACGTATTGAAATTGTCTTCTTGGAACGTTGCCCTCTTTTGAATTTCTTGGTCGATTTTCGACCCCAGGCCTTTTTTGGAGGGCAGGTGTCATGTACAGAACTGCAAGTTTGGTGGATATTTAGGGACCTTTAGCAATGGGTTTCAAACTGCTCTTAAGGGAAACGGCCACAAGGAGGCAGCATTTCTCCGTTGTCAAATCTGAGGACTAGGGCAGCAGAGTCTTTCTGGAAGTCGTGGTCCTAGGTTGTAAATTACAATTGAATGTGCTACGAGAATCCCCCATTAGTGTATGTCTCATTTCTTCTTGTTTTTCTTAAATTTTTTAATCGGGGTATAGATTAGGATATTATTTGTCCTAGGTTTACAATATCTGGTTCATTTGTACATTGTATATGTCTATGCATGTACAGATCCTCTTCCCATGTAAAATATTACAGAGTGTTCCATAGACCTCCCTTGCTATATGGTCGGTTTTTTCATGTATGTATATAATATGAATTTCTATCCGTATAGTACCACTGATGTTAATTGATCCATTCCCCCCACCTTTCTTTTTAGTTGAGCATAGTTTCTCTTCTAAGTCTGTGAGTGTCTTCCTCTGTGGAAATATGTTCATTTCTATCAGTTATTAGATAGCGCCTCTAAGTGATATCATAGGATATAGGTCTTTTGCTTTCCGACTTACCTCATGTTTTTTGATTATCACCAGGCTCATCTGTTGTGCCTCAAAGAGCAGTGTTTCATTGTTTTCCATGGCGAATATTCCATCATGTACATGGATCACTTCTTTTTATCCATTCACCTGTGTTTTCAAATTATTTATTTATTTATTTCTGGCTGTGCTGGTCTTCGTTTCTGTGCGAGGGCTTTCTCTAGTTGCGGGAAGCGGGGGCCACTCTACATCGCGGTGCGCGGGCCTCTCACTATCGCGGCCTCTCTTGTTGGGGGCACAGGCTCCAGACGCGCAGGCTCAGTAGTTGTGGCTCATGGGCTTAGTTGCTCCGCGGCATGTGGGATCCTCCCAGACCGGGGCTCGAACCCATGTTCGCTGCATTGGCAGGCAGATTCTCAACCACTACGCCGCCAGGGAAGCCCCCATTCACCTGTTGATGGACATTTTGGTAGCTTCACTGTCTTGGCTCTTGTGAATAAGGCTGCAGTGCAGCTTTCGCAGCCTGTGTCTTCACGCTTCTGGTCTTCTCAGGTGACAGGCCCTGTGGTTCACCCACTGGATTGAATGGTACCTCAATTTTTACTTTTCAACGAGCTCCTTTCTGATCTCATTATTGGCTGTTTCCCTTTCATATCTCACCAGCAAGTAGAGGGTAGAAAGTTCTCTAAAACGTCTGCAGCGTTTATTGTTTGTAGACCTTTTCCAGATGGTCAGTCGACTGGAGAGAGTTGAAACCTTTTGTAGATTAGATTGCATGAGACTAATACTTCCTGAGGTTGAGCTTTTGTCCATTTTCCTTTTCTTTAAAGAGAGCCTGAGTAAAACTTACCTCCTCATACCATCTTCCTGAAAGATTTGCCTGTTTTGAATATTTGTGTTCATTCCCGACCTCAGCACAATTTTTGAGGCCAGGTGTCCTTTACAGCCCCGAGTCCTTGTGAATGTTCACTGACCATTAGCTGTGGCTTTAAAGCCGCTCTTGTGGGAAAGGGCCGCAAGGCGGCAGCATGTCTCCTTTACCAAATCTGGTTACTAGGGCAACAGAGCCTTAATGGAAGTGGTGCAGTAGGTTGTAAATTAGAAAGGAATGTGCCAGGAAAAATCCCTTTATGTTTATGGCTCATTACTTCTTGTTCGTATTTGGAACTTAATTTTTATTTTTCATCACAGCAAATTTGATTACAATGTTTTGTGTGTTCTAGGTGTGCAAGATGTGGTTCTTTCATACATATACATATATGTATTATTCGTCGGACCCTTTTCCCATGTAGATTATGACACAATGTTGAGTAGTCTTCTCTTGGTATTCCGTAGGTCTTTGGTGATTACATATTTCACATGTGTTTGTATAGCTCTGTTAACCCCAATGTCGTAATGTATCTAATCCTCACACCTTTCCATTTGGTGAACCATAAGTGTGTTTACTGAATCTATGATTCCCTTTCTCTGTGGAAATATCTTCATTGCTATCGAATTTTAGGTAACACCTATAAGTGATACGATAGGACATGTGTCTTTCGCTTTCTAACTTACCACAAGTTGCCTGATTACTTCTAGACTCCTCTGTGGTGCTGCAAATGGCATTGTTTCATATTTTCGTTAGCTAATATTCCATCTCGACATGTAGCAGTTCTTCTTTGTCCACCCATGTTTTGGTGGACTTTTTGGTTACTTCCATATCTTGGCTATTGTAATACTGTGCAGTGCACATTTGCCTCTCTGTGTCTTTCCAATTCTGTCTTCTTAGGTTATAGGTCCAGGAATGGGCCTGCTGGATCATATGGGCGCTCAATGTTTACCTTTTAAAGGCCCCTCCATTCTGTTCTCATTAGTGGCTCTTTCCAGATTACGTCCCTCTTAAATTTGAGGGTATGCATTTCTCCACAACACCTTCAGGATTGACTGTTTATAGATTTCTTGCTGATGGTGATTCTGACTGGTGTGAGCTGACACCTCCCTGTGGTTGAATCTGCATGTGTCTCATATTTGGTTGAAATTGACCTTTAAGGCATGTCCTTTTTATTTTTCAAACTGTGATTACAGCTTAGTTCTTCAAAGTGTTTTCTTAAAGTATGTGTCACATTTTAAAATCTTTTCGCCCTTACTTCCCTCAAGACATTTTGAGGGCAGGTTTCACTTAGAGCCCTGCAGTACTTGTTCATATCAAGTGACCATTAGAACAGGCTTTACAGCTGCTTTTGCAGGTAAGGGCCAGGGGGCGGCATCCTTTCTACGTTCCCCACTCTGGTAACTACGGAAAGAGACCCTCCGCCCAGCGGTGTTCCTCGCTTATAAATTAGAGTGGAATGTGACCGGGTAAACCCACAGAAGCTGATATCTCCTTACTTTTGTTTGTTCTTTAAATTTAATTTATAATTTTTATTGGAGTAATATTCCATTGTGTACATGGACCACTTCTTCTTGGTGCATTCCTCTGATGATTGACATTTTCTTTGCTTCAGAGTGTTGGCTCTGGTAAATATTGCTGGAGTGCAGGATTGCCAGCCGGTGACTTTTTGATTCTCATTTTCTCAGGAGATAGGCCCAGCAGTGGGTGTGATTGATGGACTGTTAGCTCAATGTTTCCCTTTTCAAAGCACCTCCATTGTGTTTTCATTAGTGGCTCTTACCACGTCCCCCTTAGAACCGAGGGTACGCAATTCTCTACAATCCCTTCAGCATTTACTGTTTGCAGCGTTTTTGCTAATGGCCATTCTGACTGCTGTGAGCTGATAGGTTTTTCTAATTTGGGTTTGCATGTCTTTAAAAATTCCTAAAATTCATCATTTTTCCACGCCTTTTCCTTTCTGTGAAAAAAAAAAACGGAAAAAAGTATGAGTACAATATACGTCTTGAAATTGTCTTCTTGGAAGGTTGCCCTCTTTTGAATTTCTTGGTCGATTTTCGACCCCAGGCCTTTTTTGGAGGGCAGGTGTCATGTACAGAACTGCAAGTTTGGTGGATATTTAGGGACCTTTAGCAATGGGTTTCAAACTGCTCTTAAGGGAAACGGCCACAAGGAGGCAGCATTTCTCCGTTGTCAAATCTGAGGACTAGGGCAGCAGAGTCTTTCTGGAAGTCGTGGTCCTAGGTTGTAAATTACAATTGAATGTGCTACGAGAATCCCCCATTAGTGTATGTCTCATTTCTTCTTGTTTTTCTTAAATTTTTTAATCGGGGTATAGATTAGGATATTATTTGTCCTAGGTTTACAATATCTGGTTCATTTGTACATTGTATATGTCTATGCATGTACAGATCCTCTTCCCATGTAAAATATTACAGAGTGTTCCATAGACCTCCCTTGCTATATGGTCGGTTTTTTCATGTATGTATATAATATGAATTTCTATCCGTATAGTACCACTGATGTTAATTGATCCATTCCCCCCACCTTTCTTTTTAGTTGAGCATAGTTTCTCTTCTAAGTCTGTGAGTGTCTTCCTCTGTGGAAATATGTTCATTTCTATCAGTTATTAGATAGCGCCTCTAAGTGATATCATAGGATATAGGTCTTTTGCTTTCCGACTTACCTCGTGTTTTTTGATTATCACCAGGCTCATCTGTTGTGCCTCAAAGAGCAGTGTTTCATTGTTTTCCATGGCGAATATTCCATCATGTACATGGATCACTTCTTTTTATCCATTCACCTGTGTTTTCAAATTATTTATTTATTTATTTATGGCTGTGCTGGGTCTTTGTTTCTGTGCGAGGGCTTTCTCTAGTTGCGGGAAGCGGGGGCCACTCTACATCGCGGTGCGCGGGCCTCTCACTATCGCGGCCTCTCTTGTTGGGGGCACAGGCTCCAGACGCGCAGGCTCAGTAGTTGTGGCTCATGGGCTTAGTTGCTCCGCGGCATGTGGGATCCTCCCAGACCGGGGCTCGAACCCATGTTTGCTGCATTGGCAGGCAGATTCTCAACCACTACGCCGCCAGGGAAGCCCCCATTCACCTGTTGATGGACATTTTGGTAGCTTCACTGTCTTGGCTCTTGTGAATAAGGCTGCAGTGCAGCTTTCGCAGCCTGTGTCTTCACGCTTCTGGTCTTCTCAGGTGACAGGCCCTGTGGTTCACCCACTGGATTGAATGGTACCTCAATTTTTACTTTTCAACGAGCTCCTTTCTGATCTCATTATTGGCTGTTTCCCTTTCATATCTCACCAGCAAGTAGAGGGTAGAAAGTTCTCTAAAACGTCTGCAGCGTTTATTGTTTGTAGACCTTTTCCAGATGGTCAGTCGACTGGAGAGAGTTGAAACCTTTTGTAGATTAGATTGCATGAGACTAATACTTCCTGAGGTTAAGCTTTTGTCCATTTTCCTTTTCTTTAAAGAGAGTGAGTAAAACTTACCTCCTCATACCATCTTCCTGAAAGATTTGCCTGTTTTGAATATTTGTGTTCATTCCCGACCTCAGCACAATTTTTGAGGCCAGGTGTCCTTTACAGCCCCGAGTCCTTGTGAATGTTCACTGACCATTAGCTGTGGCTTTAAAGCCGCTCTTGTGGGAAAGGGCCGCAAGGCGGCAGCATGTCTCCTTTACCAAATCTGGTTACTAGGGCAACAGAGCCTTAATGGAAGTGGTGCAGTAGGTTGTAAATTAGAAAGGAATGTGCCAGGAAAAATCCCTTTATGTTTATGGCTCATTACTTCTTGTTCGTATTTGGAACTTAATTTTTATTTTTCATCACAGCAAATTTGATTACAATGTTTTGTGTGTTCTAGGTGTGCAAGATGTGGTTCTTTCATACATATACATATATGTATTATTCGTCGGACCCTTTTCCCATGTAGATTATGACACAATGTTGAGTAGTCTTCTCTTGGTATTCCGTAGGTCTTTGGTGATTACATATTTCACATGTGTTTGTATAGCTCTGTTAACCCCAATGTCGTAATGTATCTAATCCTCACACCTTTCCATTTGGTGAACCATAAGTGTGTTTACTGAATCTATGATTCCCTTTCTCTGTGGAAATATCTTCATTGCTATCGAATTTTAGGTAACACCTATAAGTGATACGATAGGACATGTGTCTTTCGCTTTCTAACTTACCACAAGTTGCCTGATTACTTCTAGACTCCTCTGTGGTGCTGCAAATGGCATTGTTTCATATTTTCGTTAGCTAATATTCCATCTCGACATGTAGCAGTTCTTCTTTGTCCACCCATGTTTTGGTGGACTTTTTGGTTACTTCCATATCTTGGCTATTGTAATACTGTGCAGTGCACATTTGCCTCTCTGTGTCTTTCCAATTCTGTCTTCTTAGGTTATAGGTCCAGGAATGGGCCTGCTGGATCATATGGGCGCTCAATGTTTACCTTTTAAAGGCCCCTCCATTCTGTTCTCATTAGTGGCTCTTTCCAGATTACGTCCCTCTTAAATTTGAGGGTATGCATTTCTCCACAACACCTTCAGGATTGACTGTTTATAGATTTCTTGCTGATGGTGATTCTGACTGGTGTGAGCTGACACCTCCCTGTGGTTGAATCTGCATGTGTCTCATATTTGGTTGAAATTCACCTTTAAGGCATGTCCTTTTTATTTTTCAAACTGTGATTACAGCTTAGTTCTTCAAAGTGTTTTCTGAAAGTATGTGTCACATTTTAAAATCTTTTCGCCCTTACTTCCCTCAAGACATTTTGAGGGCAGGTTTCACTTAGAGCCCTGCAGTACTTGTTCATATCAAGTGACCATTAGAACAGGCTTTACAGCTGCTTTTGCAGGTAAGGGCCAGGGGGCGGCATCCTTTCTACGTTCCCCACTCTGGTAACTACGGAAAGAGACCCTCCGCCCAGCGGTGTTCCTCGCTTATAAATTAGAGTGGAATGTGACCGGGTAAACCCACAGAAGCTGATATCTCCTTACTTTTGTTTGTTCTTTAAATTTAATTTATAATTTTTATTGGAGTAATATTCCATTGTGTACATGGACCACTTCTTCTTGGTGCATTCCTCTGATGATTGACATTTTCTTTGCTTCAGAGTGTTGGCTCTGGTAAATATTGCTGGAGTGCAGGATTGCCAGCCGGTGACTTTTTGATTCTCATTTTCTCAGGAGATAGGCCCAGCAGTGGGTGTGATTGATGGACTGTTAGCTCAATGTTTCCCTTTTCAAAGCACCTCCATTGTGTTTTCATTAGTGGCTCTTACCACGTCCCCCTTAGAACCGAGGGTACGCAATTCTCTACAATCCCTTCAGCATTTACTGTTTGCAGCGTTTTTGCTAATGGCCATTCTGACTGCTGTGAGCTGATAGGTTTTTCTAATTTGGGTTTGCATGTCTTTAAAAATTCCTAAAATTCATCATTTTTCCACGCCTTTTCCTTTCTGTGAAAAAAAAAAACGGAAAAAAGTATGAGTACAATATACGTCTTGAAATTGTCTTCTTGGAAGGTTGCCCTCTTTTGAATTTCTTGGTCGATTTTCGACCCCAGGCCTTTTTTGGAGGGCAGGTGTCATGTACAGAACTGCAAGTTTGGTGGATATTTAGGGACCTTTAGCAATGGGTTTCAAACTGCTCTTAAGGGAAACGGCCACAAGGAGGCAGCATTTCTCCGTTGTCAAATCTGAGGACTAGGGCAGCAGAGTCTTTCTGGAAGTCGTGGTCCTAGGTTGTAAATTACAATTGAATGTGCTACGAGAATCCCCCATTAGTGTATGTCTCATTTCTTCTTGTTTTTCTTAAATTTTTTAATCGGGGTATAGATTAGGATATTATTTGTCCTAGGTTTACAATATCTGGTTCATTTGTACATTGTATATGTCTATGCATGTACAGATCCTCTTCCCATGTAAAATATTACAGAGTGTTCCATAGACCTCCCTTGCTATATGGTCGGTTTTTTCATGTATGTATATAATATGAATTTCTATCCGTATAGTACCACTGATGTTAATTGATCCATTCCCCCCACCTTTCTTTTTAGTTGAGCATAGTTTCTCTTCTAAGTCTGTGAGTGTCTTCCTCTGTGGAAATATGTTCATTTCTATCAGTTATTAGATAGCGCCTCTAAGTGATATCATAGGATATAGGTCTTTTCCTTTCCGACTTACCTCATGTTTTTTGATTATCACCAGGCTCATCTGTTGTGCCTCAAAGAGCAGTGTTTCATTGTTTTCCATGGCGAATATTCCATCATGTACATGGATCACTTCTTTTTATCCATTCACCTGTGTTTTCAAATTATTTATTTATTTATTTCTGGCTGTGCTGGGTCTTCGTTTCTGTGCGAGGGCTTTCTCTAGTTGCGGGAAGCGGGGGCCACTCTACATCGCGGTGCGCGGGCCTCTCACTATCGCGGCCTCTCTTGTTGGGGGCACAGGCTCCAGACGCGCAGGCTCAGTAGTTGTGGCTCATGGGCTTAGTTGCTCCGCGGCATGTGGGATCCTCCCAGACCGGGGCTCGAACCCATGTTTGCTGCATTGGCAGGCAGATTCTCAACCACTACGCCGCCAGGGAAGCCCCCATTCACCTGTTGATGGACATTTTGGTAGCTTCACTGTCTTGGCTCTTGTGAATAAGGCTGCAGTGCAGCTTTCGCAGCCTGTGTCTTCACGCTTCTGGTCTTCTCAGGTGACAGGCCCTGTGGTTCACCCACTGGATTGAATGGTACCTCAATTTTTACTTTTCAACGAGCTCCTTTCTGATCTCATTATTGGCTGTTTCCCTTTCATATCTCACCAGCAAGTAGAGGGTAGAAAGTTCTCTAAAACGTCTGCAGCGTTTATTGTTTGTAGACCTTTTCCAGATGGTCAGTCGACTGGAGAGAGTTGAAACCTTTTGTAGATTAGATTGCATGAGACTAATACTTCCTGAGGTTAAGCTTTTGTCCATTTTCCTTTTCTTTAAAGAGAGTGAGTAAAACTTACCTCCTCATACCATCTTCCTGAAAGATTTGCCTGTTTTGAATATTTGTGTTCATTCCCGACCTCAGCACAATTTTTGAGGCCAGGTGTCCTTTACAGCCCCGAGTCCTTGTGAATGTTCACTGACCATTAGCTGTGGCTTTAAAGCCGCTCTTGTGGGAAAGGGCCGCAAGGCGGCAGCATGTCTCCTTTACCAAATCTGGTTACTAGGGCAACAGAGCCTTAATGGAAGTGGTGCAGTAGGTTGTAAATTAGAAAGGAATGTGCCAGGAAAAATCCCTTTATGTTTATGGCTCATTACTTCTTGTTCGTATTTGGAACTTAATTTTTATTTTTCATCACAGCAAATTTGATTACAATGTTTTGTGTGTTCTAGGTGTGCAAGATGTGGTTCTTTCATACATATACATATATGTATTATTCGTCGGACCCTTTTCCCATGTAGATTATGACACAATGTTGAGTAGTCTTCTCTTGGTATTCCGTAGGTCTTTGGTGATTACATATTTCACATGTGTTTGTATAGCTCTGTTAACCCCAATGTCGTAATGTATCTAATCCTCACACCTTTCCATTTGGTGAACCATAAGTGTGTTTACTGAATCTATGATTCCCTTTCTCTGTGGAAATATCTTCATTGGTATCGAATTTTAGGTAACACCTATAAGTGATACGATAGGACATGTGTCTTTCGCTTTCTAACTTACCACAAGTTGCCTGATTACTTCTAGACTCCTCTGTGGTGCTGCAAATGGCATTGTTTCATATTTTCGTTAGCTAATATTCCATCTCGACATGTAGCAGTTCTTCTTTGTCCACCCATGTTTTGGTGGACTTTTTGGTTACTTCCATATCTTGGCTATTGTAATACTGTGCAGTGCACATTTGCCTCTCTGTGTCTTTCCAATTCTGTCTTCTTAGGTTATAGGTCCAGGAATGGGCCTGCTGGATCATATGGGCGCTCAATGTTTACCTTTTAAAGGCCCCTCCATTCTGTTCTCATTAGTGGCTCTTTCCAGGTTACGTCCCTCTTAAATTTGAGGGTATGCATTTCTCCACAACACCTTCAGGATTGACTGTTTATAGATTTCTTGCTGATGGTGATTCTGACTGGTGTGAGCTGACACCTCCCTGTGGTTGAATCTGCATGTGTCTCATATTTGGTTGAAATTGACCTTTAAGGCATGTCCTTTTTATTTTTCAAACTGTGATTACAGCTTAGTTCTTCAAAGTGTTTTCTTAAAGTATGTGTCACATTTTAAAATCTTTTCGCCCTTACTTCCCTCAAGACATTTTGAGGGCAGGTTTCACTTAGAGCCCTGCAGTACTTGTTCATATCAAGTGACCATTAGAACAGGCTTTACAGCTGCTTTTGCAGGTAAGGGCCAGGGGGCGGCATCCTTTCTACGTTCCCCACTCTGGTAACTACGGAAAGAGACCCTCCGCCCAGCGGTGTTCCTCGCTTATAAATTAGAGTGGAATGTGACCGGGTAAACCCACAGAAGCTGATATCTCCTTACTTTTGTTTGTTCTTTAAATTTAATTTATAATTTTTATTGGAGTAATATTCCATTGTGTACATGGACCACTTCTTCTTGGTGCATTCCTCTGATGATTGACATTTTCTTTGCTTCAGAGTGTTGGCTCTGGTAAATATTGCTGGAGTGCAGGATTGCCAGCCGGTGACTTTTTGATTCTCATTTTCTCAGGAGATAGGCCCAGCAGTGGGTGTGATTGATGGACTGTTAGCTCAATGTTTCCCTTTTCAAAGCACCTCCATTGTGTTTTCATTAGTGGCTCTTACCACGTCCCCCTTAGAACCGAGGGTACGCAATTCTCTACAATCCCTTCAGCATTTACTGTTTGCAGCGTTTTTGCTAATGGCCATTCTGACTGCTGTGAGCTGATAGGTTTTTCTAATTTGGGTTTGCATGTCTTTAAAAATTCCTAAAATTCATCATTTTTCCACGCCTTTTCCTTTCTGTGAAAAAAAAAAACGGAAAAAAGTATGAGTACAATATACGTCTTGAAATTGTCTTCTTGGAAGGTTGCCCTCTTTTGAATTTCTTGGTCGATTTTCGACCCCAGGCCTTTTTTGGAGGGCAGGTGTCATGTACAGAACTGCAAGTTTGGTGGATATTTAGGGACCTTTAGCAATGGGTTTCAAACTGCTCTTAAGGGAAACGGCCACAAGGAGGCAGCATTTCTCCGTTGTCAAATCTGAGGACTAGGGCAGCAGAGTCTTTCTGGAAGTCGTGGTCCTAGGTTGTAAATTACAATTGAATGTGCTACGAGAATCCCCCATTAGTGTATGTCTCATTTCTTCTTGTTTTTCTTAAATTTTTTAATCGGGGTATAGATTAGGATATTATTTGTCCTAGGTTTACAATATCTGGTTCATTTGTACATTGTATATGTCTATGCATGTACAGATCCTCTTCCCATGTAAAATATTACAGAGTGTTCCATAGACCTCCCTTGCTATATGGTCGGTTTTTTCATGTATGTATATAATATGAATTTCTATCCGTATAGTACCACTGATGTTAATTGATCCATTCCCCCCACCTTTCTTTTTAGTTGAGCATAGTTTCTCTTCTAAGTCTGTGAGTGTCTTCCTCTGTGGAAATATGTTCATTTCTATCAGTTATTAGATAGCGCCTCTAAGTGATATCATAGGATATAGGTCTTTTCCTTTCCGACTTACCTCATGTTTTTTGATTATCACCAGGCTCATCTGTTGTGCCTCAAAGAGCAGTGTTTCATTGTTTTCCATGGCGAATATTCCATCATGTACATGGATCACTTCTTTTTATCCATTCACCTGTGTTTTCAAATTATTTATTTATTTATTTCTGGCTGTGCTGGGTCTTCGTTTCTGTGCGAGGGCTTTCTCTAGTTGCGGGAAGCGGGGGCCACTCTACATCGCGGTGCGCGGGCCTCTCACTATCGCGGCCTCTCTTGTTGGGGGCACAGGCTCCAGACGCGCAGGCTCAGTAGTTGTGGCTCATGGGCTTAGTTGCTCCGCGGCATGTGGGATCCTCCCAGACCGGGGCTCGAACCCATGTTTGCTGCATTGGCAGGCAGATTCTCAACCACTACGCCGCCAGGGAAGCCCCCATTCACCTGTTGATGGACATTTTGGTAGCTTCACTGTCTTGGCTCTTGTGAATAAGGCTGCAGTGCAGCTTTCGCAGCCTGTGTCTTCACGCTTCTGGTCTTCTCAGGTGACAGGCCCTGTGGTTCACCCACTGGATTGAATGGTACCTCAATTTTTACTTTTCAACGAGCTCCTTTCTGATCTCATTATTGGCTGTTTCCCTTTCATATCTCACCAGCAAGTAGAGGGTAGAAAGTTCTCTAAAACGTCTGCAGCGTTTATTGTTTGTAGACCTTTTCCAGATGGTCAGTCGACTGGAGAGAGTTGAAACCTTTTGTAGATTAGATTGCATGAGACTAATACTTCCTGAGGTTAAGCTTTTGTCCATTTTCCTTTTCTTTAAAGAGAGTGAGTAAAACTTACCTCCTCATACCATCTTCCTGAAAGATTTGCCTGTTTTGAATATTTGTGTTCATTCCCGACCTCAGCACAATTTTTGAGGCCAGGTGTCCTTTACAGCCCCGAGTCCTTGTGAATGTTCACTGACCATTAGCTGTGGCTTTAAAGCCGCTCTTGTGGGAAAGGGCCGCAAGGCGGCAGCATGTCTCCTTTACCAAATCTGGTTACTAGGGCAACAGAGCCTTAATGGAAGTGGTGCAGTAGGTTGTAAATTAGAAAGGAATGTGCCAGGAAAAATCCCTTTATTTTTATGGCTCATTACTTCTTGTTCGTATTTGGAACTTAATTTTTATTTTTCATCACAGCAAATTTGATTACAATGTTTTGTGTGTTCTAGGTGTGCAAGATGTGGTTCTTTCATACATATACATATATGTATTATTCGTCGGACCCTTTTCCCATGTAGATTATGACACAATGTTGAGTAGTCTTCTCTTGGTATTCCGTAGGTCTTTGGTGATTACATATTTCACATGTGTTTGTATAGCTCTGTTAACCCCAATGTCGTAATGTATCTAATCCTCACACCTTTCCATTTGGTGAACCATAAGTGTGTTTACTGAATCTATGATTCCCTTTCTCTGTGGAAATATCTTCATTGGTATCGAATTTTAGGTAACACCTATAAATGATACGATAGGACATGTGTCTTTCGCTTTCTAACTTACCACAAGTTGCCTGATTACTTCTAGACTCCTCTGTGGTGCTGCAAATGGCATTGTTTCATATTTTCGTTAGCTAATATTCCATCTCGACATGTAGCAGTTCTTCTTTGTCCACCCATGTTTTGGTGGACTTTTTGGTTACTTCCATATCTTGGCTATTGTAATACTGTGCAGTGCACATTTGCCTCTCTGTGTCTTTCCAATTCTGTCTTCTTAGGTTATAGGTCCAGGAATGGGCCTGCTGGATCATATGGGCGCTCAATGTTTACCTTTTAAAGGCCCCTCCATTCTGTTCTCATTAGTGGCTCTTTCCAGGTTACGTCCCTCTTAAATTTGAGGGTATGCATTTCTCCACAACACCTTCAGGATTGACTGTTTATAGATTTCTTGCTGATGGTGATTCTGACTGGTGTGAGCTGACACCTCCCTGTGGTTGAATCTGCATGTGTCTCATATTTGGTTGAAATTGACCTTTAAGGCATGTCCTTTTTATTTTTCAAACTGTGATTACAGCTTAGTTCTTCAAAGTGTTTTCTTAAAGTATGTGTCACATTTTAAAATCTTTTCGCCCTTACTTCCCTCAAGACATTTTGAGGGCAGGTTTCACTTAGAGCCCTGCAGTACTTGTTCATATCAAGTGACCATTAGAACAGGCTTTACAGCTGCTTTTGCAGGTAAGGGCCAGGGGGCGGCATCCTTTCTACGTTCCCCACTCTGGTAACTACGGAAAGAGACCCTCCGCCCAGCGGTGTTCCTCGCTTATAAATTAGAGTGGAATGTGACCGGGTAAACCCACAGAAGCTGATATCTCCTTACTTTTGTTTGTTCTTTAAATTTAATTTATAATTTTTATTGGAGTAATATTCCATTGTGTACATGGACCACTTCTTCTTGGTGCATTCCTCTGATGATTGACATTTTCTTTGCTTCAGAGTGTTGGCTCTGGTAAATATTGCTGGAGTGCAGGATTGCCAGCCGGTGACTTTTTGATTCTCATTTTCTCAGGAGATAGGCCCAGCAGTGGGTGTGATTGATGGACTGTTAGCTCAATGTTTCCCTTTTCAAAGCACCTCCATTGTGTTTTCATTAGTGGCTCTTACCACGTCCCCCTTAGAACCGAGGGTACGCAATTCTCTACAATCCCTTCAGCATTTACTGTTTGCAGCGTTTTTGCTAATGGCCATTCTGACTGCTGTGAGCTGATAGGTTTTTCTAATTTGGGTTTGCATGTCTTTAAAAATTCCTAAAATTCATCATTTTTCCACGCCTTTTCCTTTCTGTGAAAAAAAAAAACGGAAAAAAGTATGAGTACAATATACGTCTTGAAATTGTCTTCTTGGAAGGTTGCCCTCTTTTGAATTTCTTGGTCGATTTTCGACCCCAGGCCTTTTTTGGAGGGCAGGTGTCATGTACAGAACTGCAAGTTTGGTGGATATTTAGGGACCTTTAGCAATGGGTTTCAAACTGCTCTTAAGGGAAACGGCCACAAGGAGGCAGCATTTCTCCGTTGTCAAATCTGAGGACTAGGGCAGCAGAGTCTTTCTGGAAGTCGTGGTCCTAGGTTGTAAATTACAATTGAATGTGCTACGAGAATCCCCCATTAGTGTATGTCTCATTTCTTCTTGTTTTTCTTAAATTTTTTAATCGGGGTATAGATTAGGATATTATTTGTCCTAGGTTTACAATATCTGGTTCATTTGTACATTGTATATGTCTATGCATGTACAGATCCTCTTCCCATGTAAAATATTACAGAGTGTTCCATAGACCTCCCTTGCTATATGGTCGGTTTTTTCATGTATGTATATAATATGAATTTCTATCCGTATAGTACCACTGATGTTAATTGATCCATTCCCCCCACCTTTCTTTTTAGTTGAGCATAGTTTCTCTTCTAAGTCTGTGAGTGTCTTCCTCTGTGGAAATATGTTCATTTCTATCAGTTATTAGATAGCGCCTCTAAGTGATATCATAGGATATAGGTCTTTTCCTTTCCGACTTACCTCATGTTTTTTGATTATCACCAGGCTCATCTGTTGTGCCTCAAAGAGCAGTGTTTCATTGTTTTCCATGGCGAATATTCCATCATGTACATGGATCACTTCTTTTTATCCATTCACCTGTGTTTTCAAATTATTTATTTATTTATTTCTGGCTGTGCTGGGTCTTCGTTTCTGTGCGAGGGCTTTCTCTAGTTGCGGGAAGCGGGGGCCACTCTACATCGCGGTGCGCGGGCCTCTCACTATCGCGGCCTCTCTTGTTGGGGGCACAGGCTCCAGACGCGCAGGCTCAGTAGTTGTGGCTCATGGGCTTAGTTGCTCCGCGGCATGTGGGATCCTCCCAGACCGGGGCTCGAACCCATGTTTGCTGCATTGGCAGGCAGATTCTCAACCACTACGCCGCCAGGGAAGCCCCCATTCACCTGTTGATGGACATTTTGGTAGCTTCACTGTCTTGGCTCTTGTGAATAAGGCTGCAGTGCAGCTTTCGCAGCCTGTGTCTTCACGCTTCTGGTCTTCTCAGGTGACAGGCCCTGTGGTTCACCCACTGGATTGAATGGTACCTCAATTTTTACTTTTCAACGAGCTCCTTTCTGATCTCATTATTGGCTGTTTCCCTTTCATATCTCACCAGCAAGTAGAGGGTAGAAAGTTCTCTAAAACGTCTGCAGCGTTTATTGTTTGTAGACCTTTTCCAGATGGTCAGTCGACTGGAGAGAGTTGAAACCTTTTGTAGATTAGATTGCATGAGACTAATACTTCCTGAGGTTAAGCTTTTGTCCATTTTCCTTTTCTTTAAAGAGAGTGAGTAAAACTTACCTCCTCATACCATCTTCCTGAAAGATTTGCCTGTTTTGAATATTTGTGTTCATTCCCGACCTCAGCACAATTTTTGAGGCCAGGTGTCCTTTACAGCCCCGAGTCCTTGTGAATGTTCACTGACCATTAGCTGTGGCTTTAAAGCCGCTCTTGTGGGAAAGGGCCGCAAGGCGGCAGCATGTCTCCTTTACCAAATCTGGTTACTAGGGCAACAGAGCCTTAATGGAAGTGGTGCAGTAGGTTGTAAATTAGAAAGGAATGTGCCAGGAAAAATCCCTTTATGTTTATGGCTCATTACTTCTTGTTCGTATTTGGAACTTAATTTTTATTTTTCATCACAGCAAATTTGATTACAATGTTTTGTGTGTTCTAGGTGTGCAAGATGTGGTTCTTTCATACATATACATATATGTATTATTCGTCGGACCCTTTTCCCATGTAGATTATGACACAATGTTGAGTAGTCTTCTCTTGGTATTCCGTAGGTCTTTGGTGATTACATATTTCACATGTGTTTGTATAGCTCTGTTAACCCCAATGTCGTAATGTATCTAATCCTCACACCTTTCCATTTGGTGAACCATAAGTGTGTTTACTGAATCTATGATTCCCTTTCTCTGTGGAAATATCTTCATTGCTATCGAATTTTAGGTAACACCTATAAGTGATACGATAGGACATGTGTCTTTCGCTTTCTAACTTACCACAAGTTGCCTGATTACTTCTAGACTCCTCTGTGGTGCTGCAAATGGCATTGTTTCATATTTTCGTTAGCTAATATTCCATCTCGACATGTAGCAGTTCTTCTTTGTCCACCCATGTTTTGGTGGACTTTTTGGTTACTTCCATATCTTGGCTATTGTAATACTGTGCAGTGCACATTTGCCTCTCTGTGTCTTTCCAATTCTGTCTTCTTAGGTTATAGGTCCAGGAATGGGCCTGCTGGATCATATGGGCGCTCAATGTTTACCTTTTAAAGGCCCCTCCATTCTGTTCTCATTAGTGGCTCTTTCCAGGTTACGTCCCTCTTAAATTTGAGGGTATGCATTTCTCCACAACACCTTCAGGATTGACTGTTTATAGATTTCTTGCTGATGGTGATTCTGACTGGTGTGAGCTGACACCTCCCTGTGGTTGAATCTGCATGTGTCTCATATTTGGTTGAAATTCACCTTTAAGGCATGTCCTTTTTATTTTTCAAACTGTGATTACAGCTTAGTTCTTCAAAGTGTTTTCTGAAAGTATGTGTCACATTTTAAAATCTTTTCGCCCTTACTTCCCTCAAGACATTTTGAGGGCAGGTTTCACTTAGAGCCCTGCAGTACTTGTTCATATCAAGTGACCATTAGAACAGGCTTTACAGCTGCTTTTGCAGGTAAGGGCCAGGGGGCGGCATCCTTTCTACGTTCCCCACTCTGGTAACTACGGAAAGAGACCCTCCGCCCAGCGGTGTTCCTCGCTTATAAATTAGAGTGGAATGTGACCGGGTAAACCCACAGAAGCTGATATCTCCTTACTTTTGTTTGTTCTTTAAATTTAATTTATAATTTTTATTGGAGTAATATTCCATTGTGTACATGGACCACTTCTTCTTGGTGCATTCCTCTGATGATTGACATTTTCTTTGCTTCAGAGTGTTGGCTCTGGTAAATATTGCTGGAGTGCAGGATTGCCAGCCGGTGACTTTTTGATTCTCATTTTCTCAGGAGATAGGCCCAGCAGTGGGTGTGATTGATGGACTGTTAGCTCAATGTTTCCCTTTTCAAAGCACCTCCATTGTGTTTTCATTAGTGGCTCTTACCACGTCCCCCTTAGAACCGAGGGTACGCAATTCTCTACAATCCCTTCAGCATTTACTGTTTGCAGCGTTTTTGCTAATGGCCATTCTGACTGCTGTGAGCTGATAGGTTTTTCTAATTTGGGTTTGCATGTCTCTAAACATTCCTAAAATTCATCATTTTTCCACGCCTTTTCCTTTCTGTGAAAAAAAAAACAGAAAAAAGTATGAGTACAATATACGTCTTGAAATTGTCTTCTTGGAAGGTTGCCCTCTTTTGAATTTCTTGGTCGATTTTCGACCCCAGGCCTTTTTTGGAGGGCAGGTGTCATGTACAGAACTGCAAGTTTGGTGGATATTTAGGGACCTTTAGCAATGGGTTTCAAACTGCTCTTAAGGGAAACGGCCACAAGGAGGCAGCATTTCTCCGTTGTCAAATCTGAGGACTAGGGCAGCAGAGTCTTTCTGGAAGTCGTGGTCCTAGGTTGTAAATTACAATTGAATGTGCTACGAGAATCCCCCATTAGTGTATGTCTCATTTCTTCTTGTTTTTCTTAAATTTTTTAATCGGGGTATAGATTAGGATATTATTTGTCCTAGGTTTACAATATCTGGTTCATTTGTACATTGTATATGTCTATGCATGTACAGATCCTCTTCCCATGTAAAATATTACAGAGTGTTCCATAGACCTCCCTTGCTATATGGTCGGTTTTTTCATGTATGTATATAATATGAATTTCTATCCGTATAGTACCACTGATGTTAATTGATCCATTCCCCCCACCTTTCTTTTTAGTTGAGCATAGTTTCTCTTCTAAGTCTGTGAGTGTCTTCCTCTGTGGAAATATGTTCATTTCTATCAGTTATTAGATAGCGCCTCTAAGTGATATCATAGGATATAGGTCTTTTCCTTTCCGACTTACCTCATGTTTTTTGATTATCACCAGGCTCATCTGTTGTGCCTCAAAGAGCAGTGTTTCATTGTTTTCCATGGCGAATATTCCATCATGTACATGGATCACTTCTTTTTATCCATTCACCTGTGTTTTCAAATTATTTATTTATTTATTTCTGGCTGTGCTGGGTCTTTGTTTCTGTGCGAGGGCTTTCTCTAGTTGCGGGAAGCGGGGGCCACTCTACATCGCGGTGCGCGGGCCTCTCATTATCGCGGCCTCTCTTGTTGGGGGCACAGGCTCCAGACGCGCAGGCTCAGTAGTTGTGGCTCATGGGCTTAGTTGCTCCGCGGCATGTGGGATCCTCCCAGACCGGGGCTCGAACCCATGTTTGCTGCATTGGCAGGCAGATTCTCAACCACTACGCCGCCAGGGAAGCCCCCATTCACCTGTTGATGGACATTTTGGTAGCTTCACTGTCTTGGCTCTTGTGAATAAGGCTGCAGTGCAGCTTTCGCAGCCTGTGTCTTCACGCTTCTGGTCTTCTCAGGTGACAGGCCCTGTGGTTCACCCACTGGATTGAATGGTACCTCAATTTTTACTTTTCAACGAGCTCCTTTCTGATCTCATTATTGGCTGTTTCCCTTTCATATCTCACCAGCAAGTAGAGGGTAGAAAGTTCTCTAAAACGTCTGCAGCGTTTATTGTTTGTAGACCTTTTCCAGATGGTCAGTCGACTGGAGAGAGTTGAAACCTTTTGTAGATTAGATTGCATGAGACTAATACTTCCTGAGGTTGAGCTTTTGTCCATTTTCCTTTTCTTTAAAGAGAGTGAGTAAAACTTACCTCCTCATACCATCTTCCTGAAAGATTTGCCTGTTTTGAATATTTGTGTTCATTCCCGACCTCAGCACAATTTTTGAGGCCAGGTGTCCTTTACAGCCCCGAGTCCTTGTGAATGTTCACTGACCATTAGCTGTGGCTTTAAAGCCGCTCTTGTGGGAAAGGGCCGCAAGGCGGCAGCATGTCTCCTTTACCAAATCTGGTTACTAGGGCAACAGAGCCTTAATGGAAGTGGTGCAGTAGGTTGTAAATTAGAAAGGAATGTGCCAGGAAAAATCCCTTTATGTTTATGGCTCATTACTTCTTGTTCGTATTTGGAACTTAATTTTTATTTTTCATCACAGCAAATTTGATTACAATGTTTTGTGTGTTCTAGGTGTGCAAGATGTGGTTCTTTCATACATATACATATATGTATTATTCGTCGGACCCTTTTCCCATGTAGATTATGACACAATGTTGAGTAGTCTTCTCTTGGTATTCCGTAGGTCTTTGGTGATTACATATTTCACATGTGTTTGTATAGCTCTGTTAACCCCAATGTCGTAATGTATCTAATCCTCACACCTTTCCATTTGGTGAACCATAAGTGTGTTTACTGAATCTATGATTCCCTTTCTCTGTGGAAATATCTTCATTGGTATCGAATTTTAGGTAACACCTATAAGTGATACGATAGGACATGTGTCTTTCGCTTTCTAACTTACCACAAGTTGCCTGATTACTTCTAGACTCCTCTGTGGTGCTGCAAATGGCATTGTTTCATATTTTCGTTAGCTAATATTCCATCTCGACATGTAGCAGTTCTTCTTTGTCCACCCATGTTTTGGTGGACTTTTTGGTTACTTCCATATCTTGGCTATTGTAATACTGTGCAGTGCACATTTGCCTCTCTGTGTCTTTCCAATTCTGTCTTCTTAGGTTATAGGTCCAGGAATGGGCCTGCTGGATCATATGGGCGCTCAATGTTTACCTTTTAAAGGCCCCTCCATTCTGTTCTCATTAGTGGCTCTTTCCAGGTTACGTCCCTCTTAAATTTGAGGGTATGCATTTCTCCACAACACCTTCAGGATTGACTGTTTATAGATTTCTTGCTGATGGTGATTCTGACTGGTGTGAGCTGACACCTCCCTGTGGTTGAATCTGCATGTGTCTCATATTTGGTTGAAATTCACCTTTAAGGCATGTCCTTTTTATTTTTCAAACTGTGATTACAGCTTAGTTCTTCAAAGTGTTTTCTGAAAGTATGTGTCACATTTTAAAATCTTTTCGCCCTTACTTCCCTCAAGACATTTTGAGGGCAGGTTTCACTTAGAGCCCTGCAGTACTTGTTCATATCAAGTGACCATTAGAACAGGCTTTACAGCTGCTTTTGCAGGTAAGGGCCAGGGGGCGGCATCCTTTCTACGTTCCCCACTCTGGTAACTACGGAAAGAGACCCTCCGCCCAGCGGTGTTCCTCGCTTATAAATTAGAGTGGAATGTGACCGGGTAAACCCACAGAAGCTGATATCTCCTTACTTTTGTTTGTTCTTTAAATTTAATTTATAATTTTTATTGGAGTAATATTCCATTGTGTACATGGACCACTTCTTCTTGGTGCATTCCTCTGATGATTGACATTTTCTTTGCTTCAGAGTGTTGGCTCTGGTAAATATTGCTGGAGTGCAGGATTGCCAGCCGGTGACTTTTTGATTCTCATTTTCTCAGGAGATAGGCCCAGCAGTGGGTGTGATTGATGGACTGTTAGCTCAATGTTTCCCTTTTCAAAGCACCTCCATTGTGTTTTCATTAGTGGCTCTTACCACGTCCCCCTTAGAACCGAGGGTACGCAATTCTCTACAATCCCTTCAGCATTTACTGTTTGCAGCGTTTTTGCTAATGGCCATTCTGACTGCTGTGAGCTGATAGGTTTTTCTAATTTGGGTTTGCATGTCTCTAAACATTCCTAAAATTCATCATTTTTCCACGCCTTTTCCTTTCTGTGAAAAAAAAAACAGAAAAAAGTATGAGTACAATATACGTCTTGAAATTGTCTTCTTGGAAGGTTGCCCTCTTTTGAATTTCTTGGTCGATTTTCGACCCCAGGCCTTTTTTGGAGGGCAGGTGTCATGTACAGAACTGCAAGTTTGGTGGATATTTAGGGACCTTTAGCAATGGGTTTCAAACTGCTCTTAAGGGAAACGGCCACAAGGAGGCAGCATTTCTCCGTTGTCAAATCTGAGGACTAGGGCAGCAGAGTCTTTCTGGAAGTCGTGGTCCTAGGTTGTAAATTACAATTGAATGTGCTACGAGAATCCCCCATTAGTGTATGTCTCATTTCTTCTTGTTTTTCTTAAATTTTTTAATCGGGGTATAGATTAGGATATTATTTGTCCTAGGTTTACAATATCTGGTTCATTTGTACATTGTATATGTCTATGCATGTACAGATCCTCTTCCCATGTAAAATATTACAGAGTGTTCCATAGACCTCCCTTGCTATATGGTCGGTTTTTTCATGTATGTATATAATATGAATTTCTATCCGTATAGTACCACTGATGTTAATTGATCCATTCCCCCCACCTTTCTTTTTAGTTGAGCATAGTTTCTCTTCTAAGTCTGTGAGTGTCTTCCTCTGTGGAAATATGTTCATTTCTATCAGTTATTAGATAGCGCCTCTAAGTGATATCATAGGATATAGGTCTTTTGCTTTCCGACTTACCTCGTGTTTTTTGATTATCACCAGGCTCATCTGTTGTGCCTCAAAGAGCAGTGTTTCATTGTTTTCCATGGCGAATATTCCATCATGTACATGGATCACTTCTTTTTATCCATTCACCTGTGTTTTCAAATTATTTATTTATTTATTTCTGGCTGTGCTGGTCTTCGTTTCTGTGCGAGGGCTTTCTCTAGTTGCGAGAAGCGGGGGCCACTCTACATCGCGGTGCGCGGGCCTCTCACTATCGCGGCCTCTCTTGTTGGGGGCACAGGCTCCAGACGCGCAGGCTCAGTAGTTGTGGCTCATGGGCTTAGTTGCTCCGCGGCATGTGGGATCCTCCCAGACCGGGGCTCGAACCCATGTTCGCTGCATTGGCAGGCAGATTCTCAACCACTACGCCGCCAGGGAAGCCCCCATTCACCTGTTGATGGACATTTTGGTAGCTTCACTGTCTTGGCTCTTGTGAATAAGGCTGCAGTGCAGCTTTCGCAGCCTGTGTCTTCACGCTTCTGGTCTTCTCAGGTGACAGGCCCTGTGGTTCACCCACTGGATTGAATGGTACCTCAATTTTTACTTTTCAACGAGCTCCTTTCTGATCTCATTATTGGCTGTTTCCCTTTCATATCTCACCAGCAAGTAGAGGGTAGAAAGTTCTCTAAAACGTCTGCAGCGTTTATTGTTTGTAGACCTTTTCCAGATGGTCAGTCGACTGGAGAGAGTTGAAACCTTTTGTAGATTAGATTGCATGAGACTAATACTTCCTGAGGTTGAGCTTTTGTCCATTTTCCTTTTCTTTAAAGAGAGCCTGAGTAAAACTTACCTCCTCATACCATCTTCCTGAAAGATTTGCCTGTTTTGAATATTTGTGTTCATTCCCGACCTCAGCACAATTTTTGAGGCCAGGTGTCCTTTACAGCCCCGAGTCCTTGTGAATGTTCACTGACCATTAGCTGTGGCTTTAAAGCCGCTCTTGTGGGAAAGGGCCGCAAGGCGGCAGCATGTCTCCTTTACCAAATCTGGTTACTAGGGCAACAGAGCCTTAATGGAAGTGGTGCAGTAGGTTGTAAATTAGAAAGGAATGTGCCAGGAAAAATCCCTTTATGTTTATGGCTCATTACTTCTTGTTCGTATTTGGAACTTAATTTTTATTTTTCATCACAGCAAATTTGATTACAATGTTTTGTGTGTTCTAGGTGTGCAAGATGTGGTTCTTTCATACATATACATATATGTATTATTCGTCGGACCCTTTTCCCATGTAGATTATGACACAATGTTGAGTAGTCTTCTCTTGGTATTCCGTAGGTCTTTGGTGATTACATATTTCACATGTGTTTGTATAGCTCTGTTAACCCCAATGTCGTAATGTATCTAATCCTCACACCTTTCCATTTGGTGAACCATAAGTGTGTTTACTGAATCTATGATTCCCTTTCTCTGTGGAAATATCTTCATTGGTATCGAATTTTAGGTAACACCTATAAGTGATATGATAGGACATGTGTCTTTCGCTTTCTAACTTACCACAAGTTGCCTGATTACTTCTAGACTCCTCTGTGGTGCTGCAAATGGCATTGTTTCATATTTTCGTTAGCTAATATTCCATCTCGACATGTAGCAGTTCTTCTTTGTCCACCCATGTTTTGGTGAACTTTTTGGTTACTTCCATATCTTGGCTATTGTAATACTGTGCAGTGCACATTTGCCTCTCTGTGTCTTTCCAATTCTGTCTTCTTAGGTTATAGGTCCAGGAATGGGCCTGCTGGATCATATGGGCGCTCAATGTTTACCTTTTAAAGGCCCCTCCATTCTGTTCTCATTAGTGGCTCTTTCCAGGTTACGTCCCTCTTAAATTTGAGGGTATGCATTTCTCCACAACACCTTCAGGATTGACTGTTTATAGATTTCTTGCTGATGGTGATTCTGACTGGTGTGAGCTGACACCTCCCTGTGGTTGAATCTGCATGTGTCTCATATTTGGTTGAAATTGACCTTTAAGGCATGTCCTTTTTATTTTTCAAACTGTGATTACAGCTTAGTTCTTCAAAGTGTTTTCTTAAAGTATGTGTCACATTTTAAAATCTTTTCGCCCTTACTTCCCTCAAGACATTTTGAGGGCAGGTTTCACTTAGAGCCCTGCAGTACTTGTTCATATCAAGTGACCATTAGAACAGGCTTTACAGCTGCTTTTGCAGGTAAGGGCCAGGGGGCGGCATCCTTTCTACGTTCCCCACTCTGGTAACTACGGAAAGAGACCCTCCGCCCAGCGGTGTTCCTCGCTTATAAATTAGAGTGGAATGTGACCGGGTAAACCCACAGAAGCTGATATCTCCTTACTTTTGTTTGTTCTTTAAATTTAATTTATAATTTTTATTGGAGTAATATTCCATTGTGTACATGGACCACTTCTTCTTGGTGCATTCCTCTGATGATTGACATTTTCTTTGCTTCAGAGTGTTGGCTCTGGTAAATATTGCTGGAGTGCAGGATTGCCAGCCGGTGACTTTTTGATTCTCATTTTCTCAGGAGATAGGCCCAGCAGTGGGTGTGATTGATGGGCTGTTAGCTCAATGTTTCCCTTTTCAAAGCACCTCCATTGTGTTTTCATTAGTGGCTCTTACCACGTCCCCCTTAGAACCGAGGGTACGCAATTCTCTACAATCCCTTCAGCATTTACTGTTTGCAGCGTTTTTGCTAATGGCCATTCTGACTGCTGTGAGCTGATAGGTTTTTCTAATTTGGGTTTGCATGTCTCTAAAAATTCCTAAAATTCATCATTTTTCCACGCCTTTTCCTTTCTGTGAAAAAAAAAAAACAGAAAAAAGTATGAGTACAATATACGTCTTGAAATTGTCTTCTTGGAAGGTTGCCCTCTTTTGAATTTCTTGGTCGATTTTCGACCCCAGGCCTTTTTTGGAGGGCAGGTGTCATGTACAGAACTGCAAGTTTGGTGGATATTTAGGGACCTTTAGCAATGGGTTTCAAACTGCTCTTAAGGGAAACGGCCACAAGGAGGCAGCATTTCTCCGTTGTCAAATCTGAGGACTAGGGCAGCAGAGTCTTTCTGGAAGTCGTGGTCCTAGGTTGTAAATTACAATTGAATGTGCTACGAGAATCCCCCATTAGTGTATGTCTCATTTCTTCTTGTTTTTCTTAAATTTTTTAATCGGGGTATAGATTAGGATATTATTTGTCCTAGGTTTACAATATCTGGTTCATTTGTACATTGTATATGTCTATGCATGTACAGATCCTCTTCCCATGTAAAATATTACAGAGTGTTCCATAGACCTCCCTTGCTATATGGTCGGTTTTTTCATGTATGTATATAATATGAATTTCTATCCGTATAGTACCACTGATGTTAATTGATCCATTCCCCCCACCTTTCTTTTTAGTTGAGCATAGTTTCTCTTCTAAGTCTGTGAGTGTCTTCCTCTGTGGAAATATGTTCATTTCTATCAGTTATTAGATAGCGCCTCTAAGTGATATCATAGGATATAGGTCTTTTGCTTTCCGACTTACCTCGTGTTTTTTGATTATCACCAGGCTCATCTGTTGTGCCTCAAAGAGCAGTGTTTCATTGTTTTCCATGGCGAATATTCCATCATGTACATGGATCACTTCTTTTTATCCATTCACCTGTGTTTTCAAATTATTTATTTATTTATTTATGGCTGTGCTGGGTCTTTGTTTCTGTGCGAGGGCTTTCTCTAGTTGCGGGAAGCGGGGGCCACTCTACATCGCGGTGCGCGGGCCTCTCACTATCGCGGCCTCTCTTGTTGGGGGCACAGGCTCCAGACGCGCAGGCTCATTAGTTGTGGCTCATGGGCTTAGTTGCTCCGCGGCATGTGGGATCCTCCCAGACCGGGGCTCGAACCCATGTTCGCTGCATTGGCAGGCAGATTCTCAACCACTACGCCGCCAGGGAAGCCCCCATTCACCTGTTGATGGACATTTTGGTAGCTTCACTGTCTTGGCTCTTGTGAATAAGGCTGCAGTGCAGCTTTCGCAGCCTGTGTCTTCACGCTTCTGGTCTTCTCAGGTGACAGGCCCTGTGGTTCACCCACTGGATTGAATGGTACCTCAATTTTTACTTTTCAACGAGCTCCTTTCTGATCTCATTATTGGCTGTTTCCCTTTCATATCTCACCAGCAAGTAGAGGGTAGAAAGTTCTCTAAAACGTCTGCAGCGTTTATTGTTTGTAGACCTTTTCCAGATGGTCAGTCGACTGGAGAGAGTTGAAACCTTTTGTAGATTAGATTGCTTGAGACTAATACTTCCTGAGGTTGAGCTTTTGTCCATTTTCCTTTTCTTTAAAGAGAGCCTGAGTAAAACTTACCTCCTCATACCATCTTCCTGAAAGATTTGCCTGTTTTGAATATTTGTGTTCATTCCCGACCTCAGCACAATTTTTGAGGCCAGGTGTCCTTTACAGCCCCGAGTCCTTGTGAATGTTCACTGACCATTAGCTGTGGCTTTAAAGCCGCTCTTGTGGGAAAGGGCCGCAAGGCGGCAGCATGTCTCCTTTACCAAATCTGGTTACTAGGGCAACAGAGCCTTAATGGAAGTGGTGCAGTAGGTTGTAAATTAGAAAGGAATGTGCCAGGAAAAATCCCTTTATGTTTATGGCTCATTACTTCTTGTTCGTATTTGGAACTTAATTTTTATTTTTCATCACAGCAAATTTGATTACAATGTTTTGTGTGTTCTAGGTGTACAAGATGTGGTTCTTTCATACATATACATATATGTATTATTCGTCGGACCCTTTTCCCATGTAGATTATGACACAATGTTGAGTAGTCTTCTCTTGGTATTCCGTAGGTCTTTGGTGATTACATATTTCACATGTGTTTGTATAGCTCTGTTAACCCCAATGTCGTAATGTATCTAATCCTCACACCTTTCCATTTGGTGAACCATAAGTGTGTTTACTGAATCTATGATTCCCTTTCTCTGTGGAAATATCTTCATTGGTATCGAATTTTAGGTAACACCTATAAGTGATATGATAGGACATGTGTCTTTCGCTTTCTAACTTACCACAAGTTGCCTGATTACTTCTAGACTCCTCTGTGGTGCTGCAAATGGCATTGTTTCATATTTTCGTTAGCTAATATTCCATCTCGACATGTAGCAGTTCTTCTTTGTCCACCCATGTTTTGGTGAACTTTTTGGTTACTTCCATATCTTGGCTATTGTAATACTGTGCAGTGCACATTTGCCTCTCTGTGTCTTTCCAATTCTGTCTTCTTAGGTTATAGGTCCAGGAATGGGCCTGCTGGATCATATGGGCGCTCAATGTTTACCTTTTAAAGGCCCCTCCATTCTGTTCTCATTAGTGGCTCTTTCCAGGTTACGTCCCTCTTAAATTTGAGGGTATGCATTTCTCCACAACACCTTCAGGATTGACTGTTTATAGATTTCTTGCTGATGGTGATTCTGACTGGTGTGAGCTGACACCTCCCTGTGGTTGAATCTGCATGTGTCTCATATTTGGTTGAAATTGACCTTTAAGGCATGTCCTTTTTATTTTTCAAACTGTGATTACAGCTTAGTTCTTCAAAGTGTTTTCTTAAAGTATGTGTCACATTTTAAAATCTTTTCGCCCTTACTTCCCTCAAGACATTTTGAGGGCAGGTTTCACTTAGAGCCCTGCAGTACTTGTTCATATCAAGTGACCATTAGAACAGGCTTTACAGCTGCTTTTGCAGGTAAGGGCCAGGGGGCGGCATCCTTTCTACGTTCCCCACTCTGGTAACTACGGAAAGAGACCCTCCGCCCAGCGGTGTTCCTCGCTTATAAATTAGAGTGGAATGTGACCGGGTAAACCCACAGAAGCTGATATCTCCTTACTTTTGTTTGTTCTTTAAATTTAATTTATAATTTTTATTGGAGTAATATTCCATTGTGTACATGGACCACTTCTTCTTGGTGCATTCCTCTGATGATTGACATTTTCTTTGCTTCAGAGTGTTGGCTCTGGTAAATATTGCTGGAGTGCAGGATTGCCAGCCGGTGACTTTTTGATTCTCATTTTCTCAGGAGATAGGCCCAGCAGTGGGTGTGATTGATGGGCTGTTAGCTCAATGTTTCCCTTTTCAAAGCACCTCCATTGTGTTTTCATTAGTGGCTCTTACCACGTCCCCCTTAGAACCGAGGGTACGCAATTCTCTACAATCCCTTCAGCATTTACTGTTTGCAGCGTTTTTGCTAATGGCCATTCTGACTGCTGTGAGCTGATAGGTTTTTCTAATTTGGGTTTGCATGTCTCTAAAAATTCCTAAAATTCATCATTTTTCCACGCCTTTTCCTTTCTGTGAAAAAAAAAAACAGAAAAAAGTATGAGTACAATATACGTCTTGAAATTGTCTTCTTGGAAGGTTGCCCTCTTTTGAATTTCTTGGTCGATTTTCGACCCCAGGCCTTTTTTGGAGGGCAGGTGTCATGTACAGAA
Source organism: Eschrichtius robustus (assembly GCF_028021215.1). Classification (NCBI taxonomy): domain Eukaryota; kingdom Metazoa; phylum Chordata; class Mammalia; order Artiodactyla; family Eschrichtiidae; genus Eschrichtius; species Eschrichtius robustus. The sequence continues at coordinate 20,265,487 of NC_090827.1, read as the reverse complement.
CTGCAAGTTTGGTGGATATTTAGGGACCTTTAGCAATGGGTTTCAAACTGCTCTTAAGGGAAACGGCCACAAGGAGGCAGCATTTCTCCGTTGTCAAATCTGAGGACTAGGGCAGCAGAGTCTTTCTGGAAGTCGTGGTCCTAGGTTGTAAATTACAATTGAATGTGCTACGAGAATCCCCCATTAGTGTATGTCTCATTTCTTCTTGTTTTTCTTAAATTTTTTAATCGGGGTATAGATTAGGATATTATTTGTCCTAGGTTTACAATATCTGGTTCATTTGTACATTGTATATGTCTATGCATGTACAGATCCTCTTCCCATGTAAAATATTACAGAGTGTTCCATAGACCTCCCTTGCTATATGGTCGGTTTTTTCATGTATGTATATAATATGAATTTCTATCCGTATAGTACCACTGATGTTAATTGATCCATTCCCCCCACCTTTCTTTTTAGTTGAGCATAGTTTCTCTTCTAAGTCTGTGAGTGTCTTCCTCTGTGGAAATATGTTCATTTCTATCAGTTATTAGATAGCGCCTCTAAGTGATATCATAGGATATAGGTCTTTTGCTTTCCGACTTACCTCATGTTTTTTGATTATCACCAGGCTCATCTGTTGTGCCTCAAAGAGCAGTGTTTCATTGTTTTCCATGGCGAATATTCCATCATGTACATGGATCACTTCTTTGTATCCATTCACCTGTGTTTTCAAATTATTTATTTATTTATTTCTGGCTGTGCTGGTCTTCGTTTCTGTGCGAGGGCTTTCTCTAGTTGCGGGAAGCGGGGGCCACTCTACATCGCGGTGCGCGGGCCTCTCACTATCGCGGCCTCTCTTGTTGGGGGCACAGGCTCCAGACGCGCAGGCTCAGTAGTTGTGGCTCATGGGCTTAGTTGCTCCGCGGCATGTGGGATCCTCCCAGACCGGGGCTCGAACCCATGTTCGCTGCATTGGCAGGCAGATTCTCAACCACTACGCCGCCAGGAAAGCCCCCATTCACCTGTTGATGGACATTTTGGTAGCTTCACTGTCTTGGCTCTTGTGAATAAGGCTGCAGTGCAGCTTTCGCAGCCTGTGTCTTCACGCTTCTGGTCTTCTCAGGTGACAGGCCCTGTGGTTCACCCACTGGATTGAATGGTACCTCAATTTTTACTTTTCAACGAGCTCCTTTCTGATCTCATTATTGGCTGTTTCCCTTTCATATCTCACCAGCAAGTAGAGGGTAGAAAGTTCTCTAAAACGTCTGCAGCGTTTGTTGTTTGTAGACCTTTTCCAGATGGTCAGTCGACTGGAGAGAGTTGAAACCTTTTGTAGATTAGATTGCATGAGACTAATACTTCCTGAGGTTGAGCTTTTGTCCATTTTCCTTTTCTTTAAAGAGAGCCTGAGTAAAACTTACCTCCTCATACCATCTTCCTGAAAAATTTGCCTGTTTTGAATATTTGTGTTCATTCCCGACCTCAGCACAATTTTTGAGGCCAGGTGTCCTTTACAGCCCCGAGTCCTTGTGAATGTTCACTGACCATTAGCTGTGGCTTTAAAGCCGCTCTTGTGGGAAAGGGCCGCAAGGCGGCAGCATGTCTCCTTTACCAAATCTGGTTACTAGGGCAACAGAGCCTTAATGGAAGTGGTGCAGTAGGTTGTAAATTAGAAAGGAATGTGCCAGGAAAAATCCCTTTATGTTTATGGCTCATTACTTCTTGTTCGTATTTGGAACTTAATTTTTATTTTTCATCACAGCAAATTTGATTACAATGTTTTGTGTGTTCTAGGTGTGCAAGATGTGGTTCTTTCATACATATACATATATGTATTATTCGTCGGACCCTTTTCCCATGTAGATTATGACACAATGTTGAGTAGTCTTCTCTTGGTATTCCGTAGGTCTTTGGTGATTACATATTTCACATGTGTTTGTATAGCTCTGTTAACCCCAATGTCGTAATGTATCTAATCCTCACACCTTTCCATTTGGTGAACCATAAGTGTGTTTACTGAATCTATGATTCCCTTTCTCTGTGGAAATATCTTCATTGGTATCGAATTTTAGATAACACCTATAAGTGATACGATAGGACATGTGTCTTTCGCTTTCTAACTTACCACAAGTTGCCTGATTACTTCTAGACTCCTCTGTGGTGCTGCAAATGGCATTGTTTCATATTTTCGTTAGCTAATATTCCATCTCGACATGTAGCAGTTCTTCTTTGTCCACCCATGTTTTGGTGAACTTTTTGGTTACTTCCATATCTTGGCTATTGTAATACTGTGCAGTGCACATTTGCCTCTCTGTGTCTTTCCAATTCTGTCTTCTTAGGTTATAGGTCCAGGAATGGGCCTGCTGGATCATATGGGCGCTCAATGTTTACCTTTTAAAGGCCCCTCCATTCTGTTCTCATTAGTGGCTCTTTCCAGGTTACGTCCCTCTTAAATTTGAGGGTATGCATTTCTGCACAACACCTTCAGGATTGACTGTTTATAGATTTCTTGCTGATGGTGATTCTGACTGGTGTGAGCTGACACCTCCCTGTGGTTGAATCTGCATGTGTCTCATATTTGGTTGAAATTGACCTTTAAGGCATGTCCTTTTTATTTTTCAAACTGTGATTACAGCTTAGTTCTTCAAAGTGTTTTCTTAAAGTATGTGTCACATTTTAAAATCTTTTCGCCCTTACTTCCCTCAAGACATTTTGAGGGCAGGTTTCACTTAGAGCCCTGCAGTACTTGTTCATATCAAGTGACCATTAGAACAGGCTTTACAGCTGCTTTTGCAGGTAAGGGCCAGGGGGCGGCATCCTTTCTACGTTCCCCACTCTGGTAACTACGGAAAGAGACCCTCCGCCCAGCGGTGTTCCTCGCTTATAAATTAGAGTGGAATGTGACCGGGTAAACCCACAGAAGCTGATATCTCCTTACTTTTGTTTGTTCTTTAAATTTAATTTATAATTTTTATTGGAGTAATATTCCATTGTGTACATGGACCACTTCTTCTTGGTGCATTCCTCTGATGATTGACATTTTCTTTGCTTCAGAGTGTTGGCTCTGGTAAATATTGCTGGAGTGCAGGATTGCCAGCCGGTGACTTTTTGATTCTCATTTTCTCAGGAGATAGGCCCAGCAGTGGGTGTGATTGATGGACTGTTAGCTCAATGTTTCCCTTTTCAAAGCACCTCCATTGTGTTTTCATTAGTGGCTCTTACCACGTCCCCCTTAGAACCGAGGGTACGCAATTCTCTACAATCCCTTCAGCATTTACTGTTTGCAGCGTTTTTGCTAATGGCCATTCTGACTGCTGTGAGCTGATAGGTTTTTCTAATTTGGGTTTGCATGTCTCTAAAAATTCCTAAAATTCATCATTTTTCCACGCCTTTTCCTTTCTGTGAAAAAAAGAACAGAAAAAAGTATGAGTACAATATACGTCTTGAAATTGTCTTCTTGGAAGGTTGCCCTCTTTTGAATTTCTTGGTCGATTTTCGACCCCAGGCCTTTTTTGGAGGGCAGGTGTCATGTACAGAACTGCAAGTTTGGTGGATATTTAGGGACCTTTAGCAATGGGTTTCAAACTGCTCTTAAGGGAAACGGCCACAAGGAGGCAGCATTTCTCCGTTGTCAAATCTGAGGACTAGGGCAGCAGAGTCTTTCTGGAAGTCGTGGTCCTAGGTTGTAAATTACAATTGAATGTGCTACGAGAATCCCCCATTAGTGTATGTCTCATTTCTTCTTGTTTTTCTTAAATTTTTTAATCGGGGTATAGATTAGGATATTATTTGTCCTAGGTTTACAATATCTGGTTCATTTGTACATTGTATATGTCTATGCATGTACAGATCCTCTTCCCATGTAAAATATTACAGAGTGTTCCATAGACCTCCCTTGCTATATGGTCGGTTTTTTCATGTATGTATATAATATGAATTTCTATCCGTATAGTACCACTGATGTTAATTGATCCATTCCCCCCACCTTTCTTTTTAGTTGAGCATAGTTTCTCTTCTAAGTCTGTGAGTGTCTTCCTCTGTGGAAATATGTTCATTTCTATCAGTTATTAGATAGCGCCTCTAAGTGATATCATAGGATATAGGTCTTTTGCTTTCCGACTTACCTCGTGTTTTTTGATTATCACCAGGCTCATCTGTTGTGCCTCAAAGAGCAGTGTTTCATTGTTTTCCATGGCGAATATTCCATCATGTACATGGATCACTTCTTTTTATCCATTCACCTGTGTTTTCAAATTATTTATTTATTTATTTCTGGCTGTGCTGGTCTTCGTTTCTGTGCGAGGGCTTTCTCTAGTTGCGAGAAGCGGGGGCCACTCTACATCGCGGTGCGCGGGCCTCTCACTATCGCGGCCTCTCTTGTTGGGGGCACAGGCTCCAGACGCGCAGGCTCAGTAGTTGTGGCTCATGGGCTTAGTTGCTCCGCGGCATGTGGGATCCTCCCAGACCGGGGCTCGAACCCATGTTCGCTGCATTGGCAGGCAGATTCTCAACCACTACGCCGCCAGGGAAGCCCCCATTCACCTGTTGATGGACATTTTGGTAGCTTCACTGTCTTGGCTCTTGTGAATAAGGCTGCAGTGCAGCTTTCGCAGCCTGTGTCTTCACGCTTCTGGTCTTCTCAGGTGACAGGCCCTGTGGTTCACCCACTGGATTGAATGGTACCTCAATTTTTACTTTTCAACGAGCTCCTTTCTGATCTCATTATTGGCTGTTTCCCTTTCATATCTCACCAGCAAGTAGAGGGTAGAAAGTTCTCTAAAACGTCTGCAGCGTTTATTGTTTGTAGACCTTTTCCAGATGGTCAGTCGACTGGAGAGAGTTGAAACCTTTTGTAGATTAGATTGCATGAGACTAATACTTCCTGAGGTTGAGCTTTTGTCCAATTTCCTTTTCTTTAAAGAGAGCCTGAGTAAAACTTACCTCCTCATACCATCTTCCTGAAAGATTTGCCTGTTTTGAATATTTGTGTTCATTCCCGACCTCAGCACAATTTTTGAGGCCAGGTGTCCTTTACAGCCCCGAGTCCTTGTGAATGTTCACTGACCATTAGCTGTGGCTTTAAAGCCGCTCTTGTGGGAAAGGGCCGCAAGGCGGCAGCATGTCTCCTTTACCAAATCTGGTTACTAGGGCAACAGAGCCTTAATGGAAGTGGTGCAGTAGGTTGTAAATTAGAAAGGAATGTGCCAGGAAAAATCCCTTTATGTTTATGGCTCATTACTTCTTGTTCGTATTTGGAACTTAATTTTTATTTTTCATCACAGCAAATTTGATTACAATGTTTTGTGTGTTCTAGGTGTGCAAGATGTGGTTCTTTCATACATATACATATATGTATTATTCATCGGACCCTTTTCCCATGTAGATTATGACACAATGTTGGGTAGTCTTCTCTTGGTATTCCGTAGGTCTTTGGTGATTACATATTTCACATGTGTTTGTATAGCTCTGTTGACCCCAATGTCGTAATGTATCTAATCCTCACACCTTTCCATTTGGTGAACCATAAGTGTGTTTACTGAATCTATGATTCCCTTTCTCTGTGGAAATATCTTCATTGGTATCGAATTTTAGGTAACACCTATAAGTGATACGATAGGACATGTGTCTTTCGCTTTCTAACTTACCACAAGTTGCCTGATTACTTCTAGACTCCTCTGTGGTGCTGCAAATGGCATTGTTTCATATTTTCGTTAGCTAATATTCCATCTCGACATGTAGCAGTTCTTCTTTGTCCACCCATGTTTTGGTGGACTTTTTGGTTACTTCCATATCTTGGCTATTGTAATACTGTGCAGTGCACATTTGCCTCTCTGTGTCTTTCCAATTCTGTCTTCTTAGGTTATAGGTCCAGGAATGGGCCTGCTGGATCATATGGGCGCTCAATGTTTACCTTTTAAAGGCCCCTCCATTCTGTTCTCATTAGTGGCTCTTTCCAGGTTACGTCCCTCTTAAATTTGAGGGTATGCATTTCTCCACAACACCTTCAGGATTGACTGTTTATAGATTTCTTGCTGATGGTGATTCTGACTGGTGTGAGCTGACACCTCCCTGTGGTTGAATCTGCATGTGTCTCATATTTGGTTGAAATTGACCTTTAAGGCATGTCCTTTTTATTTTTCAAACTGTGATTACAGCTTAGTTCTTCAAAGTGTTTTCTTAAAGTATGTGTCACATTTTAAACTCTTTTCGCCCTTACTTCCCTCAAGACATTTTGAGGGCAGGTTTCACTTAGAGCCCTGCAGTACTTGTTCATATCAAGTGACCATTAGAACAGGCTTTACAGCTGCTTTTGCAGGTAAGGGCCAGGGGGCGGCATCCTTTCTACGTTCCCCACTCTGGTAACTACGGAAAGAGACCCTCCGCCCAGCGGTGTTCCTCGCTTATAAATTAGAGTGGAATGTGACCGGGTAAACCCACAGAAGCTGATATCTCCTTACTTTTGTTTGTTCTTTAAATTTAATTTATAATTTTTATTGGAGTAATATTCCATTGTGTACATGGACCACTTCTTCTTGGTGCATTCCTCTGATGATTGACATTTTCTTTGCTTCAGAGTGTTGGCTCTGGTAAATATTGCTGGAGTGCAGGATTGCCAGCCGGTGACTTTTTGATTCTCATTTTCTCAGGAGATAGGCCCAGCAGTGGGTGTGATTGATGGGCTGTTAGCTCAATGTTTCCCTTTTCAAAGCACCTCCATTGTGTTTTCATTAGTGGCTCTTACCACGTCCCCCTTAGAACCGAGGGTACGCAATTCTCTACAATCCCTTCAGCATTTACTGTTTGCAGCGTTTTTGCTAATGGCCATTCTGACTGCTGTGAGCTGATAGGTTTTTCTAATTTGGGTTTGCATGTCTCTAAAAATTCCTAAAATTCATCATTTTTCCACGCCTTTTCCTTTCTGTGAAAAAAAAAAACAGAAAAAAGTATGAGTACAATATACGTCTTGAAATTGTCTTCTTGGAAGGTTGCCCTCTTTTGAATTTCTTGGTCGATTTTCGACCCCAGGCCTTTTTTGGAGGGCAGGTGTCATGTACAGAACTGCAAGTTTGGTGGATATTTAGGGACCTTTAGCAATGGGTTTCAAACTGCTCTTAAGGGAAACGGCCACAAGGAGGCAGCATTTCTCCGTTGTCAAATCTGAGGACTAGGGCAGCAGAGTCTTTCTGGAAGTCGTGGTCCTAGGTTGTAAATTACAATTGAATGTGCTACGAGAATCCCCCATTAGTGTATGTCTCATTTCTTCTTGTTTTTCTTAAATTTTTTAATCGGGGTATAGATTAGGATATTATTTGTCCTAGGTTTACAATATCTGGTTCATTTGTACATTGTATATGTCTATGCATGTACAGATCCTCTTCCCATGTAAAATATTACAGAGTGTTCCATAGACCTCCCTTGCTATATGGTCGGTTTTTTCATGTATGTATATAATATGAATTTCTATCCGTATAGTACCACTGATGTTAATTGATCCATTCCCCCCACCTTTCTTTTTAGTTGAGCATAGTTTCTCTTCTAAGTCTGTGAGTGTCTTCCTCTGTGGAAATATGTTCATTTCTATCAGTTATTAGATAGCGCCTCTAAGTGATATCATAGGATATAGGTCTTTTGCTTTCCGACTTACCTCATGTTTTTTGATTATCACCAGGCTCATCTGTTGTGCCTCAAAGAGCAGTGTTTCATTGTTTTCCATGGCGAATATTCCATCATGTACATGGATCACTTCTTTGTATCCATTCACCTGTGTTTTCAAATTATTTATTTATTTATTTCTGGCTGTGCTGGTCTTCGTTTCTGTGCGAGGGCTTTCTCTAGTTGCGGGAAGCGGGGGCCACTCTACATCGCGGTGCGCGGGCCTCTCACTATCGCGGCCTCTCTTGTTGGGGGCACAGGCTCCAGACGCGCAGGCTCAGTAGTTGTGGCTCATGGGCTTAGTTGCTCCGCGGCATGTGGGATCCTCCCAGACCGGGGCTCGAACCCATGTTCGCTGCATTGGCAGGCAGATTCTCAACCACTACGCCGCCAGGAAAGCCCCCATTCACCTGTTGATGGACATTTTGGTAGCTTCACTGTCTTGGCTCTTGTGAATAAGGCTGCAGTGCAGCTTTCGCAGCCTGTGTCTTCACGCTTCTGGTCTTCTCAGGTGACAGGCCCTGTGGTTCACCCACTGGATTGAATGGTACCTCAATTTTTACTTTTCAACGAGCTCCTTTCTGATCTCATTATTGGCTGTTTCCCTTTCATATCTCACCAGCAAGTAGAGGGTAGAAAGTTCTCTAAAACGTCTGCAGCGTTTGTTGTTTGTAGACCTTTTCCAGATGGTCAGTCGACTGGAGAGAGTTGAAACCTTTTGTAGATTAGATTGCATGAGACTAATACTTCCTGAGGTTGAGCTTTTGTCCATTTTCCTTTTCTTTAAAGAGAGCCTGAGTAAAACTTACCTCCTCATACCATCTTCCTGAAAAATTTGCCTGTTTTGAATATTTGTGTTCATTCCCGACCTCAGCACAATTTTTGAGGCCAGGTGTCCTTTACAGCCCCGAGTCCTTGTGAATGTTCACTGACCATTAGCTGTGGCTTTAAAGCCGCTCTTGTGGGAAAGGGCCGCAAGGCGGCAGCATGTCTCCTTTACCAAATCTGGTTACTAGGGCAACAGAGCCTTAATGGAAGTGGTGCAGTAGGTTGTAAATTAGAAAGGAATGTGCCAGGAAAAATCCCTTTATGTTTATGGCTCATTACTTCTTGTTCGTATTTGGAACTTAATTTTTATTTTTCATCACAGCAAATTTGATTACAATGTTTTGTGTGTTCTAGGTGTGCAAGATGTGGTTCTTTCATACATATACATATATGTATTATTCGTCGGACCCTTTTCCCATGTAGATTATGACACAATGTTGAGTAGTCTTCTCTTGGTATTCCGTAGGTCTTTGGTGATTACATATTTCACATGTGTTTGTATAGCTCTGTTAACCCCAATGTCGTAATGTATCTAATCCTCACACCTTTCCATTTGGTGAACCATAAGTGTGTTTACTGAATCTATGATTCCCTTTCTCTGTGGAAATATCTTCATTGGTATCGAATTTTAGATAACACCTATAAGTGATACGATAGGACATGTGTCTTTCGCTTTCTAACTTACCACAAGTTGCCTGATTACTTCTAGACTCCTCTGTGGTGCTGCAAATGGCATTGTTTCATATTTTCGTTAGCTAATATTCCATCTCGACATGTAGCAGTTCTTCTTTGTCCACCCATGTTTTGGTGAACTTTTTGGTTACTTCCATATCTTGGCTATTGTAATACTGTGCAGTGCACATTTGCCTCTCTGTGTCTTTCCAATTCTGTCTTCTTAGGTTATAGGTCCAGGAATGGGCCTGCTGGATCATATGGGCGCTCAATGTTTACCTTTTAAAGGCCCCTCCATTCTGTTCTCATTAGTGGCTCTTTCCAGGTTACGTCCCTCTTAAATTTGAGGGTATGCATTTCTGCACAACACCTTCAGGATTGACTGTTTATAGATTTCTTGCTGATGGTGATTCTGACTGGTGTGAGCTGACACCTCCCTGTGGTTGAATCTGCATGTGTCTCATATTTGGTTGAAATTGACCTTTAAGGCATGTCCTTTTTATTTTTCAAACTGTGATTACAGCTTAGTTCTTCAAAGTGTTTTCTTAAAGTATGTGTCACATTTTAAAATCTTTTCGCCCTTACTTCCCTCAAGACATTTTGAGGGCAGGTTTCACTTAGAGCCCTGCAGTACTTGTTCATATCAAGTGACCATTAGAACAGGCTTTACAGCTGCTTTTGCAGGTAAGGGCCAGGGGGCGGCATCCTTTCTACGTTCCCCACTCTGGTAACTACGGAAAGAGACCCTCCGCCCAGCGGTGTTCCTCGCTTATAAATTAGAGTGGAATGTGACCGGGTAAACCCACAGAAGCTGATATCTCCTTACTTTTGTTTGTTCTTTAAATTTAATTTATAATTTTTATTGGAGTAATATTCCATTGTGTACATGGACCACTTCTTCTTGGTGCATTCCTCTGATGATTGACATTTTCTTTGCTTCAGAGTGTTGGCTCTGGTAAATATTGCTGGAGTGCAGGATTGCCAGCCGGTGACTTTTTGATTCTCATTTTCTCAGGAGATAGGCCCAGCAGTGGGTGTGATTGATGGACTGTTAGCTCAATGTTTCCCTTTTCAAAGCACCTCCATTGTGTTTTCATTAGTGGCTCTTACCACGTCCCCCTTAGAACCGAGGGTACGCAATTCTCTACAATCCCTTCAGCATTTACTGTTTGCAGCGTTTTTGCTAATGGCCATTCTGACTGCTGTGAGCTGATAGGTTTTTCTAATTTGGGTTTGCATGTCTCTAAAAATTCCTAAAATTCATCATTTTTCCACGCCTTTTCCTTTCTGTGAAAAAAAGAACAGAAAAAAGTATGAGTACAATATACGTCTTGAAATTGTCTTCTTGGAAGGTTGCCCTCTTTTGAATTTCTTGGTCGATTTTCGACCCCAGGCCTTTTTTGGAGGGCAGGTGTCATGTACAGAACTGCAAGTTTGGTGGATATTTAGGGACCTTTAGCAATGGGTTTCAAACTGCTCTTAAGGGAAACGGCCACAAGGAGGCAGCATTTCTCCGTTGTCAAATCTGAGGACTAGGGCAGCAGAGTCTTTCTGGAAGTCGTGGTCCTAGGTTGTAAATTACAATTGAATGTGCTACGAGAATCCCCCATTAGTGTATGTCTCATTTCTTCTTGTTTTTCTTAAATTTTTTAATCGGGGTATAGATTAGGATATTATTTGTCCTAGGTTTACAATATCTGGTTCATTTGTACATTGTATATGTCTATGCATGTACAGATCCTCTTCCCATGTAAAATATTACAGAGTGTTCCATAGACCTCCCTTGCTATATGGTCGGTTTTTTCATGTATGTATATAATATGAATTTCTATCCGTATAGTACCACTGATGTTAATTGATCCATTCCCCCCACCTTTCTTTTTAGTTGAGCATAGTTTCTCTTCTAAGTCTGTGAGTGTCTTCCTCTGTGGAAATATGTTCATTTCTATCAGTTATTAGATAGCGCCTCTAAGTGATATCATAGGATATAGGTCTTTTGCTTTCCGACTTACCTCGTGTTTTTTGATTATCACCAGGCTCATCTGTTGTGCCTCAAAGAGCAGTGTTTCATTGTTTTCCATGGCGAATATTCCATCATGTACATGGATCACTTCTTTTTATCCATTCACCTGTGTTTTCAAATTATTTATTTATTTATTTCTGGCTGTGCTGGTCTTCGTTTCTGTGCGAGGGCTTTCTCTAGTTGCGAGAAGCGGGGGCCACTCTACATCGCGGTGCGCGGGCCTCTCACTATCGCGGCCTCTCTTGTTGGGGGCACAGGCTCCAGACGCGCAGGCTCATTAGTTGTGGCTCATGGGCTTAGTTGCTCCGCGGCATGTGGGATCCTCCCAGACCGGGGCTCGAACCCATGTTCGCTGCATTGGCAGGCAGATTCTCAACCACTACGCCGCCAGGGAAGCCCCCATTCACCTGTTGATGGACATTTTGGTAGCTTCACTGTCTTGGCTCTTGTGAATAAGGCTGCAGTGCAGCTTTCGCAGCCTGTGTCTTCACGCTTCTGGTCTTCTCAGGTGACAGGCCCTGTGGTTCACCCACTGGATTGAATGGTACCTCAATTTTTACTTTTCAACGAGCTCCTTTCTGATCTCATTATTGGCTGTTTCCCTTTCATATCTCACCAGCAAGTAGAGGGTAGAAAGTTCTCTAAAACGTCTGCAGCGTTTATTGTTTGTAGACCTTTTCCAGATGGTCAGTCGACTGGAGAGAGTTGAAACCTTTTGTAGATTAGATTGCATGAGACTAATACTTCCTGAGGTTGAGCTTTTGTCCAATTTCCTTTTCTTTAAAGAGAGCCTGAGTAAAACTTACCTCCTCATACCATCTTCCTGAAAGATTTGCCTGTTTTGAATATTTGTGTTCATTCCCGACCTCAGCACAATTTTTGAGGCCAGGTGTCCTTTACAGCCCCGAGTCCTTGTGAATGTTCACTGACCATTAGCTGTGGCTTTAAAGCCGCTCTTGTGGGAAAGGGCCGCAAGGCGGCAGCATGTCTCCTTTACCAAATCTGGTTACTAGGGCAACAGAGCCTTAATGGAAGTGGTGCAGTAGGTTGTAAATTAGAAAGGAATGTGCCAGGAAAAATCCCTTTATGTTTATGGCTCATTACTTCTTGTTCGTATTTGGAACTTAATTTTTATTTTTCATCACAGCAAATTTGATTACAATGTTTTGTGTGTTCTAGGTGTGCAAGATGTGGTTCTTTCATACATATACATATATGTATTATTCGTCGGACCCTTTTCCCATGTAGATTATGACACAATGTTGAGTAGTCTTCTCTTGGTATTCCGTAGGTCTTTGGTGATTACATATTTCACATGTGTTTGTATAGCTCTGTTAACCCCAATGTCGTAATGTATCTAATCCTCACACCTTTCCATTTGGTGAACCATAAGTGTGTTTACTGAATCTATGATTCCCTTTCTCTGTGGAAATATCTTCATTGGTATCGAATTTTAGATAACACCTATAAGTGATATGATAGGACATGTGTCTTTCGCTTTCTAACTTACCACAAGTTGCCTGATTACTTCTAGACTCCTCTGTGGTGCTGCAAATGGCATTGTTTCATATTTTCGTTAGCTAATATTCCATCTCGACATGTAGCAGTTCTTCTTTGTCCACCCATGTTTTGGTGGACTTTTTGGTTACTTCCATATCTTGGCTATTGTAATACTGTGCAGTGCACATTTGCCTCTCTGTGTCTTTCCAATTCTGTCTTCTTAGGTTATAGGTCCAGGAATGGGCATGCTGGATCATATGGGCGCTCAATGTTTACCTTTTAAAGGCCCCTCCATTCTGTTCTCATTAGTGGCTCTTTCCAGGTTACGTCCCTCTTAAATTTGAGGGTATGCATTTCTCCACAACACCTTCAGGATTGACTGTTTATAGATTTCTTGCTGATGGTGATTCTGACTGGTGTGAGCTGACACCTCCCTGTGGTTGAATCTGCATGTGTCTCATATTTGGTTGAAATTGACCTTTAAGGCATGTCCTTTTTATTTTTCAAACTGTGATTACAGCTTAGTTCTTCAAAGTGTTTTCTTAAAGTATGTGTCACATTTTAAAATCTTTTCGCCCTTACTTCCCTCAAGACATTTTGAGGGCAGGTTTCACTTAGAGCCCTGCAGTACTTGTTCATATCAAGTGACCATTAGAACAGGCTTTACAGCTGCTTTTGCAGGTAAGGGCCAGGGGGCGGCATCCTGTCTACGTTCCCCACTCTGGTAACTACGGAAAGAGACCCTCCGCCCAGCGGTGTTCCTCGCTTATAAATTAGAGTGGAATGTGACCGGGTAAACCCACAGAAGCTGATATCTCCTTACTTTTGTTGGTTCTTTAAATTTAATTTATAATTTTTATTGGAGTAATATTCCATTGTGTACATGGACCACTTCTTCTTGGTGCATTCCTCTGATGATTGACATTTTCTTTGCTTCAGAGTGTTGGCTCTGGTAAATATTGCTGGAGTGCAGGATTGCCAGCCGGTGACTTTTTGATTCTCATTTTCTCAGGAGATAGGCCCAGCAGTGGGTGTGATTGATGGACTGTTAGCTCAATGTTTCCCTTTTCAAAGCACCTCCATTGTGTTTTCATTAGTGGCTCTTACCACGTCCCCCTTAGAACCGAGGGTACGCAATTCTCTACAATCCCTTCAGCATTTACTGTTTGCAGCGTTTTTGCTAATGGCCATTCTGACTGCTGTGAGCTGATAGGTTTTTCTAATTTGGGTTTGCATGTCTCTAAAAATTCCTAAAATTCATCATTTTTCCACGCCTTTTCCTTTCTGTGAAAAAAAGAACAGAAAAAAGTATGAGTACAATATACGTCTTGAAATTGTCTTCTTGGAAGGTTGCCCTCTTTTGAATTTCTTGGTCGATTTTCGACCCCAGGCCTTTTTTGGAGGGCAGGTGTCATGTACAGAACTGCAAGTTTGGTGGATATTTAGGGACCTTTAGCAATGGGTTTCAAACTGCTCTTAAGGGAAACGGCCACAAGGAGGCAGCATTTCTCCGTTGTCAAATCTGAGGACTAGGGCAGCAGAGTCTTTCTGGAAGTCGTGGTCCTAGGTTGTAAATTACAATTGAATGTGCTACGAGAATCCCCCATTAGTGTATGTCTCATTTCTTCTTGTTTTTCTTAAATTTTTTAATCGGGGTATAGATTAGGATATTATTTGTCCTAGGTTTACAATATCTGGTTCATTTGTACATTGTATATGTCTATGCATGTACAGATCCTCTTCCCATGTAAAATATTACAGAGTGTTCCATAGACCTCCCTTGCTATATGGTCGGTTTTTTCATGTATGTATATAATATGAATTTCTATCCGTATAGTACCACTGATGTTAATTGATCCATTCCCCCCACCTTTCTTTTTAGTTGAGCATAGTTTCTCTTCTAAGTCTGTGAGTGTCTTCCTCTGTGGAAATATGTTCATTTCTATCAGTTATTAGATAGCGCCTCTAAGTGATATCATAGGATATAGGTCTTTTGCTTTCCGACTTACCTCGTGTTTTTTGATTATCACCAGGCTCATCTGTTGTGCCTCAAAGAGCAGTGTTTCATTGTTTTCCATGGCGAATATTCCATCATGTACATGGATCACTTCTTTTTATCCATTCACCTGTGTTTTCAAATTATTTATTTATTTATTTCTGGCTGTGCTGGTCTTCGTTTCTGTGCGAGGGCTTTCTCTAGTTGCGAGAAGCGGGGGCCACTCTACATCGCGGTGCGCGGGCCTCTCACTATCGCGGCCTCTCTTGTTGGGGGCACAGGCTCCAGACGCGCAGGCTCAGTAGTTGTGGCTCATGGGCTTAGTTGCTCCGCGGCATGTGGGATCCTCCCAGACCGGGGCTCGAACCCATGTTCGCTGCATTGGCAGGCAGATTCTCAACCACTACGCCGCCAGGGAAGCCCCCATTCACCTGTTGATGGACATTTTGGTAGCTTCACTGTCTTGGCTCTTGTGAATAAGGCTGCAGTGCAGCTTTCGCAGCCTGTGTCTTCACGCTTCTGGTCTTCTCAGGTGACAGGCCCTGTGGTTCACCCACTGGATTGAATGGTACCTCAATTTTTACTTTTCAACGAGCTCCTTTCTGATCTCATTATTGGCTGTTTCCCTTTCATATCTCACCAGCAAGTAGAGGGTAGAAAGTTCTCTAAAACGTCTGCAGCGTTTATTGTTTGTAGACCTTTTCCAGATGGTCAGTCGACTGGAGAGAGTTGAAACCTTTTGTAGATTAGATTGCATGAGACTAATACTTCCTGAGGTTGAGCTTTTGTCCATTTTCCTTTTCTTTAAAGAGAGCCTGAGTAAAACTTACCTCCTCATACCATCTTCCTGAAAGATTTGCCTGTTTTGAATATTTGTGTTCATTCCCGACCTCAGCACAATTTTTGAGGCCAGGTGTCCTTTACAGCCCCGAGTCCTTGTGAATGTTCACTGACCATTAGCTGTGGCTTTAAAGCCGCTCTTGTGGGAAAGGGCCGCAAGGCGGCAGCATGTCTCCTTTACCAAATCTGGTTACTAGGGCAACAGAGCCTTAATGGAAGTGGTGCAGTAGGTTGTAAATTAGAAAGGAATGTGCCAGGAAAAATCCCTTTATGTTTATGGCTCATTACTTCTTGTTCGTATTTGGAACTTAATTTTTATTTTTCATCACAGCAAATTTGATTACAATGTTTTGTGTGTTCTAGGTGTGCAAGATGTGGTTCTTTCATACATATACATATATGTATTATTCGTCGGACCCTTTTCCCATGTAGATTATGACACAATGTTGAGTAGTCTTCTCTTGGTATTCCGTAGGTCTTTGGTGATTACATATTTCACATGTGTTTGTATAGCTCTGTTAACCCCAATGTCGTAATGTATCTAATCCTCACACCTTTCCATTTGGTGAACCATAAGTGTGTTTACTGAATCTATGATTCCCTTTCTCTGTGGAAATATCTTCATTGGTATCGAATTTTAGGTAACACCTATAAGTGATATGATAGGACATGTGTCTTTCGCTTTCTAACTTACCACAAGTTGCCTGATTACTTCTAGACTCCTCTGTGGTGCTGCAAATGGCATTGTTTCATATTTTCGTTAGCTAATATTCCATCTCGACATGTAGCAGTTCTTCTTTGTCCACCCATGTTTTGGTGAACTTTTTGGTTACTTCCATATCTTGGCTATTGTAATACTGTGCAGTGCACATTTGCCTCTCTGTGTCTTTCCAATTCTGTCTTCTTAGGTTATAGGTCCAGGAATGGGCCTGCTGGATCATATGGGCGCTCAATGTTTACCTTTTAAAGGCCCCTCCATTCTGTTCTCATTAGTGGCTCTTTCCAGGTTACGTCCCTCTTAAATTTGAGGGTATGCATTTCTGCACAACACCTTCAGGATTGACTGTTTATAGATTTCTTGCTGATGGTGATTCTGACTGGTGTGAGCTGACACCTCCCTGTGGTTGAATCTGCATGTGTCTCATATTTGGTTGAAATTGACCTTTAAGGCATGTCCTTTTTATTTTTCAAACTGTGATTACAGCTTAGTTCTTCAAAGTGTTTTCTTAAAGTATGTGTCACATTTTAAAATCTTTTCGCCCTTACTTCCCTCAAGACATTTTGAGGGCAGGTTTCACTTAGAGCCCTGCAGTACTTGTTCATATCAAGTGACCATTAGAACAGGCTTTACAGCTGCTTTTGCAGGTAAGGGCCAGGGGGCGGCATCCTTTCTACGTTCCCCACTCTGGTAACTACGGAAAGAGACCCTCCGCCCAGCGGTGTTCCTCGCTTATAAATTAGAGTGGAATGTGACCGGGTAAACCCACAGAAGCTGATATCTCCTTACTTTTGTTTGTTCTTTAAATTTAATTTATAATTTTTATTGGAGTAATATTCCATTGTGTACATGGACCACTTCTTCTTGGTGCATTCCTCTGATGATTGACATTTTCTTTGCTTCAGAGTGTTGGCTCTGGTAAATATTGCTGGAGTGCAGGATTGCCAGCCGGTGACTTTTTGATTCTCATTTTCTCAGGAGATAGGCCCAGCAGTGGGTGTGATTGATGGACTGTTAGCTCAATGTTTCCCTTTTCAAAGCACCTCCATTGTGTTTTCATTAGTGGCTCTTACCACGTCCCCCTTAGAACCGAGGGTACGCAATTCTCTACAATCCCTTCAGCATTTACTGTTTGCAGCGTTTTTGCTAATGGCCATTCTGACTGCTGTGAGCTGATAGGTTTTTCTAATTTGGGTTTGCATGTCTTTAAAAATTCCTAAAATTCATCATTTTTCCACGCCTTTTCCTTTCTGTGAAAAAAAAAAACGGAAAAAAGTATGAGTACAATATACGTCTTGAAATTGTCTTCTTGGAAGGTTGCCCTCTTTTGAATTTCTTGGTCGATTTTCGACCCCAGGCCTTTTTTGGAGGGCAGGTGTCATGTACAGAACTGCAAGTTTGGTGGATATTTAGGGACCTTTAGCAATGGGTTTCAAACTGCTCTTAAGGGAAACGGCCACAAGGAGGCAGCATTTCTCCGTTGTCAAATCTGAGGACTAGGGCAGCAGAGTCTTTCTGGAAGTCGTGGTCCTAGGTTGTAAATTACAATTGAATGTGCTACGAGAATCCCCCATTAGTGTATGTCTCATTTCTTCTTGTTTTTCTTAAATTTTTTAATCGGGGTATAGATTAGGATATTATTTGTCCTAGGTTTACAATATCTGGTTCATTTGTACATTGTATATGTCTATGCATGTACAGATCCTCTTCCCATGTAAAATATTACAGAGTGTTCCATAGACCTCCCTTGCTATATGGTCGGTTTTTTCATGTATGTATATAATATGAATTTCTATCCGTATAGTACCACTGATGTTAATTGATCCATTCCCCCCACCTTTCTTTTTAGTTGAGCATAGTTTCTCTTCTAAGTCTGTGAGTGTCTTCCTCTGTGGAAATATGTTCATTTCTATCAGTTATTAGATAGCGCCTCTAAGTGATATCATAGGATATAGGTCTTTTGCTTTCCGACTTACCTCGTGTTTTTTGATTATCACCAGGCTCATCTGTTGTGCCTCAAAGAGCAGTGTTTCATTGTTTTCCATGGCGAATATTCCATCATGTACATGGATCACTTCTTTTTATCCATTCACCTGTGTTTTCAAATTATTTATTTATTTATTTCTGGCTGTGCTGGGTCTTTGTTTCTGTGCGAGGGCTTTCTCTAGTTGCGGGAAGCGGGGGCCACTCTACATCGCGGTGCGCGGGCCTCTCACTATCGCGGCCTCTCTTGTTGGGGGCACAGGCTCCAGACGCGCAGGCTCAGTAGTTGTGGCTCATGGGCTTAGTTGCTCCGCGGCATGTGGGATCCTCCCAGACCGGGGCTCGAACCCATGTTCGCTGCATTGGCAGGCAGATTCTCAACCACTACGCCGCCAGGGAAGCCCCCATTCACCTGTTGATGGACATTTTGGTAGCTTCACTGTCTTGGCTCTTGTGAATAAGGCTGCAGTGCAGCTTTCGCAGCCTGTGTCTTCACGCTTCTGGTCTTCTCAGGTGACAGGCCCTGTGGTTCACCCACTGGATTGAATGGTACCTCAATTTTTACTTTTCAACGAGCTCCTTTCTGATCTCATTATTGGCTGTTTCCCTTTCATATCTCACCAGCAAGTAGAGGGTAGAAAGTTCTCTAAAACGTCTGCAGCGTTTATTGTTTGTAGACCTTTTCCTGATGGTCAGTCGACTGGAGAGAGTTGAAACCTTTTGTAGATTTGATTGCATGAGACTAATACTTCCTGAGGTTGAGCTTTTGTCCATTTTCCTTTTCTTTAAAGAGAGTGAGTAAAACTTACCTCCTCATACCATCTTCCTGAAAGATTTGCCTGTTTTGAATATTTGTGTTCATTCCCGACCTCAGCACAATTTTTGAGGCCAGGTGTCCTTTACAGCCCCGAGTCCTTGTGAATGTTCATTGACCATTAGCTGTGGCTTTAAAGCCGCTCTTGTGGGAAAGGGCCGCAAGGCGGCAGCATGTCTCCTTTACCAAATCTGGTTACTAGGGCAACAGAGCCTTAATGGAAGTGGTGCAGTAGGTTGTAAATTAGAAAGGAATGTGCCAGGAAAAATCCCTTTATGTTTATGGCTCATTACTTCTTGTTCGTATTTGGAACTTAATTTTTATTTTTCATCACAGCAAATTTGATTACAATGTTTTGTGTGTTCTAGGTGTGCAAGATGTGGTTCTTTCATACATATACATATATGTATTATTCGTCGGACCCTTTTCCCATGTAGATTATGACACAATGTTGAGTAGTCTTCTCTTGGTATTCCGTAGGTCTTTGGTGATTACATATTTCACATGTGTTTGTATAGCTCTGTTAACCCCAATGTCGTAATGTATCTAATCCTCACACCTTTCCATTTGGTGAACCATAAGTGTGTTTACTGAATCTATGATTCCCTTTCTCTGTGGAAATATCTTCATTGGTATCGAATTTTAGGTAACACCTATAAGTGATACGATAGGACATGTGTCTTTCGCTTTCTAACTTACCACAAGTTGCCTGATTACTTCTAGACTCCTCTGTGGTGCTGCAAATGGCATTGTTTCATATTTTCGTTAGCTAATATTCCATCTCGACATGTAGCAGTTCTTCTTTGTCCACCCATGTTTTGGTGGACTTTTTGGTTACTTCCATATCTTGGCTATTGTAATACTGTGCAGTGCACATTTGCCTCTCTGTGTCTTTCCAATTCTGTCTTCTTAGGTTATAGGTCCAGGAATGGGCATGCTGGATCATATGGGCGCTCAATGTTTACCTTTTAAAGGCCCCTCCATTCTGTTCTCATTAGTGGCTCTTTCCAGGTTACGTCCCTCTTAAATTTGAGGGTATGCATTTCTCCACAACACCTTCAGGATTGACTGTTTATAGATTTCTTGCTGATGGTGATTCTGACTGGTGTGAGCTGACACCTCCCTGTGGTTGAATCTGCATGTGTCTCATATTTGGTTGAAATTGACCTTTAAGGCATGTCCTTTTTATTTTTCAAACTGTGATTACAGCTTAGTTCTTCAAAGTGTTTTCTTAAAGTATGTGTCACATTTTAAAATCTTTTCGCCCTTACTTCCCTCAAGACATTTTGAGGGCAGGTTTCACTTAGAGCCCTGCAGTACTTGTTCATATCAAGTGACCATTAGAACAGGCTTTACAGCTGCTTTTGCAGGTAAGGGCCAGGGGGCGGCATCCTGTCTACGTTCCCCACTCTGGTAACTACGGAAAGAGACCCTCCGCCCAGCGGTGTTCCTCGCTTATAAATTAGAGTGGAATGTGACCGGGTAAACCCACAGAAGCTGATATCTCCTTACTTTTGTTGGTTCTTTAAATTTAATTTATAATTTTTATTGGAGTAATATTCCATTGTGTACATGGACCACTTCTTCTTGGTGCATTCCTCTGATGATTGACATTTTCTTTGCTTCAGAGTGTTGGCTCTGGTAAATATTGCTGGAGTGCAGGATTGCCAGCCGGTGACTTTTTGATTCTCATTTTCTCAGGAGATAGGCCCAGCAGTGGGTGTGATTGATGGACTGTTAGCTCAATGTTTCCCTTTTCAAAGCACCTCCATTGTGTTTTCATTAGTGGCTCTTACCACGTCCCCCTTAGAACCGAGGGTACGCAATTCTCTACAATCCCTTCAGCATTTACTGTTTGCAGCGTTTTTGCTAATGGCCATTCTGACTGCTGTGAGCTGATAGGTTTTTCTAATTTGGGTTTGCATGTCTTTAAAAATTCCTAAAATTCATCATTTTTCCACACCTTTTCCTTTCTGTGAAAAAAAAACAGAAAAAAGTATGAGTACAATATACGTCTTGAAATTGTCTTCTTGGAAGGTTGCCCTCTTTTGAATTTCTTGGTCGATTTTCGACCCCAGGCCTTTTTTGGAGGGCAGGTGTCATGTACAGAACTGCAAGTTTGGTGGATATTTAGGGACCTTTAGCAATGGGTTTCAAACTGCTCTTAAGGGAAACGGCCACAAGGAGGCAGCATTTCTCCGTTGTCAAATCTGAGGACTAGGGCAGCAGAGTCTTTCTGGAAGTCGTGGTCCTAGGTTGTAAATTACAATTGAATGTGCTACGAGAATCCCCCATTAGTGTATGTCTCATTTCTTCTTGTTTTTCTTAAATTTTTTAATCGGGGTATAGATTAGGATATTATTTGTCCTAGGTTTACAATATCTGGTTCATTTGTACATTGTATATGTCTATGCATGTACAGATCCTCTTCCCATGTAAAATATTACAGAGTGTTCCATAGACCTCCCTTGCTATATGGTCGGTTTTTTCATGTATGTATATAATATGAATTTCTATCCGTATAGTACCACTGATGTTAATTGATCCATTCCCCCCACCTTTCTTTTTAGTTGAGCATAGTTTCTCTTCTAAGTCTGTGAGTGTCTTCCTCTGTGGAAATATGTTCATTTCTATCAGTTATTAGATAGTGCCTCTAAGTGATATCATAGGATATAGGTCTTTTCCTTTCCGACTTACCTCATGTTTTTTGATTATCACCAGGCTCATCTGTTGTGCCTCAAAGAGCAGTGTTTCATTGTTTTCCATGGCGAATATTCCATCATGTACATGGATCACTTCTTTTTATCCATTCACCTGTGTTTTCAAATTATTTATTTATTTATTTCTGGCTGTGCTGGGTCTTCGTTTCTGTGCGAGGGCTTTCTCTAGTTGCGGGAAGCGGGGGCCACTCTACATCGCGGTGTGCGGGCCTCTCACTATCGCGGCCTCTCTTGTTGGGGGCACAGGCTCCAGACGCGCAGGCTCATTAGTTGTGGCTCATGGGCTTAGTTGCTCCGCGGCATGTGGGATCCTCCCAGACCGGGGCTCGAACCCATGTTCGCTGCATTGGCAGGCAGATTCTCAACCACTACGCCGCCAGGGAAGCCCCCATTCACCTGTTGATGGACATTTTGGTAGCTTCACTGTCTTGGCTCTTGTGAATAAGGCTGCAGTGCAGCTTTCGCAGCCTGTGTCTTCACGCTTCTGGTCTTCTCAGGTGACAGGCCCTGTGGTTCACCCACTGGATTGAATGGTACCTCAATTTTTACTTTTCAACGAGCTCCTTTCTGATCTCATTATTGGCTGTTTCCCTTTCATATCTCACCAGCAAGTAGAGGGTAGAAAGTTCTCTAAAACGTCTGCAGCGTTTATTGTTTGTAGACCTTTTCCAGATGGTCAGTCGACTGGAGAGAGTTGAAACCTTTTGTAGATTAGATTGCATGAGACTAATACTTCCTGAGGTTGAGCTTTTGTCCATTTTCCTTTTCTTTAAAGAGAGCCTGAGTAAAACTTACCTCCTCATACCATCTTCCTGAAAGATTTGCCTGTTTTGAATATTTGTGTTCATTCCCGACCTCAGCACAATTTTTGAGGCCAGGTGTCCTTTACAGCCCCGAGTCCTTGTGAATGTTCACTGACCATTAGCTGTGGCTTTAAAGCCGCTCTTGTGGGAAAGGGCCGCAAGGCGGCAGCATGTCTCCTTTACCAAATCTGGTTACTAGGGCAACAGAGCCTTAATGGAAGTGGTGCAGTAGGTTGTAAATTAGAAAGGAATGTGCCAGGAAAAATCCCTTTATGTTTATGGCTCATTACTTCTTGTTCGTATTTGGAACTTAATTTTTATTTTTCATCACAGCAAATTTGATTACAATGTTTTGTGTGTTCTAGGTGTGCAAGATGTGGTTCTTTCATACATATACATATATGTATTATTCGTCGGACCCTTTTCCCATGTAGATTATGACACAATGTTGAGTAGTCTTCTCTTGGTATTCCGTAGGTCTTTGGTGATTACATATTTCACATGTGTTTGTATAGCTCTGTTAACCCCAATGTCGTAATGTATCTAATCCTCACACCTTTCCATTTGGTGAACCATAAGTGTGTTTACTGAATCTATGATTCCCTTTCTCTGTGGAAATATCTTCATTGGTATCGAATTTTAGGTAACACCTATAAGTGATATGATAGGACATGTGTCTTTCGCTTTCTAACTTACCACAAGTTGCCTGATTACTTCTAGACTCCTCTGTGGTGCTGCAAATGGCATTGTTTCATATTTTCGTTAGCTAATATTCCATCTCGACATGTAGCAGTTCTTCTTTGTCCACCCATGTTTTGGTGAACTTTTTGGTTACTTCCATATCTTGGCTATTGTAATACTGTGCAGTGCACATTTGCCTCTCTGTGTCTTTCCAATTCTGTCTTCTTAGGTTATAGGTCCAGGAATGGGCCTGCTGGATCATATGGGCGCTCAATGTTTACCTTTTAAAGGCCCCTCCATTCTGTTCTCATTAGTGGCTCTTTCCAGGTTACGTCCCTCTTAAATTTGAGGGTATGCATTTCTGCACAACACCTTCAGGATTGACTGTTTATAGATTTCTTGCTGATGGTGATTCTGACTGGTGTGAGCTGACACCTCCCTGTGGTTGAATCTGCATGTGTCTCATATTTGGTTGAAATTGACCTTTAAGGCATGTCCTTTTTATTTTTCAAACTGTGATTACAGCTTAGTTCTTCAAAGTGTTTTCTTAAAGTATGTGTCACATTTTAAAATCTTTTCGCCCTTACTTCCCTCAAGACATTTTGAGGGCAGGTTTCGCTTAGAGCCCTGCAGTACTTGTTCATATCAAGTGACCATTAGAACAGGCTTTACAGCTGCTTTTGCAGGTAAGGGCCAGGGGGCGGCATCCTTTCTACGTTCCCCACTCTGGTAACTACGGAAAGAGACCCTCCGCCCAGCGGTGTTCCTCGCTTATAAATTAGAGTGGAATGTGACCGGGTAAACCCACAGAAGCTGATATCTCCTTACTTTTGTTTGTTCTTTAAATTTAATTTATAATTTTTATTGGAGTAATATTCCATTGTGTACATGGACCACTTCTTCTTGGTGCATTCCTCTGATGATTGACATTTTCTTTGCTTCAGAGTGTTGGCTCTGGTAAATATTGCTGGAGTGCAGGATTGCCAGCCGGTGACTTTTTGATTCTCATTTTCTCAGGAGATAGGCCCAGCAGTGGGTGTGATTGATGAGCTGTTAGCTCAATGTTTCCCTTTTCAAAGCACCTCCATTGTGTTTTCATTAGTGGCTCTTACCACGTCCCCCTTAGAACCGAGGGTACGCAATTCTCTACAATCCCTTCAGCATTTACTGTTTGCAGCGTTTTTGCTAATGGCCATTCTGACTGCTGTGAGCTGATAGGTTTTTCTAATTTGGGTTTGCATGTCTCTAAAAATTCCTAAAATTCATCATTTTTCCACGCCTTTTCCTTTCTGTGAAAAAAAAAAACAGAAAAAAGTATGAGTACAATATACGTCTTGAAATTGTCTTCTTGGAAGGTTGCCCTCTTTTGAATTTCTTGGTCGATTTTCGACCCCAGGCCTTTTTTGGAGGGCAGGTGTCATGTACAGAACTGCAAGTTTGGTGGATATTTAGGGACCTTTAGCAATGGGTTTCAAACTGCTCTTAAGGGAAACGGCCACAAGGAGGCAGCATTTCTCCGTTGTCAAATCTGAGGACTAGGGCAGCAGAGTCTTTCTGGAAGTCGTGGTCCTAGGTTGTAAATTACAATTGAATGTGCTACGAGAATCCCCCATTAGTGTATGTCTCATTTCTTCTTGTTTTTCTTAAATTTTTTAATCGGGGTATAGATTAGGATATTATTTGTCCTAGGTTTACAATATCTGGTTCATTTGTACATTGTATATGTCTATGCATGTACAGATCCTCTTCCCATGTAAAATATTACAGAGTGTTCCATAGACCTCCCTTGCTATATGGTCGGTTTTTTCATGTATGTATATAATATGAATTTCTATCCGTATAGAACCACTGATGTTAATTGATCCATTCCCCCCACCTTTCTTTTTAGTTGAGCATAGTTTCTCTTCTAAGTCTGTGAGTGTCTTCCTCTGTGGAAATATGTTCATTTCTATCAGTTATTAGATAGCGCCTCTAAGTGATATCATAGGATATAGGTCTTTTGCTTTCCGACTTACCTCATGTTTTTTGATTATCACCAGGCTCATCTGTTGTGCCTCAAAGAGCAGTGTTTCATTGTTTTCCATGGCGAATATTCCATCATGTACATGGATCACTTCTTTGTATCCATTCACCTGTGTTTTCAAATTATTTATTTATTTATTTCTGGCTGTGCTGGTCTTCGTTTCTGTGCGAGGGCTTTCTCTAGTTGCGGGAAGCGGGGGCCACTCTACATCGCGGTGCGCGGGCCTCTCACTATCGCGGCCTCTCTTGTTGGGGGCACAGGCTCCAGACGCGCAGGCTCAGTAGTTGTGGCTCATGGGCTTAGTTGCTCCGCGGCATGTGGGATCCTCCCAGACCGGGGCTCGAACCCATGTTCGCTGCATTGGCAGGCAGATTCTCAACCACTACGCCGCCAGGGAAGCCCCCATTCACCTGTTGATGGACATTTTGGTAGCTTCACTGTCTTGGCTCTTGTGAATAAGGCTGCAGTGCAGCTTTCGCAGCCTGTGTCTTCACGCTTCTGGTCTTCTCAGGTGACAGGCCCTGTGGTTCACCCACTGGATTGAATGGTACCTCAATTTTTACTTTTCAACGAGCTCCTTTCTGATCTCATTATTGGCTGTTTCCCTTTCATATCTCACCAGCAAGTAGAGGGTAGAAAGTTCTCTAAAACGTCTGCAGCGTTTATTGTTTGTAGACCTTTTCCAGATGGTCAGTCGACTGGAGAGAGTTGAAACCTTTTGTAGATTAGATTGCATGAGACTAATACTTCCTGAGGTTGAGCTTTTGTCCATTTTCCTTTTCTTTAAAGAGAGCCTGAGTAAAACTTACCTCCTCATACCATCTTCCTGAAAGATTTGCCTGTTTTGAATATTTGTGTTCATTCCCGACCTCAGCACAATTTTTGAGGCCAGGTGTCCTTTACAGCCCCGAGTCCTTGTGAATGTTCACTGACCATTAGCTGTGGCTTTAAAGCCGCTCTTGTGGGAAAGGGCCGCAAGGCGGCAGCATGTCTCCTTTACCAAATCTGGTTACTAGGGCAACAGAGCCTTAATGGAAGTGGTGCAGTAGGTTGTAAATTAGAAAGGAATGTGCCAGGAAAAATCCCTTTATGTTTATGGCTCATTACTTCTTGTTCGTATTTGGAACTTAATTTTTATTTTTCATCACAGCAAATTTGATTACAATGTTTTGTGTGTTCTAGGTGTGCAAGATGTGGTTCTTTCATACATATACATATATGTATTATTCGTCGGACCCTTTTCCCATGTAGATTATGACACAATGTTGAGTAGTCTTCTCTTGGTATTCCGTAGGTCTTTGGTGATTACATATTTCACATGTGTTTGTATAGCTCTGTTAACCCCAATGTCGTAATGTATCTAATCCTCACACCTTTCCATTTGGTGAACCATAAGTGTGTTTACTGAATCTATGATTCCCTTTCTCTGTGGAAATATCTTCATTGGTATCGAATTTTAGGTAACACCTATAAGTGATACGATAGGACATGTGTCTTTCGCTTTCTAACTTACCACAAGTTGCCTGATTACTTCTAGACTCCTCTGTGGTGCTGCAAATGGCATTGTTTCATATTTTCGTTAGCTAATATTCCATCTCGACATGTAGCAGTTCTTCTTTGTCCACCCATGTTTTGGTGAACTTTTTGGTTACTTCCATATCTTGGCTATTGTAATACTGTGCAGTGCACATTTGCCTCTCTGTGTCTTTCCAATTCTGTCTTCTTAGGTTATAGGTCCAGGAATGGGCCTGCTGGATCATATGGGCGCTCAATGTTTACCTTTTAAAGGCCCCTCCATTCTGTTCTCATTAGTGGCTCTTTCCAGGTTACGTCCCTCTTAAATTTGAGGGTATGCATTTCTGCACAACACCTTCAGGATTGACTGTTTATAGATTTCTTGCTGATGGTGATTCTGACTGGTGTGAGCTGACACCTCCCTGTGGTTGAATCTGCATGTGTCTCATATTTGGTTGAAATTGACCTTTAAGGCATGTCCTTTTTATTTTTCAAACTGTGATTACAGCTTAGTTCTTCAAAGTGTTTTCTTAAAGTATGTGTCACATTTTAAAATCTTTTCGCCCTTACTTCCCTCAAGACATTTTGAGGGCAGGTTTCACTTAGAGCCCTGCAGTACTTGTTCATATCAAGTGACCATTAGAACAGGCTTTACAGCTGCTTTTGCAGGTAAGGGCCAGGGGGCGGCATCCTTTCTACGTTCCCCACTCTGGTAACTACGGAAAGAGACCCTCCGCCCAGCGGTGTTCCTCGCTTATGAATTAGAGTGGAATGTGACCGGGTAAACCCACAGAAGCTGATATCTCCTTACTTTTGTTGGTTCTTTAAATTTAATTTATAATTTTTATTGGAGTAATATTCCATTGTGTACATGGACCACTTCTTCTTGGTGCATTCCTCTGATGATTGACATTTTCTTTGCTTCAGAGTGTTGGCTCTGGTAAATATTGCTGGAGTGCAGGATTGCCAGCCGGTGACTTTTTGATTCTCATTTTCTCAGGAGATAGGCCCAGCAGTGGGTGTGATTGATGGACTGTTAGCTCAATGTTTCCCTTTTCAAAGCACCTCCATTGTGTTTTCATTAGTGGCTCTTACCACGTCCCCCTTAGAACCGAGGGTACGCAATTCTCTACAATCCCTTCAGCATTTACTGTTTGCAGCGTTTTTGCTAATGGCCATTCTGACTGCTGTGAGCTGATAGGTTTTTCTAATTTGGGTTTGCATGTCTCTAAAAATTCCTAAAATTCATCATTTTTCCACACCTTTTCCTTTCTGTGAAAAAAAAAAACAGAAAAAAGTATGAGTACAATATACGTCTTGAAATTGTCTTCTTGGAAGGTTGCCCTCTTTTGAATTTCTTGGTCGATTTTCGACCCCAGGCCTTTTTTGGAGGGCAGGTGTCATGTACAGAACTGCAAGTTTGGTGGATATTTAGGGACCTTTAGCAATGGGTTTCAAACTGCTCTTAAGGGAAACGGCCACAAGGAGGCAGCATTTCTCCATTGTCAAATCTGAGGACTAGGGCAGCAGAGTCTTTCTGGAAGTCGTGGTCCTAGGTTGTAAATTACAATTGAATGTGCTACGAGAATCCCCCATTAGTGTATGTCTCATTTCTTCTTGTTTTTCTTAAATTTTTTAATCGGGGTATAGATTAGGATATTATTTGTCCTAGGTTTACAATATCTGGTTCATTTGTACATTGTATATGTCTATGCATGTACAGATCCTCTTCCCATGTAAAATATTACAGAGTGTTCCATAGACCTCCCTTGCTATATGGTCGGTTTTTTCATGTATGTATATAATATGAATTTCTATCCGTATAGTACCACTGATGTTAATTGATCCATTCCCCCCACCTTTCTTTTTAGTTGAGCATAGTTTCTCTTCTAAGTCTGTGAGTGTCTTCCTCTGTGGAAATATGTTCATTTCTATCAGTTATTAGATAGCGCCTCTAAGTGATATCATAGGATATAGGTCTTTTGCTTTCCGACTTACCTCATGTTTTTTGATTATCACCAGGCTCATCTGTTGTGCCTCAAAGAGCAGTGTTTCATTGTTTTCCATGGCGAATATTCCATCATGTACATGGATCACTTCTTTTTATCCATTCACCTGTGTTTTCAAATTATTTATTTATTTATTTCTGGCTGTGCTGGGTCTTCGTTTCTGTGCGAGGGCTTTCTCTAGTTGCGGGAAGCGGGGGCCACTCTACATCGCGGTGCGCGGGCCTCTCACTATCGCGGCCTCTCTTGTTGGGGGCACAGGCTCCAGACGCGCAGGCTCACTAGTTGTGGCTCATGGGATTAGTTGCTCCGCGGCATGTGGGATCCTCCCAGACCGGGGCTCGAACCCATGTTCGCTGCATTGGCAGGCAGATTCTCAACCACTACGCCGCCAGGGAAGCCCCCATTCACCTGTTGATGGACATTTTGGTAGCTTCACTGTCTTGGCTCTTGTGAATAAGGCTGCAGTGCAGCTTTCGCAGCCTGTGTCTTCACGCTTCTGGTCTTCTCAGGTGACAGGCCCTGTGGTTCACCCACTGGATTGAATGGTACCTCAATTTTTACTTTTCAACGAGCTCCTTTCTGATCTCATTATTGGCTGTTTCCCTTTCATATCTCACCAGCAAGTAGAGGGTAGAAAGTTCTCTAAAACGTCTGCAGCGTTTATTGTTTGTAGACCTTTTCCAGATGGTCAGTCGACTGGAGAGAGTTGAAACCTTTTGTAGATTAGATTGCATGAGACTAATACTTCCTGAGGTTAAGCTTTTGTCCATTTTCCTTTTCTTTAAAGAGAGTGAGTAAAACTTACCTCCTCATACCATCTTCCTGAAAGATTTGCCTGTTTTGAATATTTGTGTTCATTCCCGACCTCAGCACAATTTTTGAGGCCAGGTGTCCTTTACAGCCCCGAGTCCTTGTGAATGTTCACTGACCATTAGCTGTGGCTTTAAAGCCGCTCTTGTGGGAAAGGGCCGCAAGGCGGCAGCATGTCTCCTTTACCAAATCTGGTTACTAGGGCAACAGAGCCTTAATGGAAGTGGTGCAGTAGGTTGTAAATTAGAAAGGAATGTGCCAGGAAAAATCCCTTTATGTTTATGGCTCATTACTTCTTGTTCGTATTTGGAACTTAATTTTTATTTTTCATCACAGCAAATTTGATTACAATGTTTTGTGTGTTCTAGGTGTGCAAGATGTGGTTCTTTCATACATATACATATATGTATTATTCGTCGGACCCTTTTCCCATGTAGATTATGACACAATGTTGAGTAGTCTTCTCTTGGTATTCCGTAGGTCTTTGGTGATTACATATTTCACATGTGTTTGTATAGCTCTGTTAACCCCAATGTCGTAATGTATCTAATCCTCACACCTTTCCATTTGGTGAACCATAAGTGTGTTTACTGAATCTATGATTCCCTTTCTCTGTGGAAATATCTTCATTGGTATCGAATTTTAGGTAACACCTATAAGTGATACGATAGGACATGTGTCTTTCGCTTTCTAACTTACCACAAGTTGCCTGATTACTTCTAGACTCCTCTGTGGTGCTGCAAATGGCATTGTTTCATATTTTCGTTAGCTAATATTCCATCTCGACATGTAGCAGTTCTTCTTTGTCCACCCATGTTTTGGTGAACTTTTTGGTTACTTCCATATCTTGGCTATTGTAATACTGTGCAGTGCACATTTGCCTCTCTGTGTCTTTCCAATTCTGTCTTCTTAGGTTATAGGTCCAGGAATGGGCCTGCTGGATCATATGGGCGCTCAATGTTTACCTTTTAAAGGCCCCTCCATTCTGTTCTCATTAGTGGCTCTTTCCAGGTTACGTCCCTCTTAAATTTGAGGGTATGCATTTCTGCACAACACCTTCAGGATTGACTGTTTATAGATTTCTTGCTGATGGTGATTCTGACTGGTGTGAGCTGACACCTCCCTGTGGTTGAATCTGCATGTGTCTCATATTTGGTTGAAATTGACCTTTAAGGCATGTCCTTTTTATTTTTCAAACTGTGATTACAGCTTAGTTCTTCAAAGTGTTTTCTTAAAGTATGTGTCACATTTTAAAATCTTTTCGCCCTTACTTCCCTCAAGACATTTTGAGGGCAGGTTTCACTTAGAGCCCTGCAGTACTTGTTCATATCAAGTGACCATTAGAACAGGCTTTACAGCTGCTTTTGCAGGTAAGGGCCAGGGGGCGGCATCCTTTCTACGTTCCCCACTCTGGTAACTACGGAAAGAGACCCTCCGCCCAGCGGTGTTCCTCGCTTATGAATTAGAGTGGAATGTGACCGGGTAAACCCACAGAAGCTGATATCTCCTTACTTTTGTTGGTTCTTTAAATTTAATTTATAATTTTTATTGGAGTAATATTCCATTGTGTACATGGACCACTTCTTCTTGGTGCATTCCTCTGATGATTGACATTTTCTTTGCTTCAGAGTGTTGGCTCTGGTAAATATTGCTGGAGTGCAGGATTGCCAGCCGGTGACTTTTTGATTCTCATTTTCTCAGGAGATAGGCCCAGCAGTGGGTGTGATTGATGGACTGTTAGCTCAATGTTTCCCTTTTCAAAGCACCTCCATTGTGTTTTCATTAGTGGCTCTTACCACGTCCCCCTTAGAACCGAGGGTACGCAATTCTCTACAATCCCTTCAGCATTTACTGTTTGCAGCGTTTTTGCTAATGGCCATTCTGACTGCTGTGAGCTGATAGGTTTTTCTAATTTGGGTTTGCATGTCTCTAAAAATTCCTAAAATTCATCATTTTTCCACGCCTTTTCCTTTCTGTGAAAAAAAAAAACAGAAAAAAGTATGAGTACAATATACGTCTTGAAATTGTCTTCTTGGAAGGTTGCCCTCTTTTGAATTTCTTGGTCGATTTTCGACCCCAGGCCTTTTTTGGAGGGCAGGTGTCATGTACAGAACTGCAAGTTTGGTGGATATTTAGGGACCTTTAGCAATGGGTTTCAAACTGCTCTTAAGGGAAACGGCCACAAGGAGGCAGCATTTCTCCATTGTCAAATCTGAGGACTAGGGCAGCAGAGTCTTTCTGGAAATCGTGGTCCTAGGTTGTAAATTACAATTGAATGTGCTACGAGAATCCCCCATTAGTGTATGTCTCATTTCTTCTTGTTTTTCTTAAATTTTTTAATCGGGGTATAGATTAGGATATTATTTGTCCTAGGTTTACAATATCTGGTTCATTTGTACATTGTATATGTCTATGCATGTACAGATCCTCTTCCCATGTAAAATATTACAGAGTGTTCCATAGACCTCCCTTGCTATATGGTCGGTTTTTTCATGTATGTATATAATATGAATTTCTATCCGTATAGTACCACTGATGTTAATTGATCCATTCCCCCCACCTTTCTTTTTAGTTGAGCATAGTTTCTCTTCTAAGTCTGTGAGTGTCTTCCTCTGTGGAAATATGTTCATTTCTATCAGTTATTAGATAGCGCCTCTAAGTGATATCATAGGATATAGGTCTTTTGCTTTCCGACTTACCTCATGTTTTTTGATTATCACCAGGCTCATCTGTTGTGCCTCAAAGAGCAGTGTTTCATTGTTTTCCATGGCGAATATTCCATCATGTACATGGATCACTTCTTTTTATCCATTCACCTGTGTTTTCAAATTATTTATTTATTTATTTCTGGCTGTGCTGGGTCTTCGTTTCTGTGCGAGGGCTTTCTCTAGTTGCGGGAAGCGGGGGCCACTCTACATCGCGGTGCGCGGGCCTCTCACTATCGCGGCCTCTCTTGTTGGGGGCACAGGCTCCAGACGCGCAGGCTCAGTAGTTGTGGCTCATGGGCTTAGTTGCTCCGCGGCATGTGGGATCCTCCCAGACCGGGGCTCGAACCCATGTTCGCTGCATTGGCAGGCAGATTCTCAACCACTACGCCGCCAGGGAAGCCCCCATTCACCTGTTGATGGACATTTTGGTAGCTTCACTGTCTTGGCTCTTGTGAATAAGGCTGCAGTGCAGCTTTCGCAGCCTGTGTCTTCACGCTTCTGGTCTTCTCAGGTGACAGGCCCTGTGGTTCACCCACTGGATTGAATGGTACCTCAATTTTTACTTTTCAACGAGCTCCTTTCTGATCTCATTATTGGCTGTTTCCCTTTCATATCTCACCAGCAAGTAGAGGGTAGAAAGTTCTCTAAAACGTCTGCAGCGTTTATTGTTTGTAGACCTTTTCCAGATGGTCAGTCGACTGGAGAGAGTTGAAACCTTTTGTAGATTAGATTGCATGAGACTTAATACTTCCTGAGGTTAAGCTTTTGTCCATTTTCCTTTTCTTTAAAGAGAGCCTGAGTAAAACTTACCTCCTCATACCATCTTCCTGAAAGATTTGCCTGTTTTGAATATTTGTGTTCATTCCCGACCTCAGCACAATTTTTGAGGCCAGGTGTCCTTTACAGCCCCGAGTCCTTGTGAATGTTCACTGACCATTAGCTGTGGCTTTAAAGCCGCTCTTGTGGGAAAGGGCCGCAAGGCGGCAGCATGTCTCCTTTACCAAATCTGGTTACTAGGGCAACAGAGCCTTAATGGAAGTGGTGCAGTAGGTTGTAAATTAGAAAGGAATGTGCCAGGAAAAATCCCTTTATGTTTATGGCTCATTACTTCTTGTTCGTATTTGGAACTTAATTTTTATTTTTCATCACAGCAAATTTGATTACAATGTTTTGTGTGTTCTAGGTGTGCAAGATGTGGTTCTTTCATACATATACATATATGTATTATTCGTCGGACCCTTTTCCCATGTAGATTATGACACAATGTTGAGTAGTCTTCTCTTGGTATTCCGTAGGTCTTTGGTGATTACATATTTCACATGTGTTTGTATAGCTCTGTTAACCCCAATGTCGTAATGTATCTAATCCTCACACCTTTCCATTTGGTGAACCATAAGTGTGTTTACTGAATCTATGATTCCCTTTCTCTGTGGAAATATCTTCATTGGTATCGAATTTTAGGTAACACCTATAAGTGATACGATAGGACATGTGTCTTTCGCTTTCTAACTTACCACAAGTTGCCTGATTACTTCTAGACTCCTCTGTGGTGCTGCAAATGGCATTGTTTCATATTTTCGTTAGCTAATATTCCATCTCGACATGTAGCAGTTCTTCTTTGTCCACCCATGTTTTGGTGAACTTTTTGGTTACTTCCATATCTTGGCTATTGTAATACTGTGCAGTGCACATTTGCCTCTCTGTGTCTTTCCAATTCTGTCTTCTTAGGTTATAGGTCCAGGAATGGGCCTGCTGGATCATATGGGCGCTCAATGTTTACCTTTTAAAGGCCCCTCCATTCTGTTCTCATTAGTGGCTCTTTCCAGGTTACGTCCCTCTTAAATTTGAGGGTATGCATTTCTGCACAACACCTTCAGGATTGACTGTTTATAGATTTCTTGCTGATGGTGATTCTGACTGGTGTGAGCTGACACCTCCCTGTGGTTGAATCTGCATGTGTCTCATATTTGGTTGAAATTGACCTTTAAGGCATGTCCTTTTTATTTTTCAAACTGTGATTACAGCTTAGTTCTTCAAAGTGTTTTCTTAAAGTATGTGTCACATTTTAAAATCTTTTCGCCCTTACTTCCCTCAAGACATTTTGAGGGCAGGTTTCACTTAGAGCCCTGCAGTACTTGTTCATATCAAGTGACCATTAGAACAGGCTTTACAGCTGCTTTTGCAGGTAAGGGCCAGGGGGCGGCATCCTTTCTACGTTCCCCACTCTGGTAACTACGGAAAGAGACCCTCCGCCCAGCGGTGTTCCTCGCTTATGAATTAGAGTGGAATGTGACCGGGTAAACCCACAGAAGCTGATATCTCCTTACTTTTGTTGGTTCTTTAAATTTAATTTATAATTTTTATTGGAGTAATATTCCATTGTGTACATGGACCACTTCTTCTTGGTGCATTCCTCTGATGATTGACATTTTCTTTGCTTCAGAGTGTTGGCTCTGGTAAATATTGCTGGAGTGCAGGATTGCCAGCCGGTGACTTTTTGATTCTCATTTTCTCAGGAGATAGGCCCAGCAGTGGGTGTGATTGATGGACTGTTAGCTCAATGTTTCCCTTTTCAAAGCACCTCCATTGTGTTTTCATTAGTGGCTCTTACCACGTCCCCCTTAGAACCGAGGGTACGCAATTCTCTACAATCCCTTCAGCATTTACTGTTTGCAGCGTTTTTGCTAATGGCCATTCTGACTGCTGTGAGCTGATAGGTTTTTCTAATTTGGGTTTGCATGTCTCTAAAAATTCCTAAAATTCATCATTTTTCCACGCCTTTTCCTTTCTGTGAAAAAAAAAAACAGAAAAAAGTATGAGTACAATATACGTCTTGAAATTGTCTTCTTGGAAGGTTGCCCTCTTTTGAATTTCTTGGTCGATTTTCGACCCCAGGCCTTTTTTGGAGGGCAGGTGTCATGTACAGAACTGCAAGTTTGGTGGATATTTAGGGACCTTTAGCAATGGGTTTCAAACTGCTCTTAAGGGAAACGGCCACAAGGAGGCAGCATTTCTCCATTGTCAAATCTGAGGACTAGGGCAGCAGAGTCTTTCTGGAAGTCGTGGTCCTAGGTTGTAAATTACAATTGAATGTGCTACGAGAATCCCCCATTAGTGTATGTCTCATTTCTTCTTGTTTTTCTTAAATTTTTTAATCGGGGTATAGATTAGGATATTATTTGTCCTAGGTTTACAATATCTGGTTCATTTGTACATTGTATATGTCTATGCATGTACAGATCCTCTTCCCATGTAAAATATTACAGAGTGTTCCATAGACCTCCCTTGCTATATGGTCGGTTTTTTCATGTATGTATATAATATGAATTTCTATCCGTATAGTACCACTGATGTTAATTGATCCATTCCCCCCACCTTTCTTTTTAGTTGAGCATAGTTTCTCTTCTAAGTCTGTGAGTGTCTTCCTCTGTGGAAATATGTTCATTTCTATCAGTTATTAGATAGCGCCTCTAAGTGATATCATAGGATATAGGTCTTTTGCTTTCCGACTTACCTCATGTTTTTTGATTATCACCAGGCTCATCTGTTGTGCCTCAAAGAGCAGTGTTTCATTGTTTTCCATGGCGAATATTCCATCATGTACATGGATCACTTCTTTTTATCCATTCACCTGTGTTTTCAAATTATTTATTTATTTATTTCTGGCTGTGCTGGGTCTTCGTTTCTGTGCGAGGGCTTTCTCTAGTTGCGGGAAGCGGGGGCCACTCTACATCGCGGTGCGCGGGCCTCTCACTATCGCGGCCTCTCTTGTTGGGGGCACAGGCTCCAGACGCGCAGGCTCACTAGTTGTGGCTCATGGGCTTAGTTGCTCCGCGGCATGTGGGATCCTCCCAGACCGGGGCTCGAACCCATGTTCGCTGCATTGGCAGGCAGATTCTCAACCACTACGCCGCCAGGGAAGCCCCCATTCACCTGTTGATGGACATTTTGGTAGCTTCACTGTCTTGGCTCTTGTGAATAAGGCTGCAGTGCAGCTTTCGCAGCCTGTGTCTTCACGCTTCTGGTCTTCTCAGGTGACAGGCCCTGTGGTTCACCCACTGGATTGAATGGTACCTCAATTTTTACTTTTCAACGAGCTCCTTTCTGATCTCATTATTGGCTGTTTCCCTTTCATATCTCACCAGCAAGTAGAGGGTAGAAAGTTCTCTAAAACGTCTGCAGCGTTTATTGTTTGTAGACCTTTTCCAGATGGTCAGTCGACTGGAGAGAGTTGAAACCTTTTGTAGATTAGATTGCATGAGACTAATACTTCCTGAGGTTAAGCTTTTGTCCATTTTCCTTTTCTTTAAAGAGAGTGAGTAAAACTTACCTCCTCATACCATCTTCCTGAAAGATTTGCCTGTTTTGAATATTTGTGTTCATTCCCGACCTCAGCACAATTTTTGAGGCCAGGTGTCCTTTACAGCCCCGAGTCCTTGTGAACGTTCACTGACCATTAGCTGTGGCTTTAAAGCCGCTCTTGTGGGAAAGGGCCGCAAGGCGGCAGCATGTCTCCTTTACCAAATCTGGTTACTAGGGCAACAGAGCCTTAATGGAAGTGGTGCAGTAGGTTGTAAATTAGAAAGGAATGTGCCAGGAAAAATCCCTTTATGTTTATGGCTCATTACTTCTTGTTCGTATTTGGAACTTAATTTTTATTTTTCATCACAGCAAATTTGATTACAATGTTTTGTGTGTTCTAGGTGTGCAAGATGTGGTTCTTTCATACATATACATATATGTATTATTCGTCGGACCCTTTTCCCATGTAGATTATGACACAATGTTGAGTAGTCTTCTCTTGGTATTCCGTAGGTCTTTGGTGATTACATATTTCACATGTGTTTGTATAGCTCTGTTAACCCCAATGTCGTAATGTATCTAATCCTCACACCTTTCCATTTGGTGAACCATAAGTGTGTTTACTGAATCTATGATTCCCTTTCTCTGTGGAAATATCTTCATTGGTATCGAATTTTAGGTAACACCTATAAGTGATACGATAGGACATGTGTCTTTCGCTTTCTAACTTACCACAAGTTGCCTGATTACTTCTAGACTCCTCTGTGGTGCTGCAAATGGCATTGTTTCATATTTTCGTTAGCTAATATTCCATCTCGACATGTAGCAGTTCTTCTTTGTCCACCCATGTTTTGGTGAACTTTTTGGTTACTTCCATATCTTGGCTATTGTAATACTGTGCAGTGCACATTTGCCTCTCTGTGTCTTTCCAATTCTGTCTTCTTAGGTTATAGGTCCAGGAATGGGCCTGCTGGATCATATGGGCGCTCAATGTTTACCTTTTAAAGGCCCCTCCATTCTGTTCTCATTAGTGGCTCTTTCCAGGTTACGTCCCTCTTAAATTTGAGGGTATGCATTTCTCCACAACACCTTCAGGATTGACTGTTTATAGATTTCTTGCTGATGGTGATTCTGACTGGTGTGAGCTGACACCTCCCTGTGGTTGAATCTGCATGTGTCTCATATTTGGTTGAAATTGACCTTTAAGGCATGTCCTTTTTATTTTTCAAACTGTGATTACAGCTTAGTTCTTCAAAGTGTTTTCTTAAAGTATGTGTCACATTTTAAAATCTTTTCGCCCTTACTTCCCTCAAGACATTTTGAGGGCAGGTTTCACTTAGAGCCCTGCAGTACTTGTTCATATCAAGTGACCATTAGAACAGGCTTTACAGCTGCTTTTGCAGGTAAGGGCCAGGGGGCGGCATCCTTTCTACGTTCCCCACTCTGGTAACTACGGAAAGAGACCCTCCGCCCAGCGGTGTTCCTCGCTTATAAATTAGAGTGGAATGTGACCGGGTAAACCCACAGAAGCTGATATCTCCTTACTTTTGTTGGTTCTTTAAATTTAATTTATAATTTTTATTGGAGTAATATTCCATTGTGTACATGGACCACTTCTTCTTGGTGCATTCCTCTGATGATTGACATTTTCTTTGCTTCAGAGTGTTGGCTCTGGTAAATATTGCTGGAGTGCAGGATTGCCAGCCGGTGACTTTTTGATTCTCATTTTCTCAGGAGATAGGCCCAGCAGTGGGTGTGATTGATGGACTGTTAGCTCAATGTTTCCCTTTTCAAAGCACCTCCATTGTGTTTTCATTAGTGGCTCTTACCACGTCCCCCTTAGAACCGAGGGTACGCAATTCTCTACAATCCCTTCAGCATTTACTGTTTGCAGCGTTTTTGCTAATGGCCATTCTGACTGCTGTGAGCTGATAGGTTTTTCTAATTTGGGTTTGCATGTCTCTAAAAATTCCTAAAATTCATCATTTTTCCACGCCTTTTCCTTTCTGTGAAAAAAAGAACAGAAAAAAGTATGAGTACAATATACGTCTTGAAATTGTCTTCTTGGAAGGTTGCCCTCTTTTGAATTTCTTGGTCGATTTTCGACCCCAGGCCTTTTTTGGAGGGCAGGTGTCATGTACAGAACTGCAAGTTTGGTGGATATTTAGGGACCTTTAGCAATGGGTTTCAAACTGCTCTTAAGGGAAACGGCCACAAGGAGGCAGCATTTCTCCGTTGTCAAATCTGAGGACTAGGGCAGCAGAGTCTTTCTGGAAGTCGTGGTCCTAGGTTGTAAATTACAATTGAATGTGCTACGAGAATCCCCCATTAGTGTATGTCTCATTTCTTCTTGTTTTTCTTAAATTTTTTAATCGGGGTATAGATTAGGATATTATTTGTCCTAGGTTTACAATATCTGGTTCATTTGTACATTGTATATGTCTATGCATGTACAGATCCTCTTCCCATGTAAAATATTACAGAGTGTTCCATAGACCTCCCTTGCTATATGGTCGGTTTTTTCATGTATGTATATAATATGAATTTCTATCCGTATAGTACCACTGATGTTAATTGATCCATTCCCCCCACCTTTCTTTTTAGTTGAGCATAGTTTCTCTTCTAAGTCTGTGAGTGTCTTCCTCTGTGGAAATATGTTCATTTCTATCAGTTATTAGATAGCGCCTCTAAGTGATATCATAGGATATAGGTCTTTTGCTTTCCGACTTACCTCGTGTTTTTTGATTATCACCAGGCTCATCTGTTGTGCCTCAAAGAGCAGTGTTTCATTGTTTTCCATGGCGAATATTCCATCATGTACATGGATCACTTCTTTTTATCCATTCACCTGTGTTTTCAAATTATTTATTTATTTATTTCTGGCTGTGCTGGTCTTCGTTTCTGTGCGAGGGCTTTCTCTAGTTGCGAGAAGCGGGGGCCACTCTACATCGCGGTGCGCGGGCCTCTCACTATCGCGGCCTCTCTTGTTGGGGGCACAGGCTCCAGACGCGCAGGCTCAGTAGTTGTGGCTCATGGGCTTAGTTGCTCCGCGGCATGTGGGATCCTCCCAGACCGGGGCTCGAACCCATGTTCGCTGCATTGGCAGGCAGATTCTCAACCACTACGCCGCCAGGGAAGCCCCCATTCACCTGTTGATGGACATTTTGGTAGCTTCACTGTCTTGGCTCTTGTGAATAAGGCTGCAGTGCAGCTTTCGCAGCCTGTGTCTTCACGCTTCTGGTCTTCTCAGGTGACAGGCCCTGTGGTTCACCCACTGGATTGAATGGTACCTCAATTTTTACTTTTCAACGAGCTCCTTTCTGATCTCATTATTGGCTGTTTCCCTTTCATATCTCACCAGCAAGTAGAGGGTAGAAAGTTCTCTAAAACGTCTGCAGCGTTTATTGTTTGTAGACCTTTTCCAGATGGTCAGTCGACTGGAGAGAGTTGAAACCTTTTGTAGATTAGATTGCATGAGACTAATACTTCCTGAGGTTGAGCTTTTGTCCAATTTCCTTTTCTTTAAAGAGAGCCTGAGTAAAACTTACCTCCTCATACCATCTTCCTGAAAGATTTGCCTGTTTTGAATATTTGTGTTCATTCCCGACCTCAGCACAATTTTTGAGGCCAGGTGTCCTTTACAGCCCCGAGTCCTTGTGAATGTTCACTGACCATTAGCTGTGGCTTTAAAGCCGCTCTTGTGGGAAAGGGCCGCAAGGCGGCAGCATGTCTCCTTTACCAAATCTGGTTACTAGGGCAACAGAGCCTTAATGGAAGTGGTGCAGTAGGTTGTAAATTAGAAAGGAATGTG
This sequence comes from Eschrichtius robustus, assembly GCF_028021215.1. Lineage (NCBI taxonomy): Eukaryota > Metazoa > Chordata > Mammalia > Artiodactyla > Eschrichtiidae > Eschrichtius > Eschrichtius robustus. The sequence continues at coordinate 20,225,096 of NC_090827.1, read as the reverse complement.
CCAGGAAAAATCCCTTTATGTTTATGGCTCATTACTTCTTGTTCGTATTTGGAACTTAATTTTTATTTTTCATCACAGCAAATTTGATTACAATGTTTTGTGTGTTCTAGGTGTGCAAGATGTGGTTCTTTCATACATATACATATATGTATTATTCGTCGGACCCTTTTCCCATGTAGATTATGACACAATGTTGAGTAGTCTTCTCTTGGTATTCCGTAGGTCTTTGGTGATTACATATTTCACATGTGTTTGTATAGCTCTGTTAACCCCAATGTCGTAATGTATCTAATCCTCACACCTTTCCATTTGGTGAACCATAAGTGTGTTTACTGAATCTATGATTCCCTTTCTCTGTGGAAATATCTTCATTGGTATCGAATTTTAGGTAACACCTATAAGTGATATGATAGGACATGTGTCTTTCGCTTTCTAACTTACCACAAGTTGCCTGATTACTTCTAGACTCCTCTGTGGTGCTGCAAATGGCATTGTTTCATATTTTCGTTAGCTAATATTCCATCTCGACATGTAGCAGTTCTTCTTTGTCCACCCATGTTTTGGTGAACTTTTTGGTTACTTCCATATCTTGGCTATTGTAATACTGTGCAGTGCACATTTGCCTCTCTGTGTCTTTCCAATTCTGTCTTCTTAGGTTATAGGTCCAGGAATGGGCCTGCTGGATCATATGGGCGCTCAATGTTTACCTTTTAAAGGCCCCTCCATTCTGTTCTCATTAGTGGCTCTTTCCAGGTTACGTCCCTCTTAAATTTGAGGGTATGCATTTCTGCACAACACCTTCAGGATTGACTGTTTATAGATTTCTTGCTGATGGTGATTCTGACTGGTGTGAGCTGACACCTCCCTGTGGTTGAATCTGCATGTGTCTCATATTTGGTTGAAATTGACCTTTAAGGCATGTCCTTTTTATTTTTCAAACTGTGATTACAGCTTAGTTCTTCAAAGTGTTTTCTTAAAGTATGTGTCACATTTTAAAATCTTTTCGCCCTTACTTCCCTCAAGACATTTTGAGGGCAGGTTTCACTTAGAGCCCTGCAGTACTTGTTCATATCAAGTGACCATTAGAACAGGCTTTACAGCTGCTTTTGCAGGTAAGGGCCAGGGGGCGGCATCCTTTCTACGTTCCCCACTCTGGTAACTACGGAAAGAGACCCTCCGCCCAGCGGTGTTCCTCGCTTATAAATTAGAGTGGAATGTGACCGGGTAAACCCACAGAAGCTGATATCTCCTTACTTTTGTTTGTTCTTTAAATTTAATTTATAATTTTTATTGGAGTAATATTCCATTGTGTACATGGACCACTTCTTCTTGGTGCATTCCTCTGATGATTGACATTTTCTTTGCTTCAGAGTGTTGGCTCTGGTAAATATTGCTGGAGTGCAGGATTGCCAGCCGGTGACTTTTTGATTCTCATTTTCTCAGGAGATAGGCCCAGCAGTGGGTGTGATTGATGGACTGTTAGCTCAATGTTTCCCTTTTCAAAGCACCTCCATTGTGTTTTCATTAGTGGCTCTTACCACGTCCCCCTTAGAACCGAGGGTACGCAATTCTCTACAATCCCTTCAGCATTTACTGTTTGCAGCGTTTTTGCTAATGGCCATTCTGACTGCTGTGAGCTGATAGGTTTTTCTAATTTGGGTTTGCATGTCTTTAAAAATTCCTAAAATTCATCATTTTTCCACGCCTTTTCCTTTCTGTGAAAAAAAAAAACGGAAAAAAGTATGAGTACAATATACGTCTTGAAATTGTCTTCTTGGAAGGTTGCCCTCTTTTGAATTTCTTGGTCGATTTTCGACCCCAGGCCTTTTTTGGAGGGCAGGTGTCATGTACAGAACTGCAAGTTTGGTGGATATTTAGGGACCTTTAGCAATGGGTTTCAAACTGCTCTTAAGGGAAACGGCCACAAGGAGGCAGCATTTCTCCGTTGTCAAATCTGAGGACTAGGGCAGCAGAGTCTTTCTGGAAGTCGTGGTCCTAGGTTGTAAATTACAATTGAATGTGCTACGAGAATCCCCCATTAGTGTATGTCTCATTTCTTCTTGTTTTTCTTAAATTTTTTAATCGGGGTATAGATTAGGATATTATTTGTCCTAGGTTTACAATATCTGGTTCATTTGTACATTGTATATGTCTATGCATGTACAGATCCTCTTCCCATGTAAAATATTACAGAGTGTTCCATAGACCTCCCTTGCTATATGGTCGGTTTTTTCATGTATGTATATAATATGAATTTCTATCCGTATAGTACCACTGATGTTAATTGATCCATTCCCCCCACCTTTCTTTTTAGTTGAGCATAGTTTCTCTTCTAAGTCTGTGAGTGTCTTCCTCTGTGGAAATATGTTCATTTCTATCAGTTATTAGATAGCGCCTCTAAGTGATATCATAGGATATAGGTCTTTTGCTTTCCGACTTACCTCGTGTTTTTTGATTATCACCAGGCTCATCTGTTGTGCCTCAAAGAGCAGTGTTTCATTGTTTTCCATGGCGAATATTCCATCATGTACATGGATCACTTCTTTTTATCCATTCACCTGTGTTTTCAAATTATTTATTTATTTATTTCTGGCTGTGCTGGGTCTTTGTTTCTGTGCGAGGGCTTTCTCTAGTTGCGGGAAGCGGGGGCCACTCTACATCGCGGTGCGCGGGCCTCTCACTATCGCGGCCTCTCTTGTTGGGGGCACAGGCTCCAGACGCGCAGGCTCAGTAGTTGTGGCTCATGGGCTTAGTTGCTCCGCGGCATGTGGGATCCTCCCAGACCGGGGCTCGAACCCATGTTCGCTGCATTGGCAGGCAGATTCTCAACCACTACGCCGCCAGGGAAGCCCCCATTCACCTGTTGATGGACATTTTGGTAGCTTCACTGTCTTGGCTCTTGTGAATAAGGCTGCAGTGCAGCTTTCGCAGCCTGTGTCTTCACGCTTCTGGTCTTCTCAGGTGACAGGCCCTGTGGTTCACCCACTGGATTGAATGGTACCTCAATTTTTACTTTTCAACGAGCTCCTTTCTGATCTCATTATTGGCTGTTTCCCTTTCATATCTCACCAGCAAGTAGAGGGTAGAAAGTTCTCTAAAACGTCTGCAGCGTTTATTGTTTGTAGACCTTTTCCTGATGGTCAGTCGACTGGAGAGAGTTGAAACCTTTTGTAGATTTGATTGCATGAGACTAATACTTCCTGAGGTTGAGCTTTTGTCCATTTTCCTTTTCTTTAAAGAGAGTGAGTAAAACTTACCTCCTCATACCATCTTCCTGAAAGATTTGCCTGTTTTGAATATTTGTGTTCATTCCCGACCTCAGCACAATTTTTGAGGCCAGGTGTCCTTTACAGCCCCGAGTCCTTGTGAATGTTCATTGACCATTAGCTGTGGCTTTAAAGCCGCTCTTGTGGGAAAGGGCCGCAAGGCGGCAGCATGTCTCCTTTACCAAATCTGGTTACTAGGGCAACAGAGCCTTAATGGAAGTGGTGCAGTAGGTTGTAAATTAGAAAGGAATGTGCCAGGAAAAATCCCTTTATGTTTATGGCTCATTACTTCTTGTTCGTATTTGGAACTTAATTTTTATTTTTCATCACAGCAAATTTGATTACAATGTTTTGTGTGTTCTAGGTGTGCAAGATGTGGTTCTTTCATACATATACATATATGTATTATTCGTCGGACCCTTTTCCCATGTAGATTATGACACAATGTTGAGTAGTCTTCTCTTGGTATTCCGTAGGTCTTTGGTGATTACATATTTCACATGTGTTTGTATAGCTCTGTTAACCCCAATGTCGTAATGTATCTAATCCTCACACCTTTCCATTTGGTGAACCATAAGTGTGTTTACTGAATCTATGATTCCCTTTCTCTGTGGAAATATCTTCATTGGTATCGAATTTTAGGTAACACCTATAAGTGATACGATAGGACATGTGTCTTTCGCTTTCTAACTTACCACAAGTTGCCTGATTACTTCTAGACTCCTCTGTGGTGCTGCAAATGGCATTGTTTCATATTTTCGTTAGCTAATATTCCATCTCGACATGTAGCAGTTCTTCTTTGTCCACCCATGTTTTGGTGGACTTTTTGGTTACTTCCATATCTTGGCTATTGTAATACTGTGCAGTGCACATTTGCCTCTCTGTGTCTTTCCAATTCTGTCTTCTTAGGTTATAGGTCCAGGAATGGGCATGCTGGATCATATGGGCGCTCAATGTTTACCTTTTAAAGGCCCCTCCATTCTGTTCTCATTAGTGGCTCTTTCCAGGTTACGTCCCTCTTAAATTTGAGGGTATGCATTTCTCCACAACACCTTCAGGATTGACTGTTTATAGATTTCTTGCTGATGGTGATTCTGACTGGTGTGAGCTGACACCTCCCTGTGGTTGAATCTGCATGTGTCTCATATTTGGTTGAAATTGACCTTTAAGGCATGTCCTTTTTATTTTTCAAACTGTGATTACAGCTTAGTTCTTCAAAGTGTTTTCTTAAAGTATGTGTCACATTTTAAAATCTTTTCGCCCTTACTTCCCTCAAGACATTTTGAGGGCAGGTTTCACTTAGAGCCCTGCAGTACTTGTTCATATCAAGTGACCATTAGAACAGGCTTTACAGCTGCTTTTGCAGGTAAGGGCCAGGGGGCGGCATCCTGTCTACGTTCCCCACTCTGGTAACTACGGAAAGAGACCCTCCGCCCAGCGGTGTTCCTCGCTTATAAATTAGAGTGGAATGTGACCGGGTAAACCCACAGAAGCTGATATCTCCTTACTTTTGTTGGTTCTTTAAATTTAATTTATAATTTTTATTGGAGTAATATTCCATTGTGTACATGGACCACTTCTTCTTGGTGCATTCCTCTGATGATTGACATTTTCTTTGCTTCAGAGTGTTGGCTCTGGTAAATATTGCTGGAGTGCAGGATTGCCAGCCGGTGACTTTTTGATTCTCATTTTCTCAGGAGATAGGCCCAGCAGTGGGTGTGATTGATGGACTGTTAGCTCAATGTTTCCCTTTTCAAAGCACCTCCATTGTGTTTTCATTAGTGGCTCTTACCACGTCCCCCTTAGAACCGAGGGTACGCAATTCTCTACAATCCCTTCAGCATTTACTGTTTGCAGCGTTTTTGCTAATGGCCATTCTGACTGCTGTGAGCTGATAGGTTTTTCTAATTTGGGTTTGCATGTCTTTAAAAATTCCTAAAATTCATCATTTTTCCACACCTTTTCCTTTCTGTGAAAAAAAAACAGAAAAAAGTATGAGTACAATATACGTCTTGAAATTGTCTTCTTGGAAGGTTGCCCTCTTTTGAATTTCTTGGTCGATTTTCGACCCCAGGCCTTTTTTGGAGGGCAGGTGTCATGTACAGAACTGCAAGTTTGGTGGATATTTAGGGACCTTTAGCAATGGGTTTCAAACTGCTCTTAAGGGAAACGGCCACAAGGAGGCAGCATTTCTCCGTTGTCAAATCTGAGGACTAGGGCAGCAGAGTCTTTCTGGAAGTCGTGGTCCTAGGTTGTAAATTACAATTGAATGTGCTACGAGAATCCCCCATTAGTGTATGTCTCATTTCTTCTTGTTTTTCTTAAATTTTTTAATCGGGGTATAGATTAGGATATTATTTGTCCTAGGTTTACAATATCTGGTTCATTTGTACATTGTATATGTCTATGCATGTACAGATCCTCTTCCCATGTAAAATATTACAGAGTGTTCCATAGACCTCCCTTGCTATATGGTCGGTTTTTTCATGTATGTATATAATATGAATTTCTATCCGTATAGTACCACTGATGTTAATTGATCCATTCCCCCCACCTTTCTTTTTAGTTGAGCATAGTTTCTCTTCTAAGTCTGTGAGTGTCTTCCTCTGTGGAAATATGTTCATTTCTATCAGTTATTAGATAGTGCCTCTAAGTGATATCATAGGATATAGGTCTTTTCCTTTCCGACTTACCTCATGTTTTTTGATTATCACCAGGCTCATCTGTTGTGCCTCAAAGAGCAGTGTTTCATTGTTTTCCATGGCGAATATTCCATCATGTACATGGATCACTTCTTTTTATCCATTCACCTGTGTTTTCAAATTATTTATTTATTTATTTCTGGCTGTGCTGGGTCTTCGTTTCTGTGCGAGGGCTTTCTCTAGTTGCGGGAAGCGGGGGCCACTCTACATCGCGGTGTGCGGGCCTCTCACTATCGCGGCCTCTCTTGTTGGGGGCACAGGCTCCAGACGCGCAGGCTCATTAGTTGTGGCTCATGGGCTTAGTTGCTCCGCGGCATGTGGGATCCTCCCAGACCGGGGCTCGAACCCATGTTCGCTGCATTGGCAGGCAGATTCTCAACCACTACGCCGCCAGGGAAGCCCCCATTCACCTGTTGATGGACATTTTGGTAGCTTCACTGTCTTGGCTCTTGTGAATAAGGCTGCAGTGCAGCTTTCGCAGCCTGTGTCTTCACGCTTCTGGTCTTCTCAGGTGACAGGCCCTGTGGTTCACCCACTGGATTGAATGGTACCTCAATTTTTACTTTTCAACGAGCTCCTTTCTGATCTCATTATTGGCTGTTTCCCTTTCATATCTCACCAGCAAGTAGAGGGTAGAAAGTTCTCTAAAACGTCTGCAGCGTTTATTGTTTGTAGACCTTTTCCAGATGGTCAGTCGACTGGAGAGAGTTGAAACCTTTTGTAGATTAGATTGCATGAGACTAATACTTCCTGAGGTTGAGCTTTTGTCCATTTTCCTTTTCTTTAAAGAGAGCCTGAGTAAAACTTACCTCCTCATACCATCTTCCTGAAAGATTTGCCTGTTTTGAATATTTGTGTTCATTCCCGACCTCAGCACAATTTTTGAGGCCAGGTGTCCTTTACAGCCCCGAGTCCTTGTGAATGTTCACTGACCATTAGCTGTGGCTTTAAAGCCGCTCTTGTGGGAAAGGGCCGCAAGGCGGCAGCATGTCTCCTTTACCAAATCTGGTTACTAGGGCAACAGAGCCTTAATGGAAGTGGTGCAGTAGGTTGTAAATTAGAAAGGAATGTGCCAGGAAAAATCCCTTTATGTTTATGGCTCATTACTTCTTGTTCGTATTTGGAACTTAATTTTTATTTTTCATCACAGCAAATTTGATTACAATGTTTTGTGTGTTCTAGGTGTGCAAGATGTGGTTCTTTCATACATATACATATATGTATTATTCGTCGGACCCTTTTCCCATGTAGATTATGACACAATGTTGAGTAGTCTTCTCTTGGTATTCCGTAGGTCTTTGGTGATTACATATTTCACATGTGTTTGTATAGCTCTGTTAACCCCAATGTCGTAATGTATCTAATCCTCACACCTTTCCATTTGGTGAACCATAAGTGTGTTTACTGAATCTATGATTCCCTTTCTCTGTGGAAATATCTTCATTGGTATCGAATTTTAGGTAACACCTATAAGTGATATGATAGGACATGTGTCTTTCGCTTTCTAACTTACCACAAGTTGCCTGATTACTTCTAGACTCCTCTGTGGTGCTGCAAATGGCATTGTTTCATATTTTCGTTAGCTAATATTCCATCTCGACATGTAGCAGTTCTTCTTTGTCCACCCATGTTTTGGTGAACTTTTTGGTTACTTCCATATCTTGGCTATTGTAATACTGTGCAGTGCACATTTGCCTCTCTGTGTCTTTCCAATTCTGTCTTCTTAGGTTATAGGTCCAGGAATGGGCCTGCTGGATCATATGGGCGCTCAATGTTTACCTTTTAAAGGCCCCTCCATTCTGTTCTCATTAGTGGCTCTTTCCAGGTTACGTCCCTCTTAAATTTGAGGGTATGCATTTCTGCACAACACCTTCAGGATTGACTGTTTATAGATTTCTTGCTGATGGTGATTCTGACTGGTGTGAGCTGACACCTCCCTGTGGTTGAATCTGCATGTGTCTCATATTTGGTTGAAATTGACCTTTAAGGCATGTCCTTTTTATTTTTCAAACTGTGATTACAGCTTAGTTCTTCAAAGTGTTTTCTTAAAGTATGTGTCACATTTTAAAATCTTTTCGCCCTTACTTCCCTCAAGACATTTTGAGGGCAGGTTTCGCTTAGAGCCCTGCAGTACTTGTTCATATCAAGTGACCATTAGAACAGGCTTTACAGCTGCTTTTGCAGGTAAGGGCCAGGGGGCGGCATCCTTTCTACGTTCCCCACTCTGGTAACTACGGAAAGAGACCCTCCGCCCAGCGGTGTTCCTCGCTTATAAATTAGAGTGGAATGTGACCGGGTAAACCCACAGAAGCTGATATCTCCTTACTTTTGTTTGTTCTTTAAATTTAATTTATAATTTTTATTGGAGTAATATTCCATTGTGTACATGGACCACTTCTTCTTGGTGCATTCCTCTGATGATTGACATTTTCTTTGCTTCAGAGTGTTGGCTCTGGTAAATATTGCTGGAGTGCAGGATTGCCAGCCGGTGACTTTTTGATTCTCATTTTCTCAGGAGATAGGCCCAGCAGTGGGTGTGATTGATGGGCTGTTAGCTCAATGTTTCCCTTTTCAAAGCACCTCCATTGTGTTTTCATTAGTGGCTCTTACCACGTCCCCCTTAGAACCGAGGGTACGCAATTCTCTACAATCCCTTCAGCATTTACTGTTTGCAGCGTTTTTGCTAATGGCCATTCTGACTGCTGTGAGCTGATAGGTTTTTCTAATTTGGGTTTGCATGTCTCTAAAAATTCCTAAAATTCATCATTTTTCCACGCCTTTTCCTTTCTGTGAAAAAAAGAACAGAAAAAAGTATGAGTACAATATACGTCTTGAAATTGTCTTCTTGGAAGGTTGCCCTCTTTTGAATTTCTTGGTCGATTTTCGACCCCAGGCCTTTTTTGGAGGGCAGGTGTCATGTACAGAACTGCAAGTTTGGTGGATATTTAGGGACCTTTAGCAATGGGTTTCAAACTGCTCTTAAGGGAAACGGCCACAAGGAGGCAGCATTTCTCCGTTGTCAAATCTGAGGACTAGGGCAGCAGAGTCTTTCTGGAAGTCGTGGTCCTAGGTTGTAAATTACAATTGAATGTGCTACGAGAATCCCCCATTAGTGTATGTCTCATTTCTTCTTGTTTTTCTTAAATTTTTTAATCGGGGTATAGATTAGGATATTATTTGTCCTAGGTTTACAATATCTGGTTCATTTGTACATTGTATATGTCTATGCATGTACAGATCCTCTTCCCATGTAAAATATTACAGAGTGTTCCATAGACCTCCCTTGCTATATGGTCGGTTTTTTCATGTATGTATATAATATGAATTTCTATCCGTATAGTACCACTGATGTTAATTGATCCATTCCCCCCACCTTTCTTTTTAGTTGAGCATAGTTTCTCTTCTAAGTCTGTGAGTGTCTTCCTCTGTGGAAATATGTTCATTTCTATCAGTTATTAGATAGCGCCTCTAAGTGATATCATAGGATATAGGTCTTTTGCTTTCCGACTTACCTCGTGTTTTTTGATTATCACCAGGCTCATCTGTTGTGCCTCAAAGAGCAGTGTTTCATTGTTTTCCATGGCGAATATTCCATCATGTACATGGATCACTTCTTTTTATCCATTCACCTGTGTTTTCAAATTATTTATTTATTTATTTCTGGCTGTGCTGGTCTTCGTTTCTGTGCGAGGGCTTTCTCTAGTTGCGAGAAGCGGGGGCCACTCTACATCGCGGTGCGCGGGCCTCTCACTATCGCGGCCTCTCTTGTTGGGGGCACAGGCTCCAGACGCGCAGGCTCAGTAGTTGTGGCTCATGGGCTTAGTTGCTCCGCGGCATGTGGGATCCTCCCAGACCGGGGCTCGAACCCATGTTCGCTGCATTGGCAGGCAGATTCTCAACCACTACGCCGCCAGGGAAGCCCCCATTCACCTGTTGATGGACATTTTGGTAGCTTCACTGTCTTGGCTCTTGTGAATAAGGCTGCAGTGCAGCTTTCGCAGCCTGTGTCTTCACGCTTCTGGTCTTCTCAGGTGACAGGCCCTGTGGTTCACCCACTGGATTGAATGGTACCTCAATTTTTACTTTTCAACGAGCTCCTTTCTGATCTCATTATTGGCTGTTTCCCTTTCATATCTCACCAGCAAGTAGAGGGTAGAAAGTTCTCTAAAACGTCTGCAGCGTTTATTGTTTGTAGACCTTTTCCAGATGGTCAGTCGACTGGAGAGAGTTGAAACCTTTTGTAGATTAGATTGCATGAGACTAATACTTCCTGAGGTTGAGCTTTTGTCCAATTTCCTTTTCTTTAAAGAGAGCCTGAGTAAAACTTACCTCCTCATACCATCTTCCTGAAAGATTTGCCTGTTTTGAATATTTGTGTTCATTCCCGACCTCAGCACAATTTTTGAGGCCAGGTGTCCTTTACAGCCCCGAGTCCTTGTGAATGTTCACTGACCATTAGCTGTGGCTTTAAAGCCGCTCTTGTGGGAAAGGGCCGCAAGGCGGCAGCATGTCTCCTTTACCAAATCTGGTTACTAGGGCAACAGAGCCTTAATGGAAGTGGTGCAGTAGGTTGTAAATTAGAAAGGAATGTGCCAGGAAAAATCCCTTTATGTTTATGGCTCATTACTTCTTGTTCGTATTTGGAACTTAATTTTTATTTTTCATCACAGCAAATTTGATTACAATGTTTTGTGTGTTCTAGGTGTGCAAGATGTGGTTCTTTCATACATATACATATATGTATTATTCGTCGGACCCTTTTCCCATGTAGATTATGACACAATGTTGAGTAGTCTTCTCTTGGTATTCCGTAGGTCTTTGGTGATTACATATTTCACATGTGTTTGTATAGCTCTGTTAACCCCAATGTCGTAATGTATCTAATCCTCACACCTTTCCATTTGGTGAACCATAAGTGTGTTTACTGAATCTATGATTCCCTTTCTCTGTGGAAATATCTTCATTGGTATCGAATTTTAGGTAACACCTATAAGTGATATGATAGGACATGTGTCTTTCGCTTTCTAACTTACCACAAGTTGCCTGATTACTTCTAGACTCCTCTGTGGTGCTGCAAATGGCATTGTTTCATATTTTCGTTAGCTAATATTCCATCTCGACATGTAGCAGTTCTTCTTTGTCCACCCATGTTTTGGTGAACTTTTTGGTTACTTCCATATCTTGGCTATTGTAATACTGTGCAGTGCACATTTGCCTCTCTGTGTCTTTCCAATTCTGTCTTCTTAGGTTATAGGTCCAGGAATGGGCCTGCTGGATCATATGGGCGCTCAATGTTTACCTTTTAAAGGCCCCTCCATTCTGTTCTCATTAGTGGCTCTTTCCAGGTTACGTCCCTCTTAAATTTGAGGGTATGCATTTCTGCACAACACCTTCAGGATTGACTGTTTATAGATTTCTTGCTGATGGTGATTCTGACTGGTGTGAGCTGACACCTCCCTGTGGTTGAATCTGCATGTGTCTCATATTTGGTTGAAATTGACCTTTAAGGCATGTCCTTTTTATTTTTCAAACTGTGATTACAGCTTAGTTCTTCAAAGTGTTTTCTTAAAGTATGTGTCACATTTTAAAATCTTTTCGCCCTTACTTCCCTCAAGACATTTTGAGGGCAGGTTTCACTTAGAGCCCTGCAGTACTTGTTCATATCAAGTGACCATTAGAACAGGCTTTACAGCTGCTTTTGCAGGTAAGGGCCAGGGGGCGGCATCCTTTCTACGTTCCCCACTCTGGTAACTACGGAAAGAGACCCTCCGCCCAGCGGTGTTCCTCGCTTATAAATTAGAGTGGAATGTGACCGGGTAAACCCACAGAAGCTGATATCTCCTTACTTTTGTTTGTTCTTTAAATTTAATTTATAATTTTTATTGGAGTAATATTCCATTGTGTACATGGACCACTTCTTCTTGGTGCATTCCTCTGATGATTGACATTTTCTTTGCTTCAGAGTGTTGGCTCTGGTAAATATTGCTGGAGTGCAGGATTGCCAGCCGGTGACTTTTTGATTCTCATTTTCTCAGGAGATAGGCCCAGCAGTGGGTGTGATTGATGGACTGTTAGCTCAATGTTTCCCTTTTCAAAGCACCTCCATTGTGTTTTCATTAGTGGCTCTTACCACGTCCCCCTTAGAACCGAGGGTACGCAATTCTCTACAATCCCTTCAGCATTTACTGTTTGCAGCGTTTTTGCTAATGGCCATTCTGACTGCTGTGAGCTGATAGGTTTTTCTAATTTGGGTTTGCATGTCTTTAAAAATTCCTAAAATTCATCATTTTTCCACGCCTTTTCCTTTCTGTGAAAAAAAAAAACGGAAAAAAGTATGAGTACAATATACGTCTTGAAATTGTCTTCTTGGAAGGTTGCCCTCTTTTGAATTTCTTGGTCGATTTTCGACCCCAGGCCTTTTTTGGAGGGCAGGTGTCATGTACAGAACTGCAAGTTTGGTGGATATTTAGGGACCTTTAGCAATGGGTTTCAAACTGCTCTTAAGGGAAACGGCCACAAGGAGGCAGCATTTCTCCGTTGTCAAATCTGAGGACTAGGGCAGCAGAGTCTTTCTGGAAGTCGTGGTCCTAGGTTGTAAATTACAATTGAATGTGCTACGAGAATCCCCCATTAGTGTATGTCTCATTTCTTCTTGTTTTTCTTAAATTTTTTAATCGGGGTATAGATTAGGATATTATTTGTCCTAGGTTTACAATATCTGGTTCATTTGTACATTGTATATGTCTATGCATGTACAGATCCTCTTCCCATGTAAAATATTACAGAGTGTTCCATAGACCTCCCTTGCTATATGGTCGGTTTTTTCATGTATGTATATAATATGAATTTCTATCCGTATAGTACCACTGATGTTAATTGATCCATTCCCCCCACCTTTCTTTTTAGTTGAGCATAGTTTCTCTTCTAAGTCTGTGAGTGTCTTCCTCTGTGGAAATATGTTCATTTCTATCAGTTATTAGATAGCGCCTCTAAGTGATATCATAGGATATAGGTCTTTTGCTTTCCGACTTACCTCGTGTTTTTTGATTATCACCAGGCTCATCTGTTGTGCCTCAAAGAGCAGTGTTTCATTGTTTTCCATGGCGAATATTCCATCATGTACATGGATCACTTCTTTTTATCCATTCACCTGTGTTTTCAAATTATTTATTTATTTATTTCTGGCTGTGCTGGGTCTTTGTTTCTGTGCGAGGGCTTTCTCTAGTTGCGGGAAGCGGGGGCCACTCTACATCGCGGTGCGCGGGCCTCTCACTATCGCGGCCTCTCTTGTTGGGGGCACAGGCTCCAGACGCGCAGGCTCAGTAGTTGTGGCTCATGGGCTTAGTTGCTCCGCGGCATGTGGGATCCTCCCAGACCGGGGCTCGAACCCATGTTCGCTGCATTGGCAGGCAGATTCTCAACCACTACGCCGCCAGGGAAGCCCCCATTCACCTGTTGATGGACATTTTGGTAGCTTCACTGTCTTGGCTCTTGTGAATAAGGCTGCAGTGCAGCTTTCGCAGCCTGTGTCTTCACGCTTCTGGTCTTCTCAGGTGACAGGCCCTGTGGTTCACCCACTGGATTGAATGGTACCTCAATTTTTACTTTTCAACGAGCTCCTTTCTGATCTCATTATTGGCTGTTTCCCTTTCATATCTCACCAGCAAGTAGAGGGTAGAAAGTTCTCTAAAACGTCTGCAGCGTTTATTGTTTGTAGACCTTTTCCTGATGGTCAGTCGACTGGAGAGAGTTGAAACCTTTTGTAGATTTGATTGCATGAGACTAATACTTCCTGAGGTTGAGCTTTTGTCCATTTTCCTTTTCTTTAAAGAGAGTGAGTAAAACTTACCTCCTCATACCATCTTCCTGAAAGATTTGCCTGTTTTGAATATTTGTGTTCATTCCCGACCTCAGCACAATTTTTGAGGCCAGGTGTCCTTTACAGCCCCGAGTCCTTGTGAATGTTCATTGACCATTAGCTGTGGCTTTAAAGCCGCTCTTGTGGGAAAGGGCCGCAAGGCGGCAGCATGTCTCCTTTACCAAATCTGGTTACTAGGGCAACAGAGCCTTAATGGAAGTGGTGCAGTAGGTTGTAAATTAGAAAGGAATGTGCCAGGAAAAATCCCTTTATGTTTATGGCTCATTACTTCTTGTTCGTATTTGGAACTTAATTTTTATTTTTCATCACAGCAAATTTGATTACAATGTTTTGTGTGTTCTAGGTGTGCAAGATGTGGTTCTTTCATACATATACATATATGTATTATTCGTCGGACCCTTTTCCCATGTAGATTATGACACAATGTTGAGTAGTCTTCTCTTGGTATTCCGTAGGTCTTTGGTGATTACATATTTCACATGTGTTTGTATAGCTCTGTTAACCCCAATGTCGTAATGTATCTAATCCTCACACCTTTCCATTTGGTGAACCATAAGTGTGTTTACTGAATCTATGATTCCCTTTCTCTGTGGAAATATCTTCATTGGTATCGAATTTTAGGTAACACCTATAAGTGATATGATAGGACATGTGTCTTTCGCTTTCTAACTTACCACAAGTTGCCTGATTACTTCTAGACTCCTCTGTGGTGCTGCAAATGGCATTGTTTCATATTTTCGTTAGCTAATATTCCATCTCGACATGTAGCAGTTCTTCTTTGTCCACCCATGTTTTGGTGAACTTTTTGGTTACTTCAATATCTTGGCTATTGTAATACTGTGCAGTGCACATTTGCCTCTCTGTGTCTTTCCAATTCTGTCTTCTTAGGTTATAGGTCCAGGAATGGGCCTGCTGGATCATATGGGCGCTCAATGTTTACCTTTTAAAGGCCCCTCCATTCTGTTCTCATTAGTGGCTCTTTCCAGGTTACGTCCCTCTTAAATTTGAGGGTATGCATTTCTGCACAACACCTTCAGGATTGACTGTTTATAGATTTCTTGCTGATGGTGATTCTGACTGGTGTGAGCTGACACCTCCCTGTGGTTGAATCTGCATGTGTCTCATATTTGGTTGAAATTGACCTTTAAGGCATGTCCTTTTTATTTTTCAAACTGTGATTACAGCTTAGTTCTTCAAAGTGTTTTCTTAAAGTATGTGTCACATTTTAAAATCTTTTCGCCCTTACTTCCCTCAAGACATTTTGAGGGCAGGTTTCGCTTAGAGCCCTGCAGTACTTGTTCATATCAAGTGACCATTAGAACAGGCTTTACAGCTGCTTTTGCAGGTAAGGGCCAGGGGGCGGCATCCTTTCTACGTTCCCCACTCTGGTAACTACGGAAAGAGACCCTCCGCCCAGCGGTGTTCCTCGCTTATAAATTAGAGTGGAATGTGACCGGGTAAACCCACAGAAGCTGATATCTCCTTACTTTTGTTGGTTCTTTAAATTTAATTTATAATTTTTATTGCAGTAATATTCCATTGTGTACATGGACCACTTCTTCTTGGTGCATTCCTCTGATGATTGACATTTTCTTTGCTTCAGAGTGTTGGCTCTGGTAAATATTGCTGGAGTGCAGGATTGCCAGCCGGTGACTTTTTGATTCTCATTTTCTCAGGAGATAGGCCCAGCAGTGGGTGTGATTGATGGGCTGTTAGCTCAATGTTTCCCTTTTCAAAGCACCTCCATTGTGTTTTCATTAGTGGCTCTTACCACGTCCCCCTTAGAACCGAGGGTACGCAATTCTCTACAATCCCTTCAGCATTTACTGTTTGCAGCGTTTTTGCTAATGGCCATTCTGACTGCTGTGAGCTGATAGGTTTTTCTAATTTGGGTTTGCATGTCTCTAAAAATTCCTAAAATTCATCATTTTTCCACGCCTTTTCCTTTCTGTGAAAAAAAAAAACAGAAAAAAGTATGAGTACAATATACGTCTTGAAATTGTCTTCTTGGAAGGTTGCCCTCTTTTGAATTTCTTGGTCGATTTTCGACCCCAGGCCTTTTTTGGAGGGCAGGTGTCATGTACAGAACTGCAAGTTTGGTGGATATTTAGGGACCTTTAGCAATGGGTTTCAAACTGCTCTTAAGGGAAACGGCCACAAGGAGGCAGCATTTCTCCGTTGTCAAATCTGAGGACTAGGGCAGCAGAGTCTTTCTGGAAGTCGTGGTCCTAGGTTGTAAATTACAATTGAATGTGCTACGAGAATCCCCCATTAGTGTATGTCTCATTTCTTCTTGTTTTTCTTAAATTTTTTAATCGGGGTATAGATTAGGATATTATTTGTCCTAGGTTTACAATATCTGGTTCATTTGTACATTGTATATGTCTATGCATGTACAGATCCTCTTCCCATGTAAAATATTACAGAGTGTTCCATAGACCTCCCTTGCTATATGGTCGGTTTTTTCATGTATGTATATAATATGAATTTCTATCCGTATAGTACCACTGATGTTAATTGATCCATTCCCCCCACCTTTCTTTTTAGTTGAGCATAGTTTCTCTTCTAAGTCTGTGAGTGTCTTCCTCTGTGGAAATATGTTCATTTCTATCAGTTATTAGATAGCGCCTCTAAGTGATATCATAGGATATAGGTCTTTTGCTTTCCGACTTACCTCATGTTTTTTGATTATCACCAGGCTCATCTGTTGTGCCTCAAAGAGCAGTGTTTCATTGTTTTCCATGGCGAATATTCCATCATGTACATGGATCACTTCTTTGTATCCATTCACCTGTGTTTTCAAATTATTTATTTATTTATTTCTGGCTGTGCTGGTCTTCGTTTCTGTGCGAGGGCTTTCTCTAGTTGCGGGAAGCGGGGGCCACTCTACATCGCGGTGCGCGGGCCTCTCACTATCGCGGCCTCTCTTGTTGGGGGCACAGGCTCCAGACGCGCAGGCTCAGTAGTTGTGGCTCATGGGCTTAGTTGCTCCGCGGCATGTGGGATCCTCCCAGACCGGGGCTCGAACCCATGTTCGCTGCATTGGCAGGCAGATTCTCAACCACTACGCCGCCAGGGAAGCCCCCATTCACCTGTTGATGGACATTTTGGTAGCTTCACTGTCTTGGCTCTTGTGAATAAGGCTGCAGTGCAGCTTTCGCAGCCTGTGTCTTCACGCTTCTGGTCTTCTCAGGTGACAGGCCCTGTGGTTCACCCACTGGATTGAATGGTACCTCAATTTTTACTTTTCAACGAGCTCCTTTCTGATCTCATTATTGGCTGTTTCCCTTTCATATCTCACCAGCAAGTAGAGGGTAGAAAGTTCTCTAAAACGTCTGCAGCGTTTATTGTTTGTAGACCTTTTCCAGATGGTCAGTCGACTGGAGAGAGTTGAAACCTTTTGTAGATTAGATTGCATGAGACTAATACTTCCTGAGGTTGAGCTTTTGTCCATTTTCCTTTTCTTTAAAGAGAGCCTGAGTAAAACTTACCTCCTCATACCATCTTCCTGAAAGATTTGCCTGTTTTGAATATTTGTGTTCATTCCCGACCTCAGCACAATTTTTGAGGCCAGGTGTCCTTTACAGCCCCGAGTCCTTGTGAATGTTCACTGACCATTAGCTGTGGCTTTAAAGCCGCTCTTGTGGGAAAGGGCCGCAAGGCGGCAGCATGTCTCCTTTACCAAATCTGGTTACTAGGGCAACAGAGCCTTAATGGAAGTGGTGCAGTAGGTTGTAAATTAGAAAGGAATGTGCCAGGAAAAATCCCTTTATGTTTATGGCTCATTACTTCTTGTTCGTATTTGGAACTTAATTTTTATTTTTCATCACAGCAAATTTGATTACAATGTTTTGTGTGTTCTAGGTGTGCAAGATGTGGTTCTTTCATACATATACATATATGTATTATTCGTCGGACCCTTTTCCCATGTAGATTATGACACAATGTTGAGTAGTCTTCTCTTGGTATTCCGTAGGTCTTTGGTGATTACATATTTCACATGTGTTTGTATAGCTCTGTTAACCCCAATGTCGTAATGTATCTAATCCTCACACCTTTCCATTTGGTGAACCATAAGTGTGTTTACTGAATCTATGATTCCCTTTCTCTGTGGAAATATCTTCATTGGTATCGAATTTTAGGTAACACCTATAAGTGATATGATAGGACATGTGTCTTTCGCTTTCTAACTTACCACAAGTTGCCTGATTACTTCTAGACTCCTCTGTGGTGCTGCAAATGGCATTGTTTCATATTTTCGTTAGCTAATATTCCATCTCGACATGTAGCAGTTCTTCTTTGTCCACCCATGTTTTGGTGAACTTTTTGGTTACTTCCATATCTTGGCTATTGTAATACTGTGCAGTGCACATTTGCCTCTCTGTGTCTTTCCAATTCTGTCTTCTTAGGTTATAGGTCCAGGAATGGGCCTGCTGGATCATATGGGCGCTCAATGTTTACCTTTTAAAGGCCCCTCCATTCTGTTCTCATTAGTGGCTCTTTCCAGGTTACGTCCCTCTTAAATTTGAGGGTATGCATTTCTGCACAACACCTTCAGGATTGACTGTTTATAGATTTCTTGCTGATGGTGATTCTGACTGGTGTGAGCTGACACCTCCCTGTGGTTGAATCTGCATGTGTCTCATATTTGGTTGAAATTGACCTTTAAGGCATGTCCTTTTTATTTTTCAAACTGTGATTACAGCTTAGTTCTTCAAAGTGTTTTCTTAAAGTATGTGTCACATTTTAAAATCTTTTCGCCCTTACTTCCCTCAAGACATTTTGAGGGCAGGTTTCACTTAGAGCCCTGCAGTACTTGTTCATATCAAGTGACCATTAGAACAGGCTTTACAGCTGCTTTTGCAGGTAAGGGCCAGGGGGCGGCATCCTTTCTACGTTCCCCACTCTGGTAACTACGGAAAGAGACCCTCCGCCCAGCGGTGTTCCTCGCTTATGAATTAGAGTGGAATGTGACCGGGTAAACCCACAGAAGCTGATATCTCCTTACTTTTGTTGGTTCTTTAAATTTAATTTATAATTTTTATTGGAGTAATATTCCATTGTGTACATGGACCACTTCTTCTTGGTGCATTCCTCTGATGATTGACATTTTCTTTGCTTCAGAGTGTTGGCTCTGGTAAATATTGCTGGAGTGCAGGATTGCCAGCCGGTGACTTTTTGATTCTCATTTTCTCAGGAGATAGGCCCAGCAGTGGGTGTGATTGATGGACTGTTAGCTCAATGTTTCCCTTTTCAAAGCACCTCCATTGTGTTTTCATTAGTGGCTCTTACCACGTCCCCCTTAGAACCGAGGGTACGCAATTCTCTACAATCCCTTCAGCATTTACTGTTTGCAGCGTTTTTGCTAATGGCCATTCTGACTGCTGTGAGCTGATAGGTTTTTCTAATTTGGGTTTGCATGTCTCTAAAAATTCCTAAAATTCATCATTTTTCCACGCCTTTTCCTTTCTGTGAAAAAAAAAAACAGAAAAAAGTATGAGTACAATATACGTCTTGAAATTGTCTTCTTGGAAGGTTGCCCTCTTTTGAATTTCTTGGTCGATTTTCGACCCCAGGCCTTTTTTGGAGGGCAGGTGTCATGTACAGAACTGCAAGTTTGGTGGATATTTAGGGACCTTTAGCAATGGGTTTCAAACTGCTCTTAAGGGAAACGGCCACAAGGAGGCAGCATTTCTCCATTGTCAAATCTGAGGACTAGGGCAGCAGAGTCTTTCTGGAAGTCGTGGTCCTAGGTTGTAAATTACAATTGAATGTGCTACGAGAATCCCCCATTAGTGTATGTCTCATTTCTTCTTGTTTTTCTTAAATTTTTTAATCGGGGTATAGATTAGGATATTATTTGTCCTAGGTTTACAATATCTGGTTCATTTGTACATTGTATATGTCTATGCATGTACAGATCCTCTTCCCATGTAAAATATTACAGAGTGTTCCATAGACCTCCCTTGCTATATGGTCGGTTTTTTCATGTATGTATATAATATGAATTTCTATCCGTATAGTACCACTGATGTTAATTGATCCATTCCCCCCACCTTTCTTTTTAGTTGAGCATAGTTTCTCTTCTAAGTCTGTGAGTGTCTTCCTCTGTGGAAATATGTTCATTTCTATCAGTTATTAGATAGCGCCTCTAAGTGATATCATAGGATATAGGTCTTTTGCTTTCCGACTTACCTCATGTTTTTTGATTATCACCAGGCTCATCTGTTGTGCCTCAAAGAGCAGTGTTTCATTGTTTTCCATGGCGAATATTCCATCATGTACATGGATCACTTCTTTGTATCCATTCACCTGTGTTTTCAAATTATTTATTTATTTATTTCTGGCTGTGCTGGGTCTTCGTTTCTGTGCGAGGGCTTTCTCTAGTTGCGGGAAGCGGGGGCCACTCTACATCGCGGTGCGCGGGCCTCTCACTATCGCGGCCTCTCTTGTTGGGGGCACAGGCTCCAGACGCGCAGGCTCACTAGTTGTGGCTCATGGGCTTAGTTGCTCCGCGGCATGTGGGATCCTCCCAGACCGGGGCTCGAACCCATGTTCGCTGCATTGGCAGGCAGATTCTCAACCACTACGCCGCCAGGGAAGCCCCCATTCACCTGTTGATGGACATTTTGGTAGCTTCACTGTCTTGGCTCTTGTGAATAAGGCTGCAGTGCAGCTTTCGCAGCCTGTGTCTTCACGCTTCTGGTCTTCTCAGGTGACAGGCCCTGTGGTTCACCCACTGGATTGAATGGTACCTCAATTTTTACTTTTCAACGAGCTCCTTTCTGATCTCATTATTGGCTGTTTCCCTTTCATATCTCACCAGCAAGTAGAGGGTAGAAAGTTCTCTAAAACGTCTGCAGCGTTTATTGTTTGTAGACCTTTTCCAGATGGTCAGTCGACTGGAGAGAGTTGAAACCTTTTGTAGATTAGATTGCATGAGACTAATACTTCCTGAGGTTAAGCTTTTGTCCATTTTCCTTTTCTTTAAAGAGAGTGAGTAAAACTTACCTCCTCATACCATCTTCCTGAAAGATTTGCCTGTTTTGAATATTTGTGTTCATTCCCGACCTCAGCACAATTTTTGAGGCCAGGTGTCCTTTACAGCCCCGAGTCCTTGTGAATGTTCACTGACCATTAGCTGTGGCTTTAAAGCCGCTCTTGTGGGAAAGGGCCGCAAGGCGGCAGCATGTCTCCTTTACCAAATCTGGTTACTAGGGCAACAGAGCCTTAATGGAAGTGGTGCAGTAGGTTGTAAATTAGAAAGGAATGTGCCAGGAAAAATCCCTTTATGTTTATGGCTCATTACTTCTTGTTCGTATTTGGAACTTAATTTTTATTTTTCATCACAGCAAATTTGATTACAATGTTTTGTGTGTTCTAGGTGTGCAAGATGTGGTTCTTTCATACATATACATATATGTATTATTCGTCGGACCCTTTTCCCATGTAGATTATGACACAATGTTGAGTAGTCTTCTCTTGGTATTCCGTAGGTCTTTGGTGATTACATATTTCACATGTGTTTGTATAGCTCTGTTAACCCCAATGTCGTAATGTATCTAATCCTCACACCTTTCCATTTGGTGAACCATAAGTGTGTTTACTGAATCTATGATTCCCTTTCTCTGTGGAAATATCTTCATTGGTATCGAATTTTAGGTAACACCTATAAGTGATACGATAGGACATGTGTCTTTCGCTTTCTAACTTACCACAAGTTGCCTGATTACTTCTAGACTCCTCTGTGGTGCTGCAAATGGCATTGTTTCATATTTTCGTTAGCTAATATTCCATCTCGACATGTAGCAGTTCTTCTTTGTCCACCCATGTTTTGGTGAACTTTTTGGTTACTTCCATATCTTGGCTATTGTAATACTGTGCAGTGCACATTTGCCTCTCTGTGTCTTTCCAATTCTGTCTTCTTAGGTTATAGGTCCAGGAATGGGCCTGCTGGATCATATGGGCGCTCAATGTTTACCTTTTAAAGGCCCCTCCATTCTGTTCTCATTAGTGGCTCTTTCCAGGTTACGTCCCTCTTAAATTTGAGGGTATGCATTTCTGCACAACACCTTCAGGATTGACTGTTTATAGATTTCTTGCTGATGGTGATTCTGACTGGTGTGAGCTGACACCTCCCTGTGGTTGAATCTGCATGTGTCTCATATTTGGTTGAAATTGACCTTTAAGGCATGTCCTTTTTATTTTTCAAACTGTGATTACAGCTTAGTTCTTCAAAGTGTTTTCTTAAAGTATGTGTCACATTTTAAAATCTTTTCGCCCTTACTTCCCTCAAGACATTTTGAGGGCAGGTTTCACTTAGAGCCCTGCAGTACTTGTTCATATCAAGTGACCATTAGAACAGGCTTTACAGCTGCTTTTGCAGGTAAGGGCCAGGGGGCGGCATCCTTTCTACGTTCCCCACTCTGGTAACTACGGAAAGAGACCCTCCGCCCAGCGGTGTTCCTCGCTTATGAATTAGAGTGGAATGTGACCGGGTAAACCCACAGAAGCTGATATCTCCTTACTTTTGTTTGTTCTTTAAATTTAATTTATAATTTTTATTGGAGTAATATTCCATTGTGTACATGGACCACTTCTTCTTGGTGCATTCCTCTGATGATTGACATTTTCTTTGCTTCAGAGTGTTGGCTCTGGTAAATATTGCTGGAGTGCAGGATTGCCAGCCGGTGACTTTTTGATTCTCATTTTCTCAGGAGATAGGCCCAGCAGTGGGTGTGATTGATGGACTGTTAGCTCAATGTTTCCCTTTTCAAAGCACCTCCATTGTGTTTTCATTAGTGGCTCTTACCACGTCCCCCTTAGAACCGAGGGTACGCAATTCTCTACAATCCCTTCAGCATTTACTGTTTGCAGCGTTTTTGCTAATGGCCATTCTGACTGCTGTGAGCTGATAGGTTTTTCTAATTTGGGTTTGCATGTCTCTAAAAATTCCTAAAATTCATCATTTTTCCACGCCTTTTCCTTTCTGTGAAAAAAAAAAACAGAAAAAAGTATGAGTACAATATACGTCTTGAAATTGTCTTCTTGGAAGGTTGCCCTCTTTTGAATTTCTTGGTCGATTTTCGACCCCAGGCCTTTTTTGGAGGGCAGGTGTCATGTACAGAACTGCAAGTTTGGTGGATATTTAGGGACCTTTAGCAATGGGTTTCAAACTGCTCTTAAGGGAAACGGCCACAAGGAGGCAGCATTTCTCCATTGTCAAATCTGAGGACTAGGGCAGCAGAGTCTTTCTGGAAGTCGTGGTCCTAGGTTGTAAATTACAATTGAATGTGCTACGAGAATCCCCCATTAGTGTATGTCTCATTTCTTCTTGTTTTTCTTAAATTTTTTAATCGGGGTATAGATTAGGATATTATTTGTCCTAGGTTTACAATATCTGGTTCATTTGTACATTGTATATGTCTATGCATGTACAGATCCTCTTCCCATGTAAAATATTACAGAGTGTTCCATAGACCTCCCTTGCTATATGGTCGGTTTTTTCATGTATGTATATAATATGAATTTCTATCCGTATAGTACCACTGATGTTAATTGATCCATTCCCCCCACCTTTCTTTTTAGTTGAGCATAGTTTCTCTTCTAAGTCTGTGAGTGTCTTCCTCTGTGGAAATATGTTCATTTCTATCAGTTATTAGATAGCGCCTCTAAGTGATATCATAGGATATAGGTCTTTTGCTTTCCGACTTACCTCATGTTTTTTGATTATCACCAGGCTCATCTGTTGTGCCTCAAAGAGCAGTGTTTCATTGTTTTCCATGGCGAATATTCCATCATGTACATGGATCACTTCTTTTTATCCATTCACCTGTGTTTTCAAATTATTTATTTATTTATTTCTGGCTGTGCTGGGTCTTCGTTTCTGTGCGAGGGCTTTCTCTAGTTGCGGGAAGCGGGGGCCACTCTACATCGCGGTGCGCGGGCCTCTCACTATCGCGGCCTCTCTTGTTGGGGGCACAGGCTCCAGACGCGCAGGCTCACTAGTTGTGGCTCATGGGCTTAGTTGCTCCGCGGCATGTGGGATCCTCCCAGACCGGGGCTCGAACCCATGTTCGCTGCATTGGCAGGCAGATTCTCAACCACTACGCCGCCAGGGAAGCCCCCATTCACCTGTTGATGGACATTTTGGTAGCTTCACTGTCTTGGCTCTTGTGAATAAGGCTGCAGTGCAGCTTTCGCAGCCTGTGTCTTCACGCTTCTGGTCTTCTCAGGTGACAGGCCCTGTGGTTCACCCACTGGATTGAATGGTACCTCAATTTTTACTTTTCAACGAGCTCCTTTCTGATCTCATTATTGGCTGTTTCCCTTTCATATCTCACCAGCAAGTAGAGGGTAGAAAGTTCTCTAAAACGTCTGCAGCGTTTATTGTTTGTAGACCTTTTCCAGATGGTCAGTCGACTGGAGAGAGTTGAAACCTTTTGTAGATTAGATTGCATGAGACTAATACTTCCTGAGGTTAAGCTTTTGTCCATTTTCCTTTTCTTTAAAGAGAGTGAGTAAAACTTACCTCCTCATACCATCTTCCTGAAAGATTTGCCTGTTTTGAATATTTGTGTTCATTCCCGACCTCAGCACAATTTTTGAGGCCAGGTGTCCTTTACAGCCCCGAGTCCTTGTGAATGTTCACTGACCATTAGCTGTGGCTTTAAAGCCGCTCTTGTGGGAAAGGGCCGCAAGGCGGCAGCATGTCTCCTTTACCAAATCTGGTTACTAGGGCAACAGAGCCTTAATGGAAGTGGTGCAGTAGGTTGTAAATTAGAAAGGAATGTGCCAGGAAAAATCCCTTTATGTTTATGGCTCATTACTTCTTGTTCGTATTTGGAACTTAATTTTTATTTTTCATCACAGCAAATTTGATTACAATGTTTTGTGTGTTCTAGGTGTGCAAGATGTGGTTCTTTCATACATATACATATATGTATTATTCGTCGGACCCTTTTCCCATGTAGATTATGACACAATGTTGAGTAGTCTTCTCTTGGTATTCCGTAGGTCTTTGGTGATTACATATTTCACATGTGTTTGTATAGCTCTGTTAACCCCAATGTCGTAATGTATCTAATCCTCACACCTTTCCATTTGGTGAACCATAAGTGTGTTTACTGAATCTATGATTCCCTTTCTCTGTGGAAATATCTTCATTGGTATCGAATTTTAGGTAACACCTATAAGTGATACGATAGGACATGTGTCTTTCGCTTTCTAACTTACCACAAGTTGCCTGATTACTTCTAGACTCCTCTGTGGTGCTGCAAATGGCATTGTTTCATATTTTCGTTAGCTAATATTCCATCTCGACATGTAGCAGTTCTTCTTTGTCCACCCATGTTTTGGTGAACTTTTTGGTTACTTCCATATCTTGGCTATTGTAATACTGTGCAGTGCACATTTGCCTCTCTGTGTCTTTCCAATTCTGTCTTCTTAGGTTATAGGTCCAGGAATGGGCCTGCTGGATCATATGGGCGCTCAATGTTTACCTTTTAAAGGCCCCTCCATTCTGTTCTCATTAGTGGCTCTTTCCAGGTTACGTCCCTCTTAAATTTGAGGGTATGCATTTCTGCACAACACCTTCAGGATTGACTGTTTATAGATTTCTTGCTGATGGTGATTCTGACTGGTGTGAGCTGACACCTCCCTGTGGTTGAATCTGCATGTGTCTCATATTTGGTTGAAATTGAC
Source organism: Eschrichtius robustus (assembly GCF_028021215.1). Lineage (NCBI taxonomy): Eukaryota > Metazoa > Chordata > Mammalia > Artiodactyla > Eschrichtiidae > Eschrichtius > Eschrichtius robustus. The sequence continues at coordinate 20,199,546 of NC_090827.1, read as the reverse complement.
CTTTAAGGCATGTCCTTTTTATTTTTCAAACTGTGATTACAGCTTAGTTCTTCAAAGTGTTTTCTTAAAGTATGTGTCACATTTTAAAATCTTTTCGCCCTTACTTCCCTCAAGACATTTTGAGGGCAGGTTTCACTTAGAGCCCTGCAGTACTTGTTCATATCAAGTGACCATTAGAACAGGCTTTACAGCTGCTTTTGCAGGTAAGGGCCAGGGGGCGGCATCCTTTCTACGTTCCCCACTCTGGTAACTACGGAAAGAGACCCTCCGCCCAGCGGTGTTCCTCGCTTATAAATTAGAGTGGAATGTGACCGGGTAAACCCACAGAAGCTGATATCTCCTTACTTTTGTTTGTTCTTTAAATTTAATTTATAATTTTTATTGGAGTAATATTCCATTGTGTACATGGACCACTTCTTCTTGGTGCATTCCTCTGATGATTGACATTTTCTTTGCTTCAGAGTGTTGGCTCTGGTAAATATTGCTGGAGTGCAGGATTGCCAGCCGGTGACTTTTTGATTCTCATTTTCTCAGGAGATAGGCCCAGCAGTGGGTGTGATTGATGGACTGTTAGCTCAATGTTTCCCTTTTCAAAGCACCTCCATTGTGTTTTCATTAGTGGCTCTTACCACGTCCCCCTTAGAACCGAGGGTACGCAATTCTCTACAATCCCTTCAGCATTTACTGTTTGCAGCGTTTTTGCTAATGGCCATTCTGACTGCTGTGAGCTGATAGGTTTTTCTAATTTGGGTTTGCATGTCTCTAAAAATTCCTAAAATTCATCATTTTTCCACGCCTTTTCCTTTCTGTGAAAAAAAAAAACAGAAAAAAGTATGAGTACAATATACGTCTTGAAATTGTCTTCTTGGAAGGTTGCCCTCTTTTGAATTTCTTGGTCGATTTTCGACCCCAGGCCTTTTTTGGAGGGCAGGTGTCATGTACAGAACTGCAAGTTTGGTGGATATTTAGGGACCTTTAGCAATGGGTTTCAAACTGCTCTTAAGGGAAACGGCCACAAGGAGGCAGCATTTCTCCATTGTCA